>NC_086367.1:5200119-6400119 GCF_036324505.1 Eleginops maclovinus
CCTGACACGATGACTGTTAACAATGTAATTACATCACTGTCTGGCAGGCCGCCCGGCCCTGCCGCAGCCAATATAATGCAACCAGCTGGGTTTGAGTTAAGTCTTACAGGAGAAAGACTGAAAACACACAGGCAGAAACATACCAGCAGCGTTTCAACAAGAGGTCCTAATGTTCTCTGCCATTTAGTTTTTTTACTAAAGTAGATATCGTTTAGGGCTTAGGATAAGAAAGGTTCTGGTTCTCCAACAGGACATATCTAAAAGCTAACGACAGAAAACTTCCTTAGATGATTACTCTTATTAAGAAAATAACATTATCAGTTTTAAACGTTTTATGATGTTGTATATTTGAATATGCAAATGAGGCATTATCTTGTTCATTGAGTGGTACTTTGCATACATTCGAACAACAAAATCGGGGACACTGTTTGTGTTGTGCTTGTAAACATTTTATAGTCAAAAGTTTGAACAGAGGGGATGTCTGATATCTCTTCAATTGAAAGCCATCAAAACAAAGGGCATATTTTCAGGATTAAATGACATGTTAGTCAGGCTTAGAGTGATTCATGGAAAAATGTTTATACATATTGGACAAAAGCTGCATAAAAAGAAATCAGTGGACTAGTTGCCTAAATGTTATGAACAGTTCAGTGATTGATAAAGCTTTGATGCTCTCCTTTCATATCACAGATGATGCTTTCATTCTTCATGTTTATATTTTACATTGTCAAATTAACATCTGCTCATCAGATGATATCTTAGAGGAATAATCCATAAATCTAAAAAATAAATGTTAACAAGAGATTATATATTATCGTTTGCATTTCGAGTGCAATTTAGAGTCATTTTGCAACGTGTTATTGAATGGCTCATGCACAGCCATGAGTAAGGACATAGTGTGTTAGGTTGCGTGCAGCAGCTCCTGTTAAGAAAAGGTTGGCTATTATTCATATCAAGGGCCACTAACGTCATGGTAACCAGATGGTGGGTGTTTCAATCATACTCTTATGTAATACTCATATAGGTAGTGTGGGCCTGCATTATTATGCAATTTAGCACATGGATTAAAGAGTAATCTCTCAGAGAATGTGTCATACGGAGGTTTATGAAAGGCATCATGGGAGCTTAAAGGTGGCTCACAGGCGAGATGAAAGAATTGACTCTCATTTATTAAAACAATCTGCATTCAAAGCAGTTTAACACTAGTTTAGAGTGGTGCAGGAATGAGTCCTACACCCTGATATAAGGGAGTGAGTTCTATCAGCCAATCAGTTTTTGAGTGAGCTTTTGGTAAGATTCACAAAACAAGTTCTGGTTCAAATAGTGTACACACTCGAGAAGCTTCAACATGTCATAAAAAAAGACGTTGCTAACAAGTGGCAGGATAACATGACTAAAAATCATTCACACCTCAACTAAAAACACTACTAAAAGTCATCCCGCCAAATATTAAGCACCTTTAGCTTAGCGGCGCTCACGTGAAGTTTGTTTCTAGCCAAACGTTGGCTTTTTTTTTGTTATGGTGATTGCATCTAAACAAGAACTATTATATACCATGCTTTAATATATGGATACTATGCTTCTGAAAATGTGCAAGTATGTCAAAAAATTGGGTCCACCAAAGCTTTTTTTCGACAACATTCCAAAATCCCATTGTGTTTTGTCAAGCAGCACTTGGGATGCTACGTCTGGCAGCCTACAATATCCATGCACCACTCTATCATCAACGACCAATGGTAACAAGCATAAGAAGCTGTTGTTTCACTAGAGTGTTAGAAAAATAAAGTATCTGTTCACCACATCATGTTCTAAAAAGGCACATATTGCACTAGAGAGCCTGATTATTATTTATATAATGTAGCTCCATACGAATGTTACTTCAGCAACTCTGCACTTTTGGCCACACATGAATTCAAATAACAGACTTCACATACATGGTCATGGGTGTATTGGTCTGTAGGTGTATGTGTTTACATGGTGTAAAAATAGTCTCGCTGTATACAGCTGAAGGCGCAGGGCTCGGCGCATACACTGCCAGTTCAGTGGACTCAGATCCACCGGGGCCGGAACACACTGAGACATGTGCAGGAACCAATGAACCTTGAGATGCTTTGGACTCAGAGTCTTCTTTTACAGCAAACATTCAAAGACCCTTTCATACAAAGCTTCACAATATACTGGTTTTACAAGTGAGGGTAGAGCTAGAAAATTGTCTTTATAGTGCCATTTGTATTTTACCAGTAAAGTAAAGACAACTGAACACACTTTATTCTATGTTTATTTATCCCAAGCAATAATGTTTCATGATATTTAATGTTATCGCAAAATGTCTTTCTATCGTGCACTTGCTATTGTAGGATAGTGATACAGATTACTCCACAGTTACCATCATCTTTTTGACATCAGTAAAGTGGTATGCTACATAAATAGTGAAAAAGAAAATATTTACATCTTTCTGGTGTTTCCTGGACCTCAACCGTGGCTGATCCCACAACTCCCATTATTTACACAAGATGCCGAGGGTGTGACGAGGATGTGAGGTTTATTATACAGTGCCCCATCCAAGTACTTATTCAGGCCATATTTTGCATTGAAACACAGTTATGCACTCATAAGTACAGAATGCAAAGTTTATGAATTCAGACACAGCAGAAGTACTACGATGCATGAAGGAAATTGCAATGACTATATATAATATGTCCCTTTTATGCAACTCATTTAATCTGATCTGTTTGCACAGATGCAGTGACTAACTTATAGCCATACTGTTTGTGTTTTCCCCTCTGGCTTGCAGTTGATATAGCAGAACAAACAAACAAGTTGCATATGGATTTTAATTAGTTCAGAGGCCAGGCACTCAGGCTGAAGAGGCCGCTGCTTTCACATCGTATACAAAACAAACACTTTCATCCCCGCCCTACACTTATGTCTACACATTTCAGCTCAATTATTTTTAAATTATTTTAGCTAAATGAGTAAATTCTAGGGTCTGTTTTCCCCAATTTTTAATAAGCATGCTGGTTTATCAGGCGAGATGCAAATGTTTGAGGAAAAGCAGTCGGAAGCACTTTAACTGCCAATGAGACTTGTGAGTATTGATACACATCTCATTTGTTTGGAATGGATTCTGGCCGAAAAGTGAGGCTTTTTCTAACACTCCGGGTGAGGAAGCACATTTTCTAACTCTTATGCCCAATAACTCTGCTTATGAATCACGTAATTGAGTTAAGAAGGAAGCAATAAGTCGATATGTGAGGAATAGACCGCAATCAAAAGCCCATTACTAACGGACCATTTGTTTTGTATTGGACGATGTGTGTTTTTTTGTTTTCCTCTTTGTTATTTAATTAACATTTAACATAATACTCAACTAGAAGAATGTTGCCAAGTGAATAAATGGTCATTTTGACAAAATAAACACGCCACAAAACAAATGAACAGAGCTATCACTAGAGACGGGGACCATGTTTTAGTCGATGAGGAAAGTCAGGTGTGTTCGACTGCTGAGCAGAACGATTATGGGTCAGATATTTGGTATCAAAAGACCTTTTCTCTTGATTATTTTAATTGCATCATTATTGAAAGTGGAAATCACAATGGAAATGATTCACCTTAAAACATTGTTGGTTGTTCTTATTAAAAAATGTCCCCAGATAAATTGTAAAGTTACATACAATTATGTTGCTGAATATTCTGAATCAACGTTAAACAAAAGAACATAGCAGACAAATTATTTTGGAAAAGTATCACTACAAAACATTAAAAATAGCAGCATGGAAATTGCTATAGTTTGTCATGTATTTAATTACTTTATGCTTCGGTACTGTCATACTATTTAGTTTAAAGAGGGGATTCTGGTGATTCTGTTTTTTCTTGTAACCATTTTAATGTCTGGTTTGGTGTGTATTGTTTAATATTAAAATATAGAACAACTTTAAAAACTATTACACGATAAAAAAATAAAGTTGCTTTGGAAAATCTCACTTAAACTTACAAGCATAGGCACTACCACGAATGGTACCCCTCAGTGTCCTTCTCACGCTGCATTGATTCTGTACTCCTCAAACGGTCCCTTGACAGAATGTGTCGTACAGTTTTAGCTCTTATGACAGCCTTGGGCATTTATTTATGTTTTTATAGTGTCAGTTTACCTTGGTGAAATGCTAAAAGAGGCACCGTATTGTCGCCGTTTGAAGCCGTTGAGTCGAAAAAACGTAACGAGAACTGTCAGAAGACACGAAGAAAGTCAATCACAACACTTCGTCGTCTCCAGGCCTCGCCCTATCTTACATTGACAATGTAAGAAGAGTTTCTTCACGTTGCTCAGTGCATTTCCCTAAACAACATCTCTGCCAGTTCAACCTTTTTTGTCCTTTTTGGTCTTGGTACAAAAACACAGAGAGGCTCTCCATGTTCTTAAACGTCCTTTTTCTGCAACTTTTAATACATATTTTTAGGGCTACCAATATGTGTTCCAAGCTGGACAAAACGGTCACTCCTGGTTCCTTCAGTTAAGTCATTAAGGGTTAAAATATAATACTTCCGTTTAAAAAAGATGTTTAACTTACGATGAATGACTTTTAGCTACATTACTTTGCAACCTGCGCACATAGCAAAACACACTGCTGCAAAATACATATTCTGGCATATTTCTGAAAATAATGGAACGCGTGTTTGTCTGATGTCCTTTGAAGTCTGCTGACATTTTGTTGAGATACATAATTATGCACACACACGCACAGTGCATGTGTGTGTACGCTGGCCAGTTTCACAGGGCGGGAGATCAAAGGCGTTTGTGTGTCTGTGGCCGTCCGTCTTCAGATGTTTGGGGAAATTATTTTGGGTGAAATCCAGTGCTGTCCCAGTAGCAGGTACCCAAATATCAAATCACCCAGAAGAAAACAGTCATATAAAGTTAGGCAGATTATGATTGTTGTTTTTCCACACCAAAGTTTGTCCTGAGTTATGAATGCTGCTGCCCTGCCACCGCTTAGGAATATCCCCACATTGTTCGTGTTGACAGAAGGTGACTCTGTGAAGTGCAAAACTATTTAAATAGGTGGGACATTTTCCAGATGTTATGATGAGTGCTTTAAAAAAAGTGTGTTAGTTGTGTTATACTGCTTGATTCTTTTCTGTTGCTTTCTCCTAATGACATTTGAATGGCTTATTTTATTGGTTACACAAATGACCCCAGCTCTGTGGCAAACACCTGCTGTTAGCTCTTGCTAAATACAGTTAAATACTGAATACATTAGTTTTAAATGGTAGACAAACACCTCCATTCAAAGTGTAGTTCAAACATGTTTAAATAAATGTTTATCTGCACATGCAAGTTCATCAAAATCAATAGATAGGTGCAGCGATGGCGTATTTTTTGGGGGCCGACCCGGGAAGTTAGCATCGCATGGGCTCCCTGGACTAAAAGCAATGTGATTTTTCTGTTAGATTTTGGAATATTGATATCTTTGGCAAATACGAGTTTTTGATAGTTAAACGTAATAGTTGAAGCTTAAAGATAATTGGCACAAGTAAAAGGCTAACGTAAGGCCATGAAGAAACAGACGTCCCGTCACCATTACTAAGCTAAAGGCGGCTAATGTTTTGCATGATGGCGTTTAGTAGTATATTTGATCACTTGTTACGATTTTTCATTGTTTTGGAACATATCTCTTTTAGCAACCAACTCCTAAATTACATGAATGAAGAAAGTAGTGAAACTTGTGTTTTGAATAGCTTGGGCCGAGCCCAACATTTCACATAAATCCTGTAGTCCATCACCTCCTATCCAGCTGTCAACTCTCTCTTTCTGTATGCAAATACATAAACTGCATATAACATACTGTATGAGCCATTCAGCCTTCTTTCTTTTTTTTGTATATGGATCTGCTTGGCTGGCCTGTGAAAAAGTATTCATCGTGACACATCACCCAAATGGCACCCAATGGACATAGCAACGCAGAACAAATATCAGTATCATTGTGAGTGGATTACATACGCATCCCTGGGCTACCTGCTTCGTGAAATCAAAATGGCATAAATCCCAAATGGAATGCATCAAAATAAGTAAAATGAATTGATAAAACGTTGTTTTGTGGCAGGAGATTAAGCCTGAGTTGACTAAGTGAGGGAACTAAAGGAAAAAAATATGAAACAGATGTCAAGTTAGCTTTTTGGTAATTGAACTGGTAATCCAGACTCTGGAGGGGATAATCTCCTTCTTTACAAAAACAGACGACCTGGTAACTGTGATTAGTTGTGACCAGGCAAGCAATAGTTATCCATTTTTCAAATGAATGTGCATTCATTTGAAAAATGAACTGTCAAAACAGAAATAAATATGGTTCTCCGCTGGGAGAGATTCTGGAATATAGCTATCTAATGTCCATAGCTTTGATTTCAAATGAAGCTAGCATACATCAGATTCAAGGTGTAGAAGTAAACAAGTGACCTTCCTTTTAGGTTTAATACTAAGACAGTTCAGTCTTAAACATACTAACTTGAATAGAGTTGGCTATTTTTGTCAACATAAACAAGTAAAGGCGGTTTTATAGAAAATGAGTATAACACCTTTCAGTCAGCAGCCCCAGGGTTGGTTTATGAGCTGTGATTTGCAACATGATAAATTCCTTCAGGGCATTATGACACATTTCCCTAATCAGTGTTGTTTCTTCTCAGGCTCAATTAATGTATACAATTTAGGACAACTCATAAAGAGACTGGAGACAGTCTGAGAGTGACGTGTTTACTTGCAAACAAAACCAGAATAGAACATTTCACAAAACCTTAAATAGACACAAATATTACATAACCTACATCATTTTGATTCCTTAGATTTTGTGTCATCGGGTATATATATGTCCACACCATATCATTCTTGCAACTCAGGCACAAGGATATTTATATTTCTGCAGGAAAAACCAAAAACCTGCTTCATTGTGGTAAAGATATGCCATGCAAATAAATATTACCCTTCCTGCTGAATCAATAATTAAAGCATGTCTTGGGTGAGAAAGAAACTGGGCTTTTTGAACACTATTATACTTGAAAGATTATTGATAAATAAAAAGAAGACTAAATAATGAATGGTTTAAGCTCAACTCTGATATCGGGTCAGGTCTTGTATCGACTGGTACACTTGTTCAATAGAAACCTGAATCAGTGAGACGGCCAACTAGAAGCACCTTATACAGTATGTACTGCATATGTCACCTTCCCAGTTTCTCTGATTATAAATAATGTGTTTTATAAACTGGAATTCTGTTTCTTAAAGCATTGTTTTATAAGAGAGTTCTCATGGAACTGTATGTACTGTTGTACTGTACCATATGAAACTACACATATTGTCTGCCCAAAATGCACAGTAAATGTATTTGAATGTGATATGATTAGTTGATTGACAAAGAAAATAAGTTGTGCATGTATTTTTTGAATTGTTTTACTTGTTTAGACCAATTTATTGTGCAGAAATGCCCAAGGTCTGCTGGTTGAAACACTCTAACTTAGGCATTTACTGCTTTTAGTATTGCCTATCTTTATAAATCCAGCCCATAGTCAGCATTTCTGATTCCACAGACCTTACCATTAACCCGTAAATGCATTGCCAGATTAACTGAAGATGAATGTAATCGTAAGCAGTGTGACATTTGAGAGTCACCTTTTGGCCATAGCACTTTACACTTTTACTGCGCTGTCAAACAAATATCACTCCTCTCGTGTCAGCGCCACGCTCTTTCGAAGGTGTTAAATGTGGAGCTGACAGCTTCTCAGAGACGCTGTTTGCACGTTGGATTGGATGTTTGTCAAGAGCTCCTTGTTAATGATTCAGATGTGTGTTAGAGGCCCTTCCTTACGCATTAGGAGAAATTCAGCATCTATCTGACATATGTTCTTATCCCCACGTATATTTCTCTCTGTCTGCTGTAAAACGCTTTAAAGCGGGGGAGCTAATTAAAACAGAGACCCAGGGAGTCTTGTGATTCTGCTGTGTGGGAGGTTATTGTTCCAACACAGCAAATATTTATTGGAGAATGGCTTTTTAAGAACCTGACATCTCAGCATTCGCCGAAAAACATTGTTATGGATCCACACTCTTTCATTTTGAATGTGTCTCTATTGGAAACATGTAATGAAACACAGTATAAAATCAAGAAGAAAATTCTATTTTTTTCTGGCATCAACTGCCAAGTAGATAATATATAAAACGAACATCTTAACTCCATCAGAATTTCAATAAAATACCAATAAATCATATTTCTTTGAACGTGGCGGACCTTACCTCCATAACACATGAGCTTTGTTCAATGAAAGGGTCAAAAGGCAGTATATATGCAGTAAAAACACAAATGATGACATGGATATGGAGAAGTGATTTACCAGTTACTAAGCAACGGCGTTGGGTTATGTTAATATCAAGCTGCCAACCAATATTCAAGGCCGGACTCTGCTCTGATCCGCAGTTAGCTGAATCCTTGAACCTGTCTGTAATGAGGAAGAAACACAAACCTTCTTGCAACTTAGACGAGACTGAACTCAGTTGCTAACAATGGACTAAATGAGACTAAACGGCAAATATTAGCTGCCTTTAGATTAGCCCTGTTGACGTAAAATCATTTGACTGTGGGGCAGTTTGTTTACAGCCTAAAGTTAGCTTTTAATTTCTGCCTATAGAGTGCTGCAGGAACGAGTCCTAAACCCCGGAAGTCATTTAGCATTTTACCACTTCCGGTTTCCTCGTTTCTGAGTCAGCAAGATTTCTCCGTAGGATTTTGGAAAATAGCTCGAAATAAGGTCTGTGGTTGGCACAAATGTAATAGACGGATCACGATTCATTCTGCGACATAAATCCATCGGCAGTGACCTTAAGTTTGCGTGACGTTGAAGTCGTGCGACCCTGCTGTACCCTGTCTGTAGTTCGTTTATAGCATGGCGTTAGCGTTTTGCTTGTGGCGATTAGATTTATGCTTGGGAAATTCTAAAAGTAGGGTAGCCATCTTGAGATTATCCGGCTGAACAAAACGTGCATTTATCAAACAGGTCCGTTTTCTACAGATCTTATTTTTTACAATATTCCAAAATCCTCTGGAGAAATCGCATTGCTTTTTTGTCGAAGGAACCCATGCGCATTTTTCTTTTTCGGGTCGGCTTACGAAAATACGTCATCCCTGCACCACCCTATTGCAGTTATGCTTTAAAAATCACAGAAGGGTGTTAATATTATCCTGCTGAACAAAACAAGTAAGTACCATATGCGTTGTTTGCCACAGGTCTTATTTTCTCTCGATATTAAAAAATTCAATGAAAAATTCTCAATGCTTTTCTCGAAGGAGTCCTAGTTATGTGAACTTCTGGTGAGTAGGACAAAAATACATCATAATTGCAGCACTCCTCTTTCAAGCAACACATCTAGCAAAAGGTGGGAAAAACAAATACAAATAGAACTTGTCTTTCTTTTGGTTCAAGCACATCTGCATCTTTTCTATACGGTGTGGAAGCAAATAGAAATAAAGAGAAAAACAAGCTGTGTGAACTTTGCACTCATGGCGTTATACAATTATCCTTTGTGTTCCAAATCCTCCTCGGTGTGTTCACATGCAACACCGACATCTACATGTGTAGTTTTTACTTTAAATGTACTTCTAGTGTTATACTTCACAGGTTGTGACCAAAAGGTGTGTTTTAGGTTTGCAATGGATCTGTGAAAGTCTGTAAAGCCAGCGCGTTGGCTTCTTGCTGTGTGTCTCCGGCTGCCTGTGCTTGTGTGGAAGGGGCTTGAGTGAATTTAAGTCGCTCGCAATGGGATTTCAGAAGAAGCCCTGGAACTTCACTGTGTGTCGGCGCTGAATGTGCATGTGTGGGAGTGATGCTGAAGTTTTTAAAGAGTTGGGCGCCCACTTTCTTAAGACTCCTTACATTCTCAGATTCAGTTTGTGTAGGACTTGCCAGGAATGGCATGAATCTAATTCCCAGTGTCCACATAGCCTCTTCCTCTGGCTTAAGGGCAGAACCTCCTCCCTAAGTTTCATCAATAAAGACACTTTAAAATTCTTCTGTGACAACGACATCTTGAGTTCATAATACACAGTAGCTTTGGCCCTTGATTTTACCTATGTATATTGTGGTGGAAACTTCTGAAGCAATGGAGACGAAACTCAGTGAGACACTGAGAGCAGGAACTTGATGGCAAAACACTGTTGGGTTTATTCGGAGTTACGGCCGAAGAATTGACAAGACAGTTACTGTAGACACGAGTTGCCACAGCTGTTGCCAAACCAATTCTGAAGATCTCGACAATAGGAAGAGGTTTTAACTAGTTCCAAATGGATAATCAACATTCTTCAAACGCCAGACTAAACAAGCTCAGACAATTCGTTTAACTTAAACTGTCCTCCAGGTCACAGATAAGGTGTTTACCGGAGCATCTGTGTCCAGATAAAGTGGCGCTAGCTGTCCTAAACAATAAAGCCAATCTTAGGTTAGCTTGAGCTTGTACGAACTGTGGGAACAACAAGGCTTTGGAAGCCCAGGCTGCCCCTCCTTAATCAAAATAACAGCACCTGCAAGGCCGTAAAGCCAGGTCAGAGGAGGACAGAGAGAAAGATGCAAATGAGTTAAAGATTTACAATCTTACACAAACTATTCCTTCACATATATGGGCTTTATACTTATTTGACCATGTTTTCTCACCACAAACACCAACAGGAAGGTTCTTGCTTTAACACTTTGTATTGCCTGACAGCCATGGAGCAATAGAACGTTACTAGAAAAGTGCAATGCACATTTTAGCAACATCTAGGGGCCAATCTGTTAAAACAAAAAACATGCTTTTGGTCATTGTTGTTGTTGTTGTCCTCCAATTTCTACAGTGAGGGCACTTCTCTGAAACATTGAAACATTTGTAACTTGAAGAGTTACAAGTGTTTGCTAAATTCTCGCAAATTGTCCGCATGCGACGGTACGCCCACACATCTCCCTAGAAGCCATTGTAAAAAAGACCAAGGCGCTCTGTGGACCCGGGTCTTAAGAAGGTATGGCTCCATGGCTTTGACTCTCATGTGAGCAAAAACCCTGCATACCATTGTTTCTCATCAGGACTATATTGTAGGATTATGTGCTTAGAGGGACGCTGGCGGCTCTGAGATTATTCGTCTGCTGGTAGACAATCCCTCGCTCAATTCACCACAATATGTACACTTACACAGCCTCAAGGCTTAGTGCAGTTACTGGCCTATATGTTGGGTCAAAAGGACCTGAATCGGCCTTTTGACTTCTGTTTTTCTGAATACAAATGATTATTCCATAAAAGAACAGACGGTAGCAAATGTTGCTTTGAACATTGGAACCCTCTTTTTCTGTCATCAGTTATATAAATGTAATTTGTGGTTTTGTAAGATTGCTGCTTGACTGCCCTCTTAATAGATGCCTGGCACAATTTTGGAATGCTAACCACCGACAAATATGGATTGAAAAATAATATTTCTTTACGTAAAACCATGTTGAGAAATATGTATGTTACTAAATCTATGAAACAATGCTACGTGTCGACCACTAGAGTCACACACAGATATAAACTATCCATTTATGTATATTTTCTGGGACAATACGAAGTATCCATTATCCAAACCCAGCCTGACTGCACTGACGCTGTTCCAGTTGACCCTGTTGCTTTGTCTAGCAGCTCGGGCAGCAGTTACTGCACTTTGGCTCGGTAATCCAAAGATCCCTTACTTTCACCCCCACGTCCCTGTCACAGAAACAGGCTGGCTAGCCTTAGCTAAAGCTTTCTGTTTTTTAAAACAACACTTTTTGTAAACTTGCTACACTTTATTGCCAACTTTTTATTATTATTTTTTATTATTTTGTGGATGTGTGTTAAATCAGTTAAATATACAGATTACCATCCAGATTCAAATAATTGTTTAACCCCTCCCCTTCATTTAAATCTCCATCCCTTATGTCTCATTTATTCCTCTTTGTTGCACTGAAAGGATACATCAGATCTACAACTTGTCAAACCCTTTAAGCGCAATTGTGATTAACTTTAGACAAACGGTAACATGGATAACGTTGGACACTGTTCAAAATAAACGTGGAAATAAAATAGCACTACATGTTCTATAGTTATATTTTCACTACAGTTTCAAATCTTGACACATGGAATACAAAGAGGGGTTTGATCTTCCTCCGCTTCCCACCATGACAGGGGGTGGATGGAGCCCGATGCACTGAGGGATGATGGGAAGGGAGAGGGAGTGTGGTGGGCAGAGATGGATGGATAGAAGGATATAAAGAGAAAGAGAGGAGGGGGGGGCAGTAGTCATAGGAATAGAGGGATGAGGGATGACAAACACAGAGATGAAAGATGTTCCAACTGGAGAGACCCCCACCACACACACACACACACACACACACACACACACAATATGCTGTCATCTGGTGTTTACATTTCTACACAGAGCTATGGGATATAAAAAGCATGATGTAAGGCTGGGAATGATGGGAAATGATTATTGTTTTCTCATGGGAGACGGCTGTCAGAAAAACCCAACCCAACATCTCTACTATGACATTTAAAAACATACACATTATATACAAGATTGAAAAGATATACAGCTGTGTTCCCATGTATTGGTCAATTGTTGGAAACATTTATTTAACAAGAAAAAAAAAGGGAAACGTTTAAACAGTCAATCTCATTTACCAGCCCACGGAAAGGTGGGTGTCAGGAAAAACCAAACATAGTTTTTCTAACATTTAAATACAAACTCAATGCAACATTGAAAGATATAAAGCCAGGTTGCAATCTCGGGTAACATTTATTTGTGTAAGTTATTTTGGTAATTTTTGGAGTAATTTATTTCAATAAAATGCGGTAGCACATTGTAAACAATGTCATTTATCGATTAGGGGCCACTCTTACGATCCATTAATCATTAATAGGTTATTTTATTAAAGTATTTATGAAATAAGGAGATAGAATACTTGCGTCCAATCAGCCAAGAGATTGTGTCAAAACAATATAATCTCACAGGTTTTATATAACATAATAATAAGGCAAATAATAATAAGTAATACTTTTCCTTTTTATTTTGGAACTAAATCCAAGTCTGTTTCTTTCCAAGTCAGTCAGTAATGCATGTTCACACTTCTGCAGTCTGATAATATGTAAATGAGCACTCAGGCAGTCGCTGTGTAAGTGCACTACATTCAAACAGCTGGTGTTTGTTGTTTGATCTTAGTAAGACGTACTTTTATTCATCCCCCTGGGGAAATTCAGGAGTTTATGCAGCAACAGTTAGAGAAAAAAAAAACAGATTCTCACAACGATCAAATATATATATATATACAAGTAAGTAACGATTTTAAAACAAACTGTTAGAACAAAAAATAGTTAAGTGGCCCCGTCCCGCAACTGGCTGGGGCACCTGCACCGTACGCCGGCGACCCGGGTTCAATTCCCCACCCGTAGTCCTTTCCGGATCCCACCCTAACTCTCTCCCCCACCTTCCTGTCACTCTCCACTGTCCTATCTGAATAAAGGCAAAAAGCCACCAAGAAAATAACATAGTTAAGTATTAAGAGGGCATATAAGCGTTTCGTATTGTTCAACATGTTTATGTGTGCAGAACAAAGTTCAGGTCAAAATTATTGATACTGCTGTCAATGGTTTAAAATCCTCTATGAACTAGTGATTAAACCTACAGAAAGGCTTGCAACTACTTATTGTTATATGTTTTAATAGTGCTGCACCATTCTTAAAAGATGACTCACTGTTTGGTCTGATAGTGCAACTGCGACTGATTCATGATAATGGAGATATTCACATTATTCATTTGCTTCACCTAAAGTACATTAAAACGATCAATCAATTTAAAGAGGATCTGTACCAATGAAGGAGTGTATAATACATGTTTGGAATACTGTGTATGTTTGTAAGCCAGGATATCTTTGCATCTCCGCAATACTTCATTTCAAATTGTACATTTAGCCTTTAAATAAGGAAAAGGATTAGGGCCAGATGTGAAAGCATATTGGGATCTGAACAAAAGTTCATTTCTTTCAGATCTGACATCAACTCTATGTCTAAGATCTAAGAAACAACTCAGAACCCTGAAACTCAAGTAAGAATTCTGACCTTAATCTCAGAATGTTTACTTTCCCAGAATTCTGATTTAAATTTAGGATTCTGATTTTTTTTTCTCAAAGTCAGAATTCTAAATCTTCTTTAATCTCAGAATTATGACTTCGATTCATAATTAAATGAAATGAATCATTAGAAATCTGGGGAAAAATTCAGAGTTCTAAGTTTGAGTCAGAACTCTCTGGGATTAAAGTCAGAATTCTTTTGTTTAACAATTCTCGTGCCTTCTTGGATTTGAGTATTGCACTAGTCTAATAACATTTTGTTTATTTAAGCAGACGGAGCCCCTACATTATTTGCATTGACTCCAGAAAGTTGCAGCTTTGGAGCTACGCTACACCCACGCCAGAAATCCAGTCATATTATTCTGGTTCACACTCTCCTGCACACTCTGAGTTGTGTAACTTCCATTGGTCACCACACCTCAGTATTATACATTGAGTGCATGTGTGGGAGCAGTGGCAGCACTAATGACCCTTACTCTTTCCAGTTGACTGTATATTATTAAAACCTGTAGTGTTTCTCTCTCGATGTGTAAAGATAACACAGATTGCAGTTTAAAGATAAACTGAGTCAGTGCCTTCTTTAATGTCCCTGCTGCAGTAAAGAATAAAGGGGTAAATGGTGATAATAAAATAAAGGCTTCCAGGCCAAGAGTAGTAAAGTAAAGTAGTACCGCTATTGCCTTTAAACAACAAAAACTCTTCTTCCAAATTGTTCCATTTCTGCCCCGTAGGCTTCAGGAGATATGTCATATCACTTCTTGTATTTAAACTGTGACACTGGATATAAATAACGCAGAAATATGTATAAAATGCTGTCACAGATGATGAAGATGATCCAAAAACAGATCAAACATGTGAGGAATGCCTCAGGTTTAGATGTCACAACACGTTTGTTGACTTAACCGGGCTCAACTTTTCCCTGATAGCTAATGCGCTACATGTTAGAAATATAGTGAAATGCTTCACATCCTCTTTTATTAAGTGTCTCTTAATGTTTTATGTTTCTCTTCATGTATGACTCACACACCATTACATCACATTACATGTCATTTAGACAATGCTTTCATCCAAAGCAACTTACATTCACTTCAATACCGTACAGGAACAATTTGGGGTTCAGAATCCTGCCCAACTCTTCGACATGTTGACTGCAGTGCCTGGGGATTGGACTGGTGGAGCCCATTTACTCCAGAGTAATAATATCATATTAATCGGTTACTGTCATATAACTGTTCTTAACAAATAATATATTTCAAGCGAATTCAAGCAATTTCCGAAAGATTTCCGGTTCCAATTTGTATGTTCTGCTTCTCCTGGGACATGTATCCATTCTTTAATGTTCAGAAAGCTCTGTATTCTTCTCTTACTGCCTGTGCAGCAGCACCTTTCTGCTCTGATTGGTTAGCTCTGTTGTGATTGGTCAACGGCATAGCAATGTTACGCCCTTTAGACTATCACATACAATGTGTTGGAGCGCTAGCCAATAGAAGTGAGTGTTACATAGTGATGTCACAATGTTTCAGAAATAAACAAATGAGTCCAATGGAGGGGTGGGTGGCTGGAGCTTTTGGATTTTAGCCTTTGCAGACAATTTACATGCATTAAAACCTATATAACACACACAGGAAAGGGAAAACCCCAAAAAGCAGAATAGGTCATCTTTATGTATTAAGAGAATATTCAATATTTTGTTATTCGGACACTGAGAAGTTGAACTAGTAAGCCAAATGTATATAAACTCCTATGCATTTATTTAATCTCAGAACACTGGTCACCTTTGGTTTGTATTCTGCAGAAATATTTATTCGAGCCCCTGTTTGGATAAAACAACAACGCTGAAGCTCCCTGCAACTTCTTTGAAGGATCCTTTGAAGAACTATTAAAGATGGTGATATTTTCTACACCTGATATTTTTCTTTACACCTGTACAAATATGTACTTGACTTTGCTCCTGTTTGTTTTGATAAGCTCTGAAATGAATAAAAGACGTGGCCATTAATTCCCTCCGTACAGTCCTGCATAGAATAGGAAGATTAAGCAGGGAATCTGCAGTACAGTGCACATTCAATGCAAACACACACACACACGCACGCACACACACACACACACACACACACACACACACACACACACACACACACACACACACACACTCACACACACAAACACATAGAGACACTATTCTCCTGCTTACTGACCTGTTTCAATAATTCAAAAGAGTGACTCGCTGGCTGCCTGGCAATGGGCTCTATCCATGGATCCGGTCAACTGTTTCACACACACACACACACACACACACACACACACACACACACACACACACACACACACACACACACACACACACACACACACACACACACACACACACACACACACGTACAAACTCTCACATATGCATACTGTTTGTACTGCTCTGCAGTTTTACATCCAAGCAGCTATACACACTGAAGAAGCTTTGATTCCATCAGGAGAATGTGTGTTTGTAGCTGTGCGGCATATTTTCATATCCAATGTTCCATACATTGCAGTTTTAAAACCAATGAGCAAATTGTGTTAGCCAGTGGCAGATAATTGGCTTTGTTCAGGCGCGCGTGCAAACTCAGTTTTGTATTGTCTTTGCACCTCTGGCAGGATTTACAGTGTGTGTTTGAGTGTGTGGCTGTCAGGTGATCAGTATAGTGTATGGCAGGTGTTATTATTTAAAGACTGGATTAAAAAAACTAAGTGCTTTCCATACGAAGGACACAAGCACATGGTTAACGTAGATAACACATGATACTGTATCCCCTTTTGGTTTAAATTAAAGATAGTATTTAGGAACACCATTTTTGTGGCCAACCATGATTTTTTGGGAAAGATAGAAACATGCTTCATCGGGCCCGATTAAAACCTCCCAAGCGGCGACTGAACCCCAGTAAGTGGGCTCTACGAATACAAATAACTGGTGGACATGTACCCAGATTTACGGCTGTAAGAACTTTTTCGTGCAATATCAACAGTTTCTTGCTCCTTGGCAAGGCAATTGTATTTATCTGGCAGCTCCCCTGTTACACGGTTTGGACTAAACCCTGTACAGTTCATTTCAACACGAGGCAATTCAAAGTGGTTTACAAGAATATAAGAAACAAGACAAAGTGAAACAGTATAGAACAGTCAAGAAAACACACACAAATAAAAAAAACTTGAATAGACTAAAACCCGTAATAAATACAAGAAGAGTTACAATACAGTGTCAGGCGTGCATAATTATTTGATTGGATTATAGCCAGCGGCAGACCTCCATATAAAATAAGTAAGCGTTGCAGTGGACCTATATTTTTTCTGGGATTTTTTTTTCAGATATATATGGAACATAATAACAGAACGCTGAATCTCTATGTTTAGTTTGAACTCTGGGAACGCTGTCTTGCAAAGCCTTTAATGTGATGCAGCAACAACAGAAGGTTAATGCAGTTCCGATACGGATGGAAGCATTATAAAGGCTGGAAGTACAAACTGGAACGCAGCAGTGAAACTAAATTGCAAATCCCACAGATTCTTTGAAATCAGAGTATTCTCTACCGTCTCCAGTGAAGACACACATTAGTTTATCCTCTGAGGACACAGCTAAGGGGATCACTGTTTGAGCGTGGTCCCCCCCTGCTGCTATCATAGTAGGACCCCTGCAGCACAGCATGGTTAATACTGCCGACCCTGGCCCGTGGAAAAATCTCATCAGTACCTCGACTTAAAACATTCACTAGCAAAATATGGTTGGATCGTTACAACCCTATGACTGATGTCATGTCGCTTTAATTGGTTGGTATAAAACATGTGTGTATCCAAACACTATCCATGCTGTGGGCTTTAAACTAAAGAACACACAATCCAGCAGATGTCCTGCGGCTCTGCAGCCTACTTAGAGCCTCTCATAGTTTGGAGTTACATAACACATTAAATAATTGAACGTGATTCTTTTTTGGGAGACATTTTCCCATGGACGCAATTGTCATTCCTGTTTCACGTGGGGATTCTTTGAAGCTTTTAACTTTATAAAGAACCCATGTTGAGTCAAGTGACTGCGGCATGCACCCCAGGTACCAGGACTCATTAAAAAATACAAGCGTCCCGGCAAAGTCCAGACTATTACTGAGTGTTTTCACCCTTAAGACGTAGGCTCATTACACAGCACCGGCTTTGTCTTCCCATTGGGATTCCAGCACAACATATATATGTAGAGATGTGGTGTGGTTTGTGCTCTCATGAATTTAATCAAGTTTTTCATTCTGCTGCCGTTGTCAGAAACAGCAGTTTGATGCTGACTGCACACAAATGGTTTCAAATAACAGCAGACATAGACGGTACATTTAAAGCATGGACAGGTGGAGTGGACGATATGGAGCAAGTAAAATATCACAACGATTTTATTTTAACCATATACCTTGATATCAATATGGCAACGATATAAGAAAGTTGACTATTAGTGCTTTTATAAAATATTTACGCATTGACATTTTAGAGAACATTTGTTGGTAATTAGATAAGATAATATTTACTTTACTGAACCCAATGTGGGACATTTTTCATCACAGCAGCTGTTAAAATCAAAACATTGCACATAATGAGAGTAAACAATAAACAAACACTAAATACAAACATCTCAAAATAGAAAGTAACATAGTGAAATCTGTAGACTATCGGTCAAATAAAAACTATGATGGGCCAAATTACAGCAAACAAACTATAACAGCAGGACCTTATTACATTAAGTGTGCAACACATAGCATTTTCAATATAAATGTAAATGTTCAATGTACAGTGGGAAGAAACATGATCAAATACCAATATTATAGTATATACTGTACATATAATATAATAATGTGGAAATAATGACTCGTGGTTCAAAGATTTTGGAATGGTAATCATTTTATAATAAGATCTTCGGAAAAAAACACTAATGCTAGACCGTTTGTTCAGCAGGGTAATCTCTATAGATTAATACCACTTTTGTTACTTCTGAAACATGAATGCAATGTATACAAGTTAAAAGCTAACGTGAGGTTATAAAGAACTACATTGCAATCGCATGGCTTGGCATGACCACCTCGAAGCTAAAAGCGACTCCTGTTAGCTGTGATGATGTTCACTCGTCTCATTTAGCCGCTTGTTAGCAACCACTCTTTTCTAATAGCCTACAAGGTTTGGAAATTCACTCAGGAAAGCTGTCAGATAAATAGAATTGCCTTGCCAAGTAGCAACATACGGAAGCGTATCGCTGCCACACACAAAAAACCGGAAAAGGCTCAGTATCACGTTATTTTGTGATAATGAAACAAAACCAAACGAGAGGCATAAACTAAATGCACTATGGCTTGTTTGTACGATTCGATTAAACTGTACTTTAAGCTTGGTTTGAGACATGGTGAGATCCTAAACTTATTGAGCACAATGTATGATATTAATATCAGTATGCATACTTTGAGGAGGATTTTGAAATGCTTGGGGTCATAGGCGGTGCGTGAGGCTCAAGTTTGGGAAGGCTAACCGACTGTTTCACCTGACGCTGCCTGGAGGACAACGTCATTATGAAGGCTACGCATACACACACACACACACACACACACACACACACACACACACACACACACACACACACACACACACACACACACACACACACACACACACAGACGTGATATTGTCACGTAATAACGTGAAAATAATATGGTAAAAACGTGAACATTTTCACGTAATTACGTGATACTGAGCCTTTTTTGTGTGTGTGTGGCAGCAATACGCTTCCGTAGCAACAAACTCTTGACGGTGCACGAAAAAAAGTCGTTACAGCAAGAAATCTGCGTTATTTGTATTCGTAGAGCCCATTTACTTACTAGTACTATCTTCAATTTAAACAAAAAGGGGACACAGCATCATGTGTTATCTACTTAACCATGTGCTTGTGTCCTTTGTATGGAAAACACTTAGTTTTTTTTTTATCCAGTCTTTACATGATAACACCTGCCATACACTATACTGATCACCTGACAGCCACACACTCAAACACACACTGTAATAACTAACCACAGACCTTATTTCAGGCATCTAACTAAAAACATTTGAGGGATTGGAACCTCAAGTGATATGAATGCTAACTCATTTATGGGTTTTAGGACTCATTCCTGTACCACTAATTGTAATTGATCTTTACTGTAGCCTATTACTTTAGACAGGTGAGACACCGTATGTCACAGGAGATTGACTTCTATTTTTCTGTTTGTGTCCATAAATAGCTGCCGCAACACAAATAGGGTGTAGAGTTACATAACGGCCTTGGACCAGTTTCTGCTGTGCCTGCAAATCCGTAGACCACTTTATCCACGTCTGTCGTCGTACTATGCTCTATCAGGTTCATATTCAGGGTGGAACATCATTTAAAATCTTGAAGGAGTTCATAAATAAACAACTGTTTGGAGAAGGCATAGACAATAATTAATTCAATAGATCAATATTTCAGGAAGCTGCGTTATTTGGCTGCCATGCATGTTAGAAACTGGGTTGTTTTCTTTTTGTTTCTTGTGGAGTTATAGTGGAAGTTATGCTCATGGCCTTGCTTGCAGTAAAGGGTGTGGCCCTCCATATGAACACCAATCAATCATTAGGCTGTCTTGGCAGGTTTGCTGACATACACGGTCTATTTTACCTCCATACACTTTTAGTTATGGCTTTCCCCGTGTCGCCAAGGTCATGTTGAGAGTGAATACTTTATAAATCATAGACTTTACCCACTTCATGTCAACTATCCATCTTTCTGTCTGGTGTTCAAAGTCAACTATGCTGTCTGATCAATCCAAGCATTACAGGCTTAAAATAACTTGTTGTACTCATGCCTTAATGCCAATTGAGAATAGTAATCCAATAGAAAGATTTAGGAAAGGTTACTTTTTCTGCACAGGATCAAACGGAGTGCATCTGATTGTGTTGCTCTCACCAGATTCCATCATCGGCTGACTGTGATAACTCTTTGTGTGTGTGTGTGTGTGTGTGTGTGTGTGTGTGTGTGTGTGTGTGTGTGTGTGTGTGTGTGTGTGTGTGTGTGTGTGTGTCTGAAAGTCGACACCACCACACTATTGATGTGAGAGCAATCTCCAACTCCCCTCTGCATCTATCTTTATCTCCTTCCGTCTTTCTCTTTTTCACTCTCACATCCATCCCTCTCTTCCTCTATCTGCTTTTTATTAATTTGCTAACAACCCTTCCTGTCTCCCCCCCTCTGCCTTTCACTGTTTCAATCCCAATGCTCCTTCTTCATTTCATTACCCGCCCTGTCCTGCCTGCTCACCCTCCCTTCCACCTTACTCTTTGCCCTCATTCTTTTCCTCCTTGCCTCATTTTGATCCCTCCATCCTGCTGGCTCAGCTGGTATAGAAGCACCCTTTGTTTCAACCGTGTCCTCTATCCTTTGAAGGAGAAAAGCTAGCGACTGGAGGGAGGGAGGGATGCGGAGAAGACGTGAAGCATGGACAGGGTAGGAAAGCAGAACATCCAACTGGGCAAATGGAATAAAAAGAAAGAAACTGGTGGGAGGAGGTATGGAAATGGGGAATAGGACAGAGGAAGGAAGGAAGAGGGTTGTCTTTGGATCAATGGGAGGGGTTGTTCAATTCATCACATCACATCCACTACAACAGCATGTGAGGCCTGTGTGTGGGGGATCACCTCAATTTGGTTCAATAATGCTTAGTTGAAGCGACTTTGTTCTCAACCAAAGGAAAGAATATTTTAGCTTTCCAATTATATAGTCAGGATTAAGTTTACCCTAGCGAAGTTCACCTTTGATGTGCTGTTAAGTGAAAAGGTGCAAATACAATAAAAATGTAACAGGTTGTGGCATTGAGCCTCTGATGGAGAAGAATAGCATGGAAGGAGGAAGGAAGGTTATCTCTGGATCAATGGGAGTGGTTGTTTAATTCATTGACATCCAGTTGAACAGCATGTGTGGCTGATTCCCCACCACTTGGTTCAATGATGTACAGTTGCAGTGCTTTTGTTTTCAATTAAAGGCCCAAAGAAGTTTACTTAAGAACAAATCAAGCAGTACAACTATAAAGTTAGGGTTAAGCTAACCCTAACCGTAGCAGAACACTTTTACTGTGAGGCAGTCCAAGTTCAAAACACTAAAAATGTAACACGTCTTGGCATGAAGAAAGGGATTGACATTGTGTGTTGACTGATTGCTTTCTGAATCCAACAATAACACATTTTCTTCTTTATGTCCTATCCTTTAGTTGAAAACAGAGATTCTGGACCTTTACCCTCATCTATGATGTTATAGCCGTGGTAACATGTGAATCCTGAAGCAGAGTGCTATCCGCTTTTACATCTCTGAAGGTAAGGTCCTTTTAATTCCTTTATTTTTCTTGAAATGAATGTGATTAAAGGATCGTTAAATCACACTCTCTTGATGTCTGTATGCTAAGTACAATACTTTAACTCTGCTGGCTTAGATTAGCATAAAGTCTGGAAACAGGTGGGAAGAGCTAGCATAGCTGCCCAGACTAAACTAAATCCAACTTCCACACCCCTAAAACTAACTGAATGAACACATTGTGTTTTTTATCTACACAAGTAACCAAAAGGCTAGTTGTTTCATGGGAAGTTTTTTGTACCGAACCAAGAAACTGTTTCAGGACACAAACCCTTATAAAACCACACAAGGTATTTCTGTAAATGTAAACTTATTTCTTACAGTATTCTGCTCAGGGTTCTTGTATTAAAGGTTTCCTCGTGGGACTAAACTCTTTTAGACGGCACTCTGGCACTCACTGGAGTTTTGAGTTCATGTTGTCAAGGGAAACCGGTCAGTCTGGGTCAAAGCAGGCTACCTTAATGGAACCAGAGATCTATTGGAAAAAGGAGATGTAGTGGAAACTACGTTAGCATTTGGCTCTGCTGACATTGTTTACTTGTGGAAACCTGATAAGTGTAATTCAGTTCTCTGTGAGTTTGGCATGCAGATTGGAGCAGTCTGATTCTGCATCTCTTAACTCCCCCTGAATGTTTTCAGGCAGAAATATGTTAGCTTGAAGAATTCACATAGAATTTTTCTTCTGGCAGAAATCCAACACTATCCTCCTTAGCCCCCGACACTCTCTGCTGACTTTTCCCTATTCCTCTCTTCAGCAAGCTGATCTACACTTCTAACCTCTATGTCCCTCTGGGCTGTGGCTGACAGCTGAACTCAGCTGTAAGAGACAGCTGCAAAGTAAAGATGGGCAAGGTGAAGGGTGGAGGGATAGGGGGAAATGAGAAGGTAGAAGTTGGTTTTCCAGAGAAAGGTGTCCGTCCAAAATCCTTTTATTTGTTTGTTTTTTTAAGAAAAGACCAAACTGAAGCATTCTTAGACTGAACAAAAGTAGTCCGAGTACAGATCTTTGTGGAACTCCAGATTCAGTGTCCATGTATGGACCTCTTTCTGTCTGTCTTTCTGTCTTTCTTTCTGTCTTTCTTTCTGTCTTTCTGTCTTTCTTTCTGTCTTTCTTTCTGTCTTTCTTTCTTTCTTTCTGTCTTTCTGTCTTTCTTTCTTTCTTTCTGTCTTTCTGTCTTTCTTTCTGTCTTTCTTTCTTTCTGTCTTTCTTTCTGTCTTTCTTTCTGTCTTTCTTTCTTTCTGTCTTTCTTTCTTTCTGTCTTTCTGTCTTTCTGTCTTTCTGTCTTTCTGTCTTTCTTTCTTTCTTTCTGTCTTTCTTTCTTTCTTTCTTTCTTTCTTTCTTTCTGTCTTTCTTTCTGTCTTTCTTTCTGTCTTTCTTTCTTTCTTTCTTTCTTTCTTTCTGTCTTTCTTTCTTTCTTTCTTTCTTTCTTTCTTTCTTTCTGTCTTTCTTTCTTTCTTTCTTTCTGTCTTTCTTTCTTTCTTCTTTCTGTCTTTCTTTCTTCTCTCTTCTTTCTTTCTTTCTTTCTGTCTTTCTTTCTTTCTTTCTTTCTGTCTTTCTTTCTTTCTTTCTTTCTTTCTGTCTTTCTTTCTTTCTTTCTGTCTTTCTTTCTTTCTTTCTTTCTTTCTTTCTTTCTGTCTTTCTTTCTGTCTTTCTTTCTTTCTGTCTTTCTTTCTTTCTTTCTGTCTTTCTTTCTCTCTTTCTTTCTTTCTTTCTTTCTGTCTTTCTTTCTTTCTTTCTGTCTTCTTTCTTTCTTTCTCTCTTTCTTTCTTTCTTTCTTTCTTTTTTTTATCAGACCAAACAAAACATTTATAGACAGAACAAAAGTGTTCTGAGTACAAAGCTTCTATGTACAATTGTGATACATGGTGTTAATTACAGATACATCTGTAATCTCTGAATCTTCCTCACATTTTTTAAAAACCCAGTGGATTACTTAAAGGGAAAATTGATGATAAGATACATGCGATATTGTTAGTGTGTTTGTGTGTGAGTTTTATACATTTATAACAAGGCCTCAGGCACATTAGAAATCGGCTCTGACCCTAACAAATCTCACACTTCTGCATATAAAGGCTGTTTGCTGAGATATAATCATGGCTGGAGGTGGAAGCTTCTCACAACATATAATCCAGTGCTCAAAGGGTTAGACAAATCAATGAGCTGGGTGTGTGAGTTTTTTATTCAAGCCTTCCTCATTGGTTATGATCATCATCAACAGCTTTAGCTCTTCATTAGAGTATTTTCACAATAAAATTAAAAATCGCAAATATAAAACGGTTTATAGTTCTGTGGGTTGTATTATCCTTTAGTCCACCACAGGCTTGTCTTCACTATACTTCCTCATATTGTCACCACATGTCCCAACTAGACCTGCCATGAACTGTTACATTTGTGACTTGTAAACATTGGGAAATCATCAGCTCTAAGAACACTCAAAAGGACAGTTACAATAAGCAGGCAGATAGGAAGTAAGGCGTGGAGAGAGTCACAAAGGTCTTACATGGTATTGAACACTAGCTTTCATTCGATCTATAGATGTATTGATTATTCAAATCAATAGGAAAATATTCAACTACTATTTTAACAGTTGATTAAGAGTTAAATGAGTTTTTTAGGCAGAAATGACAACCATATTAAACTACATTTCTCATGAGTTTAGCACCATTAGTAAGACACAACATGGTCATTTGTTTATCATGTTCTGCTATTCTAACAACTAGGTGAGTAAAGAATCAACGTGAAATGAATCAGCAGATCAATGACATCATCAGGATTGTTCGTTAAAGCTTTGGAAATCTAGTTTGACAGGCAAACTGGTAAAGGCACTTATTATCCACCAGTTTGTGCAGCAACATACAGATCAATCCAATAGCCAGGGCTCTAAAAAAGTACACATTTGATGGTGCTAAAATATATAAAGCATGTATTTATTAGTGTGTTTCTTGGCTGATAATCATCCGTCCTGTGAATGTGCAGACACCGAGAGTGAGTGAGGGATAGTAGCTTCAGGGAAAAAGAGAAAAAGAGAGATGGGAGATCAAACACTAGCCTCTGTTTGTTTTATCTCCTCTAATGAACAAAGTGCCACACTTGCAATGCTTTGGAGTTCACTCAGAGCCCTGCACGCCGACAGGGGAATTCAACCCGCAACCCTTACAACTTCTGAGAACTTGAGCTAATGCTCTCATTAGAGCTATGTCACCCTCGTGTGTATGAATGTGTGTGTGTGTGTGTGTGTGTGTGTGTGTGTGTGTGTGTGTGTGTGTGTGTGTGTGTGTGTGTGTATGTCTGCTGAAACCTTCAACTTCTACGCTAAACACATCAAAGTCATGTCTCCTGTCCCCTTCTCTCTTTGATGGATGGAGAGAAAAAAGGAAGGATGGATAAAAAGGGTGAATACGGAGAAAGGGATGAATGGAAGTTGTAAGGAGTTCAGAATGGATTTCCGGAGGTGGGGGTGGAGGGCATACGTGAAGTGGAAGTAGACGGATGAAAGGGGAAGATGGATGGGTTGAACTTTCCGTCACCTTCTGCAGAGATGGCCCTTTAAGGTGCAGATTTAGTCACATTTTCACAGCACTTCTAATCCTTTTTTCTTCTGTCCCTGCACTTTGAAGAGAGCCATCCCTTTCTATGTTTTCTCCCTCTCATGCACTTTTAACATTTTCCTTCTGCTTCCATGGTTTCTCCTTCTCTCCGATCTCAAAATACCTTCAGTTTTTTTGATACATCTCTGCAGGCTCTAGCTCTTTTTGAGTTGTTTGTCCAATTTTCATGAATGTGAATCTCTGGTACCCCCTCAGGAAATAGCCTCAAATTTGGTTAAAAAAATGCCAACAGGATCGCTTACCTATTAGAGCTGGTGACTCATGTGGTTTCCAACCTGGAGGCTATCTCTTGTGGCATCCCCTTAAACTTCTCCTTTCAAATCTGTCACTCTGATAAAGCATATTAAAATATCTAAAAAACACTTTTTAAGGTACACAAAGTGTTTTGTCCTTCACATGTGGGGTGTTGACTGTTGTGTTGTAAAGCAACATGTGAAAACCTCTCAAGTTTGTGTTAACCACTCATGTTATTTCAGGCATCCAACCACAAACCTGTTCTTAAAGAATCTTGACTTCACCAGAAGTGTTAAAATGCTGACTCATTGTCTGATTAAAGGACCTCCAGCACCACTACCACTTAAGAATGAATTGATTAGAATGTGGTTGCCCAAGGTCAAGGACAAGGTGACCTTCAATACCATTTTTTGGTCCATAAATCAAAGATTAATGAGGTAATTATAACGTAACACAAGTCTGTAACAGGCTGAAGTAGGCATACAACCGAAAGGTGGCCATTTTAGTTTTTTCTTTTGACGCTAGCCTGTTTCCCCTTTAAAGGTATTTTCCATTTCACATTCAGCCTCACATTCATCTCATCCTCTGTTCCATTTCCATCATTTGCCCACTTTCAACCTCCTCATTACCTCATTCTCTGGCACTCTATCAGTGTGTGTGTGTGTGTGTGTGTGTGTGTGTGTGTGTGTGTGTGTGTGTGTGTGTGTTCTCTCCCAGAGAGTTGAAAGACTGGAAATCCCTTGGGGGCAGTTTGGCAGTTGACACCCGCTGAGCGGAAATCCAGGGTCTGGGTCACCAAGCTCAACCCCACCACCATCCTCTGCTTCCCCCCCTGTGGGAGAACAGGTGTGATTTAGCTGGGAGGGGGTGAGGAGAGATAAAAGGGAAGGAAACAAGGGGAGAAAATATGGAAATGTGAATACATAAGACTCACACCCCAAGGTATTCAGTTAGTCACGCTTAAATCTCGCTCTCGTTCACTTCAGTTGCCTCTGTGCAGGTGTTAGTCATGCTTAACACTCCCACAGTGCCTCCTCTCTTTCTCTTTGTTTTCCTTACACACCAGCCCCAGCATGACACCTGATATAAGATGAACACAATCACACAGAGATGCAATTGTAATGCGGAATCAGACATTTGTCCACTAAATGCAATAAATTAAGATTTGAGATGTCTAAAAATGCTCCATCCTGTTGTCCCCTCTGGTTCCAAAAATCCAAATGGCGACGGCCAATATGCTAAAATAGAGGCATCAATATCGTACCCCGCAACTGGTGGTGTCACATCCACATCTTTACAGTCAATGAACATTAGTTTTGTTTACACAGCCAGACATACTAGATGTTGAACCTATTATGCCTATATTTACAGCTTGCTTTGTGCAAACGCATGGAGTGTGCTTTTATATGTCCAGGTAACTGATACCCCTCTGCTTTATTAGGGCTTTTTCTTCTTGTTTAAGAGATTTTCTGAAAGTATTTCACACAAAACCCCCCTCAGTATTTCGTTATGTTTTGTATAGGAGGTGAGCTTCTGTCTCTATCACTTCCCAATCACACCGCACACAGTCATATTATTTCTGACTTCCTCTCTAAAATTCCCCCTATCTCTCCCATTGTTCCCTAGCCAGTGGCAGTGGGGGGAAATGGAGTGTGTGAAATAGGATGTGAGGGTAGCCATACTTGTTTATTTTATCCTGAAAGCCCACAGTCTGGCTGGAAACCACTGATGGGTGACAGAAATGGACAGAGACATTGAGGTTAGGGACACAGACGGAGGCTGGTTTTCATTTCAGTTCGTTTCTTTTATCCTGCTGATGACAATTCGAGCTACAGAAGGTTTTGGACTGGATGACTCAGGCACTCGAGAAAATACAGACAAAAATAAGGGCGTAATATATTGTGTGAAAGGCCTTCTCAAACTGCATCACAACATTTTATAATTGCTGGTCAATTGCCTACTTTTTTGCAAGGATCATAGTGTTCTATAATTCTATGTTTTTAATTCATTACAATCTCTTTTAAAATGCCATTGTAAATATATGAATACACAAGAATATGACTAGTTAGTTGTGCCTGATTTAAAGTATGTTATTAAGCCATGTTTAGAATTGTCATATGAGACAAAAAAGAGTAAATGTGTGGACGGCTAGTTTTCCAAGTCAAATATTGAACTGCTATACATACTGTTTGATTGAAATGTAAACATAGCGTTTTCAGGATTGATTGTAATTTGCAATTAAGTATTCAATTGCTTGAAACATGTTTTTATTATAGCCTATATTTGGCAGCATAAACACAGTTTTTCATGTTTCTTCGACTTCTCAAATACTGCGGTCCATAAGTAAGAATCGCAATGCTCCCTCGTCAAAAGCAATGTGATTTTTCCATTGGATTTAAGAGTATTGCAGAAAATAAGACCTTTGGCAAACACATGGTTATGATACTTCCATGTTTGGTTCTCCACCTATCAACACCACCGTCATTTTGATGCATAAATGCAATCCCAAGAAGTAACAAGGTAAGACCCTCGTTAATCTAAAGGCAGCCAATGTTCTGCATGATGACGTCAAGCAGTCTTATTTGTTCCCATGTTGGAAACCGTTTTTATGAAACATGGAAGCTTGAGCATTCACAGCCCGGGGATTCACTGAACAAAATGCTCATAACAAAACATGAAAATCTCCTTAGCTTGTGTTAACCACAGACCTTATTTGAGGCATCCTAAAAAATGGTTGACTTCAATACGAAGGAACCTGAAGTGGTGAAATAACTCCAGGTTTTAACACTCTGCAGTTCCCCCCTACACTCTGTGAAGTAGAGATTACATGTTGAACTCTTACTGATCCGGCACATTTCTTAGAAAGACTTTCTCAAAGTGTATCTTCCCTCTCCAGTCGCCTCCCTCGCTCCAGCTCTGCCTCTGTTTCCATCTCTTACGCCTATCTCTCTTTCTATTCCTGTCTCTATCATCCCAGCTTTACCTCCCTCTGCTTCCGTCAGCGTCAGATCCATCACTTGGTCTTCTCTGTTGTCCTCACCTGTCTGACAGTGTGCTGCTGGTGACGTGACTACGTCTGCATCCATCTTTATCAGCGGCACGACCCTAAGTGACTCAGCTGCATTCTCTGTATGGGTGTGCAGTGCAAAGTCTGTTACAATCGTATGTGCATTTTCAATGTGTGCATAAAAAAAGGTTTACAATTGGAAAAAATATTTAACGCTTGGCTAAGGCTGAAAAGTTGGGCTATCATTCAAAGTAAAATGCTACAAAATGCAATTAAAAGACGAAAAAGTAATGTCATCGCCAACACAGATCATCGAGTTTTGAGGTTTAAAAAAAAAAAAAGTTTGTTCAAATTTGAAATTGAACCTGGCTACAGTGGCAGTGATACTATGACATATATGTAGAACTTCATAAAGCCCCTATCATAAACTTTAGACCCCACATCGTTCTGTTTTCACACAATGGGCATCACAATCACACCTCATACTTCCTCTGCAGTTGATAAACAACTAACACATTTTTTGTGCACCAATTGAATTCAATGAATCTGTAACTGTTCTATTCCCCCCTGGCTCAAAGTCAGTGTTCTTTTAAAATCAGATTTTGGTTAGCACAGGCTCACAAGATGTTCACGCTTTGTTATACCAAATATAATAGGGCAGTAAACATCCCGCTAAGCTTTGCTAATTACATTGTTGGAACAGTTTCACAATCATACCCAGTAGTTTCACCTCATTTGCGATTGACTGGTGCAGGAATTCTATTTATTTCATTATTTAAGTATTCTTGCAGGTCCAAAATCCTATTTAGCATCTCCCTCGACAAAACGCCCATGGGATTTTCCCGTTGGATTTTTTATTGTAGTGGAAAATAAGATTTGTGAATAATACACATGTATGATTCTTACACGTCTTGTTCGGCAGGATAATCTCCACATATTCACTTTTTTAATTTAATTTCAAACTGAAATGTTATGGTAAATATAGGTCAATATTGGCTGGAGTTCAGTATGGGGACATGTAAAAGCTTCAGACATTCACCAGTGGGGTTTAACTGAAGTATACCGAAACGTGAAAATCTTGTGAGCCTGTATTTTATATTCATAATGTCGTTATACAGCAACAAGAGGAATGTGCTGTATTTATTACCTGTTGGGATCTTTAGCTTGGCTGTTTCAGTAATGCACTTCAAATCCTCAACATTTGTGTTACTCAGCTGCCCCCATTTCCCTATTGAGAACTGATGTGTAGATCTGGACAGCTTGCAGATGCTATCCTTCCTTCCCTAAAGCTAAAAGCATCTCGACCAACATGTCTGCCGCTTTTATATACCTCTTTGGTGACTCACACTCTTTTTCTCTTCTTAGATCGCTTCGTTTTCCTCCTGCTCGGTCAATCCTACCTCTGATTGTTTTCTTGGGTTCATCTCTTCATCACCCTCTCTTTCTTTATTTTTTACCTGTTCGTTTACTGGAACTTTTATGTTCAACATTACAAGCTTTCTTTCTTTCCTTCTTATTCATCTTTTTGTATCTCTGCGTTCTACTTCTTGGTTTTCCTACTCAATGTGAGTCGGTATACCTTCTCCTCCTTCTCTACCCCTTTAGTGTTTATCTTCTCATCGCTGTCTTTCCGCGTGTAAAAATAGATGCTCCTGCACATCCCCAATTCCGCACTGAAAACATGTGTTGTGCTGGATTCAGCACATCTTCGGTGGAGATGTGTTCACTTATGGAGATTAGAGGATAACACTGGTGTTTTCTGGGTTCATTTGGTGGTCATTTCGCCCTAATTAAATTTGCATTTTACCTAGCATACTGCTAAAATATGGCCCTAATTATTTGTAGTGTTTTTTATTTATTTTAGCTGCAGTACCTTTTAGTGGTTGAAAAGCTGTTCCGGAGGCTTTCTCTACACCGCCACTGTGTGAAAAGCTGGCCTGAGCTAAGTAGATAATGCTCATCTCTGTATCTGTACCCATTTCCACAGGGCACCCCTAAACAAACCTTCACACACAGCCTACACACAACACAGAGAGACAGAAGGCTGATGTATTCTGAATGGTTGTTAAGGAAAAGTAGGAGTGTAATAATTTGCTTAGTCATTTTCCAAAACAGCGTTAGCTTTGATTACTCCATATGTTGGAACAGCGTACAAATGTCTGTAGAAAAGAGGATACCTGGCATCTAAAGAGTTTAAAGGGCATACTAAATATAACATAACATAACATATACATATATCATTTTGATTTTAGCTTCAACAAAATATTGAAACAATACTGCTCTTTATTTGTATGTCTTTTGAATAAACAGAACTGGATACAGTGTTCCTCAGTGGCACATAAAGCCAAAATAGCCTGACAAGTATAAAAAACACCCAAATACTCGAGGGCAAGAATACCTGGATCTTGTCTCAACTCAAATTAACAGAGAAAATATAACTTAGAATTTGGATTTCAAAGCATTTAACAACTTGTAGGAATTATCTAAATAAGGGCTATAGTGTAGTGCTTGTACTGGGTGGTCGATTTCGCAAAAACAAAAAGTTACCTGCTGACTTGCAGATATCTCTTTCCCAATGTAAGTGAATGGCCAAATGTTAATTTGTTCAGCCAATGACGTTACGTTATGAACGTGTAGTACCAAAGTTTGGCCACTACAACCATACCCGACTTTATTTTTGTAAAGAAGTCAGGTGGTTGCAGGCTAATGGGGGACAGGTGAAACAAATAAGTTCAGGACAATCAAAAAAGGCGGGAAAACACACACGAGCAGGAATTAAAGCCAACGTAACTTTTCAAAAATATATCAGGATACAGATACTCCAACAAGTAAACATAACGTAGGATTGTTTCTGACTCGTCAAATCCAAACGTGTCCAATAACGCTAGAACTTTGTAAATTCAAAAACCTATTTAAAGGTATTTGATAAAATATTCAGTTTCAATCCAATTTTTGTTGGTGTTTAGCATTTCTTATTTTTTTTAGAATACCCCTGGTGGAAAAGGGTTAGATAGCAATTGTAAATATAAAGTTGATATTTAATCAGAAATGGATGGACACAAAGAGATGTTGAATAAGAAATTGCTCCACTGCATCTCTAATTTGTCCTCACTCTCCCTTTTCTTGTGTTTCTCTTCATCTATCGGTCCCATTACGCCTTTGTTAAACGCTGATGTATGTGGAACACTAAGACAGGAAGTGCTCTGCGGTTGTCCAAATATGGACGGAGATGACTGTACTCATTTGAGAAATATGATGTCAATTCTCTCTGCAGGAAATATGCTGCCTACGCTTTCTTAATGACTTGTGTTTGCGTGTGTGTGTGTGTGTGTGTGTGTGTGTGTGTGTGTGTGTGTGTGTTTTCTGTAAAAACCCAGCACTTAGCAAACAGACTATTTGTCAGCATTCACCAAAAGAGTTGAAGTACTACTTTATGTCAAAGCAGATATGAATGCATTACAGTATAAAGATGAGCAGCTTCTTAAATCCCATCATTATCCTAAAGGGCTCGATGTATGCAAAGCTGCTTTTGTTTTACTCATATGTTGACTTATCTATGCATTCCAGAAAAAAAGACCTTGCAGTATGATTATTTCATCTGGTAAACAAACATGTCTAACTGATGCAGTGGGTGGTAAGAGCCGAGAGATGAGGTGTGAAGTTTCATTTCAGGTAATTAGAGGTAATATCACATTATTTTGTTTTGATACCACAAAGCTCTGCATGCTAACCAGGAATAATGAGGCGAAGAATCACTGTAGGTGTTTTGATAAGATCCTTAGGTAGATCATTCCACGATACAAATAATCAACTTCTCGTTAATTTACCATTGATGAGTCACATTGTTTTTTCCTAAGGGAAGATATTTCCTTACATCCAGCTATCTAGTTTTGTGACTTTAAGCTGAAAGAATAATCACGTATCATCACGTATTACCTGCTAGAGGTCTGTGGTGGTGTTGATATCTGAGACATTGCCTGGATTTACTTTTTTTTGCAGTTTTTTGGGACATTTTTGGGCGACAACCTCTATTATCACTTAGCCAGGAAGAAGCTTAAGAAAAAAAAAAGATGAAATGCCAAGCAGACAAAGCTTGTTCCAGAAAAGAGTGAATGTGGGGTGAAGGAGAACTTCTGACCCTAACCATAGTCAGGGGCCGACTGTTTCTGGTGTCATTGAGCTCGAGGAAGGGGCATACTTTAAATGTTGTGTTGACAAGATGTACTCATCTACTAGAAAATGTAAACATGCAGTTGCCCTAAATTATGAGCTTTAATTGAATAAAAAAAAGCCTTGTTTGGTACGGATCCACTTAAAAAACAACGATTTGATTTAAGTTGCAATGGTTACTAGAATAATGTACCAAAGAAAGGTCACCCCCTTTCATAACGGGAATTGCTTTCATCCCTAAAGTAATAGCAATAACTACATTATTTCAAATTGTGCAGCCCTATTTGTAAGGTAACACAACATTACATTTGCAAGTTGACTTAATGTGTGCTTTCTAACTGTTTTCAACTGTAAGTAAATATATAAGTTTAGGTCAGGAGTCAGCAGGTATCCTCCACCACCAGTTGGTGATGCATCATTGGCTCCATTGCACTTCCTTCTGCACATTTTCCCTTTGCTTTCCCACAGGCACAAGGCTTACCATAACCGCCTGAAGGCAACCTCAGTGGTCCGTAGGGTACTGCTCAGTCTGAGATGCCAGAGGCCCTTTTGAACTGGGCACATTAACAGCAGTTCCACTGTAGCAGCCTTGACTAACATCATGAGGCCTAGGAGACAGAGCTTGATCTTCACCGCTAAACTGAGTCGTCTAGTCCCTGAGTGGCACCTCAAGAACTCAGTCTAAGAATCCACCACTGCTTCTGGTGCATCTGCAGTGCACAGCTTAATGTTGCAGTAGTTCCACAAGAGATACCCCTCAAGCTTTGTTGACATGGCAACAACTCGTGGTCAATGTCATTCAAAATCCAGATTATATTGCAAAACTGGGAGAAATGACCACTACCATGAACCTGAGAAAAGTTGAAAGGCCAGAACATTTAATTCCTTACATTTTCGAAATAGATTTTGAAAATACCCAATAACATTCTGCATAAGATAATGCCTTGAAGCACCGTTCAGCAGTGCAACCTGTTAATATAACTCTGAAACGGTTACAAGTGAGTGCTCGCTCAAAGTTAAACACTTTTCCTTTCCAAGAACAATTAGAGAGTGGAACTTGAGGAAGTGTCAACGCAGAGTCCATTGAATGCTGCTGGCAAGAGTTAAGAAATCCCTCGCTGAGCTTGATACCTTTTGGTTCTGCTCAGTATTCATCTATCCATATAGAAGTATGGTCAAAGATTTGTGTTCGGTTCCAAATTAGAAGTATATAAATACCATCATTCTTGAAGATATGAGATCAGATCTTAGCCCTGTTTGTCGCCTAGGGCACTGTTTCCATTAAAAAAAGTGTGGAATGAATCAGTATTGATAGCTCTAAATGTCTTTTAGCCAGTCGGTGTTCGTGTGTGTGTGCTGTGTTGCTTTTAATGTGTTAGAGACTTATCTTATCAATAGCCACTGGCTAATCACCAGAGTATCTAGGTTAAATACAGATCACCACTGTATAGTGTGTGTGTGTGTGTGTCTGTGTGTCTGTGTGCGTGCGTGCATATGTGCGTGCGTGCGTGTGTGTTTTAGCTCCTGTATAAAAGTGCCTTCACTCCACTGTGTTTGATCGCTTCATAATACCTGGGAGTGTGACTAATCTAAATGTATCCATCCAAAGCTACTTGTCACTTCATAGTCATAGAGTCACTCACAGACTACTGTCAAAGATTATGTGTGTGTGTGTGTGTGTGTGTGTGTGTGTGTGTGTGTGTGTGTGTGTGTGTGTGTGTGTGTGTGTGTGTGTGTGTGTGTGTGTGTGTGTGTGTGTGTGTGTGTGTGTGTGTGTGTGTGTGTGTGACAGCAGCAGGATTGAAGTCACCGCCGTTATTTCTGGAAAGCGTTTCAGTTTATCTATAAATAATCCCGTTGGAACTTGTCACAGTTATTATTATGATGAGAGTAATTAGCCATTTTAGCATCAACGGGCATTCCTCTACTCCGGGGAGAAGAGTGTTTGAACACTTTCAGCACTCATCTTTGCAGTGAATTTACCTCAAATATAACTTTCCAACAGGGCTGTGTGATTTTCAGTACCTCAAGATTATACTTTTGCGCTGTACTTGAGTACATGTCTGTGGCTACAGCGTGCAGGTCGAAAACCTTCAATTAAATTGTTGATATAATAATAACGTACATTTTGTATCAAGCAATCATATGGGTCCCCTCCCATATTCATAAGATTGTTAAAATATTTGTTTTAAATATCCCTTTTAAGATACATTTAAAATATATAACAATTGTGTGACTCATTTCTGATTCATTGTGAGTTACAGTAACCATGGATTTATCGTATTGTAAAAATATATTACAATATATACATTATCGCCATAAATGGAAAATAAATGCTGGCACAGTTTGGTTTGGGAAACAAGAATATATATATACCAAACACCATCAAACTTCTGCTATTGTTTTTTTTTTAAGGAAGCAGAACAATCTTTTAGCATAATCTCAATAACATTTATTTGGAGGAAACTTTTATAAATAGAATAAAAACACCTTAGAACCAAAACATTATAAGGGCTTTAACCTTAACCTCACTTGCACTTAAACCACATGTTTATGCTTTCTTCTATTTCTATCTGTTTTTTCTAATTGATTAAATCATGTTTTAGCAGCATTTTACTTTTAGAGTTCTACAAGAGTACACGTTCTTTTGAAATCATATATTTATGCATGTACGCTCTTTTCCATCATCTAATTGAGTCTTGCTCAAAGGATCCTTGGCTGCAGCTGGGGACAGAAAAGAGTTTGTTCGCTTGTAGGTTCTCTATCTATATTTAAAAACATGTTGCCGTTTTGCGGTGGGCTTTTGGGGGAAGAAACAACTGGAAAACAGCAGTTGACCCGACCAAAACCCCAGTCTGTTCACTTTGAAGCACTCCGTCTATTTTTATTGCTATGACACGATGGGACCAGTGAGCAAGGTAAACATTGAGAGGAAGCTTTATGCAACTTTAATACGCCTTTTATTATTCCTCATCTCTCTTGCTGTGATTCACCTTTTCCCCCTTACCCTTTTCCATGTCCTTTCCTTTGTCCGTGTGCACATTTCTTAAACATTAATGGTAGTGCTTTCTTTTTTTAATGCTTTAAACGTGGCATTTGTGTGTATGTGAATGCGTGTTAAATGTACTGCCTGTAAATAATGAAAGAGAGCGTTCTTGTTTGGATCCGCGTGAATTATTAAAGTGAGTCTGCACGCACACAAACGCACCGCTGCGATGCCACAGTTGCACCTGTCTCTTTCCGTCCGTCTATGAGACTCTTCTCTTTCGCTCCATGTGTCTCATTTCTTATTGAATACCTCCGTTTGAGAATGACGAGGTCAAGACCGCTTTTGTCAGGAAGTAAACATCTCAGTGGGTTGGCTTGGAACCAGCAGTTTTGGAATCTGTTTCAAACTCGACCAAGTCGAAAGTGCATCCTCCAAAGAGAAAAGTCTTTATTTAGTAACTGTGAGAATAGGAGGGGGGGTAAAGTTCCTGTGGAGGAGTCAACACATACTAGTGTTCTGTTCTTTTTATACATTTTCAAGTTGTCTTTTATACTTGTCACAAATCCGGGCCCTGCTTTTATTTGACAATCTTTTTCGGGTAGCATTTTGAATACTCCTATTTGTTCTTTGCTCACCGTGAGGCACAGAGCCTTGCGGTAAAAAACAGCCAGTTAAGTTTAGTTCCTATGGTTACCTCCTCTGCTAGCTTGAGGTACTACATACAGCTGCCATCAGATAGGTTGTGCTTCCGAAGGTCAGCGCTAACAAGGTCAAAGTTGAAATTACTTGACGCAAGCAGTAGCTTTACTTGGGCCGTGTGCGACGCGGAGGGTAGCCCCCTCTGACTAGAACATGCTTCAATGTTCAAAAAGTCTTTATGTTCTTTATCTTTTCACCCTCTGTCTGAAAACCATAGCCCAGTCTACTCTGATTGGTTTGCTGACCGACTCTGTTGTGATTGGTCAACCGCTTATAGATGTGTCAGAAATGTCCCGCGCCTTAGCCAATGATGTATAATGTGTTGGCTTGCTAGCCAATAGAAGCGTGACTGTTATATAGTGATGACATTTTGTTAGGAAAGTAAATAAAGTGGTCCACTGGAGCTGTTTCAGGCAGGGGGGGAGAGTGTGTGGGAGAGAAACTTCCTCTGGAGGGAACACAGGGATTTTAGCCTTTGCAGACCATTTAAATGCACTAAAACCGAAATAACACACACATATTAAAAACATTATTAAAAAACAGTCTGTGTACCCTTTGGCGTTGTAGAGTCATTGTTAATTACCAGCAGTTCTTATATAAAAGAACAATCTGTCAATCATGAGAGTCCCCATGTTTCTAACATTGCTGTTTGTTTCCAAATATGGAGAACATAATGGTGCGCCTTAGAGCACAATGAGATGTAATAGTATTGTGTGGACCAAAATATGCTTTATCTTTTCTAAATTGCAATCTAACATCTTGACTATTACGTTATTTGGCTACATTCCTAGATGTACCTGCACTGCTTTGTGATTAAATAACCTCATGAAAATGTGTATTTTTGAATATATCTCAGGATGATGACCGTTCAATTGGGTTTTTATCTCATTCAGGAACTGTTGAATGAAATATGAATGGGTAATGTCGCAAATAACCAGGTTGTTGGCCTTGTGCAAATTCAAAGCCTGTTGGAATTGATGATGAAATCTAGTTAGACGGAAATAGAACATTAAAGTAATTCACATTCAAGGTAACAGTCAGAACTAGAGGGGGCTGTAGGGGATTGTCTGGATGCTTGTTAGAGTCTGTATCTGTTTGATTGCGTCTGCACCAACACAGGAAAAAGTCAATAATCGACATGTGAGGGGTGGAAGAAGCTGCTCTTCCTGTAAGAAATATCCTTTCTGTGGGATATCCCTTTGAGAATTCATCCGTTTTATTCTTAATTGTTTGGAAGATGAAACATGGCTGCTTCTCGGTTATCATTTCAGCCTGTCTCTCCGCCTAGAAAAACAAGACTATTTTCAGACGCCACACACACACACACAAACTGACAATGTCTCATTACAAGCAAATGGCATAATGTGTTTCCCCATGCCCTCCCACAATGCTTTGCTCTGTTGGCCAACCTCATTTACCGATCTGCATACAAACAATCAAAAAACAAGGTCTTTGTGAAAGGTTTGTGCGGATATGCATATGTGCGCTGTGCTTTGTGTATTCTTATGTAAGCATGCGGCCTCCTCTAGCCTGGAGGTGATAATGATGGAAACTGTTTGTCATCCTCCCACCTATCTTTCTCTATCTCTCCTTTCTCCTTGTCTATATCCTGTTCTTTTTTTCCTCCATTAAATTTTAAATGTGCTTTATTGGCAAAACAGAGGCATTTCCAGACTTAAATATACACACAAGAAGATTCATTTGTGTATGACTATCCAACACATGTATAAAATGTGTATGAAGTGGCCTTGTTGGTATAACAGTGACACCATGTCAGCTGTTTAGCTTACATATAGTGGGGGCGGGCGAATGATCACCACAATGCGTGCAACAGAAACTTGGAGAAAATGCCTTGATGTGTCTGAATGAGGACTGCAACTATTTGGTTCAGAAAGAAAAGGAAAAGAAAGGAGGAGAAAATATCTACGTCATTTCAAATCCAACGTAATGTCTTTAAATGTGTTGTTTTCAAACCCCAAAGACACCTATACATGTTTTATGTTGTCTTTATTTTCTAAGTGCAACTTAAGATAGACACTGAAGGTGGAATGAGTGACGACAATGTACAGCTCGGATTTGAACCTGGGACGCTGCTAACGACTCTTTTATTGAAAGTTTTATCTTCTCAATCACTAGTTTTAAACAGCATGATGTTCATGATTGAAATGGACAATAAAGATGGGTGGGGCTACCTTCCGATTGAAAGGTTACTACCACGTAGTTGATTGGGTGTTGTTCAATTTTTCAACTAGTTTATAAAAGTTACTTCCATTATGTTGGTCGCCTAAAAGTGTTCAACAGTGGAACATATTTAGCTTCAGCATTTTGTGTCATCTCTGGTTCCAAAAAAAAGATTGCCATCTTGTTAGTTTTGGGGACCAGAAGTGACACGTTGAGCTAAACTAACTGAATGCTTGAACATGTTTTAAAGTGACCAAAGTGTTAGCATTGACATTCATTAGCAGAAAACATGTTGTAAAAAGGGTTTAAGTTCTAAGACACATGGAGAACCCCTTAACCTAACAGTAGTAACCCAACAACCAAAGGTAGCCACGCCCTAAAGCATACCCTTCTTTATCATTATCATAATTATATGTATTTATTATTTATATTTAAAACTTAATGGGAACATGTTTTAAAAAATGTAGTGTCAAAGAAGACTAAAAACCATAAATTAAGACCTTTTGAAAACTCAAATTGTTCATGATACCAATGTATGCTAACTGATGATGTTTGGTGCGTCTAGTGACAAATGTGTGGCTAACAACATCCATCCTAAACGAGGAATCTCGTTAAGTTCAGACACTTTGAAGTAGTTATTCGTCAGTTATCATTTGTATGAGTTGCCAATATTGCTTTTGTTTGAGACATTTCAAAAGTTGGCTCAAATGTCCTCGACACGATGAACAAAGATGGACAAAGCATCCTCTCTCATCTCCATCAGTATTTGGTTTCTTGCTTTGCCTACTACTTCCCTCCATTACTGTCACTGCCTGTCTCTGAAATATTCTATTATAAAAGAGCCTGACCCAATTTAGACTGCTTGAATAAAATATTCATTGCCCATTCCCAATTCATGATTAATACTTTACTGTTTCACCCCAGGGAGCCCATTATGAAAATGCATCTGTCTGTCTCTTATTTTCAACTAGTTTTGGGTAGTTTTTCTGATCTTATCCATAGTAATCTCAGTTTGGAAGCTTCTTTTTTCAATGTTATGAATATTCTTTCAAATCTTACTGAACTTGAAGAAATCTCTGTTGACATGTCTGGATTTTGATTTTTTTGGACAAACATGAATCCATTTGACTTTATGCAATAAAGCTCAATGTCAAAGCTCCGGAAATGTACTGAACATATGTATTGAATCATAAACACACTGTGGAGTTTATTGAACTGGATCCACCACCAAACGGAATGCTGGGTACTAAGGATGGCTATTGCGTTATTCCTCGCCCAAATACTCCATTGATACATGTATGCCAAGAAGGTCAGGAGGATTGGCAGGAGGTTGGTTGAACAAAGATGAACACATGAGAGGATAATATAAAATTGATGTTGACTAACTGCATAATTCACTGTTAGAATTCTTTTTTTTAAAGTATCATATCTCAGGCTTCTGGTGATTGGCAGGCTTACTGGATACAGCTTGCACTCGTTTTTATGAAATAGATTTGTTTTTATGAACTACTGTACATTCTGTATGTAAAACATGTCTACTGATTAAGCCCATCATCCCTTATGGTATGTCCTAATTTGTTCATATGGAACACTCACTCACTGTTCCTAGGACATGGACTTCAAACAGCTTAAAATACTTCAAACACATACATTTACTGTACACGGTATTTTTAGCAGAGTCTGTTACTTTTGAAGTCATTTACGGGTCAACCAACTGCAAAGCGCCATGTTCATTATTACAAATTCAGTAAAAGATGTTCTGAAGTAAACATTACTGTGTCTCTACAACATCTAATGGCATATTAAAACGAATGGAAACAAATCATAGAATGCCTGTTTGAGCTAAATCATGTTTTTTAATGGTGTAAATAATGCACCCAAAATTCTTACTTTTCGCTGATATGATGCAATTACTATCTTGAGATGTTGTTTGTGTGTGAATTAGGGTTAGGGTTGTGTGTGTGTGTGTGTGTGTGTGTGTGTGTGTGTGTGTGTGTGTGTGTGTGTGTGTGTGTGTGTGTGTGTGTGTGTGTGTGTGTGTGTGTGTGTGTGTGTGTGTGTGTGTGTGTGTATGAATGAATGAATGTCTGCCACATTTGCTCTCAGTAGGGACCCGGACTCTGATTGCTTGAATCCGAATATCTATACACACAACAAGTATATGAAAACCAGCAAAGTGCTTTCCCTCGTATAAATGTCGAAGAGAGAAAGGTACATTTGTTTCTGACAAGATAAATGAATGGGATGTATTTTGCACAGAACACATCTCACTCACTCTTTGTGCTTGTGGCAGGGGAATGTTTCCATGTGCTTTGTCAGTTGGGATGACCGGGCGAAATAAATGGTGTCATTGTATTAACATCAAACACTTCTTTGCCTGTTAGGTGATGAAAACATATACTACAGTGAAGAATGAATCATTACTGGTGACAGTATTATCTCATCGGCGCTGTATCCCATGGTAGATGTAGAAGTAGATTCTTGGATGTCTTACAAAGGACACCGAAACCAAAATTTGTGGATTCAAATCTGTTTATTTGCACTAAAATAGACACAGGTCAGATATTCTTCATGTTGCAACATCGGTAGCTATTTCTTTATTGAAGTGGACCAAAGAGTTCTTCCTATTATGGTTATGTATCATCTGTTACAGTGTGGACTAATATAATGAACTTTAGGTTTTAGGCACCGTTCAAGTCCCTACAATGCCTGCAAATGCCTGTTGTAGACAGATATATGTTTGACTGAATCAAACAACACTTAATAATACATCCTATGAAAAAGACAAATTCAGCTAGTACTACCTATGATATTGATCTGTATTTTAAAATGTACAGTACCATAGTAATCCTGCTTGTAGTACCCTTATTTTTAAAATACCACTGTTACTTTTCCTTTGTATAATGATTACTTTACATCTTATCTTTTTCACTCCCCAAGCCTGTCCCTCTGTCCTTTACACATAGATTTAATATATATATATATATATATATATATATATATATTAATATGAGATACATGTGTAGTTTAAAATACATTATATATGTAATGTAGGCATGGCAAAACACATCAAGGTTGTCTGGGATGAAAAGAGAAGAAAATCGTTGGCTTTTTCAGTGTAGTCTCATGGAGGACATTGCACTATGCATATAACACCTTTGAAGACATTTTCACACCTATTTGCTTTGCAGCAGCGGCTCTGACCCTGGAGTGGTTTGCTTGCTGTAGCTGTAATCACAGTGAGACCTTGCTGACCGGCTGCTGGTGTGTCTGTACATTTCCATACAAACCTTGAAGCTATGCTGGAGTGAGAGAATGAATGGATAAAAAGAACACCTGCAGGAAGCTGATAGGCTGCATTTTTCGTTATCCACAGATTGTGTGAATATCCTCACATGAACAAAAATCTTGCTATCATGGGAGAAAAGTAAAAAGTACATCATGATTCAAACAAAAACAGGAAATAAATACATCATTTTTTATTAATTTATAGTTTATTTACATTCTGTTCATTTCAATACTTTGATTTCGGGGGACTTTGACGGTTGGCTGAGTAGCTGGGAACATGGAAGATAAGTCACAATCAAAGTTATTTATTTGTAAGTGGCTTACTGTATAGCAGTGCAGATATTTACAATGAATATGAATTTTATCGTAATATACTTATTATTATATTACACTGTCTGATTTTGCACCGGAACGGCAATATTGGGTAAATAGGGTTGGTGTGTGTGTGTGTTTATCTTTGGACCTTGTGTGGGCTAACGCTTGACAAACGACCTTTGCTGTGAGAGTGTTTTGTCTTGTGAAGACATTTTGGCCAGTCCACATAAAGAAAATGCTAGGACTAGCTCCTTTGGTCTTAATGAACATTTGTATGAATTGTCCCTATGTCCCTATTGACATAGAACACTCAAAAGAGTATGTGTGTGTGTCCTCTGTGGCAGGGACCCTATAATTACCTCATACAATGCAGGATGGGATTGGATGTTTTTGCTATCATGAATCTCAATTATTTTGGCCACGATGATATATTGTTAAAAAAAAATCCCGTACCTTATTGAAATTGTGATGAACTACAGCGGCAGAAAATATGAAGTGTTTTTAATAAGCTGGGAACTATTAGTAAATGACATACTGCCCAAGTTCCTTACAGCTCCTAATAGAGCCTTTAAATCCTATTATTTCCTGCTTTCATGTTTTGAAACACAGTGGGAACAGTTTGTACAATATTTAGTTATCTGTGAGGCTTCTTTCTGTGCTCTGGCAAATACAACAACTGAACAAAAAATATATATATTTTTAAATGTATCCACAAACAGCCAGTAGACATGTTCCTCTGACAGTACAGACAATCGCTTTAACAAAACACATACTGTGTGTGTCTGTGTGTTTGTGTCATGGCGCAAACCATCTGCTTTGGGAAGTTAGCTCTTACTACTTCTCCAAGTCCTCTTCTTTTTGCTTGAGCTAACAGAATATAATCCCCATCTTTCTATTGAACGCATTACACATGCATGCACAGAGCCTGCATGTTTTGCTTTGCTTGATATCAGAAAGCACCTTAAGGCTCATATGTTGTAGTTACTTCCTGTTTGTGCGCTGCTGCCAGAATTTGGGAGTAGCTGATTACATGTAATGTTGTATCTCCTTTCTGTAAGCTGTGAATCTATACGCCTTCTGCCTGAATCTGCTTTATGGTTTTCACTCTCTTTAGCTAATTTGTTATTTTTTTAATTCAATAGATTAACCTATATGTTCATAATCTAAAATGAAGGATTTTCTGTCAGCTCTACAAGTAAACCTCCCAACCCTGCGCTTTAAGCTAATGCTAATTGCTAAAATCCATTTTATGTTCACATTAAAAGAATGCTGTCATTCTATACTGCAGTAAGGCTAAATACTTCTTTTATGCAACTGTTTTGTGCGCCCAACTAAAACACGGATGCCCGGCCTTGAAAGCATTGAAGAGGAATTCTGCACTGCCTACAGTTGCACTAAATCTCTTTATTTTTTATCAGCTTTACATGTAACATGCTACAGCTGTGTACACTTGAGTAGTGTGTCGGTACATTAGCTATGGGAAATTATCGATTCAGTCTACCATGGCAAGTAAATAGGGCAGCACAGAAGGGATTACACCAATAATTTGCTTTTTTATAGCTTCTTTAACAGCTTTCACAAGGCCTAAGTCGCCTGAAATGTACAGAAAAATAATAAAAGGTGAAAATGGAAAAAGAAAAAACAAAGACTCCTTGAGGATTGTGCTATACAGAAAAAAAGCTTTGTGTGAGTAGGGAAACAAGCTTATAGTGGAAGCTCAATTTGAGGTGTTGATAGATAGACACCATTAATAGGATAATGATTGTGTGGTCTGAAAAGCTGCCTGTGGAGACTGCGCTTTATTAAGCTTGCCAGAGAGAAGGGAGTGATGCACTTGCACATTCATGTCTTGGAAATGGTGTGGCTTCACACATTTAGTTAGATGGTACTTATTTGGGGCCTTTAATAGAAATGTTAAAAAAAGAACAAAAACCTGAAACTCTACCTCTTCTTTGCTGGCCAGATGAGTCTGTACTGAAGTACACATTGTAATGTTCCTAGTGACAATGTCAACATAGAGATGTCTTACTGGTTAGAACTACTCAAAAAGTACACCTTATGAACAACATCAACATTTTATTCGTTCTACAGGTTTTTGGTGAGAAACCAAACATGTTGACCTTGTGATGGCACTCACCAAAGTTATTACAATCTAATCTAAGTGGAACACACATATCCAAACTAAATGTGAACGTTTCCTAAGAATACTTTTACATTTCAAACTATCCAGTCATCACTAGTTTGATATTTTGGCTTAGAAAAAAAAACAAGGGGAAAACTTACGTCAGAATCACTATAAATCTTCTGTTAGCATAACAAAAAGTATGTTGCATTAACTATGGATGCTGCGATTGATAGGCCCTTAACCATTATTTGCAGATTTTAAGTTAGAATATGTGATTGGGGATTCTCAACGACTGAGTTTAGGTCTCTGTAATCAATAATTCCACGTTGAGGATAGCTAGTTAACGTTAGCTGTTAGCAGCTGGTGGGCAGAAGAGTCCAAAATGGCTAAATAAAATAATAAAAGCTCGTAGCTAATACTCTCTTTAGCTTTTATTGAGTTACAATATGATGCGTTGAAGCTCTTTTCAGTAAAAAGGAGAATTCGGTAAAGGTAAGTTATAACATCATTTTAATATGTTGATATGTATTCTTGCAAATTGTACCTTTTGACGAGAAGCTTGAAGAAATGCACTTGTTTTATTCACAGCAATATAAAATACACATTGAAAAGTACATTGTAACCTCTTTAACTTCCTAACACTAGCTTTAAGCAGCTTATAATACATGCTTTAAACTACTAACACCTACATTTTCCAATATTGAAATAAAAATACAATCATATATTTGCTATTCATTTGAAATATGCGCAAATACCCACCGTAGATGACAGTAAGAAAGTAACAAAATAACAGTACGAATTTTACAGTACGATTTGATTTTATAGGACGGTTCCAAGGCGGTAAAAAAAAAATACTGCAGCTGTGTACCAGCTGTTCCAACAAAAAACAGTATTGTCTCATCAACAATCGGTATAGGAGGCATATAAAGTGAATCTAATCCTATGAATTACACATGTATCTGTTTCCTATATTAAAGTGTATGTCACGTTATGGTTAGGGTTATGCAGTTGAAATAGCATTTATCTAGGCCAAATGATCGACTGCACACAACATAATCTGATAGGTAGTAATGGATGGATTCAGACATGTTTTGAAAAATAGTCACGTGATGTAATGGTGCGGAAATATCGTTGTAGACCAGATATTACACAGGACCGCCATGATTCAGGCCCTTAACGCACCGCTCTTAGTTTCTCGCCACCAAGATCTCATATTACAAACCTCCCTTTCTCTTTCCCTTTCCCTCCTCTACTGCTTTTGAGCCAGTCATACTCATAATGCTTATGAGTATGACTGGGTAAGTGTTTATAACTTGATCCAAAATCAATACTCAAGTGGTATCTCCGTTCGTCTGGTGTTCTGCGTGTGCATCAAGCATGTTTTTGTGTGTAAGGTTTGAGTTTGTGTGTGTGTGTGTGTGTGTCCATCTGTGTGTTCTCTCATTCTGCAGTTATTAGTCTGACCTTGGCGGTGATGGTCTCATATTCCTGGCAGCTCATGTACCCATCCAGCTGGCTGTTTCTGCCTTTGATTGGTTTGATTTCATCCATTAAGTCCAATTCAGTCATGGAGAGGATATATTGATGAAACATGCTTTGCAGGTCGATATTAGCAGAGTGGATGGAGTGGTATTGCCTTTTTTTATAGACCCCTCCACTGGATAGCAATGTTCCAATGTGCAACTACGACAGGTATTACTAAGATGGTCAGATGAATACTTTGCATTTAGATTCGGAAGGTTGCTGCATTTAGCCTTTTGAAAACAAAAAATGTAAGAGTAATTGGGTAAGAAATGGATTAAAGATGTGTTTCTCTGCTGCAATTGTTAGCGTAACAAGCTAGCTTGCGTACTATATCTACAACAAAAAAACTACCAAAGTCAGTTAAAAAATTGTTCAAGGCAGCATATAAGGTATATAAGCAGCTCATGGATGATTTCAGTTTTGAAGATTAAGTTAGTCCTTCTCTTTATTTAGGAAATGTACAGTTTAGCAACCCAAGCCACCATCCAATCAAAGGCCACAAGGCTTATGTAAGGATAGTATAACTAAACAAAGTACATTCTTCCTGGAAAATAGGTTGAATAGAACGACTCCATGTATTTGTTCATTAATTAGTGCATATTTGAGACTCATTTTACATGATTCTCACCTTTTAAAACAAATAATGTCATAACATAAAAGCCAGTTTGTGTTTTTTACAAAAGAATCTGCTAACTTTAGCTTTATAAGCTAACCAAATTAGCCTGCCAGCTACAGCTGATGACATTTGAAAGCAATGGTAGACAGATAGAAAGGAGATACTGCATTTTGTTATTCTAACAAGATTTGTGAGTGGAGAATACGCCCCTTAAATCATTTTAAATTGCATATCTGTTTTCCCTGGGTCTTTTGGAGCAATTTTCCAGAATTGTGTTCGTCTGTTACAAGCTTTTGCATGCACAAAATGTATTTGGCTTCTGGTTTGAAACCAAAAAACACATTTTTGCTGTTGCCTGTGTGTTGGTAGCTCATGTCCTTACTTAGGTGTGTATGGGATTTCAAAAGCTTGCCCATTTGTGGTTGTGTGTATTTGGTCTTGCTCAGTGCAGCGTTGTCAAAGTGCACTAATTGAATAAAGAGTAATTGTGATGCATTTAGGCAGCTGCTGACCCCTGTTGTTGTAGTGGGTAAAGCTATTAGCTTGAGTGTAAGGTTTACTCCAGTGGACACACACAAAAACAAAACCAACGAGTGGAAGCAAGAGAACAGGAAGGCGGCCGGTTAGTTAAGTGGATCAGGTGCTTTTTTCCAATGCATTAGATGCCAGTACAAACAAACAAAGGTACAAGCTGAAAGGCAAAGAAGAACATGTTTACCATTAATTCACTTGAGAAAATGAAAAACAGCAGCTTGGAGGTTTCTCCAGCAGCAAAACAATATACTATTTCCTCCATGCTTTGAATTGAAATCAGTGCAACGACTAAGTGTACTCGCGCTTTGCAAAACCTTTGACTTGATTGTCTCAAATCTTTCCTAAATGTCTGCTGTATTTCAATTGCATCTCCTGAAAACACTGAATTGCATTATTGAGGTTTTTTTGTTTTTTACAAAGAAACACAACCAACAGGTTCCACTAGAAATACGGGGCAGCAGTTCCCCTCTTCAACTAGGTCTATACCATCTAAAAATCCCACAACTATCTAATATTTCAACACGATTTACAAGCTATCACTTCTGTACATCCTGTTGATAATGTCTTTGAAAGTATGAAGCTTTCAAGGTTAGGGTTGGGTCCCAAATAGCTGTCAGTTTCCTTTAATGAAATAATAATACATTTAATTTTTATAGCGGATTTTATAGCGTTTTCAAGGACTCAAAGTCACTTTACAATATAAGGAATGGTTGGGGTGGGGGGAGTAGGACAAACAAAGACGACATGCTACATTCGGGTTGTAAAGCACATGTTCTTTTTCTAATTCTGGCTAACTGACTCTTAGGTTAATGCCATTGGGTTGTTGGGTAATGTACACATTTATCTGCAATCAACAATCCTATAATCTACAATAACATTAAGGTCTATATTATCTTTCTCTTTCGCATGCTATATTTCATATTAGGTGATTGAGTACAACAGAGCACATAACATGACTTGAGTTATCCATTACATTAATGTGATATTACTATAATCTGCTTTAGCCTGCAGTCATATGACAGATGAAGTAGAATGCAAAAAGAACCTTTCTATATTGGACCCATCATACTGTAGCTTGAAAAAAGCACATTACAGAGTTCAGTTATGTAATTTTCTGTCACTCATCTTTTAGCTCTGTGTTGGAACAGCGTGTTGCAGTAAACAACGTTGCTCCTCTCAACAAGTGCCCGTCACTCTGAGACTGTTGGAGAACACTTCAACATTTTAAGTGTTTGCCTAACTCTGACATGACTAATGCATTTTAACAACACAAGCATCATAATAAAGTAGCTGACACTCCTCAACAAAGAGCCCTGCAAACCGCTGGAGGACACTTGAGGATGACAGTGTAGCTTCCTGCTTCTAAAGCCACGTCATGTGCTGAAGATTGGGGTTACGAGCTCTTAGCTCAACAATGCGGTTCGCCCAGGTCAGGCAGGAAAGGGTACTTTTCAGCTCTTACTTGCAAAAACGATTAGGAAAGTATTGTAGTCCTTTGTCACCTTGTTGACACCCAAACATTCAAAGTTCCCCTTCTTTCCTCTACGGTAGCTATGATTTTTTTTTAAGTATTGTATCAATTAGTTTATCTTGTATACCTATACAAAGCTATATGATGTTTAAACTTACTGAAATATTGAAACCCAAAAACATGTTTTTTTCTCAGGGCTGTACCATTACCTCATATTGAACTACTCTAGGTGTTTTAAACTTGACTTTTTACATATTAGTCACATTTTGGAATGGTTTGAACAAAGACTGGTGCCCCAGAATGACTATAGTGAGTTGACCCACCATTGGGTCTATGCCCAATTCCTTTTCTAAAGACTAGGCATCATGGAGCTGGTGCTGTGTCTTTGAGCATCTGATTAGCTTATATGCAACTACAATGGAATTTGTACAGGGATAATTAAATCCAAGCTGCATGCTAAATAAGATTAAATTGCCAAAACGTTAAGAGGCCAAAGTTCAGCTGAAATGCTGCCAAACTGATGAAGAATGAACTTACTCTATAGGTTATTTCCCACAGTTGATTTAGAAATGCAGATAGTAACTCATGGTAGTGTTGCCTTCATAAAACCATTCATGATGAGTTTCAGAAATGAATAAGGTGATCTAAGAGGTAATAATCTGCCATTATACCAAAGTTCATGACCTTAGATCTAAGATAAAATGACATCTAGTGACATTTAGTTACTGGACACCCACTGGGTTTATCCTAAACACAAGTTTAAACCTGATTTTTTTTTGTGTGCAGAAACTAAATGTAAGAGATTACATGATTTGGTTTTAGACATTGAAGCTTTAAACCCATCATACACAACAGCTAAGCAGCAGCCCCAATTATATTTAGATGTGTAGGTGCCTTCACCATAGCCCTGACCCTAAACAACTCTTTACCTTAAATGTCAGGAGAAACTAAAACATTGAAAATTGAGGTTTTGAACTTCCCAAAAAAAATGCAGTTGCAATTTTTTCCTTTACACTGAAGGTATAGTTCACTCTAAGACATATGACCCTCTGGCATATTCGATGTGCATGTGTGGAAAAGCTGATCAGCAGCAACAAAAGTCTACAGAAATATTCAATCATAGCTTCAAAGGTATTTGAGTGTGTAAATACTTCCAAGTCGTCGCATTTTACTGCCAAGTCGTTCTGCCAGTTACCCCGTGAGATGTGGATGCTGTCTAAGATCAGTTTCGGTATATGGAGTGTGTGTGTGGAGAATCCATTGAAGCTGTCCGGAAGCCAGTTGTTCATCAGTGAGCAACCCGGGCCTGAAACTGGCCTTATGGAAGCCCTTTAGGGAACTGGGGTGTCAGTGTGAAAGGCTTTCAAAAGAAGAAGATAGAGCGGGCTGCACACTTGTGTGAGACTGAATCGCATTTTACACACCAATACAAACAGAGTTTAATTTGTCCGTGTTACCCATAATCCCCTTGGTACATTTTGGTTGTAGCGGTCTGACATGTCGCCTTAAGCTACCCTGAGTCTTCGGATATATTCCAAACACGTATATTGTTGTACAGATTTAAACACTTGAAGGTGACATTGTATTGTTATCTTTTGTATTAACTTTTACATATATGCCTGTGTTTAGTTGAGAGCCTACAGATATAAAATGAATAATAATAGGAACAGATGTATACCAAAGGCAGGAATACATTTACCAATTAAACAATTAAAACTAACTTAATATCGAAATGAGGGCACTAGAAATACATATTCATTAACCCTCTGAGACCCACATTAGGACATTTCCGTTTTTGTATATTCTTGTTTTTTGCCTTGTAAATTATCATTTTACAGTATAATCACGTTTTACACATCCCAGAAATCAGCAGAACTTCAGGTAATGTTATATTTCACTCCTTAAAGACTTCTATACACTATAATAGGGGATATAAAACAAACAAAATCTAAAAACGCTCCTTGAATTTTTAACTTATTTCACAAAAACAGACTGCTAACCATAATATTGTAAAAAACATTCAGCACAGAAAGTTGCCCACATTTGTTGGGATTGTGCCAGAAGTGATTAGAAGCTTTTAACTTATTCTATTCATGAGTTAGGCCCATTCTCATGAACAGTGTCAATGGGCATTCTTTTGACAGGATTTTTTCTCCTGCTCATTATGTCTAAACTTGATGCATATCATGGCCACAGTCACACACAGGGGCATGTAGCATGATTTGAACCATAATGGGGTATTCAATGTAGTCTTGTGTCTCACAGCACACATTTCCCTGTGGAAAATGTACTGTCGATAGTGCTTTACACCAACCAACTGCATCAGACACTCCGATTGGCTGTGAATTCATCCAATCGGAGTGTCAGATTCAGAAACGGGACTCCTGCACTCTATGTCACCAACAAAGATGGTGGATGAGAATATAGTGATAAAACACACATAAAACGCCAGGGAAAAAAAGGTGAAACTATCCCCATCTTTTCAAACTTTACGCATGTTTTACCAACGCAAGTAAACGGCTCACAATGACAAGCGCTGTTTCTGTAGTTTAAGAGGACAAAAGCTATTTCTTTGCTAGGCATGTCTGTAGCTCAAACTGCTGAGAAGTAGTGATAAGTACTGCGCCGAGGCTTCGGAGCATGTGTCGAGTAATCCAGGAAGTTTCTTTGTGAAGCGCGTATCGAGGCTTGTATCCTTTGAGGCCAGTGATGTCATCGATGACAAACAAAGCCTCGCTGCCCGTCAATACCACGTGACTGCTTCAGATAGTGCTTCAGATCGGTTGAACCACGGACACTTTACAGTTTCACTGATATCCCCCCGCCTGTACCCGGCCCCAGTGCGCCGATGGGATTAGGAGGACTCAAACCCTCACTTAAACCTCTCTGAGGATTGTTTGTTTCACTTATTGATGTGCTGTGTCGGGCTGGGGGTGTGTGTGCAGTTGTGGAGCTGAAGCGAAGCGCAGCGAACTAGATAGACACAACACATAACTTGGTTTGGGTTCCTAACCTGCTTATCTTTCCTGGTTTTGAATAAAAGTTTTGCAACAAATGACACATCCCCATTGAAGCCATCCCCAGACGGGATACGACGAGTGAGAACTAGAAATGCATTAAAGTGTTGATTGGCAGAGGATCTACAAAGTATATTAACTGGAATTTACAGAGTTTTCAGAGTATTTCAACATGTAGGCTGTGGCTCGGCTGGAAAGCAGCTGACTATCAACGACCAGATACATATTCATTTTGTTTATAAAAGCGTAAGTTTAATGTGATAATGTAGTTAATAAATGTATACTTTGATGTTGTTTACCTTTTCTGAGGCTATAACATGGATAAGTTTACGAATATTATTAAGAATAAAAATCCCTCTTTGCAATGTTTACCAGCCTCCTTGGACTTTTCAATCACAACCATTCAACAGGAATATCAACTATATTGATACGAATTGATTACATGAAAATGTGATATTCATGTTCATTTTTAAGGTTTATTGTTAAAGTATTGGGAACTTTGCATAAAGAGATCATACTGTGGAGATGTCATATCTGCCTGTTTACAAACTTTGACCAACAGGGGGGTTTGTGTGCAAATGAAGCCTCATGAAACGAACACTTTTGCGAACCAATTGGCTGGAAAGCTTCAAAGCTTCATAAGGCTTAAGGTCATCTCGCCATTACTACTGAGAAGTTATCGCACTCTGAATACGACGTGTCTAGTGTGTGTCAACGCCACTACCAAAGTCTAGCGGTCCACTTCAATTTGATTTAAAAAGTATCATAGGTTCTGTTAGGAAATATTTTGTGTAAGCTTATACATCTTTAGCTCATTTACATCTCTTCTCTCTGTCTTCCTCTGACCTGTCTCTACGGCCTTGCAGGTGCTGTTATCTTCATTAAGGAGGGGCAGCCTGGGCTTTCGAAGCCTTGTTGTCCCCACAGTGGGTACAAGCTCACGCTGACCTAAGGCTTTACTGTTTAGGGACAGCTAGCTCCAGTTTATCTGGCCCACTATGCTCCGGCAAACACCTTATTTGTGATCTAGAGGACAGTTTAAGTTAAACATATTGTCCAAGCTTATTTAGTCTCCTGCTCTGAGAATGTTGATTATCCATTTGGAACTAGTTAAAACCAATTTCTATCTCTGAGATCTTCAGAATTGGTTTCGCAACCACTGTGGCAACTCGTGTCTACAGTAACTGTCTTGACAATTCTCCGGCGGTAACTCCGAATAAACCCAACAGTGTTTTGCCATCAAGCTCCTGCTCTCCAGTGTCTCTCTGAGTTTCATCTCTATTGATTCAGAAGTTTCCACCACAGGTTCTAAAGCATAGTTCACTAACAGGCGGAACGCGGTCCGGGTCCGGAACCTGGCGCCGTCCTATACGGACCCAGGACCTATAATCAATACATTAATAAGGGATTTTCAATTTGACAGGGCAATTCCATTTTAACCGACGCCTACAGGGGGCGAAAGAGACGAGTGAGCGATACAGGGAGATAAACACAAGAAGAAGAGACAAATTAGTGAGAGAGAGAGAAGACGGAGAGAAGAGTGAGTGGAGAGACGAGTTAGCGGGAGAGAGAAGACGGAGAGAAGAGTGAGGGGAGAGACGAGTTAGCGGGAGAGAGAAGACGGAGAGAAGAGTGAGGGGAGAGACGAGTTAGCGGGAGAGAGAAGACGGAGAGAAGAGTGAGGGCAGAGACGAGTTAGCAGGAGAAAGAAGACGGGAGAAGAGTGAGGGGAAAGACGAGTTAGCAGGAGAGAGAAGACGGAGAAAAGAGTGAGGGGAGAGACGAGTTAGCAGGAGAGAGAAGACGGAGAGAAGAGTGAGGGGAGAGGGGAGTTAGCAGGAGAGAGAAGACGGAGAGAAGAGTGAGGGGAGAGGGGAGTTAGCGGGAGAGAGAAGACGGAAAGAAAAGTGAGGGCAGAGATGAGTTAGCAGGAGAGAGAAGACGGAGAGAAGAGTGAGGGGAAAGGGGAGTTAGCGGGAGAGAGAAGACAGAAAGAAAAGTGAGGGCAGAGATGAGTTAGCAGGAGAGAGAAGACGAAGAGAAGAGTGAGGGGAGAGGGGAGTTAGCGGGAGGCAGAGAGAGAAGGCAGAGAGTGGAGCAACAATGAGCACCTTCACGTGTGTATGAGAAAGGCCCTGACACCATTTCAGCCCCGATTTAAAATCCTTTCTCAGTTCTCTCACTGAACAAAAGACAGTCGGTGAGGGAGTGGAATATAAGAGGGACAGAAAGACAAACCTTAAAACTGCTCAATTGTTATGATGTGTTCGGACTGATATGTTATATAATTGGCTGAAACTGTTTAGATATATAGATGCACACATTTTCAAAAGCTATTTTATTTATTTTCTCTATTTTATTTTGAATGCAGCCCGAGTGGAACATTAAACACATCTACAGTATTATTCTGTATATCTGTGTAGTTCAAGTGACAATAAATATTGTTGTTTTTGAGTTGTACTTTGTTTGTTTGATGAGACCGGAGTCAGTTGTTGATTACATGCAGACGTTGATACAGCTACTAGATCACAGCTAATGTATATCACACTCATTCATAATGCGAGTTAGACATTTTGATGTTCAGGACCTTTGCTTGAGGACATTTTCTCTAACTGGACCTCGTTTAATTTTAGTTGAATACCCCTGTTCTAACGTATCTTAATAAGTATACATTAGAGTTAACTGTATTTCAGTTTTCATAATTGAATGACTTACAAGTACTTTATTTGCAATGCAAGCATTTTACAGGCTTTTCTTTGATAATAAATGACCATTATATACTATTTATTTTTATTTGAATCCCAGAAAACTGCAATTAATCGCCTCCACATAGTCAGCATCTTGGGAAGTTGCATTATTTTTTGCACATGCACAGAACAAATCAGGTTTCCGTTACAGATCGGGTAGTGATATCCCCCCGCTTAATGAAATTCCTTCCCCACTTTTCCTTTCACGGCTTATTTTAATTAGCTCGCTCTCTGATCTCTGTCTTTTTTTCCCCTCTCCCTCTCTGATAACTCTCCTTTGCATTGCCTCTGTCTCACTCACTCATTCGCTCTAATTACAGTCATTTCTCGGAGTAATTAATGAGCTGATATCTGCTTTGGTGTCACGAGGGTCATGAGCTTTCTGTCTTCTACTTTTTCTCTCAGCGTATGAGTCATCCCGCGCTCTATTTAGCCACGGTTCTGTCTTTCTGCTTCTCTTCCTGAAAGAAAAAAAAAAACAAAGGTTGTATGATCTCAGACGTCGCGACAGATCTCGGTTCAGTAATTACAAAGAGATGACTGAGATATCTACCGCACAACGAGAGTAGAGAAAGGTGAACGGCTTCTTTGTCAGACCTGGGTTTTTTATTCCATATATGAATAAGCAACATTTATATTAACCTGCAGTAGTTTTTTTTTAACACAGGCTTGATTCATCCAGCCATAGATAAGGTGTCCATTACAGAAATAGAGACTGAATTGATTTCCAAAACACTTCCCTGTAATTGTCCTGCTACACTAGCAGTCAATGTGAAGTATAATGTTGCTGGTTTGCAGTTTCAGGGCCAATCAAGGATAAGATTGCTGTTATTCTATATTTTCTTCTTCTCCTTTATATCGTAGATCTGAATTACATAGGCTACATAGCAGTCATGTCTCCACTAAACAACCCCTATTGTGCTTTTTTGTGGGTTTTCCCTTCCCTGTAGTGTGTTATATAGGTTTGTGTGCATGTAAATTGTCTGCAAAGGATAAAATCCCCGTGTTCCCACCAGAGGGAGTTTCTCTTATTTTTGCATCTTAAGGAACATCTTGTTTTGCATAGTGTAAACGATCACAGAACTCCGCTGGATACAATGCTTATTGAAACCAAATGTAAATGCAAATGTGTGGGGTTTCATTTTAAAAAACATATCCAGATACCGTTAACATTTGAATAGCATGTGCAAAATGGGCAAGAAATAATGGAAAATTGGGTAAGTTGTGGGTAAGTTATTCACTCTGTTTTGAATGACTAACAGCTCTGCAGGGTTAGCACGAGTGCCAAAACACCATATAAAATATAAAAAAAACACCACAGCAAGGTGCACTTCTAATAAACTTATTAATAAGCACTTAGATTTTAACAATTTAACTGTGTGTTTTTAATGAGGGGGGATTACAGCTCTCTGATCTGTTTTCTCATTACACTTTTTGATCAATTCATTAAGTGAACGGCAGATAACATTAATTAGAAAACCTGCTTTAGGTGATGCAGTTTTTTTTGCAAATATTATATTTCTTCTGTGTCTTATCTTGTTTCTGTTGTTAAAGTGTCCGCCAAAGCTGATGTATGTTCTCTGAATGAAAGCAAAGGGTCTAGTGTAATTACAAACGGTGAACCATATTCCAACAGGGAAGCCTTATAAGTTATAATTAATGGCTTTGGTTAAGGTTAATACCTCATATACTAACGCTTTATAGATCCGTTTGAAGTCATTAATATGAAAAGCTGACCTTTATTATTTCAATTTGCAAAGTACATCAATGGGTGTCTCCCTTCTAATTTATTAAGTCCACGCTTCTAATTGCCACTGATTCATTAATACAGGGTTTGTTCTTTTACAATAGTTAATTAAATGTATGGTAGCCTTCCACTTAAAATATCCAGATCTATGTTATATCATTTGTTAAGTTGTGTACTTGCATTATACCAAATGTTTCCAGCTTAAAGATGAACTGAACTGAAACAAATCAACACTGATAAAGTGTTGATTATGACAATTAAAAATAAGTTACACAAAAAAAAAATGTTTTTTTTAAGCAACACAAACATTAGCCACAGAGTAGCTTACCATGCCAGTGACGTGGCCGATTGTTGAAATCCAACATGGCGGTGCCCATGTAACAAAAACAACACTTTCACCATACCATTGTATCCCTTTTAACAAATTCAGTCATGTTAATCATTCCACCAATGATAAGAGATAAAATACATCTGTTATATCAGCTTTACTTCAAATTCAAGTTCAGTTCATCTTCAAGGGTTAGGGCTGACATACATTTACTTTATATCCAGTGTTAAGCAAACATTTTGTGATCCCTTTTAGATTTTGGTTGTTTTTACCTCTATATATTAACTCGAGGTCAGTCATTTTAGTCATCTGAAGTCAGGGTCTTTCTTTATCAAAGAAACAAGCTGCGCAAACACTAGCCTTAGCGGTAATGAAACGCTCATTTCAAAAGTGAAACTTCTTTTTTTGGTTTCTTTGTTATGGAGGGTAGGAGACCTCTCATGCATATTCTGGTTAAAACAATGAATAATAAGAAAAGGCTCAACAGAACGATTAGATGCGATTGATGAAGACAACTGCAGGTGCAAAACACAGCCGTCTCCACCTACAAAAAGGGTCATTGCGATTTCACACAAAACCATACATTATTTATTTATAAAAAAGTGTGAGAAAGGTCCACTGAGGTGAAACATCTACTGCTTGTGTGTGTGGCGTGTGTGTGGTGTATTGGTGTGTGTATTTGCTCTGTAATTCCTTTAATCCTGACTCGCCCATGTCCTTCAAACCCCAATCAAGGTTGGCATTAATGAGCGTTTTTTGTATCTGCGTGCCTCACCCGTCTCTCGCTTTCTCTAAACCTTCCCTAATTAACAAGCACTGCTGCCTACTAATGATGGCTGTGTGTGTGTGTGTGTGTGTGTGTGTGTGTGTGTGTGTGTGTGTGTGTGTGTGTGTGTGTGTGTGTGTGTGTGTGTGCCCATAGCAACACTGCTGAGCAATAAATGACTCTAATAAATATCCCCTCCAGTTTTGATTAGTGATGCCTAGAAGTTGGAGGTGATTCAACTCTCTGAGGCTTCGGGGTTGATCTACTCATGTCTGATCATAAAGATTTTTCAACTTCATCTGAATCTGATTCACTCCAGTAGCCAATTTTAATAAGTGTGGAGAAGTTAGTCAACGATGTGTACAAATACTTAAAGTATTGATGCATACTGACACAATACATTGACAACAACTTGCAAATTGCAAGGTCATCCCTTTCCTTCATATCTTACCTTCAATGTTCACACTCAATTTTTTTATCCTGATGGAAATAGTTCTGTGGTGGCATGCAGGGGGTGAGACTCGTCCAGAATGCTGAGAAGTTTCCTCTGCATTCTCCTCTCAGACACCGCGACACCTGCTCCATTCTCAGGACAGAGCCAGCTCTCCTGATGACTTTGTTAAGTATGTTGGCATCAGCGGTCTTCACCCTGCTGCCCCAGCACACTACCGCATAGAAGATGACACTGGAGACCACTGAGTCATAAAAAAAGTCTGCAACAGAGAGCTGCAGCAGTTATGGGACCTGGGTTTTCTGGGGAAATACAGGCAACTCTGGCCTTTATTGAAAAGGGCGTCTGTATTTTTAATCCGGTCCAGCTAATTGTCTATGTGGTCACCCAGAAATGCGTAGCTGTCCACAATGTCCACTTCCATGCACATTACGGTAATTGGACTTGGGGCATTCCTCTGTTTCCTGAAGTCCACCACCAGCTCCTTCGTCTTAGTGACGTTGAGCTGCAGGTGGTTCTGACTGCACCACTCCACAAACCTGTCCACCACAATCCTGTACTCAGCTTCCTGATCTCTGCTGATACAGCCCGCAATGGCAGACTCATCTGAGGACTTCTGCAGATGGCAGGACTGTGAGCAGTGTCTGAAATCTAATGTGTAGAGTGTGAACAGGAAGGGAGAGAAGACCGTCCCCTGGGGAGCCCCTACACTGCTTGATATAGTGTCAGAGATGATGTTCTGCAGCCTCACGTACTGTGGCCAAGCTGTGAGGTTGTTTGTAATCGGAGCACCAGTGGAGCATCCACCTGCATGTCCAGTAGCCTACTGCTACTCTCTGTAGCTCTCTGCATTCAGAATGGCAAACAGTCATGTTAGTTTAGACGGAAATGTTTTCAATACTACATTTTTTTAAGAAACAATATAACTTAACTCTGAAAATAACATCTTAAGATGACACTTTAGGTCAATTGGTACTTTAGGTCAATTGGTGATGTGTTGCTGGAGTTTGTTAAAGCACTGTAAAAAGCCGCATACAATTCAAAATGGCCAAGTTCCTGTTGGGTTTACCGTCTAGCTCTAAAAGACTCTTTTTGCCGTCTCCATGTGATAAATAATCCCACCAAATATCGTAGATAGTGCAGACTGCAGGTTCATGGTTATGCCCTTGAAAAATCTGAGCGTTTTTTTGTGAAGTGTAGCAAATTGTATTGTATAAAAAATAAAATTAATTCAAAGATTAAAAAAAAACACCATGTCAGTAAATGGGCTATAATGCCAGTTATTTAAGTGATGAAATACCATTGTTGCTCATTCAATTTAATGACTTGTCTTTTTATTTCCAGTCGCAATTCTATGATTCTAAATTCCTGTTGAGCAAAAAAGTGTCTAATGTCTAATCTCTATTTTTCTCCCGCTTTGTGTCCAAGGTTTCATCATCAGGTGAGGTGGAAACCATGGAGAGACTGTTGCTGTGTCTGATGCTGGCAGTTGCCATGGCCGTCCGGGCACAGATCTGCCCAAAGCGTTGTGTGTGTCAGATCCTGTCACCCAACCTTGCGACCCTTTGCGCCAAGAAAGGTCTTCTGTTCGTTCCGCCCAACATTGACAGGCACACGGTGGAACTCCGGCTGGCCGACAACTTTGTCACAAGGTAAAAGTCCCATCACTGATACCACTACCAAGAGTTCTGGGAAACAACAGCTTCATTCATTTCAATGAGACCACCGTTTGAGACCACCGGATGAACATTGCTACACATGTTACTAAACATTGCAGTTTTAAAGGACACAAGAATAAAATAATATGAAATATTTTTGGTTAATATACTGCGTCAAAAGGTATTACACATTACATATGAAATGTATAATATGTGTAAGCCACCTTTTACCAATGGTAAAAGAACCTCAACAATTTCCCTTAAAGTGTGGCTACATAATAATAAATAGTCCAAAATGTTCTCCAAAAATTCACTAGGTGAAATGTATTACTTCTTTATCGGTTACTATTTTCAGTTGTGTTAGTGAATCCAGTTTTATTAGCAAGTAGATTTAACTAGCTATTAGCAAATAGGTTGCTACTACCTGGTAGCAACTAGCTTGTTACTAGCTAGTAGCAAGTAGCCATTAGCATGCTAACTACTAGCAGCTATCTAGTAACAATATCCCCCATTTCCCATTTCTTTTTGGAGCAGATGCTTGGGTGCTTGTGACTTCTAGGTCTTAAAAACTTTTAAAGAATCTTTATTCTTTACTTAGAATGTCATTTCAATATTTTTTAATTTCTATAAGCAAACCCTCTACGGATTACAGACCGTTGGTCACAGAACACTCTGATATGTCTTCTACTTTGCCTACTTGCTAGCCACATTCTGAAAGGGGGAGTGTAATATTTAAATACATTTAAAGGTAAATGATTGAAAATATAAATTATAAAATTAGAAGAGGAATTTTTTAACAATTTGGAATGCAGTTAGTTTTATCCAAGACTCTCACACTGAGCTAAGCCTTCAAACTCATGGTTGTATTACTCTAACAGGCTTGTAAAGGCAGTGCTACGTTTTGTTTGGCCACCTGCCAATGCTATGCTGCTTCTTGTAAATACCTCTAATAGGCCTAGTACTAGTTAATTGTATTGTTCCTACCTTAAGGGATGCTCTGCTAATGCCTTTCACCAAACGACGCTAACAAACTACAACTTTGTGACTACAAAACTACTGAAACTAGTGAAAGCAGGAAAAGCTTCAATAGTTACTAGAATACTGGTATTATTATAACACCTATAACCCCTTACTATTTAAAATCCTACATGTCATGTAGTAAAGAGTTAAAAATACTAGTTCTTGGAAAGTTACTTTTTATTGTGTGAGAATGAAAACATTTTCCCCCAAGCTGGAAACACAAACATTGCTCTATGACATCAAGCGGGAAAGCCCTGAGCTGCTTTGGCGAAGATGAATAAGTTGCTGAATTTTTGGACAGAGCGGCATCGCCCAGGGCGCTTTTTATGACGATACAAGCACATTACCCACCAGCACTACAATGAAATAAAACTAATTTAGGTGTGAAAAAAGCACTTCCCCCAGAGGAAGTCGTAGTGGGTTCATAGTCAATGGAGCAGCTCAAGGCTGTCTCTTGATAGCAGTGCAGTTTCAAGCCTCAGTTCTCTGGATTGTTGCCTTTGGAGAGAGTTGTTCACGCTCACAAATATTGAATGAACTGCACAGGATCAAAGGAGTACTATATGGGAATTAGGTTTCACTGAATTTTGCTTTTGAGTATTAAAACAGTTTTCCCATAGAGCTGCTCTTGCAGTACAACGCGATTCAAAGACAAAAATGCATTACCACCCTTTAAAATAATACTACAAATGAAAACTACTTTGATTATACTTGATGTGACAATTCCCCATTAAAATGTCTGGTCCTATGTTATACATGTTGTTGATTGGTGTACTTACATCATCCCAATTTCAACAGTTTAACCTAGAAAAATGTGTTATTGAACAAGGTTGTGGTCTGTAATATAAGGTCTCCTGAAATGGTGGCATATAACTTTTCAGAACTGAAGGTTATCTACCAAAACCCCCAAAAACAGTGATAAATTAACTTTTTATCTAGTTTTAAGACCAATTTGTTATGATGCTCTTTTGGATCTCGGTCTTATTGAACTCTGAAATGGCTTTTAGTCAATTGACATCTGAATATTAAGTTTGAAAGAAGCTCAGCAACGTTAGCTTGAAACACACTGCATCAGAACAACATGAGCATGAAACATTTGTTTTGTGTTAAGGCTATCTGAGATGACGGCTGGGGACGTTACCAAACTGTTGTTCACACAAAAGTTGTTATAATACTTGAGTACAAATCAAACATGATATATGCATTATGTCTAACTGTGCTGCTCTGTGTCCACAGTGTGAAGAGGAAAGATTTTGCAAACATGACGCGGCTCGTAGACCTAACATTATCTAGAAACACCATCTCCTACATCACTTCTCACGCCTTTGCCGATCTGGAGAACCTCAGAGCTTTACACCTTAACAGGTATGTGTATAAACCTAGATGTGTTTGCGATATTGCAGGTAATTCGCCTAAGAAATCAGAGTTTTTCAAAGCTAGAGAGTTCTGTTTTTCTCCATTTCTACATTCTCTTTTCTCTCTCTTTTAGTAACCGGCTGACTAGGATAGCCAATGATACATTCAGCGGCATGTCGAAGCTCCACCACTTGATCCTGAACAACAACCAGCTGGTGATAATCCACCAGGAAGCGTTCAACGACCTGCTGGCACTGGAAGAGTTGGACCTCAGCTACAATAACCTGGACTCTATTCCTTGGGAGGCCATCCAGGTGAGCATCTCTTTAAACTGCCACAGCCTTTCAAAACCCTGCCTGGCTGGAGGCCATTGGAAAAATCCAATCATAAGCACAATGGGATAAAAGGCCATAAAACCTTTTTGCCCATTATTTGAAAGTAAAATAAAGAGATCTTTTGGGCTTTTGGATTGAACTGGGGCCATTATGAGGGACAATTCATTAAGCTCCACTGAAGCTTAATTTGTAAGCATTTTCAGCGCTAACACTTTCAATTTGCTCTTGTGCCAGGCAACAGGCAAAATGTCAGGGTCTCTGTGGATCACATGCTTTGCAATTTAGGATGATTACAAAAAAAAGTGACGGTAAATAAATAAGTGCTGTAGTCAGTGTTGAGGAGTAACACAATAAAGAGGTAGTTGCACACTAAATAGCAAAAAAATGAAATCACAAAATCAAGGTAATTGTAATTAGATACTGTAAAATCTAAATAAATTACAGTTGCTGATCAAATTGCCTGTGATTACAACGGGGTTGCATTGGATTATATATATATTTTTTTTTTGGGGGGGTAATAATACGTAGTATGTAGATAACACATGTGTGGCTGAAGAAGATACACTTTTTTTTGGCTCTTTTCCAAACGTTTTACTTGTATTACACATCTTTTCAATTGTTTTGCAGTTATCGGTGTACTGTTACAATGCCTGGTTGTAACAGAACAAAAAGGAGTCAAAAGCAATGTGTGACACAACTCTGAAATAATTCAAAATAGCATCATTACTCATCGCATTGATAACTTGGTAGGCAGTAAATCTCTGACCTATTCAATTTTAAAATGAAACTTCCTAACAATGTAAGTAATTGAGAACCCACAACAGCTTTGTTGTTTTCAGTTTAACTTTACGCATATGCATGTTAGCATTGTTTACTGTAGTACAACATTCCTATCACCACTGTCAAGGAATGGACAAATGTAAAGTTTAGTCACAATAACCAGGATTGTTCTGTCTCAAACCATGTTCCTCTATATCGCTATATTCTTAACTTATTCCACTTTCTCATTTCAAAGGATATTATAGTTAAATTTAGCTCCCTTTTCTTTCTGCAGAGAATGATTAGCCTCCATACGTTGAGTTTAGACCACAACATGTTGGACTTCATCCCAGAGGGAACATTTTCCCTGCTTCAGAAACTCAACCGGCTGGACGTCACCTCTAATAAACTCCAAAAGCTGCCACCGGACCCGCTTTTTCAACGAGCACAGGTATTATCAAATTCTGGAAAGCAGCAGGCCAAAACATTTGTTTTCAATCCCTATTCTTTTTATGTTAATAGAACTGCTTGAATTAGACAACTCCCAGTGAATATGGCTAATCTGACTCCATTGCGATCATGTCACACTTCCAGGTCCTGGCAACATCAGGGATCATGACTGCCACTTCTTTTGCGTTGTCATTCGGGGGGAACCCTCTCCATTGTAACTGTGAACTGCTGTGGCTGCGGAGGCTGAACAGAGAGGACGACCTGGAGACATGTGCCTCACCACAACAACTTTCCGGGCGGTATTTCTGGTCCATCCCTGAGGAGGAGTTCCTCTGCGAACCTCCACTCATCACAAGATACTCCCACGAGATGAGGGTGCTTGAAGGCCAGAGGGTTACTCTCAGGTACGTTTTTATGCTGTCCATGTTAAAAATCCTGGTCTTGGGCCAGTTGAAAATAAGAACATTCTCACCAAAACCTTAAATGTGTTCAATTTTGAAGAAGTAGACTCTTGAAGGGGCTCTATTATGCTTTTCCCTCTCCTGTAGTAGTTTTTGGTGCATGTAAATGGTCTGCCAAGGCTAAAATCCAGGTGTTCCCTCCCCGTGCCTTAAACGCCTCCATTGTACTCTGTTGTTTACTTCCCTAACAATGTGACATCACTATGTAACATTTGCAGCTCTATTGGCCAGCGGGACATTTCCGACACATCTTTAAAAGATTGACCAATCACAACAGAACCGACCAGCTAACAAATCAGAGCAGACTGGGCTCTGATTTCAGAAAAAGGGCAAAAAGTGCACAACCAATGCAGACCCAGGAATCACACTGACTAAACAGTGGTTGTTCTTTTGTTCTTATAGCCAACACCCTTGTTTCCATTTCTTGATATTGGACCAACGACTTCCTTATTTCCTTTCATTTTTCTCCAGAACGTTTTGCATGTTTTCTATTGGTTTCAATATCTTGTAATGGATTCATTAGTTTTTTAAAGTCATGAATAGTTGTGCTCTTTGTATATCTGGAGGGGCCCCTTGCTTAAAACTCTGAAACAGTTATTTTTGGTGTCCTTCAGGCCTAACTTGTGTATACGTTTAACATTGGGTACAACCTTAACCCTAACCCTAACCCTAACCCTCATATTTGTTGGGTACATTCTAATGCAGTGTTCATAATATTATGTGAAAATATAGGAACAATATAAGAATACAGCGAAACAAAATTCACGCTGTACATTTGTATTCCCATAGTTGAGCATTATGTTTACAAGCCTCTCTAAATGCCCGACTGTTCAACGAAGTACAGGGACAGGGACATCAGGATAACATTTTAGGGAGGATGAAACTAAATCAAGAGCAGGTTGGGGAGACGATGATTACTTCATTTGCATATATATTGGTCACACGCTTCCAATCATGAGAGATGTTGTGTTTTTCAAATATGGAATTATAGGGGGGGAAAAGGGGCCAAAGGAAATCAACGAGGTGCTATAATTCTCTTTCCCTTATTGGGTCTCCTCTTCGGGTTCATATATAAAGGTACAAGTTGAGGGTCAGAGGTCAACCCACCCAACATTTCTCATCTTGTACAGCTTCCATTTTAATGTATTCAAGTGCAAAATGGAGGTGTTTTTTTTTTTCTATCATCTGGTAATAACATGATGATAGTTTACCCATGCAGCCTTTATTTTTACATTTCATGACTTGAGGTTGCTTTCATTTGTCTCTACCATACCACTTTACGTAATTTGGAGCCATAATAATGTGAACTTCATGTAATTTGGGGTTTGCTTGAGTTGATAACAGACATTGTCAGAGTGAGCCTGTACTGTAGCTGAGTTGCAAGAAAAAATAATGACTCCCCTTCATTAATTTTTCATTGCACTTCACTGTAATAACAGTAAGCGAGCAGGGTCACAGTGACCATGAATCTCCTTATTTTTGATTGCTTATAATTCTAATGAGTTAAAATATATTTCTTCCCATTTCAATTTAGTCAAGCACTTTTTCAAAGATCATGGTATTGAGTGTGAATAGGCACATTACTTTCTAGCTTCTTAATATCGTTAAGAATATCGTACAGTTTGCCTCTTCTGAAGCACCAGAGTGGTAGAGAAAACAACTAGATCTGCCCATTTCCTGTCCTGTTAATATTCTTACTTATGAGCATTTAGTAGCCAACATATACATCCACCAGTGTTATTTATAGGCTGTTAAATGTAGTGCATTATAACTTGAAATGGCTCTGCCATCATTCGTTCCACTCCAATTTAATTCCAATAGGAAGTTAATTCAGAAACCACTGTAAAGTAGGGAAGATAATGCTCATTTTCAGGTTCATATTCATATTTTCTTCTCTACTGTGACATGTCTCCATGCTTTAATGTTTCAAAAAGCTCTGTATTTTTCTCATACTGCCTGAATGCAGCACCTCTTTTCACCCTCTGTCTGAAACCAGAGCCCCAGGTTGTTGTGATTGGTCCTCTGCCTACAGATGTGCCATCACTATCTCGTAGAATGTATCCAATAGGATGTTGGGTGTTCCGTAGTGGTGTTACTATGTTACAGTACTAATCAACAAAGTCCAATGGAGGCGTTTCAGGCGAAAAAAATGTTGAGGGTAATTTGGCATTTTAGCCTTTGGAGACCACTTACAGTACATGCACATAAACCTATAACACACACTACAGGAAATGGAAAATCCCCAAAAGCACAATAGGGCTTGTTGAAGCATTTGTTCCACTGTACAGTTAACCCCATCCTGACTTGTTTCTAATAAAATTAACTTGATTGGTTTTCTCTCCTAAAGGTGTAAGGCCAGAGGTGACCCGGAGCCAGCCATCCATTGGATCTCTCCGGAGGGCAAACTGGTGTCTAACTCCTCCAGAACGTTGGTCTACAACAACGGGACTCTGGACATCCTCATCAGCACGGTGAAAGACACTGGCTCCTTCACCTGCATCTCCTCCAACCCGGCCGGCGAAGCCCACCAGACTATAGAGCTCATTATAATAAAGCTCCCCCACATCTCTAACAACACCAACAACATCCAGGAGCCCGACCCGGGATCGTCAGACATTTCCACGTCGACTCGAGGCGGGGCAAACGGGAGCAACGTTACGGGCGACGTGAAGGGCGGTGTGGACAAGAGGGTGGTGACGGCCGAGGCCACTTCATCAACGGCGCTGATCAAGTTCAACTTTCAGAGGAATATTCCCGGCATCAGGATGTTCCAGATACAGTACAACGGGAGCCAAGATGACTCACTGGTTTACAGGTAAGACTGACAGAATCCTCACGCTCATCACGGCAGAGTCAGACAGTTTACGCAACGGAAACCGAACCATGATATGGTCAATGTGGGAGGAAGAGAATTACCTGAGCTGTATAGATTACATTACAGTAGATTAGATGCAGCTTTAATGATACTGTTGAGAGGAAATGCTACCAGGGTGCTAGAATACTTTGTTAATGAAAGATAGACTCGGAATAAGCACCGAAAACGTGAAATCGTGAAAGATACCCAAAGGAAAAAAAAGCATTAAGGGCTATTTAATGTGCGGATTCTTCAGTATGAGGTACATTTGCATAAGCATAATGAATGTTATCTTGTCAAGAACAGAAAGAAAGGCATTATTTTTATCAGAGTACATGCACAGACGGCTTTATTACATTAGAGCACAGACGGTTTATATCAGGGCACATTAGACAAACACGGAGCTGAAATCAGGATGGACAGCAAGGAAAATGCAAAGTGAGAAAGTTCACGATCCGGGGAAAATAATGCTGCTGACTCACCAGCCCGGCCTTGACGGTGAGAGCTCTGCGAGGCCCCTTCTTAACTTTTGCTGTGTGCTCAGGATTACACAGATTAGATCGATCTTGCAGGGAATGATTGTTGTTTGAGCTAAATATTTACTCCAGTGAAATGGGGGAGAGGGAATTAACCAACACCTAAAGCTTTTGTAGGGAAATCTGCCAGTATTATCTGCCTTTCATATCTGCTGCTAATCCCTATACATACTTCATCTGTATGTATCATCAAGAGCTTGTGGGTAGGGGGAGGCGCATTGATGTGACAGTCTGGGTCATGATGATGACACTAGGTTGGATGATTTTTGTTGTGATCCTTGATCCATTACACTCTTTATCTCTCTGTGACTACACCAATGTGATGAACCAACAGATCATTTATAGGACAATCTGACAGTATTATCTGCCGTACATATTATTCCTAATCTCTGTAACATGATTCATCAGCACTCAACTCCATTCGTCACGCAACATGGAGAGATGCCATAGATAGGATTTATGGTGTCGGCCTTGCTAAAGAACTCATTTTCCACATCAAGAAAGCTGTTCTTCCTCTCTGTCTATCTCTTTTATTCTCAAAAGCTTTGGTGTTTAGGATTGTCCTTTGACAAAAGGCTGTGTTTATACTTTTATTCCCTTTAAAATACTTGCTGGAAAGTATTACGTTGGAGAGCATAGACAAAGAGCCTCCTCTTTGGGGACTGTAAGTGAAACCTAGAGAAACTACATACCTTTCTTAAAGTTGGATGTGCACCTTTTTGCTTACTTGTGGTTGCAGGTGCAGTTTGCCCCTTCTGAAACAACAGAGTTGTACTGAAAACATCTGATTGCCACCCTTTTAACACTATTTAATAACCTGATAACAACTGTAGTAAGGACAAGGGTTAGGGTGAAGCATCCAACATGTAACTCCACCCTTTCTTGACGCTGGATATGCATCTATTTCACCTAACGTCAGGGGACAGTGTCGATAAGATTGATGGCTTTCTTTCTTGTTAAAGATTTCGCTCTCAATGTCAAGATGGCTGCTCTTCCAATCCGTTATTTATATTCAAAAGGCTTTTGTTGCTTGTAGAGTTGTTATTTAATAAAAGGCTGCGTTTCTACTTTTGAGTCCAAGACTTTTGAGTACCTGGTGGCATAGACAAAGTGTTTCCTGTTTGTGGATGAACCACCAAACAACGATCATTATCTTTTTTCCTCCAATATCAGGTGCCAAACTGATTTGCGTTTCTCCGTGCTATTTTGCAGCTCTCCTGTCTTTAGGTAGCGGATTGATTTCCAATCAACATCACATCTTGCACAAAGCAGCACCCCATTGATCCTGTTTTTCTTCATTACCCAACTGCAGAAGAAAGAGAAAAGGAGAAAAACAAAAGAGGGAGAATGAAAAAGGACGCGTTGAAAACATAGGGGAGGGGGGGTGGGGGTGGCGAGGATAGGAGAGAAAGACGGACATGGAGAGACTGGGACTGTTGTCACTGACAGTGCGCTGACTTTTCAGGTTCAATGAGAGCTTATTGATTTGCCGCATGATGACATTTCTGCTTTTTTACTCCCCACCTGCTCCACATAAAGGTGCATCAGTGTCTTCCCTTTAGTGAGTTCGGCAAAGCGAAAACAGATGGGTAAGGAAGTAGTGGTTTAGAGTCGACACAGGCACATCCTCCCGGCAATGTTAACCTCCTACACATGCAATAGGCAGCAGATCTAAAAATGTAACAGTTCTTACAGTTGATGCTGTATTGATCCCTGCAAGAAAGCCCCACCCCCCGAGGTCAGGGTCAGCTGCAGAACAGCTCTCCCGACAGGGATTCAGTGTCTCGCTCAAGGACACTTGAGACAGCCAAATGTTTACAGATACAGTACTGCTGTTTTAACGCCACTGCTCCTGCTTCAGTATTATATTTCTATTCCGGTGGCAGGACTGCTGCCCAGCCAGTCACACAGCAAACTCCCGCACAAACTCAGCCATTCGGGTCCGGATCGTTGGACTTCTTTTGGACAGTATAATGTCCCGGAAATATTTGCGATAAACACTGTTATGTTCATTTACAAAAGTTTGTATGACTTTTGATATTATGATATCATAATAGTGCAAGTACAACCTTTGAAATATCTTCATTAAATAAAACTAAGTAAGCAAGTAGTAATCAATTCCAAAATTCCCGATATCAGGTACACAACAAAAAAGAGGAATTTGGTCCTTTGTTTGTTCCCTAACAAGCACGTTGTGTGAGGAATGTGACACAAAGACTTGGATTCAAATGAAACAACTTGAGACAAAGTTTAAAAAAACTAAAATTCTCTACGTAAACTAGAAAAACAGAAAACGAGGCAAATGCAGAACCATAAGACAAAAAAATGGTTTTAGTAAAAAACAACAATTGGCCGGTTATTGGCTTGAAAATGATGGCTCCTTGGCATAACATGGAAAAAGACAAACTGGCACAGGACAACGGAAGGACTATAGATAGAATAGTTAATGGGACACAGGTGGCTACAATTAAGGGTGGTGAAAAATGTACAGTGTCTATTATATACCCAGCAAGAGTATATTTCGCACAAACCTATATTGTGTTTTAAATGAAGGCCTTTAGTTTCATTTTTAGTTCAGAGTCCTAAGACTAACTTCAATTTAATAATCAGCTTAGTTTTAAAAACACTACTTTAACAAGGCAGATTTGTTTTATTTGGGCATTTTCCACCCTAAAATGTCACTATACACCTCCTCCACTCTGGTCAAGGAACATTTTAATTGCAGTTTTCAGACTTTATAGAGAGGTACTCTTTAATATAACCTTTCTTTTACCAGAGGTTGGAGTTCAGGAGTTCAATTTAAGCTTGGCTTGTAACCAATAAGACATGGCTACCAAAAACAAAACACAAGTTTTTTCGTAAATCTAAGGACCTTTGGTGTCTCTTTTCTTTTCTTTCTTGAATGCAAACTGTAAGGACCTAAATTGAATCATCCACAAAGCATTTATTCAAGCCTAAGCGGTTAACCCCTTAAGCCTGGGTCAAGGGAAAGCTGATGTCAGAATAATGTTCTGACCTTTTACACATGACCTCTCTCAGCACAGAGGCACATGCAGTTTTACACCTTGCTGGTTTTATTGAGCGGTCCACAGCAGCGTCGATGATGACCCTAAACTCACAGCCAGCATAGACAAGACAACCGTAAAACTGCCAGAAAGCACAATGGGCTCTTATTCAGAAGTGGAGCCAATTATTGCTTTTAATTAAGGGCTTGAATGAATGCAAGCCACACTGGGATAATTGAAAGAATGAATTCACAAATTATAGGATAATTAGATGTAGTGCTTAGTGAAAAATTAGATTAAGATGATGATGGTACTAATGCTGTTATGTGCCCTTAACGAGTAATAAAGATACACAGAATACTGCTTTTTATTAAGGAATATATGTATGAAATATGATATATGTGTGATACCTTTATACAACCCAGTACCCTTATATTCTCTTTTCACAGGTTGTGTGTCTGAGTTGAGAGCAGCTCAAATAAAGGGTAATCTCGTCTCTTTACTAGTGTATGGGAGGTATAACTGTAGGATTAGTTTATTTTTCCCAAAAACAAGTATAAAGTAACTAGGTTAATTCTTGTTTCCTACTGATACTCTCTAAATCAGTGATATGCAGCTTATGATGTTGTCTCAATAAGGTGCCAGATGGCACACCAACTATTTCTTACTTCAAAATGACCTTTTTATTTTTGTTATGCCAGTGGAGGATCCCCCATTGCCCCTCAGCAGAGGTGTGGGCTTTAGATGTTGTTTAATTTTATAAAAAGTGCTCCCCGGGGAAAGAACCCCATTTCACTGGCCAGGCCCTCTGCTTGGTAACCAATGGTCTTCGTTGTCTTTTGTTGTTTCATTTGATTGCATTAGCTTAAGAGTTGTCTAATTTAAACATTTCATATCTATAAGCTTAGACATTCATACAGATGTGGCCAGAAAGCAATAATAATAGTTACAATAGAAGCAATAATACAAAGTGTAGGGTGTATCTTGGCCTGTGTGTCACAGTCTGTATAATATTCCTTGGTAGGGGAATCAATGATAAAGGAATATCCCATTTTGGAGCAGACATTTTCATCAGGAAGGAGAACGTTAGCATCAGAGCTAAGAGCTAAAGCAAGCTGAGGTTTAAAGATGAGTCTGCCCTCCAAAAACGCATATCCTAATTTAGACACTAAATGAATTGTCTGAAGGCTGTGTACTTAGAAGTGATCTTAAACTAGGTACAGACCCAAAAAGGGCTCAAAATACTTCAAGTGGGGCCAAAATTATTTGTTACACAGGCACAAACTCACTGTTACATCACTAGTTGTAAACCTTAAAAAAAAAATTCCTAAGTACATGTAAATCCGCCTTTTTACTCAATTCCTCAAGCTGTACAGAGGGTGGATGATTTGCACGAAAAAAAAAAAACAATTGTGCGCAAGCTTTTGACACACGCAGGGGATATTGAATCAGCTTTAAAATGTAGTCTCTTATATCGCTTACAAATGTACCAAAGTCCTGCGCCCAGTATACAACCTCTCACTGTGCTTCAGGGTGACAAAAACCGCCTATTATCGCCAATGTTCAATGCCGTTTTATGACATAAAGTTTGCCATAACAGTTTATTGTCGCAAGTAGTCAAAGTTTCAACAACACAATGACAGGGTCTACCAAAAAATGTATTTGAGTAGAAGATGGAAACTACTCAGAGTGAGACCATAACTCCGCAGACATAAATGGTACAATTATGGCGTCGGTGGTGGTGAGGATACAAAAGACCACAGGAGGGTACGCAGAAACTGAAGAATTTCTAAAATGGATTAGGCAGTAAAAACCAATGAAGCTCGGGAACACTACAGTGTATTGCGGCGATGTTAGGACCATGAAAAGTTTAGATAAGATAAAAAATGAGATGACACAAAGCCACATTCAATGAAGAAAATAAAAGTCCATAACATTTTTTTAGATGACAGAAAAAGGAGGCAGGAGCAAAAGACTTAGAAACATTGAGAAGAAAACAAAGGGACCAAAGCATGCAAGGACAACAAAAGGTGAGAACTGTTAGCAAAAGCAAAAAGCCAGACAACTGTAAATAAGCAATTTCATGAGCAATGTAAGAGATCCAAAACTAAAAAGACAAGTGAAAAAATCAAATTAAAAATACTCTCATGATAATGCTCCACACGCATTAAGAGATCTTAGCTAATGATATGAGAATGAGCTGAATCGAGATAGAGTGATCCAAAACCGTTTCTTGCAGTGTTAGAAAGATCTCCATCTGGACGACTTGGTGCCCTGGATTTCATTCGTACAGTCTGCGTCTGCAGTGGACACTGAGCTCCAGCAGTGAACGAGATTACTAATGGTGAGCCTTTTCTTTTAGTGGTTGGAATTGAGAGAATTGACCAGATGGATAAATGCCTTGCAAGAATAAGCATGGACAGTGCCATGGTATGAGGAAAACAACAAAGGCTGTCATGCTAGTTTCCATTGGTAAATGAAGTTCATATACGCTTTATCCACTAGGACCCTCACAAGCACTTAACACGTACAGTACATTAGCTTCAAACGAGCATACAATAGTTGATTAGTCAATCCGCTTTACACATATTCTACACCGTTCGCCTGCATCAGGAGAAATTGAGAGGTATCTGCAATGAATCCTTGTCTTATTTTCTCTTGGTTAGTGTGCTTTCCACGGGGCACATTCTTCTGACGTTGTTCATGTTGCGATCGCTAGTGCCCTCCTTTCAACTGCTTCCTGCTTTGCATACATTTCACTGCGGTTGGAAAGGACTCAAGTGCATTTGATAGGGGTGCATATTTGAACAAAATTAATATTAACTGTCAACTACAAGGCCCCAGCACAAACATCCTGACCCTCTCAGACAAAGTGAATGCTTTCACAAAAAAATTGCAGCGTTGGGCAGCCCGTGCAGAGAGTGGGGACTTTGAAATGTTCTCGGAGCTGCACGACTTTTTGGAGAGTGACATGAATGCCAATTCATTGAAAGAGTCAATAACCTGTCATCTTCGTAGTCTCCTCGACAAATTCAATAAGTATTTCCTCACGGAGAATGTAGAGCCTTTTGACTGGGTACGACAACCATTCACCAACTGCTCCTCAAACAACCTGCCATCTGAGCTCGAGGATGCGCTGATTGAGCTGTCCAGCGACCGCACATTGCAGGCGTCGTTTGCCTCAAAAACTCTAGATGAATTCTGGCTGTCAGTTGTGCAGGAATACCCCGGGTTGTCCAAGGCTGCCATGGACATCCTCACGCCGTTTGGATCAACCTATCTGTGCGAAAAGACATTTTCGTCCCTGGCCTACATAAAGAACAAATACAGATGTCGTCTCAACAGCATGGAGGAGAATCTTCGTGTTGCTGTGAGCAGCATCGATCCCCGAATTGACCTGCTATGCTCGCGGAAGCAGGCCCATCCTTCTCATTGACATGGCGTCCGTATAAGAGGAAGTGAGATCGTTCCAATCATACACACTCTCTGTTGACTCTTGACTCCCGTTTGATTTGGACATTTGTTTCATTGCTTTGTTTGTTCCAGTTCTTGTTTGCGTTAATAAATTGTTGCCGCCCAGGCCTTTTCTTACACATTGCCTATTTGTTTTTGCTTGATTGACAGTCGTTACCATGGGTTTGCAATGCATAACGTTGTCCTGGCAACGCGATTTACAGCCCGCCCCCAAACAACCAAACTGCAGATGGCATTGCTGTTTCTTTCAAAATGTATGACTATCACTCAAATCATTGGAGACGCAAACTCGTAAATTAATTCACACAAAATCGTTCCTTTTCCATAAAATAATCGTCATACATTGTTAATTTGTTTGGATTGGAACAAAAAATCGGTTGCTACGGAAACGTGACGTCACACTTACACACTTTTGGGAAAGTGGGGTCACCAAACCTCTCCAGTTTTTTTTGTGGGGTCGTCAGACAAAAAGTTTAAGAACCACTGCTGTAGAATGTACTTCAACCACTCAGGATACAGACATAAAAGGCTTCAAAATATCTTTCAAAACTGGGGCCATATTTATTGTTAAGAGGCACAAACTCCACTTTGACATTCACTAAGTTGCTTAAGATCGCTTACAAAAACCATTCTCCTGTTGTCAATCCAGCGGCTTTTTTCCACTCCGCAAATCCATCAAGCTACAGGGGCTGGATGCTATTTGCCACGAAAAAAATACACATTAACCAAATTGTGTAGCAAGCTTCTTTTTTATGAGGCTACACAGCAGGGGATGGGAGGTGAATCCAGGCTTTTAAAAAGGCATACTCTCCTCTTTTATCTCGCTCCTTAGCAGGAAGTAGTTAGGTGCCTATGGTCCCTGCAGCTCAGGTATAACACCTTGCTCAGCTGTGCTTAAGGCGTGACAAAACAACCGCCTTTATCCTGCCGTAATGTTCAAATGCTGTTTTTATAGGACCATAAAGTTATCGCAGTAACAGTGTTATTGTCGTAAGAAGTCAAAGGGGTTTCAAACAGGGACACGTTATATAAAGGGAACTACCACAGCAATAAGGGTCATTCTGATGGGAAGACTGAGTGGGAAAAGAAACGGAATACTCAAGGAGGGTAAGAAGGACATAATCAGAACATAAAGTAGATTTATGTGAGCGTTCAAAGAGATGGGGGGGAATGAACGGGTGGACAAGTGAAAGGGAGGGACAGAAAAAGCTGAAGGAATTCAAAAAGGGAGGAAAAATAGAGAAAAAAGCCAATGAAAGTAAGGAAATAATGAGAGTAGTAGGGAGTTTTGGGAGAAAGACCATAGAAGAAGACTTTGGAGGATCAATGGATAAAAAAGAGATTGGACAAAAGCAGGCATATAATAGAAGAATAAATAAAAGGGTAATAACCGGAGGAGGAGTGGTAAAAAGTTAGAATGAAGAGATAAAATGGGAGGAAAGAGACAGCAAAAGACTTAAAGAAACATTTGAAGGAAGGAAAGACAAAAGAGGATGGCAAAATGGCAGACCGGGAAGGACTAACAGAAAGGATGGAAGAACGTTTACGAAAAGAAAGAAAGCCAGAAAACTTAAATAAGCAATTAACAGAGGAAGATGTAAAGAGATTCAAAACTAAAAAGAAAGTAAAAAGTAAAAAAATAAATTAAAAAAAACTGCAGTGTGGAAAGTGCTGACCACAGCATTTAAGAGGAATCTTAATGACTCAGCTGGATTGGAGGAATGGAGCTGAAGTCGGCAGATAGAGGTCCACACCCGTCTGCAGATGGTGCTGAAACGATTCCCCACATCTGGGACGACTTTGGCTGCCCGGCACTTTAACATATACTCTGCTCTGCAGTTTGCACTGAGCTCAGCAGTAACGAGATCTCACTAAGTGGTGAGCCCTTTTCTTTAGTGTTGGAATTAAGAATTGACCAGAGTGAAAAACTGGTCATCTCCTGCAAGAGAACATAACAGACTGGTCATCAGTGATCACATTGTTGAGGAAAACTATGACTAAATATGTCTGTCATGGACTACTTTCCATGGTAAATGAACTTGTTCTTAAATAGCGCTTTATCCAGTCTTTTCGACCCCTCAAAGCACTTTACATACTACATGTCATTCAGCCCAATCATACGGAGCAGTACACTTTTTGCTCTAGGTAACTACCTTTCACACATATTCATACACCGTTGGCCATGCCATCGGGAGCAAATCGGAGTTAGGTATCTTGCCAAATGCATTCAGTCTTGTCTTTGATTGTTACTCCTTGTTCGTTGTTGCTTTTCCCTCGTCACTCTTCTCATGAGTTGGTCTTCATGTCATGTCTGGATTGCTATCGTCTGCCCTCCCTTGTCCAACTTCGCCTTTGTGGTTTGTTATACTTTTACTGTCAGGGTTGGGGGAAACAGGACCCAAGTGCAGTAAGGAGGAGGGATTCAGGGTTTAACAAAAAGCGAGCTTTATTCTAATATAATACTGTTAACAAAACACAAACAAAAGGAAAAGTATCAAAACAAAACTATAACAAACCAAAAAGGCGAAGTTGGACAAGGGAGGGCAGACATAGAGATCCAGACATAACATGAAGTCCAACTCATGGGAAGAGTTACGGGGGAAAAGCGACGACGAACGAACAAGGAGTAAAAAAGGAAGACAAGACTAAATACACAGAAGGGTAATCACAGGACAACACACAGCTGGGGAGGGGAGGAGAAACACAAGTGCAACAGGTGATCACAATGAGACAATCAGACACGGGAGGGCAAACCAGGAAGAGACACCAGACAAGAAACAAGGAGGACGATACATTTCAAAATAAAGCTAACAAAAACCCTGTAACCATGACAAATGCAGCATTTCTATTCCTAGTGATGAGCACAATAGAGTGGTGCAGGAATGGGTCCTAAAATCCAGAAATGAGTTAGCATTTACATCACTAAATAACTTCTAAAGCCTGTATGTGTCTTAATAATGGCGGTTGCACACAACTGACTAAATGAGACTCTGTAAAGTCATCACAACACATATTAGCTGCCTTTAGCTTTAAGTGGTGGTGGTGCGCCAACAAAAATAACTTTTTACTTCTCATGATTCTATTAACACTTCAAAAATCCCAACAGTGGTGTCAATATGCGGAGATTTTCCTGCTGAACACCTTTTTTTATTGTAATATTCCAAACTTTCCGGTAATTCCAAACTTCCATGATCAACATAACTACACCACTCTTTATGAAGAGCAGCAGCACACAATGGGCACAGTCAGAAACACTCCGAGTAACTTTCCAACTATGTTATAGTTATAAAAATAAAAATGTTCATACAAGATGCAGCTCAAAGTGCTTTACAGAGTAGTGACTTAAAAAATAATACAATTCCATCTGAAATAAATAATATTAAACTATACTAAATATGAACAAAACTTACAAGGACATTTGACTCAGTATAAATGGCTGACACGATGAACACACATAAATATCACATGGTATTTACTGATTCATTTTGATTCAGTCCATGCTTTAGCACACTTATGTTCATGAATCAAGTTATGATTTGCATGTAACCTTGAAAACAAAAAGGTGCCATCTCTGTTCATTGAGAAGAGAAGAATATTATTTCCACACAAAGGAGCAAAGCAATTCTTCCATTCAGTTATGTTGAGGATGAAATGAAAGTAATTACAGTTTTTAGAAACTGCTGTTCCACTCTTAAACAAAATGTGTTTAAGTGGGAAGAATAATATTATGACTTTTATTAGAACGCAAATTTCAAGTGTTAATTAGTGGGGAAATATAATCCTGATCTACTGGAAGTTATTGCCAACCACTGTTCCACTCCATTGCTACACTGATAAAACGCTGCGCTTGCTATGTGGCTAACGCTAACTTTATCTGACTCCGAACACGGTTAATGAATAAAAATGGATGGGGAGGTGTTAGCAAAGCCCACCTGGTCTAGGCTCAAAATCCCTGTTCCACCTCTGACTACAAGCTGTGGGGCTGCTTGTTAACCATTAGCTCTGGCATCAGGGGCATTATACACTGTAAAACGGGAGATAAGAAGTTAGCTTCTGCAATGTTTCTGCCTGCCTGAGAGCCTCAGATCTATTAGCATGGCAAGGTGCCATCTGCTGTGTAAGCCAAATTAGCCCGGAGGTCAACAGTAATGGGGCAGGAGTCGAACTACCATTAATCCTCTCCTCTTTGCTTAACTTGGTTGTATGTGCCTGAGAGGTGGGTTGTTGTTTGCTTAATTGTTGAGAGAATTAACAACAAAAAAATAAAGTTGAATTGCAAAGTGTTGCCCTTAAGGTTTGGTTGCACCAATATGGATTGATATAATACAACATAAATCATCAGGGTTTTGGAAAACTAGGTTTGGAATAACTAAATCCAGGTTGAAAATCAAGCGCATTGTACATTATCGCATTAAAATACAAGTTTGATCAACGTTCTGTAATTTCCTTTGTATCAGCAACCAATCAAGAAAGTACAAAGGGGGCTTTAGACCAAAAAACGAAATCTCATTGGCTGTTGTCATTTTCTGACAACGTGATTCGTTCGGATGCGTCACGTGGTATGCCATGACACTTCCTGATTTAGCTTTCCTTGGGACATGTCAATCTCAAAATGGCAAAAGAACAGCGAAAAAACTTTCAGAGAGAAGACGACAACAATTGTCACTTGCACGAAGCAAATTAAAACTAAAAACCAATGACCAGCTATCATCCAAACAACAGGAGGGTTTAGATAGCGCCACACAGCAGTGATAACTCATGTAGCGCGGTTGAATAAACTGCTCATTTTTTCCTTGAGAAAAATGTTTGGAACATTGTATGGTTAAATACCAGTGTCTGTTATTAAGTGGTATCTTGACAGAAATGTAGTCGCAACATAAAACACAGTTAGGTTGTATCTGTCTTCAAAAAACTTGATTATTTTTGCTCAATCCATCGAAAAAAAATATATAAAACCACCTCAAGTTAAGAAGTGAAGTTAATACTGGACATGATTTTAAATTGGTGCAACTGAATTGTATTTAATCTAGATGAAAACTTTCAGAGAGACATTTAGACATTTAAATGTAATATTGTATGTTGGTTTTAAAGTGTATTGCAACATGGTTTAATGATTTGAATCAGATTTGCAAAATAATTCCTTGTTGGCGCAACCCAGCCTTATGTATACAATTATAGATATGAAGGTGTGGTACATGTTTAAAAAGTGCAGTGCAAAGAAAAGGTTTTTTAAACACATATCTGCTTATGTGTGCTGTTTTGTTTGGCTTATCTGACAAGTTGCCAGGGAATTTAATTTCGACTTGTTTGCCTTGCAGAAGCATGGGGAGGCTTTAGCCAGAAGCACTTCTCTGAAATAATTGGACACCCTACTTTCAGATATCTATGACCCAGACTCTGGAACACTGCTGTGCATTTTTACAATGTTTTTCTGTTCAACACTGCTTATGAGAGTATGTATACTACAGCAGCCCACATTTGCACCATTAAAGCTCCTCTACTATTTACGGAGAAAATGTAACAGGTGAAACAGCTGTTTTGTCAGTGGGTTGGGGTTTGATTTTATTTTTTAACCGAAGCAAATGTTAGGATATAATGAAAATGTTGCCTTGTGTTTTGTATTGTCCCTGAATTTAAGGCAAAAAGACCTCCAGCATTAAGTTATGAAAATAACAGTAACTCAGTTGTAATGGTGATGCTCCAAAAAAAATTCCCAAGCACCATTAAGAGTTGTCCATGTTAGCTTGAAAGCTAAAGGTTCATGCATATTCTTAACCTTTGGGAAAAACATTATCTGTCACACTCGTAACTCTTCTTTTACTCCGGTTCTGACCAGGATCTAACTTCAGTTGTTCATATTTCCTCATCAATACAGTTCTTTGGATGTAGCCAACCAAACATCCTCTTACCTAACCATTTTCCCCACGTCCACAATTTCTTTAGTTGTCCCTACAGTCAGCCCTAGTCTCCTCATTTTATCCATCATGACTTTCCTCTCAGATTTCTATATTCTGCAGCTCAGAATTGCGTGCTCCAAAACCTTAACTTAAAGGCTTGGTCTGAGGCGAAGCAAGGCAAAACAGGACGGCAGGTACATGGGGATCAGGTGGAACTAAAATATACTTGTAAGACAATACAACTAGGTGGGAAAATACAGGAAGTAAAAACAGACATGAGAACAGATTGAGAAAAATGTATCTTTGAATCATCTGTGGCACAGATTGGTTCTTAAATGGGCCGGGCAGGTGCTAGTGACTAATGAGCGCAGTCAGGATGACACTCTTAGACTCTTGAAAATCATATTAAATAATAAAGTCTTATGTAAAAGCAGATTGACTGAAGTGTTCAATACAATCTGATATCTTCAAAGTTGACATTTGGCACGTGTAAATTGACTTTTTGACTCAAAGCAATCCAACAAATAAGTTGTCTTTCACTAAAATGAACTGAAGACCTAAGATGATGCATTTGTGTCTTACAAGAGGGTCAAACTAATATAAAATAGCTGACAAAATGAGCCCTGCTAATGACTAGCCAGCGTCAGAAAACTCAAACAGCACACAAAACTGGACAGCTTCCAATCCACTTCTGAAATCCAAAAAACATTACCCCGCCCCCCCCGCAGCTACATGGAACCACTGATGAACTAGCCCATGTCGGTGAATATCATTGGAAAACATGGGCGTCACATGTCGTCCTATGGGACTCTGGTTCCATGGGAGAGCAGCCGAGTTATTCCCAGCCTCTGCCTTATCGTGCGGCTCCAGCTCGACCTGGAAGCATGTGTGTTGATTCATAGCTTTGGACGCCTTTTTTTTTCTCCCTGCCTTCTCCTGAAATAATGCGTGTTTGTGGCCTGCAGGCATTGTCCAATATTTAATCAAGTGAAATGGCCTGAAAATAGAACAATATGGTATCACAGTTCACTGTTCCGTGCACGGCGGCAGTCATTTGTCTCGAGTCAAAAAAGATGAGAGTGTCTAATGGAGATCGCATTGTCCTCCAGGCTTTGTCTCCGGCTCAAGTGAGGAAAACCTAGAGTTGATTAACGTGCAAACTGACACCCGTGCATGCTTTTTCGCGCTAAGATTTACCAGCGTGCATTGCTGTATCTGTGGTGAACGCTGGCCGAGAGCCAGACACAGCGACAGCCACTGGTAAGAGGAAGCTGCCATGGGAGGAGAAGATTACTGTAATGGAACTTTCACACACATGTATACATACTGCAGACACATATAGACGTACATACTTAAATGCATACTCATAGAGGACCATGAAGACTTTCCCTCTTGTAATGAAAGCGTAATGAAACCCAGATACACACAGACGCTAACACACACTCACAGGCGCCCTGGGCTGAGGGTTTGGCAGAGCAAATTACATAGATTAGTGTAATAGTCTCGGCCAAGGCAATCATCGGCCCACTGTAGAGCTTCAAATACTGGCAGCAAGATCCAGCTCAGACACAAAGAAATTAGCCACAATGAATGAGTCAGTTTGGATGAGTTCACCATGCTAACGGCTCACGCACAGTCAAGAAAAAATTGCATGCAAGACAGCAAAAAATAAAACACAGATTTTTGAACTCAGCATGTAGCAAAACAGGGTCCAAACACACATTATCAATATCTCAATTGTTCGTTGTATTTATGAATTATAAATGACGACAGGTCGGATTACACGCTCACTATGAAAACCAACTATGCAATGTGAGTGTCATTGGCCGGAGCGTTTGGTTGGCTGGATGTTGTTTAGAAACTCGTTTGGGCTGTGTCCAGGAGGAGTCATGTAGCTAATGGTTTCTTGGCAGCGATGGTTTCTAAGAATGTTTTAATGTTGGCAGAAACATGACAAAGTAGCAAACAATCAATAGAGCAAGGTGCATAATTGCCACCCATTCATAGATGTTTAACCAAAACCAAATTTGAAGTGACTCTCAATCCACAAAGACAACCCAGTCCCTTTTTGACGGCTTTCTTTATCACAACAAATATAATATATATCACAATAACAATAAACCTGTAAATGCATCTTTAAAGTTTGCTTAGCATACATATTATTCTTGTTTATAACAATAACCATAATATAGTGTTTTCTGACTTTATTTTACTAAATCAACATGTTTCTGTACTAAGAAATCCTTGTATCTATGAATTGAGATCAGTAATTCAATAACAAAGATGTTATTGAGGTAATTAATCAAGTCACAAGTAAGGTCATTTTCTTGTGGACTTCTATACAACTAAACTTCTGTTTCCAACCAGTGGAGTGACGCGCTGCTACCCCTAGAAAAAATGGAAGTTGCATACATTACCACATAGGCTTTATTTCTCAGACTGGAGGTTGCCATTTAGTTTTGAAGACAAACTTTACATTTAACTTAGGGTCATGATACAACCAAAACTATACTACATATAGTGGCAAAAGTCTCCCTCCTATACTGTCCAAAATCAAAAGGGTCAGGCATTAAATGTCAGAAAATCCACAGTATTTTTATGTTTACTATCGCTCTTATCTAAATATATACAGTGTGTATAAATGCATGTCGTAGAGACATACAGTATTAATGAGGTACACAGTGCTATCTGTGTTAGAACGTTATAGCCTGCAAGAACAAAAGATGATGAAAGTCAGGCCAACCCGAGTCATGAAAAACAAACACTTATATAAATGCTTTGCTGGCTAATGTGACACACAACCACACACATATCCAACCACAGAAATGACGCCCAAGGCCACGGCAATAATAGGAGAATTAATCTCTGTCTGTGTATGTATGTGTATACAAATGTAGCTGTTCATCAAAGCTTATAGAAGTCAGCGACTTTCGCTCCAATCATTAACCTGCACACTTCAATGTCACTTTATGTGTCCCAACACAGAAATAATGGCATTGTGAGTGTGTGTGTGCGACCAAGGTTCACCACCCTAGTGATGAAAACATCAAGAGGAGCAAAGAGGAGGACACTCATGGTCAGCCGGTGTTCGGATGCACCGATTAGTATTCATAGGGTCATATAGATGCTCACACACACACACACACACACACACACACACACACACACACACACACACACACACACACACACACACACACACACACACACACACACACACACACACACACACACACACACACACACACACACTTTACAGCCTTGTGCTGTTATTCCAGAGGGCACGCTAATGACCTACCGCCACTTTTATTCCCTAGCTCTTAATGCTAACCATTAAAGCTCACCATGTCTCCTAACCTTCACTTAACTCAAGCTTAAAACCAGATGCTTAACCTGGCCGAAGCAGCACTTTGCTCCTTTCGGTGCACACAAGGCCGCGAGCTGTGAACTAGCCACCCTCTTTGCTTTTAATGAGGAATATGATTAGCATTTTAATGAGCAAACCCAGGAAAGCTGACACGGCCTTTAAGGGAAACTGAAGGACAAATGTGCAAATCCTCTAGTCAAAGTGTCCAGTGAAGAATTACCAACTTCAGTGAAAGCGACAAAGTACCTTCGTAAGTGTCCTCAAGAATATTTGGGTTTTTTCATTGTAAGCAGAAAACTATTACCCAGGTATGTTTTATTGTGAAACCTTAGCCAGGATGATTTGGGAAAGGAAGGTCATCTCCCCTGATCCGTGCAATAATAAATCATCTTAAGTTCCTGTTTTGCTGATCACTTCTTTAGTTTTTGAAGAATCAGCACCTAGCTACACACAGTAGGGCTGAGAGCATTCATTCTTTATCATTACCATTCCCTGTGAAGTATTTTATTTTATATAGATATAATAAAATAGATAAGTATGTATATAGTTGAGGGGAGTGTTTTTGAACATTAGCAACAGAAGCAGAAGGTAAATGCATTATCCAGGTTGTACAGAAGGCATTTGTGTTTGCTTTTATCACATGCTCAAGTCTTTTGTCCTGCCTGTCCTCGAACTGTTACATAACATTGTGTGACATTATTCAAAGTCAAATGATAACAAATGTTTCCATGAGTTTTTAAAGCTGCTTTCTCACCACTTTGGATCACCATTTTGTAAGTGACGGTAGAAGTGACAAAGGAATTATAACCATACTTAGCTGTTTTTAGCATCTTTTAACGTGTGTTTTGGAGCCTGTAACTTCACTTCCTTCAAACTGATTGTTTTCAGTTCAAGTACTGTTTGCTACCTACTCAGTAAATTAGCTGGTAGCAGTGGAACAATATGCAGTTACCGGGCCAGACTTGCCTCGGGACTTGGTGGAGACCAAAGCGGAGCTAAATGGAGAAGGAATATGTGAGCTATATTTCTCAGGAGGACCGAACAGAAATGAAATAATAATGCTAATATTTATACCTATTTTAGCTTGGTGTTTGAATATGCAACTGTTTGCTTACAAGTTCAGTATATCAACTAATAATGTAATACTGTGTAAAATTCAAGCCTTTTTTGGCTGCCCGAAAGTTCAGAAGACAGTGGATGGGAGGGAAGGTTGTCAGATAATTGCTTAGGGACATCAAATTGTCTCTTTTCTGGCATGTCCCAGAACATACTCACCTAACTGCTCATTCTTTAAGCTAATACCAATTAAAAGCCTTATGTAAACGTTTTTTGTTTGAGGAGCGCCAAAAGCTTATAGGTGACATACCGGACTAACGTGATTGGTCCAAGTGGTAATCAAAACCCCTAACTTTTCAGTGCATTCATCTACATGTTGTGCATTGTTCTTCCTTAAATGGCTGTGAACCTCTCAAAGACTCAACCTTTATAATTGCTGCCTTTTTCTAAAAAGATGTAACCAAACATAATCCTTATTCCTTGGATGTAGAACTCCATAATCCTCTTCCATATGCTTACTTGTCTGTCTAGCTATACTTGTTAGTGAATCTTTGGCTTTGGTAGTTAACCTTTGACACAGTTCATCATTTTCTCCTTCCTCTGTCTGCGTTCCCATGGCATAGGTCTTCGGCCTTGCGGTTGCTGTAATCTCCCTTGAGGAGGAGCAGCTTGGGCGCTTTGTTGATGCCAGTCTATGACCGAGCACAAGCTGACATGAGATAGTGATTGTTCAGGGACGTCTAGAAGCCCCTCTTATCTGGATTTTAGGTTCCATGGTGCACATTCTTTTCCATGGACGAAAACTTTAGTTAGATTCAGGGTCCATATTTGTCTAGTCTCACTGATAAGGAATGTTGATTATACACTCTGAACTAGTTAAAACCTCGGACTGTAGTAGAGACCTTCAGAATTGGTCGGGCAACCGCTTTGTCAACTCGTGGCTGGAGCAACTGTCTTGTCAATTATCCTGCCGCTAACTTCATAATAAACCTTCAGTGTTTGCCATCAAAGTTCCAGCTCTCCTGTGTCTCTCTGAGTTTTGTCTCCATTGCTCCAGAAGTTTCCATCACAATACTAAACAAATGTTCAACACAAACAATTATACCACTACTTGTGGTCTTTAGTATTATCAAGAGAAACAATGCTACAGAACTGGAAAAGTAGGAACAAATCTAAAACGGTAGATATCAGTTGTACATCAAATAATATCTCCTTATACTTATCTCTGTCATTTTTAAAGTATTCTTAATCGATGAGTCTATCAGTGCCTTTGTGTTTGTTTGAAAGTACACATATGCAGGAATTGGTGAATAAAGGTAAAAACACAGTGTCTTTATTTCCTGTCTCCCCGTCCCTCTGTTTTGTCACAGAATGATCCCGCCATCCAGCAAAAACTTCCTGGTCAACAACCTGGCGGCGGGGACGCAGTACGACCTCTGCGTGCTGGCCATCTACGATGACATCATCACCTCCCTGACGGCGACGCGCGTGGTGGGCTGCGTTCAGTTTAGCACTGAGTCTGAGTACATGAGGTGTCATTTCATGCAGTCTCAGTTCCTCGGCGGCACCATGATTATCATCATCGGAGGGATCATCGTGGCCTCGGTGCTCGTTTTCATCATCATCCTGATGATACGCTACAAGGTGGGTCTCTGTCTGTCCCCATTAATCCACTCTGCTCAGAAAGGACAGAGATTGAGAGGAGAGACATTTTTATTACAGGGGCGTTGTCACATGCTGGCCTGGAGATGACAACACTTCTCTTTCAGATAGGATAAATACATGGTGTCATATGTTTTTATACTTATGTAGCATGTTTTATTGGCTTTTGTGGAAGCCCCCACCAACCCCTGAAATTCAAAATGATGGGTACAAAATATTGTCAACATCTATAGGTTATAAAACTGACCCAAGCTCCTTGCTGTTTCATCCTGCAGAGTTAATACTAAATATACTATTCAATAGATTATCTTTTTGCAACTCATATTTCATGTTTCAAAAGGACATTTCCAGCTTGTTGACATTGGCGGTTCTGGGGGGGGCAGTGTAACATTGAGTTTTCACCCCGCTGTGGCTCCCCTCCGAACAAACGTTTGTGATAGTGTTGCAGCACTGTGACTTTAGCCTAACTTAACAGTAATGTATGTTCTTAAATAACAATAATGTCATCTAATTGAATTGGCAAGTTTTTTACGAAGTAATACTGAACTAGAAATGTTTTTCACTGAAAGTTAAACCCTGCTTTGTCCCTTTCGTCGCGAATGTATAGCCCCTCATAAAATAAATGGCCCCAACAAGTTACATTTCAGTTGTTTTTCTGCACAAATGGTCTTCTGTCATAAAAGAGTAGTAGTAGAATTGGTCTCGAACTCCCACTGCTTATTACATTCATGTAATGATGAAAACAAAAATGTTTAAACTATACATAAAAGTTAGGCTGTCGATATTTCAGAATGACGAAAAAGAATCAACGCCTCATTGTGTTCCTCTCCTGTTTCCTCAGGTGTGTAACCCCGGTGAGGGAGGTAAAGGGGTTTCCTTGTCGATGACCAACGTTCACTCGCAGACCAACGGGCAGCAGTCTCAGGGATGCACTGTCACCCCCAGCTCCTCCAAACATGGCTCCATCGGATTGGATGATCTCTCAGGAGGCTCAAAGAAGAGGAGCGGCGGAGAAAGAGGCGGCAAGGATACCATAACTCAGTCGTCCGACTCTTCCCTTCCCGACTGCTCCACCGCCACGTCAGCCCTCAGCCAGTCTTGGGCTGCCAGGAGCCCGACAGCCGGAGCCGAGGATCGGGAGAAGGCAGCTGAGGAGAGGGCTCAGGATAGTGTCTCATCGCCCAACGGCACCTCCGGCACCCTCAACAGGCCGAAGCGTAAACCTGCTCCAGGTAAGCCGGGCAGCTCCAGCACCTCGGCCGCCCCTGAAAACCCGGCATCCGCCTCCCCTCGCCCACCTTCCTCCACTTACTCCAACGCCTCCTCCGTTCTCCTCCCCTCCACCCCTCTGGAGAACCTCAACACCAACCGCAACAACTCCACCTCGCTCAACCAAACCCCGCCTCCTTATGTCGCTTCGCCTTACCCCACACTGCCAGCCAAACCGAGCCCCGTCCCCTCCATCCGGTTCAGTGAGACGCCCATCCTGCGCCGTGCCCCCCGCGCCTCCGCCTCCAGCAAGTACCAGACTCTCCCCACAGAGGAGCTAGGGAGGAGCCGGGCGAGGAGGAGGAACTCACTCTGTGAAGTAGGCTCAAAGACTCACCCCGCCCATCAGGCAGCAGCAGCACCACCTAAAATAGGGCGGATAATGCGCAACAAAAGGAGCCAATCAATGAGCGGGATTCTGCTCCCCAAAGACGGGGAAGGAGAATCGGACAAAGGGCGGTGCGATTCGGACTGGATCCTAGAAAGCACGGTTTGAACTGGAGCGAGACAGCAACCATTAAAATAAACTTTGGTTTAACCATTTTTTGTATGTCGGAGGTCTGGGTGAGTTTGTTGAGAGGTGTATAAGTGACAATCGTGTGTGTGTGTGTGTGTGTGTGTGTGTGTGTGTGTGTGTGTGTGTGTGTGTTGCTGTTAAGGATGTGTGTTTTAGCTGTGTACAGTGTGTGTGTGTTCATGTTGGAACCTTTTGTTGTGTGATTGTGTTTCTGGGTGAGCTTTTTCTGTTTTCTGCCTGTTTCTTTTTTATTTATTATTATTTTCATACTGTTTTCACAACAAATCTCAGTTTACAGGTTTTTTATTCACTTTGAAAGATTCCTGTCGGTTTTCCGGCTGTTCGGCGAAGGGTGTAGCTCGCCTTGTCTCGTAGCGTCTTTGAATCTCGTCGGTTCCACTTTATAGCACAAAACAAAAACAAGACAATGCCCTCGCCACGTCATTTTCCCGATTCACATTCACCTTATCTGAAAATACCACGAAAAGGGATTTACTACAGGAAAAAAAAAGAGGAATAAAAAACTATACAAGAACTGCAAAGCACACCATTCTCACGTTCACACGCACACAGGAAGTGTGTCTATACCGTGGCAAGAGAATAGCAGTCGGTGCCTTCTTTTGCACTAACCGACGGATGACACAACCGGATTTAAGACGATCCCTAACCGAGGGGATTAGGATGGAGGGAACAAAAAAGGAAGAGATTTCACACATAGCCTTTCTTACCTACCGAGGAGTAAAGACCTTTTCTCGAGATATAAACACAAACTATGATGAACAGATGAAGACTTTACCTCTTATGAAATTGATATTTTTTAAAGGGAAGAATACAAAAAAAAAGGATAACATGAAAACCCTGAGAGCTTTTCACTGACATTGGTATATACAGCCTGTGTTGGTCACGAGCTCCTGGAAAGCTTCTGTACAGAAAAAGGCAACATGTACTGTGTTGTTATGTTGTGTAAAATAAAAAGGGATAAAATGAAAACTGGACATGTGAAAAGTGTGTTTTTATGTTAAATCCGTACTTAATTGTTCAATATTTCCATTCAAACACCACATTAAAGGTCTCCTATTATACTATATTTGAACAATATATTGTAGGGCCATATCTATACAAAACTTGTCTGTGAAGTGTTTTGCTCAAAATACCAAACAGATCATCTAGTGTAGCATGCCTCATACCCCTCTATTTCAGCCCTGTTCCTGAAGTGCTGATTCTGTGACTGTCACTTTAAATTTGAGCTGAGCTGAAGCTGGAGCGTCATGCAGCTCTCTGTCTGAAGAGAAAAGTTTATAACTTAGAAACTCAGCTAAACGCTGCCGTGATTAAACCCCATATTATGTTCAAACCACATCCAGCATTATTTCTGAAACACTTCTTAGTGTTTACCACTAGAACAGAGACATTATATGTATTATATAAACAACAACTCTAAATCCCTCCTGCAGACATCCTGCTGAATACACAGACACACAGAGGTGCTGCGGAGGGGATTCAGCTCGTGTCTGTATATTGTGGACGATAGTTTGGGACGTGTCACATATGCAGGACGTTGCCAGGAGTTCAATATAAAGCCAGCCCACATTTCCCTTATTACGTCATATCGGCAGCAAATCTGGATCAGCTCGTTTGTACCCCCATTTTTAGAGATGTGGGTAAGGAAGGAAGGCTGTATTTTCTGACACTTTGTGAGTCTACTTACACACCAGGGACCAGAGTTGGTTGTAACGCGTTACAAAGGTAACGGAGTTACAGTAATGTATTACTTTTTGCTGTACCGCAGTAATATAACGCATTACTTCTGAAATGTGGGTAATATAATACCCGTTACAATTCTCAGTAACGCAGTTACAACACATTTTAACCCGAAATGATGTGGTGTGTTGTTTCTAAGAATTCACAAACATTGCGAGACATTCCGACACGAGAGAAATTGTGCAGGTAGAATAGTAACTCAGTCAGCCTGTTTACTGTTGGTTCAGAGGGCTGCAGAAACAGATTCGCAATGCAGAGTTTCAGGCTCTGAGAAAAGAAAAGAGAAACACAAGAGTGCATGCAGGCCAAAGCAACAGAAGGTAACTGTCTCTCTGTCTGCTGCTTGAACCCCGAGAAGTTGAGAGACTCGTGGCGGAGTGTTGAAGATATGCAGTCTCTGTCCTCTGTGGAATCGCCAGCTTGTCAGCAAAATCCCCGTTAACACACCAATGATAAGGTGAGCTAACGCTGCCATAGAGACTCGATCATATACAGCAGGTCACAGGGCCGTGCAGAGGCTCCACTAACATGTTATTAATGACACACAGAGACGTCATGGTACCGGTATCACATATTATCCAGCCCACTTAAACGGAGCATGAGTTTAATTTCAGCATTCTGCCATAGATACCTTTAATTAATGAGCTGCAATAAACTACTACATTTTAACATTTAAAGCCCTACCTTTGCAGTTATTTTGGTGAAAGTAACTCAAAATAACGCAAAAGTAGTGTAACGCATCACATTTCAGAGACATTAATAATGTAATGTAAGTTATTACTTTAAAACATGGCTGCCCAAATTGGGGCCCGCGGGCCAAACGCGGGCCAAACGTGCCTTCCCGCACTGTCCCACCATAAACGATCGGAAGTTCTCGTTGAAAATTATTTATTGGCGCACTACCAAATAATGCCATAGGATGGCGCTGTTGAGCTCCAGTCAGCTCCTAGCTACCCGATAACGCCCAAGACCAGTGAGTGAGAGGATTCAAGGATGGAGCGTAGTAGGCTGTGGCACACAGACAAACGAAAATTTAAAAAAACTTGGGAACAGGACTATTTTTTTACCGAGGTAGATTCCAATGCAGTGTGTCTGGTATGTAAGCAGAGGGTCGCTGTTTCAAAGGAATACAACATTCGCCGTCACTATCTAACTAAGCATGCGGCTGAGTTCGCAAAGTACACTGGAGAACATTGCAAGGTCAAGTTAGCAGACTTGCTAACAAAGCTAACCACCCAGCAGCGAACTCTACTTCAGCCGTCGACTGCACAAGAAAATGCCACTCGGGCTAGTTATCGCATTAGCAATGCAATCGTGAGAAGTGGGAGAGCTTTTGCAGCGGGTGATTTCGTCAAGGAGTGTTTGACAATTGCTGCCCAAGATGTGTGTCCAAATCAGATGCGTGTGTTTTCTCAAATTAGCCTGTCACGGAACACTGTCACCCGCCGCGTTGAGGACATGGCCGAAGACGTTCGAGGTCAGATAGCCCAAAGAGCAAGTCACTTTTCTGCCTTCTCCATTGCGTGCGATGAAAGCACCGACATGTCCGACTCAGCACAGTTGCTGGTGTTTTTGCGAGGCGTCAATGAGGACTTTGAAGTGTGTCAAGAACTAGCGGGCCTTGAAACATTGAAAGGGACAACAAAAGGTGTGGATATTTTTATGGCAGTGGAGCGAGTTCTGGACAAGAACGGTTTGAACTGGGAAACCCTATCTGGCATCATGACTGATGGAGCCCCCGCCATGGTCGGTAAGCGAGCAGGGCTAACTGCACTTGTGTCGGACAAGGTCTCCGAGTTTGGTGGCTCGATTTTAAAGTACCATTGTATTTTGCATCAGGAGCAACTGTGCGCTAAAAACATGGGCTTGAAAAACGTCATGCAGGATGTCGTCGCCATTGTCAACAATATTCGCTCAAAGGCCCTCTCACACCGTCAATTCAAAGCTCTGCTTGATGAGATGGATGCCCAGTATGGTGATGTATTGTACCATCAGGAGGTGCGGTGGTTGAGCCGTGGGAAAGTTTTGCGGGGTTTCTTTGATCTGCGCGAGGAAATAAGAGAGTTTCAAGCCATGAAGACGAACAACATCCAAGTGCCCACGGACAGTCACTGGCTTGCAGACCTGGCTTTTCTTGTGGACATCACAGAGCTGCTGAATATCCTCAATCTTCAGCTCCAAGGGAGAGACCAGATGATCACGCAGATGTATGACCATCTTACATTGCTGCTTTTGTCTTTGTGTCTGTATTTTCAGGAAATTTGGCACATTTCCCCAGCCTCAGAGAAGTTGGGTTGATGGAGGAAGACACACCAAAATACCTCAACATTCTCAACAATCTTGAGGTGGAGTTCGACCATCGCTTTGAAGATTTTCGTGGAAATACAACAGCATTTGAGCTGTTTGCTCAACCTTTTTCTGTGAATGTGGATGCAGTCAGTGAGGAGCTTCAAATGGAACTTTTGGAACTTCAGTCTGATTCAGACCTCCATAGCAGGTTCAGAGAGCTTTCCTTACAAGATTTTTACAGGTCTATTCCCGCACACAGATATGGCAAGATACGCAAACATGCCCAGGTTATGTTATCCCTCTTTGGAAGTACTTATGTCTGTGAGCAGGCTTTCAGCCTTATGAATCTTAACAAGTCCAAACTGAGGAATGCTTTATCTGACTCTCACCTACATGACATTCTCACTTTGTCAGTTAGTCAGCTTGAACCTGATATTGAGAGGCTTTTAAAAACCAAGAACAGGCTTCATGTTTCCCACTGATTGGACTACTACAGGCAGAATATGTAGGCCTGCCCTAGGCCCCCATTGTGTCACCTGGGAGTATGGTAGGCCCAAGGACTGGTAATGTTCCACACCTGTCCACAAATATTTCATAGTGCTTCAGTTATTTTTTTAATTTAAAGAAGCCAGATCGATGTTATGAAATGTTATTGACCTAAATGTGAAGCACAATAAACAGTGCAATTCATTTTTCAAAATGACTTTGTGATATAGTGTTTATTTTGCACACGTATGCTTAACTTACACACGTAATGTACTGCACTCATATATTTACCGTACACTTAATGTACTGCAAAATGATCATTTTGGCCCTCGGCCCTCCCCTCACGTTCAATTTTGGCCCTCCATCGGGAAGTATTTGGGCACCCCTGCTTTAAAAAGACAGTAATAAGTAATATGTACTGTATTACATTTTGGAAGTAACTTTCCCATCACTACCGGGGACACATATTTATGTATAAAAGACAGCTAAAAGCATTTTGCATGATAGGGGACCTTTAATGGGACGTCACAGTCACTCTTCATCTTTTCACCAACGTTTGTGCCATCAACTGTTCTTCCCATTATTGCACCATCTCAGTTGGAACAAACAATTTCCCCTGTGCAAATCACAACAGACGTGTGGTAGTTTTTAATTGAAACCCTTGAAGTTTCTCGATTTTCATTCATCTTTTCTGTGATTTGATGCCTAAGTGTTTTGCCAGAAACCCTGTGCTTACACACAGTCACACAGAAACATTGTGCAGCTCTTAATATACTGTAGAGAGTCTTATTTCCCAAACCTCTCACATTTCAGAGTGTGACAATTCAGAAACAGTGCTCCCACGAGGCCTTGACAATATGCCAACAACAGAGTGCTTGAATAATCTTATGTTCATTGAGCTAATGAGATAATCAAACTTTAACATGTAGGTTTACTTGTTGAAATAGAAGCTCGTTGAGAAGAGGCAGGTCTTACAAATTAACATAACTGCTTTTCATTCTAAAGGACACATGCTTTTGAAGATACAGTATATACATACAGTATACACAATGAAGAAAAGACATATTTATTCATCGTAAAGAAAGTAGCAACAGTGCAGAAATTAGTTAGAAATGAAAGAGCAACGTATACTTAAAGGGGACATAGTATGCTGTGTTCAGCGTTCACACTTTTATTTTGGGTACATTCTTCCATATTCAAAAGACACTGTTTTTTTTTCCTTCTAGTTTCTGTCTGAAAATATCAGTTTTCACCCTATCTGAAATGCTCCGTTTTGGTGACTGTTCCTTTAAGAACGCCCTGGAAAAGCCTGAAGTGCTCTGATTGGCTGCTAATAAAAACAGCATTGGTAGTTCAGATGGGCTGTTTTTTTAATAATATTTTCCTTTTTACTGCCAAACTCAAGTAGTCATTATGCAGACTGGATGAGTATTATAACTGTATAATGTACTACTGGATTATAATTAGTCATGCATTAATGTGCAGGTGGGGATAATTGTGGCTTCTTTTTTTTATACTGCCGGAAAGCAATGCATCATTATTTCTGATTGTTTTAATTTTTTTATTGAGAATCTTAATCTTTAATTAGTAGCCAAGCTAGCCAAATAAATGTAATACAAATGGTATTATATTATAGTTACAAAGTGCTTTGGAAAGACATAAAAAGCAAGAGAAATTAATAAATGAACGAAAAAAGAAACACACAATATCAACCTCCAAAATGTAAAACAAATATTTAAAAAGAAAATCGAAAGTAGATTGCTTTACTAAATTAGTTTAATTCCACCTCTACAAGAAGGACATAGCATGGTGCTCATGATCCCAGCTGGCACATAATGTGTCATAACTCAGTGTTAATGTGAAGATACAGCATCAAACACATCATCATCATTACTATTTTCAGCTACGATATATTACATGGTAATGTCTTCAATGTTCATCTCTATCAGAATCAACAAACAGTACCAAACATCCAGGATTGGAGCAAAGTAAAAACATATACATTGGCCGGTTAGTTCTGCTCTGTCTCATGTTGACTGACGTCTTGCATAAGAAAGAGGTGACTCATTTATTGGACAGTTTTGGTGCCTGTCATCTCGCATCATCAGCACTACTTGGGTTCATGTGGAGAAGGACAAGTCCTGCAGCGCCTCGCTGCACTTTATGTTCTTATTTATGTTCCCTGGTGAGTGTGAGCATTATTACTTCAGAGTGAAGTGGACCATATGTCATAAATAATGATGGACGGGTTCTGTACTGCAATATAAGCTGACAAATACACACAAAAAGCACCCTTTTTTCTTTAACTTTTTTTCACTTTTCTGATTGTTTTTCTCTCGCTTACTGTCATAGGGTACTTCTCACTTCTCTTAACTTGCATCCCTGCGTCCCTTACTTGCGTCTTTTCCTTGCGCGTTAGCCGCTCCCGCCAGGGATGCATGGAGAGACGCGAAGGAAGAGGAAGCAAGGAAATGAGCTTTAAGAGCAATGGGACGTCCTTTCCTCGGAGCCTCACGTGAAGCGATCGTCTGACAGCAGCCAGCTCTGTCCCCGTTTCATACAAACACACAATCAGGGCTTTTTTCAGGGCTAATAACACAAACGACAACACGGTTGTGTACTAACCTTTATGATACCAATTGGAGGCAATCACATGAGCCGTGTAATAACATATGCAGGTGAATTCATTTGAATGACATCGGGAAAGGGAAGGAACCGGAAAGGAATGATATTACCATATCTAATTTAAGTGATAAATCAAGAAAAAGCAGTGCTTGAATCAATGTATTTAATTCCTAAGTACCACCTTCTCATATCAATACTTTGTGATCACAGGAATAAAAATGTGAGTTCAAAGTGCTTTCCATAATGTAGATACTGCGCCTCCCCCGATTCGTTTATGAACCACCATTCAAAAGCCTAACCTTTGGTTTTTTGACCATCACTATCTTGGTTTAACAAAGTACAACCAAACGCTGAGCAAGACATTTTTAATTGACCAAAATGTTAATGTTCACCAAATGTCTTAAAACTGAAAACACATTGAAAGGGTCAAAGTTCAAGACAACAACACAGACAACAACCCAATGAACACCATTGTGAGGATCCACAGTACTGTCTCCCTGTTTGTTTCTGTGTTTGTGTTTGTGTCTGTTTTTCTATGTCTCCCTGGCTGGGCATGGCTCACCTACTTTTGGATTCCCGCCTCTACACCTCCTCAGCTGCGGCTCATCGATTGCCACTACTTATCTGCATCTGTATAAAATGTGGGTTCCATCCCCAGTCTTCGCCAGCTCGTTAATAAACCTGCACTACTTTGCTACAAGATGGCTTCTTGTTAGTGGTTTTCCAAGAGTTTTTTCGCCAAACTAACCTTGTGCTCTCCCTGTCTAGATCCATCTACCTGCTAGTCTGCCAGCCACGTCCAGACATTCACCTCTTTGACCTTGATCCTCTGCCGTTGCTCTCCAAGTTTAATTCTCTGGGCCATCTTTCCTTGCTCCCTTATGCTCCATCCACTGGATTTCCCCGTCTGCTCCTTCCCTCCCCTCCCAAACACGGCCACAACTCCCAGACCCGGTCCTGTTTCTAGCAATAAACCATTTAATTTACTTAACTCTACTCTCCGTCTTCTGTGATTGAATTGTGGGTTCAATGTAGTTCAGAGCCTAACAACCATGCTTTATTCTAGAAGAATTGCAATTCAGATTGAGAACATTATGAAATGTGTGGCTGAGGTAATGAATAAAGTGAGCCATTCTGACCATGACCATCTTGGTTTAACTAAATACAACGAACACTGAATTATACATGTCTTGGTGACCAAAATGTTAATGTTGACTAGATAGCTTAATCTTAAACACCCTAAAGCACCTTGTCATGATCCTTTTTTTTTTTTTTGCGTTTCATGTTTTATATGAAATACGTTTCCTCCATGGGTGTATAATAAGAACTGGATACAGCGTTGGAGGCGGGCCTTCATTCCTATTAGAGCTGCTCATTGGCGCATGAAGATAAAAATGGCCTGAGATTCTCGAAAGCAAAACATCACAAATTACCCGTCATGCCTGGCTGTCAGAGTAGAAGTACCATAGACAATATATACAGTCTATGAGAAGTACCCATATGTGGTGCAATTGAGCATGCGCAGTTGAGTTTCCCCTTAAGCCCCGCCCCCGATCTCCCGCTCTCGGCTCAGTAGAATGAATGGAGAGAGAAAATAAATCTGGATATACTTTTTAGAGCATTTTAAAATTTTAAGGAACTAATGATTTAACTAAGGACAATAAAAGGGTTCATAATGGGTTATTTTTTTATTTTTTTAATGATCCGCTGACTTACTGATGTCTCTTTCCCAATGTAAGTCAATGGGAAATTGTTTTTCTAGGCCCGGTGACGCCACGGACTGATACGGAAGTTTTAGTACCACCGTTTGGCCAATACGAATATTTCCCTTCCTGGAGGCTTGGTTTTCTCTTTGTGCGTTCTTTTTGGTTACTTCCTGTCTTGTGTTTTTTTCCCGGCACTTGACAGACACCATAAACAGCATAACATATGTCATCACAGTCCAGCAGCTCCTACAGCAACGAGGCAACCCGTGGGCCATCGCCAGTATGGGTGAAGTCATTATTGGTTAACATCAATGCAGGAAATTGATTCACTATGCAATTAAATCACTGAAAATCGTTTGACATTAAACACTTCTGACAGGCAATCGCAAATGGATGTTCTCAATTCAATTATCAGACATTGCCGTTTTAATGGAGAAAATTGAATTGACTGAACTGGTGGAAAATCATTACTGACCTTTTGTGAGCATATTTTTTGTTTTCCCTGCCGTCAGTTTAGGTCAAATTATTAATAATTAAGTCAATAAAGCTGACGTCTCTTGTCCCGCAAAGTTATTTAATTAAAGAGAGTGAGATACAAACTCCAACTCGAGGGATTAAAACCAAAATTACCCCCACTAGCGCACTCCGGTTCTTTCCCTGGTTTTGAATAACAATAGCCAATGACGCCAGCAGACATCAGGTAAATATTTAAACAGGAACCCGAGTCGCTGGAGGGTCACACGATAGGCTAAGAGAGGAAACGATTGTCCTTGTTTAATTTGTGTAAAGAGCACATTGACTCCATTACAGCCACAGATGTCCCACAATCCTCCTCTCCATAAAACTGTGTCAGTAATGCCTAGGTTCATGCGTCTTTCAATGACCTTCCTATGACTTTCTTAAGCTGTAAATGCTAAGAGGCTTTGGAGGCTAGAATCCCTCTCTATATGCTTCTTCCTCATTTTTCCCTACCTCCTTCAGTTTCTATGATTTATCAGTTTTATTTCTATAGTAGAAGCTCAAAGTAATAATAACACTCACACACAAATTATAATTAAGGTGCAAATATGTAGGAATAAGGGTTAGGGCCTTTTTTCTGAGCTCAGCTGTCTGTTTGAAAGGTCCATATTATACTAATTTCCAGTATTTTTTAATATTTGTATTTTGTGGCTCTACTTGGCTCTCTATTGTTCAAAAAGCTTTATTTTTCTCATACTGCCTGTGCTGCCTTCTGTCTGAAAACAGAGCTGAGTCTGCTCTGATTGGTTAGCTGGCCAGCTCTGTTGTGATTTGTCAACCACTTAGAGATGACCTATCCCTTCCAGGCACTTGGAGTTAAAAATATTTCAATTTCAAGTTTGTCAAGAAAAAATAATAAAAGCCTGCCAGTGTTTTTTCCGCCAGAAAAAGGCGCTATGTGGACAAATGATCTGAGGGATAGGGTTAGACTTCCGAGTCACATGATTCATGACTCTGGAGCAGAACCTGGCAAAGCGCTCTAATGGAGGACTCCGGATCAAGCCCCAGCAGAAGTTTGAGTCATCTGGTGGAAGCATGTGGTGGGCGGCAGAGCGGCGCCTGAGAGACAAAAGAGCTTATTGCAAGAATGTGAGAAACAGTTGGAAAGACTGATGAAGTTATGATTAGAAGAGAATGGACAGGAGCAGAAAAGCTTTTCTGCAGAACTCCAGTTCAAAAAGTTCTAATGAAAAACTACAAACGTTTTTGAAAAACTTTAAACTTGAAAATGTGAGTGATAATCGACATCTGGTCTTTGGCTCCAGGTGAGGTCGCCATCTGTTGGTTAGGAAAGGCACAGTCATACAATTAAAACTCTGACGTCAATTCATTTCATTGGGAATAATTGAAAGGAATAGTCATGAATTGAACTTTTTTCTGCGAACGTCTGTTTATGTTAATATCCTTGAGCATGAAAGCAGGGGGAAAAAATCATTGTAGGATAGAGGAAGGGAAAGAAAAGACCACAAGGTCCCATTCCCCGCCTTTGACTGACAACTAATGTAAAGGAAAAACCATCACAGCATTGACAAGGCGACAAGACAAAAAATATGAGGAACTTGCTGACTCAAGGTGTTTTCTGAGCAGCAGTGCATTACATTAGGACAGAATTTTCTCTTGCCCATGATTACTCATGTTCTCCATAATCGCAGTCTCTCTGAATTTGTCATTTTGCAGTTTGGGAATTTGTCTGATGCTCTCTTCCAGTGTGAACAACACTGAATGCACAAGAAGAGCAAGAAACTGTCTGCTATTCCTTCAGCATCTCTCATTTCCATCTAATCTGTGATCAACCTTATGAGTAGATGATAACATCTTTTGGAAACTAGTAGTAGGTGTAGCATGACCCTGATATCTGCATATCAAATGGCTGCTAACATTCGAAGCAGCTGGCTTAATGTTGGGCTTAGGGATGGGAGGTTGGAGTTGGAAGGCATGGAAGCCTGTCAAAGTGTTAAGTGAGACCGGTGGATCAGGCTGATTGTATTCTCATTTACAGGAGAGTAATCAAGGCTTAAGGAAGCCATTCTAACCCTCCTGAACAACCTGGTTCATGACAATTTAAAGGGGCCCTATCCTGCTTCATTGGGTTTTTCCCTTTCCTGTAGTGTGCTATAGGTTGTTGTACATGTAAGTGGTCTGCAAAGGCCATAGTTCTCCCCCCTGCCTAACACTCCTCTAGTGGACTTTTTTGTTTATCTCTGTAACGTTGTGACCTCGCTATGTAATACTTGTGCTTCTATTGTATATATTTAGTGCTCCAAAACTTTGTATAAAGGCTAGGATGCGAAACATTTCTAAGTGGTTGACCAATCACAATAGAGCCAGCTACCCAATCAGAGCAGACTGAGCTCTGGTTTCAAACAGAGGGTGAAAAGAGGTGCTGCTGCAGCAGTGATGTCGCCAGTCTGTGCAGCGCCAGGGAGCAGTTGGGGGTTCAGTGCTAGAGGGGACAGGAGGTCAACTGGCACCTTTCAGCTATCAGTCCACACGTAGTATTTATGGTCCGATCGGGACATGAACCGGCAACACTTCGTGTTCAAGGCCAAGTCCCTACAGACTGAGCCACTGTAGGCAGTATGAGAAACATAAAGAGCTGTTTGAACATTAATGCATGGAAACATGTCATACTAGAGGAATAAATACATATATAATAAAAATAAATAAAAAGCATAATATGTCCACTTTGAAGACATTTATTTTATTTTAGTTGGGATAAAGTTAACTTTCTAAACAGCTGTTGATTCCTGGAGGAAGTACCTAGCTGCTTCCTGTAAACATCTCTAACAGTTTACTCAGAGTATATTTCTTATGGAAACTAAAATACAAACACTCCTTTGCTCTGGCTTTTGATAAATATTTGCAATTATTGCAATAAACTAAAATATAATTGTGTGTGTGTGTGTGTGTGTGTGTGTGTGTGTGTGTGTGTGTGTGTGTGTGTGTGTGTGTGTGTGTGTGTGTGTGTGTGTGTTTGTGTGTGTGTTTGAGCGTATTGAGTTCCTTAGCCAAAGTATCAGATACCCTCACTTTCTTTCAGAACCCCAACCCCCCTGCGTAATCCATATAGTTATAAACGCATCAGAGCAGGTGAGTCATGTCTTGTACACTTACACGTACACACACACACACACACACACACACACACACACACACACACACACACACACACACACACACACACACACACACACACACACAATACCCTGTGGCTTTGCGGGAGATTTCCCATTCGGAATTATCTTTGCCTTCAGGGATTGTAGTGCTCTATAATGAGCCGAGCACTAATTATTCTTGTGTGTGTGTGTGTGTGTGTGTGTGTGTGTGTGTGTGTGTGTGTGTGTGTGTGTGTGTGTGTGTGTGTGTGTGTGTGTGTGTGTGTGTGTGTGTGTGTGTGTGTATGGGTGTGTGTGATGAAGTTATTTTCATTTTAAAATCTACTTTCTTTTGCTTTATTTTTAGAAGATCAAATTTCAAACTCAGGGTTTAAGATGCTATAACTCGGGACACGATAAAAGTAAATGCACCACTCTGAAAATAACAGTGTGTGTGTGTGTGTGTGTGTGTGTGTGTGTGTGTGTGTGTGTGTGTGTGTGTGTGTGTAAGATGATGCTGCCATCTTGCTTTTGCTCATGTAGCCAGAAGGAATGCTTAATGAGTGTGTCAGCATGTGCCAGCCAACTGTGGTGATGTGTTTGTGTTCCAGAGAAAGAGAGCGTCAGCATGTACGTGAATCAGGAAGTGTGTGTGTGTGTGTGTGTGTGTGTATGTGTGTGTGTGTGTGTGTGTGTGTGTGTGTGTGTGTGTGTGTGCGTGCATGCGTGCGTGCGTGTGAGTGAGAGTGTGTTTGTGTGTGTGTGGTCTGAACGTCTGTGTCAATGTGCAGTGAGTGATAGGAGCATCACCGCGACATCACCTCAAAGGAAAATAACGAGGTTCGTTTCTGAGCAGCATCCTATTAAATGAGTGCAAAGTGTCAAGTTTAGCAACGTCATTTTGTGTTAAGCAAATGGAGCGCACCGGCAACGAATGAGGCACTGCATCTTGTTTTCCTCTGAGCACACAGTTGCCGACTGAGGGCATGAGGTTCAGAGTCTGCCGGAAAGAAATGAAACATAGTTAATGAACTCATCATGTAAGGCAAAAAACACATTTATGCAGTAAAAGCCAAAATTGGATTAGCATTGGATTTGTTGGTCTAAATACACACTGTACAGTAAGTCCAAACAACTGAAATTCTCTAACATTGAGTGATGTGAGTCACATAAAGAGATTTTTATTCTGTTTGCTGTTTTATTTTTTAAAGTACTTTTTCTTTGACTTCTTGTTACTGCCTGTCTGATTTTTTTCACCTGCTGCCCTTGTGTTGTTGCCTGCCCTCCCCAGCTCTGTCTTGTCTTTGTGATTATTCTTGTGTGTATGTATGCCTGTCTTCCCTTTTGTTTTTTGTGTGTTCAGTCTGTTGAAGTTCCTGGTTTCCTCTCATTGTCCAATTCTGGATTTGGATCCCATTGTGTTCCTTCTTGTGTCAGGATCTCAGTTTCTGTATTTATAGTTTACGGTTTTATTTTGAAATTTTTCTTGTTTTGTCTCTTCCTGTCTTGGCTTGTTCACTTCCTGTCTTTAGTTTCCCTTCTGTCTGATTGTCTGATCATGCTCACCTGTTGCCCCTGTGTGTCTCCTCCCCCTTCCCAGCTGTTTATTGTCTTGTGATTACCCTCCTCTGGATTTAGTCTGTGCTTTCCTTTGTGTTATTTGTCGTGTCGTCGTCGTTGTTTACCTGTTCCCTGTAGAGATTTGGATCTCCCTAGTTAGCCCTCCATTTTCCACCGGTTTGTCTGTGTTTTTATTGTGATACCTTTGCCTTGGACTTTTTTTGTATTTTTGTTAACTGCTTTTTCATAAATAAAAGCTCGCCTTTTGTTATCCGTTTGTACCCCGGCCTCCTCTATTGGCTTCTGCACTTGGGTCCTTCCCCCAATCCTGACAGTACGACACGACCAAAAGATGGACCCAGCAGACAGCCTCTATGAGGTAACTTATAATCTAACTTGCCTAAAGAATGACTGTCGGTACGCCTCCAGTACAGAGGAGAGGCATGCCATCATGGCCGAGGCACGCATGGAGATGTGTTCGAGGCCGTGGCTAAGAGACTTATTACCCGAGTGGGTGGAGGAGTTTTTTGGAAGCTGTGAGGCAAAACTTGTTTCCCGGCCTGCTAGCCCCAGGCATGCTACAGTCTGCAACAGTCCACTAAGGGAAGCAAAGCCAGGCGAGCAGCTAAGCCTCCTGCAGCCAAGCCTCCTGCAGCCAAGCCTCCTGCAGCCAAGCCTCCTGCAGTCATGCTTCTGGCTCAAGTTTTGGCCGCGTTCCCGGCTGCAGTTCCGGCCCTAGCAGCCATGTTTCCAGGCCAAGCCCTGGCCGCCATGCTCCCAGCTGCAGTCCGGCCCACCCCAGCTACTCCTGTCTTATCGGCGGCCCGGCCGACTCCAGCCCCTGCTGTCCTGTCGGTGGCCCGGCCGACTCCAGCTTTGCCTTTCCTGTCGGTGGCCCGGCCGACTCCAGCTTTGCCTTTCCTGTCGGCTCTGGCCCCGCCTGTCCTGTCGACTCCGGCCCCGTCTTCGCCCCTGTCTCCGGCCCCCAGTGTTCCCTCGCCGTGACCTACGCCCCTGTTATTGGGGCCTCACGGTCTCTTCCTTGCTCCTGGGCCGACTGTATATTGCGGACGATAGGTTGGGACGTGTCATGTGGGGGGGACGTTGCCAGGAGTTCAATGTAAAGCCAGCCCACATTTCCCTTATTACGTCATATTGGCAGCAAATCTGGATCAGCTCGTTTGTACCCCCATTTTTAGAGATGTGGGTAAGGAAAAAAAGAGAGAGGGTTGTATTTTTTGACACATTTATGTATAAAATCCGATGTGTTCCTTCAGTTTAACTTTAAGGGCCAAAAACTCTGCAAGCAATAATTGACTTGCTTTTTGATGTACATCAAATGATATATCAGTGCTGACTGCAGGCTATACAGTATATTAGAAGAAATTGAAATATATCAGAAAAGGTTGTTATTTAGACAACGTTTTCTATATATTACAGACGCCTCTAAACACCTTGTATTTTGTATCACTGATATGAATGAAAATAAAATGAACATCATGCAGGGTGATATTCTGTTGAAGATGAAGCTGGTGGTTTGTTTATTTTTATCATTGAAAGCAACATTATCTGGCATTTCTTTTTTTTCTAAAACATTTCTTGATGAAAAATCCCTTGCTTTCATTCCTTTTAGCTCTTTTCAAACATATAATGTGGCTGCAGGAAACAGCTTTGTTTGCTAGATCCTTATATGCCTCTCCAAAAAAAAAATCAATATTCGGATGTCATCGGAGTTTGCCATAAGACTTAATGCTTTCAGTGCATGTTCAGCCATTTCAAACCGTTGGTGTTAATGGTCAAATTTGGCATTTTGGTTTAAGTGGGAAATGTAATATTAAAACTGGGCGTGGCATGGCTCATTTCTTTCATGCCCATACACTAGATCTTTTTGTATCGCAGTTTTGACAAACCAGATGTATGTGAAAAACTTTTTTCAAGCATCCCAAGTAAGTTCAAATATCAGTTATGGACCGTTAAAAGGAGATTATGAAGTCCTACAGTCTAAGAGGCTACTGACCTGGTCGTTTTATTTTTGGTTCCTCATGAATTTGTCTTTTTTTTGGTTATGTGGTGTGGTAACATCCTGAATCATAACACAAGCAAGATCGGTTTGAGGTTACATGCTTTTAATCTGTTTAGAAATTTACTTTTCAATGTAGTTGTTAGGTTCAGCTACTGTAACAGCACTCTCACCGCCTTTTACAACCAGACCTGACAAGCCCTTGATTGCTCTCAAATCATCATGCACATGTAGACAGCATTTTGAAACACGTGGAACACCTTGAAAATTAAATTCCAAACAAATGGTCTAAGAGATGCTTATTCTGAACAATGGCTTAGAATGAAGGAGGCTGAGGCGCAGCGACACTCCTGTTCCCAAACCAGGTCCATACAAATTGAGCAACTGCTGCCCGTTACTCTACTGAAATTAAATATGTTGCATTAACAACTTTGTACGGAAAGTATTTACAAGTAAGCAATCTGACATACATGACATATTTAGTGCATTTCACCACTTGTAGCTGGAAGCCAATTCCTTCTCCTCACTTCTGTTCCAAATCATCAGCGGTGTTAAAAAGCTAGGAGTAAGCCAAAGAAGTGAAGATAGAAGAGGCTGGCTCATAACAGAAAGATGTTTGCTGTGTCCCTGACAACAAAACGCACACAGTTGCTCTGCGTTGCCCTTACCTCTTGAATTTGCCGACCGATTAGTCACACAGCAGAAGCCTTTAACAGAGTTTGGATTGGTGAAATAAGAGAGCAAACACCTTTCCCTATCATCATGCAGAGCAGAGGATGTCCGGCTTACTCTTACACTGGCGAAACGGAACTGAGCGCCAAAAACACTTGAGAGGCTTTGAGGGGTGAGGGACAAGAAAGGAAGGATGGGTTTGTACAACCTGTGTGCCACCTTTTCATCCATTTCTCCACCCACTTCACAAAGCACCTTAAGAGTACACTCTCCTGCAACACTCCCCAGAGAACCAGACTGATTTGAATACTACATGCTTTTTGAACAGTGTGCCACTCCCTTTCTCTTTTTAAGAAGGTGAGGAAGGGGTGAAAAAAGGGAGGCATGAAGGGAAAAAGTAAGTAGGTTTGAATTTATAAATATCCGAGCTGGAGAAGGTCAGCACTGCGGAAACGCACCATTCCCAACCCATCCGCGGTAAGTATAGTGTTTTCAACACAGCATGTGTCAAAGATGTAGCATTACCTATGCATTCTAACAAAACTTGTCTTTCTCTGTTTGAAAGCTACTGCATATGGAGAGCTGGTATGTTATTATGTTTTTCTATATGTGAAGATGACAACATTTCTAACCTCCCGAAGGCAGACACTTCAATCTGAGTAATCACCATAGCGTGGGGTCCTGGAAATGGTCAATGGAAAAGTTACACTGTTTTGGATAAATATGTACACTTTCTTGCCAATAATTGGATAAGAAGATTGATGATTCTATTTCAACTATAATGTAATTCAGTAACTAAAGCCAGGAGATGGTTAGTATAATATTTAGCAGTAAACACAAGCTTAAACTGCTAGGATGTAAAATGGTGAGGCATCCAAAAAGAAATACTTGGTAGGTTATGCTCCTAGTACTAGGATGGGTTAAATGCAGAGGACTAATTTCACTGTGTGTGCTCTGCTGTGTGCATGTGTGTGACAAATAAAGAGGGTTTCTATCTATAAACCATCCGTCAGTCATTGTCTATCACAGGTTAACTTCCTCATATCAGTGTTGGGGTCTTAATACTGACCTTTTCCCCCTCAAGTTCACCAATAGCTGCCAGAAATTCCTAACAGGACACTGATGTCATACTTGAAGCCTGACAAGATACATTTTTGAGTTGTTCTTGTGATTCTGCAACAGCTGACATGGAAGGAAAGGGAACTGGCCTTAGGGGAAACATCAGGGTATAACGTCTTTTTATATCTTTACACCTTTCTATAAAAGTTTAATTGAAATATAATTGATTCAGAGACATTTTCATCAGAATCAAAATTGGTGGATTGACAGGTCAGCATGAACCAAACAGTCAAAACTCAAGGGTTAATCTTATGAATATATCATATGCGAGTCCTAACAGAGTTTAAAAGCCACTCTTTGGTACATCTTTCAACTGTAATTGCATGGTTGACAACTCCAGTGAAATAATTGTATGCCTTTTATATTGTATAAGCATTTATTCAATTTGAGCAGTGAAAGGACCATTTATTGTTGCTTAGAATTACATAACTCTCTTTTCCACTTTTCTAAAGTGCTGTCTAGACCGTCTGACCAACTTTCATATCTCTCGAGAATGACATGTTTTGTATTTGTGTTGGTGAGAAAACCTAAAGCAAAAAACCATTTGGGGGTTCTAAATTCTATGGTAGGAATAGGCTTACAGAATCCCAGAGACTTCTCATCTAAATTTAACGGGATTTATTAACACAATGATATGATACGTTTACAATGGATACAAGGCCGAGGTCTCCTCCTATTTAACTGGTCCACAGGCCACTTTCCAGTCATTAGACTACAGCGTAGTAGGAAGAAGCGCTGTTTTCAAACATTTCAAATTGTTTTCTACTCTAAGGTTCTTCCGGTCTCGTCTTCTTTTATTGGTTAGTAGCAATGGGGCCGGTCTTCGGCACATCTGAGTTTGTCATCTTCTTCTGTCTTCTTCTATTGGCTGACGTCGTAGGACGCGGGTCCAGGGCACGTTCTGCTTATCCCTCTTATGAAGTCACCGTCGCCATCTGTTGATGACGTGATGCTTCCACCTATGATATTCTATTGTACAATTCTTCTGAGGTTTATTGGTTATTAAACACGTAATAGTATCAATGCAGCGTCAATGAATGAGCGTTAGAGGCGGTGTGTTTAGTATGTAACTCCCAGCGTCATTCTCCCTCCACTCATATACACAATATACTATTAGCTACATGCTAACTGAGGCTAAAAACAATAACAGTCAATTATCTCCTTTAATGTTCCGTTTCACTATATTGATTTATTCTCACAGGGTCAAATACTTCTTATCGTTACCAATGCAGTTTAATGTGTTTATTAAGTGTATTTATTATAATCAAGCCTCAAGGCAGTAAAAAAAAAACACTTTGAAGAAAATGATCCCACAACGCTGGCAGCTTTTTACAACATGTATACTCAAACCTCTGAGGGAATTATTGGGGGAGTAATTTAGAGAAAAGAGGAAGAATGAGGGTGTGGTAGAAGAGGAAGGAAACATGGGTAAACATACTGGATTGTCGGCCGAATGCGTAAAAGCAGGAGTGAAATTCATGGCGAGGCGTGGAAGATGGAATAAAAAATGTAGAGGTCAACCGAGGCAGTTTCTCTCTTTCCCTTCTAGAAGCTCTCCATTTAATCCTCCTCCACTTCCACCCCTTTTCCCCCTACCCATCCCTCCTTCCCAGTAGTGCAGGCGTTTGCCAATTTACTCCACTCTGCACTGTGACCACGCTCTTCAATCCCTCTCTGTGGATAGATGGATGAAAGGTATGTGAAGAGATGTTTAAATTGTGAGAGGACCCAGGAGAGGAGGGCAGGAACACTGATAGAGTGACAAGGAGAAGGAGAGAGGCGTGAAACAGACACATGAATACATGTTTTTTTAAGTAGAGGGGCGGAGGGGGTTGTGGATGGGAGACAGGAAAGATGAAAGGGGTAATACATTTTTTTTTTTCTACATGGAAAACACTAAGCAAGAGAGAGGGGAGTTAAGAGACAAGACAAAGAAAATGTTGAACATTCAGGGGCTCTGAGAGGTTTACTGCTTTACTGGGAATTGTATCATGGGAGCTGACAAGGTATGAGTTGGGCTACGTATACACTATATTAATATTAGGCCCTATTATGCTTTATGTGGTTATCCGTTTCGTGTACTGTTTTATATAGGTTTTCTTTTTTTTGCATGTAAATGGTCTCCAAAGGCTCAAATCCCAGAGTTTTTCTCCAACACACACACTTTTTGGGGGTTTGCCAAAGGAACTGTGGTTTACGCTTACCACTGCATAATCTGAGCCTATTAGCCAAGCACAAATATACCGTATGTGATTCAACACACACTAAAGGTGAATTAGTATTAATGTAGGTTTAGGAAACACATTATTGAACACAATTGTCTCTTTCACCTGTATTGTTTGGGTTTGCTTGGTTAATGGCCCTAATAAAACACTTTTCTATAATGATTACAATGCATTTCTCTTTTTTTCTCAGGAACATAGAGTGCTAGTTCTTTGAAAAACACTTCCTATCACTGTAAATCGGATATTGATTCTTACTTACATGACTTACAGAATACCAAATTCTATTTCCATTATACTAGAATATAATCACTTTAACTCTTTTAAACCAAAGCAGTTCCAATGCGGGTCTGGAGCTGGTGCCTGATTACGTTTTTTTTCACCAAAGTGCGCAGGGCCAACAAGGGCCCCTACAATTTGCTCACCAAGAACTGAGATCCTCATACTGTATATCTGAGGCTTTCTGTTCTATTGTCGCTTTTTATAAACTTATTTCATTGCATCATTTATTTTCACTAATTTATTTACTATGAACTTGTTTGTCAGGGTTATTAAGGCATGGAGATATGGAGTCCATTTTGTGAGTTTAGTTTAGCAATGTTTCTTTTAGTACATTACATGTCACTTATTAGAGGCTTTTTTCCCAAAGCGACTTGCACTCAATACTGTGGACAATCCCCTCAGGACCATTTGTGGTGAAGTGCCCGGATATCGAGATGGGATTGAACCAGTGCTCCTCTGATCTGAAGATGAGCGCAATATCCCATTGAGCCACAGTCTCCCTTTTTAGTTTGTGGTGGGGGGTAGTACCAGATCCTACAGCCCAAGAGGTGGCTGGCCTCCCTCATTTTGTTGTTTTTGCTGGTCCTCCATAGTTTGTTTTAATGTTCTACTTTCTACTCAAGTATATGCTGCTAAGCCACAAAGGTTTTGTGGGGGTTCATCAAGGATTTGTTTCGGCATGTTCTGGTTTGGTCATTTAGTTTTACTATGTTTTTGCGCTGAGCTTATCGGTTATTGTGATATATAGAGTTAGGGTTATGGTTCATCTTGGAGCACTTTGTGTATGCAGTGCCTTGTGTTCGGCTGCAATGTGTTGAAAATAATGGGAGTTTTTGATGCCTGTGAGGTATATTAATCTCTCAGCAGCAGACAGTGGAAGCTTGTTGGTAAATACAGCAGTGGTTTAAACTGTTTATAGGCTTAGCTGCATGAAAAAAAGGTACACCAGTATGATGCTTTAAACCAGGTCATCTACTGTATTAAATAGCTGTGTGTGCTCATTTGTGCATGACTATATGTGCAGTGACAGCGGAGCCACAATGAAGTAATTACTGCTGTTGGAGAATGAACAGAGAAGAACAGGGCCCAGATAGATGCAAGAACACACAGGAGAAGGAACTGAAGCAAGCAACACACAATCCTGGCTGAGAAAGCCTGACTAATGCAGATCAGAGTATCAAACACCTACTAACCCACAGCTGAACCCATTATTGTGTTTCTCTTTATAAAGTAATATTCTTTTATATTGGATTGGGTTTGGTCACTTCTTTGTATATCGACCAAATAAGAGAAAGGACTTCAATCAAATGATACCTTCATTTTAGATTTTATCAAATATACTTTTATTGATCCCAAGTTTGGGAATTATTTTTGTCACAGCAGCATGTAGACAAGGCATTGCACATAAATAAATAATAACATAGAAAATAAACTTAAACAGTAAATTCAAAAAAAGATTAGCATTTAAGACTTAACGAGGACATATCATGCTTTGTGTTTGTATATGTTCCTCAACTGTGACATGATTCCAAAGCTCTATATTTGTCTCATAATGCCTGTGCTGCAGCACCTCTTTTCACCCTCTGTCTGAAACCGGAGCCCAGTCTGCTCTGATTGGTTAGCAGGACGGCCCTGTTGTGATTGTGCAACCATATAGATATGTCCCGCCCCTTAGCCTATCACGTACAATGTGTTGGAGCGTTAGCCAATAGAAGCGTGGGTGTTCCATAGTGATGTCACTTTGTTCTTGAAGTGAACAAATGAGTCCAATGGAGGCGTTTCAGACAGGGGGGAAATGTGTGGGAGGGAAACTCCCTTTGGAGGGAGCTTTGGGATGTTAGCCTTTTGCAGACCGTTTATATGCACAACAACCTATAAAAACAAAGTACAGGATGGGAAACCCCCAAAAAAGCCTCAAAATAGAGCCCCTTTAAAGCTTGAAAAACAAAGTTCCATGTGTCATGGGACGATCCGAAGAGCATGTTAATGCATCATTGGCCTTGGCCGGAGTCTGTGCTCTCTAATAACCATTCTAATTCCAATTGCTGTTCTCTTGTTCTCTTAGATTGCTTTTTAACCAAAATAATAACAGAAGCAAATGTTTACTGTAGCCTAGAGGTGATGCAAATAATACATTTGTAATAAAAGCATACTATAAACCCCAGTGTATTTGTTTGGTTTTGTTACATCACATTAAATACAGTCTGTGAAAAAAGTGCTTTTTTGTTGTTCAAGAAAGTACAAACGCCTCCAAAGCGTCAATAAGGCTTTTATCAGAATGTGAAGTCTCACCCTTCATCTCTCATTTCATCTTCCTCCCCTCTACCCATCCTTTTGTCTAGGTAAGGCTTTCGTATTTCAAAACAGGTAATACGTCCTCTTAACCTTTTGTGGTTTTGCTGGGTGGCAAGGCTGATCCTGAAAGACAGCACCCTCTTCTCTGTTCTCAGCTCTACTTTCTTTTTTAATCTTTTTGATTATTTGTGCTTCAGAGTTTAGGTTCAATCCTTATTTCCTAAAGATAGGAATCTTATACTTTAACTGTTTGAACACTTTACAGCTGTACCCGAGGTGTTTGTGAACAGTGTCAGTTATTACTGATGTAAACTCAACATTCCTGTTGTTTCTGTTCCTGTGTCATCTTAAACATTTTGCACAAAGTGTATTGATGCAAAATGCAATTGACTTACATGTATACCAACAACAGATTTTGCCACACAATATATGTTCACATATTCTAAAGAATTAAGTCAGTGGTAAAGTACGAAACCAAATGACAGTTTAACTGAGGGAAAAAATACACGATTAGTGGCATCATTTCTTAAATGGTTACTAATGGGCAATTTTTAAAGAGGCCCTTTTGTGCTTTTTGGGCTTTTTGTGATGATCCTTGTTTTGTGTCTGTTGTTTCCAGTTTTATTTTGAAATGTTTTCCCCTCTTGTGTCATGTTTAGTTTCACTTCCTGTCTGCGTTTCCCTCCTGTGTCTGATTGTGTCATTGTGTTCACCTGTTGCCCTTGTGTTTCTCCTCCCTTCTCCAGCTGTGTCTTGTGTTGTGATTACCCTTGTGTATTTAGTCTCTGTTCCCCTTTTGTCTGGTGTTCGGTTGTCGTCGTTTCCAACCTGGTCTTGTCCATGTTGCCTGTCTGTTTGTGCCCATTTGTCAGTCTGCTCCTGTTCCTGGTGTCCCTGTGTCCCCTGGTTAGTGTAGGTGAGGTTTTTCTTTGTTTGATTGTAGCCTACAGCTTTAATTTGAAAACATGTTGCCTTTTATTTGGACCCATACCTGCCTCCTTTTGTTCACTCTGCGCTTGGGTCCTGTCACCCAACTCTGACACTTTGCCCTTTCCTGTAGTGTGTTATATAGGATTTTTGTGCATATAAATGGTCTGCAAAGGCTAAACATCCCTGAGGGAGCTTCTCTCCCACTCCCCCACTGCCTGAAATACCTCCATTGGACTTATTTGTTTACTTCCATAACATCACTGGCTAGCTAGGGCTTCAACACATTGTATGTCATTTGCTAAAGGGCAGGACAATTCTAAGCAGTTGACCAATCAAAACATAGATGGCCAACTAAACAATAGAGTTTTATTTTTCAGGTAGTTTACATATTTTTATCTTCACAATCAACTTTTATATCTTTATTTTTATTTGTTCTTTGTTATCTTCTATTCCAAGAAGTTTGTATTGTCCATCCATCCATCCATCCATCTTCTCCCGCTTTTCCGTCAGGGTCGCGGAGGTAACAGCTCCAGCAGAGAGCCCCAAACTTTCCTTTCCCTGGCCACATCAACCAGCTCTGACTGGGGGATTCCAAGGCGCTCCCAGGCCAGTGAAGAGATATAATCCCTCCACCTGGTCCTAGGTCTACCCCTCGGTCTCTTCCCAGCTGGACGTGCCTGGAACACCTCCCTAGGGAGGCGCCCAGGTGGCATCCTCACTAGGTGCCCGAACCACCTCAACTGGCTCCTTTCAACGCGAAGGAGCAGCGGTTCTACTCCGAGTCCCTCCCGGATGACTGAACTTCTCACCTTATCCCTAAGGGAGATGCCAGCCACCCTGCGGAGAAATCCCATTTCGGCCGCTTGTATCCGCGATCTCGTTCTTTCGGTCATGACCCATCCTTCATGACCATAGGTGAGGGTAGGAACGAAGATGGCCCGGTAGACAGAGAGTTTTGCCTTCTGGCTCAGCTCTCTTTTCGTCACAACGGTGCGGTAAAGCGACTGCAGTACCGCTCCCGCTGCTCCGATTCTCCGGCCCATCTCACGCTCCATTGTTCCCTCACTCGAGAACAAGACCCCGAGATACTTGAACTCCTTCACTTGGGGTAAGGCTTCATTCCCTACCTGGAGTGGACAATCCATCGGTTTCCTGCTGAGAACCATGGCCTCAGATTTGGAGGTGCTGATCCTCATCCCAGCCGCTTCACACTCGGCCGCGAACCGATCCAGTGAGTGCTGAAGGTCACAGACCGATGAAGCCATTAGGACCACATCATCTGCAAAAAGCAGTGGTGCAATCCTTAGCCCACCGAACTGCAAACCCCCTCCCCCACGACTACGCCTCGAAATCCTGTCCATGAATATCACAAACAGGATTGGTGACAAAGCGCAACCCTGGCGGAGGCCAACCCTCACCGGAAAACGGTCCAACGTGCTGCCGAGGACCCGGACACAGCTCTCGCTTTGGGAGTACAGAGATTGGATGGCCCTAAGCAAAGACCCCCTCACCCCATACTCCCGCAGCACCTCCCACAGTATCTCCCTGGGAACCCGGTCATACGCCTTCTCCAAATCCACAAAGCACATGTAGACCGGATGAGCGTACTCCCAGGCCCCCTCCAGGATCCTTGCGAGAGTGAAAAGCTGGTCCGTCGTTCCACGACCAGGACGAAAACCGCATTGTTCCTCTTCAATCTGAGGTTCGACAATCGGCCGGACCCTCCTTTCCAGCACCTTAGAGTAAACTTTCCCGGGGAGGCTGAGTAATGTGATGCCTCTGTAATTGGCACACACCCTCTGATCCCCCTTTTTAAAGAGAGGAACCACCACCCCGGTCTGCCACTCCTTCGGTACTGTTTCCGACTTCCACGCAATGTTGACAAGACGTGTCAACCATGACAGTCCCTCAACACCCAGAGCCTTCAGCATTTCTGGGCGGATCTCATCCACCCCCGGGGCTTTGCCACTGTGGAGCTGTTTAACTACCTCAGTGACTTCCCCCCGTGAGATTGGAATTGATCCCCCTTCATACTCCAGCTCTGCCTCTAACATAGAGTGCGGAGTTGTCGGATTCAGGAGTTCCTCAAAGTGTTCCTTCCACCGCCCTAACACACTATCAGTTGAGGTCAACAGCGCCCCATCCTTACTGTACACAGCTTGGATGGTACCCTGCTTCCCCCTCCTGAGGTGCCGGACGGTTTTCCAGAACAACTTTGGTGCCGACCGAAAGTCCTTCTCCATGGCTTCTCCGAACTTCTCCCACACCCGCTGCTTTGCGTCGGCCACGGCTGAGGCTGCTGCCCTTCGGGCCTGTCGATACCTTGCAACTGCGTCAGGAGTACCCAGGGATAACATATCCCGGAAGGCCTCCTTCTTCAGTCGGACGGCTTCCCTAACCACCGGTGTCCACCACGAGGTTCGCGGGTTACCGCCCCTTGAGGCACCTAAGACCTTGAGACCGCAGCTCCCCACCGCAGCTTCGGCAATAGAAGCTTTGAACACCGCCCACTCTGGTTCAATGTCCCCAGCCTCCACAGGGATGCCTGAAAAGCTCCGCCGGAGGTGTGAGTTGAAGGCTTCCTGGACATGGGACTCCTCCAGACGTTCCCAGTTCACCCGCAGTACACGTTTGGGCTTACCAGGTCTGTCCAGAGGCTTCCCCCGCCACTCGACCCAACTCACCACCAGATGGTGATCAGTTGACAACTCCGCCCCTCTCTTCACCCGAGTGTCCAAAACATGCGGCCTCAGATCCGATGATACGATTACAAAATCGATCATGGACCTTCTGCCTAGGGTGCTCTGGTACCACGTACACTTATGAGCATCCTTATGTTCGAACATGGTGTTTGTTATGGCCAATCCATGACTAGCACAGAAGTCCAGTAACAAACCACCACTCCGGTTCAGATCAGGGGGGCCGTTCCTCCCAATCACGCCCCTCCAAGTGTCTCCATCATTGCCCACGTGTGCGTTGAAGTCTCCCAGCAAGACTAAGGAGTCCCCTTCAGGAGCCCCATACAGGACTTCTTTCAGGGTCTCCAAGAAGGCCGAATACTCTGAACTGCTGTTTGGTGCATAAGCACACACAACAGTCAGAGTTTTCCCCCCCATGACCCGCAGGCGTAGGGAGGCGACCCTCTCGTCCACTGGGGTAAACTCCAACAAAGCGGCACTCAACCGGGGGCTTGTGAGTATCCCCACACCCGCTCGGCGCCTCACACCTTGGGCAACTCCGGAGAAGAATAGAGTCCAACCCTTATCCAGAAGTAAGGTTCCAGAGCCGACGCTGTGCGTAGAGGTGAGCCCCACCAGATCCAACTGGTAACGCTCCACCTCCCGCACAAGCTCCGGCTCCTTCCCCCCCAGAGAGGTGACATTCCACGTCCCCAAAGCCAACTTCTGTCGCCTGAGTCTGGTCCGTCGAGACCCTCTGCTTTCACTGCCACCCTTCTGGCAGCGCACCCGACCCCATCGTTGTTTCCCGTAGGTGGTGGGCCCGCGGGACGGAGAAGCGGAGGTGTTGCCCACGTTGCTTTTTCGGGCTGTGCCCGGCCGGGCTCCGTGGCAAGCCCGGCCACCAGACGCTCGCTGACGAGTCCTCCTTCTGGGCCTGGCTCCAGAAGGGGACCCCGGGCTTCCTCCGGGCCGGGTATCCTCGCTTCCAAGTGTGTTCATTCATGAAGTCTTTTTGAACCAATCTTAGTCTGGCCCCTTACCTGAGACCAATTTGCCATGGGAGACCCTACCAGGAACACCAGGTTCCAGACAACACAGCCCCCAGGTTCATCGGGGCACACAAACCTCTCCACCACGATAAGGTGCTGGTTCTCGGAAAGGAATGTGTATTTGTATTGTCTAATTTGTTTATTTTCTACTTCTACTTTATTTCTAATTATGTGCAATACTTTGTTTTAAATGTTCTGCAACGAAAACATTTCCCTATTTGAGTTCAATAAAGTATATCTGATCTCATCCCAACCAATCAGAGCAGACTGGGCTCTGGTCTCAGACAGAGGGTGAAAAGAGGTGCTGCAGCACAGGCAGGATCAGAAAAATAAAGAGCTTTTTATTATTATTAATAATAACAATAATAATAATAATAATAATAATAATAATAATAATAATAATAATAATAATAATAATAATAATACATTTTATTTAAAGGCGCCTTTCTCTGCACTCAAGGACACCATACAAAGATACAAAAAAAATACATTAAAAGGAATCAACAATAAAAATATAGAATACATTTTAAAATATAGTAAGAGACAGAGCAATTGGCATCAAATGGAATAGGCCGTTTTAAACAGATGTGTTTTGAGTTTTGATTTGAAATGGGGAAGTTAATCGATGTTTCTGAGTTGGGGTGGTAATGAATTCCAGAGAACTTTTTTTTTTTTTTTGAACATTAAAGCATGGAGACATGTCACAGTAGAGACACAACATACAAATATGAACCTGAAAATGAGCTCTGCCCTTTAATATGTTGTAGGTCAAGGCTCATTACTGATCATGATTAATCTTTTCCAAATACCAGAGAGCATTTGGGCTTTGCATTAGAATGTTGGGTAAAGACCTTTATTGCGTTCACTTTGGTTCATGTCATATTCACAAACAATCAAACCCTTGTTGTTTGCCTCCCAGTTCTCTTTATTCTATTCTTTAGACCCATGCTGTTCTCGGAGTGAAGTATACTGACTGTCTATGCAAAAAAACAGTGAACACCACAGCATTCAAAACCAGTTATCACTCTAGGAATACTTTTATGAATATTTTTTCTTGGCTGGAATGACATGCATACAATATCCTTACTCGCCACTTGTTATTTTTCAAAGCTGAAAAAACATATCTTGAACAAGAAGTGTGTTGTTTTCTTTCTGTTGCTCCAGTTTCCCAGCCTTTTTTCTCTCTGAATTTCATCAGTGAGTCTACACGCTTGCTGCACATGTAAGTGTGTGTGACATTTTCTTATTGCCTTGCTTTTTGACTTCATTAGTTTGCCGTGGTGAAAATAAAATGTTTGCCCTGCATATTTGTTTGTGCAGTCAGTACTCAGGATTTGAGGTAGAATCAGAAATATGAGTGAGAAAGCAGCTTTAGGGATTACCGGATAAAAAATGAGGGATTACAGTAATGGTGATTATTATGGGGATTATGAAGAAAACATACCTGTATTCAATATGAAATGATGAATAGGTGAATAGGTGAACAGATTTGTTTTTAAAAAGGGTTGCACTTAATATGCAAGGTTAAATGTGTGCCTTATTGAGAACTGATGTAGGCGAAATGAATAGCAGCATTCTAACTGTCTACTGCAGTGTTTTTTGATGGGGAACATGAATATTTTTGACATTTTGGGAAATTAACTATGGCCAAAATGATAAATCAAGGCATACATTTTGTCAATTAATCTAAAATTAATCAAAATTCTTTTCACTACATTGTCAAAATTTGTTGTATTTTAGTGTGTTAAAGAAGTCTATGTTTTTATTTATTTATTTTATTTAAAAGGGGAACTAGCTTCGTAAATACTGTTAAAGTAACAAAGCCTTCAATCAATGGTGTAATGAACTAAGTCCATTTTCAGAAACTGTGCTTTAAGAAAAGTCATTAGGATGTTTTGGCTTAATGCCTCACACCTTGTGGAATCATTGCAGAAGAAATGGATTGCTACAACCATACTGCAGGCATACTCTGTTGGAGGAGTATGGCATACACATTTACACATTATTGATCATTACTGCTCATGTGAATTTTCCCCAGCTTTATTGGTGAAACGTTGTTACCAGTGTTGGGAAGGATACTTTCAAAACGTAATCCGTTACAGAATACAGAAAACATGCCCAAAAATGTAATCTGTAACGCATTCCGTTACATTACCCAATCTGAGTAACGTATTCTGAATACTTGGACTACTTCCACATTGAATTGCATTTTATAAGTGAAGCATTTAAACACATAAACGCGTCCACATTAGTGTTACTAACAAGTACCTGAACTAGCAGATACATTTTTGTGTTTGTAGTCCCAAACTGCATACTACAAAAATCTAACTGCGGTCTAAGCTAACACAAGCTAATTTTAGCTAACGTTAGCTACCAGGTCAAACAGGGCTAGTCAGAATCTTTCAATGGCTCCGAAGCTAGTAAATCAGCACATAGGATACAGATACTGATACAACTATGAAATAGCAAGGTGACCAGTAAAACTACAGCAGAGGACTATCCTGGCCAATAAAAAATAAAAATAAATACTAGAAGATGCTTCTTCAGGTTGGAGGTGGAGTCTTTGGATGCGGAAAGGAGGTTGGTGGCTGGCAAGCAGAGGTTGCACTGCAGTTATATTTGGTTCTCCCTTCTCTTTCTTTAATGTGAAATGCTGTTTGAATTTCGAAGATAGAAACATATTCCTACCCTGGCTCTGTTGTGCTGGCTCCGGCTCCAGCGTTACCTCTAGCTGCTCCTCTTCCGACTCCATTGTAGGCAACTGATCACGCAATTCAAATAGTTCATTTTCATTAGTTTTCATGTTGGGGCTTCTGGGAAATGCATGAACCTGCCTCAATTTATTTAGAGGGTGAATAAACTCATGAAATAGAGAAGTACCGTCATGTAATTCATTGATTTCAACAATGTAAGTGTATTCTGAATACCATCTATTTTAATTGTAACTGTGACAGAACACAGTTACTCATAATTTGTATTCCACATACGTAACGCCGGTACATGTATTCCGTCAATCCCATCCAGCACAGATTGAGGCCAGGTTAAAAAATGTTACTTGATATATCCTCATTTCCTCATAAAAAAGTTGCCAACAACGCCACCTAGGTTTAAAAGGAGACTATGACTCTGCTTAAAAAGGCTACACAGGTTCTTTAAAATCAGGGGTGAGCAGAGAAACCACAAATCCAATCAATCTTAACAACTGTTTATTATGTTTGAAAAGGTGAATAAAAAGCCCAAGCCCCTCAGGAGGTCCCTGTGTCTCGGTGTTGTCCCCCTTGGAGGGACGCGGTCCAGGATACCCTGAGGTGGTATAAAAACACTACAATCCCTTCACTGTGAGAGACACACTCTGTTAAAAAGCTACCCCACACAACAGTCCATGAAACTGCACACCTAAATGATTAAGGAGTGTGTCTCCAGGGTCCAGTGGTCTGTGTTAAAAAGTCTTTAGATACGGCTAAAAACCTAGGCTAAAATGTTCTACTTAAAAGTGTTGAAAGGCCATTCAAAAGCAAAGCTTAAAATGATCCAAGTAAAAAGGGTTAAACAGTCGTTCAAAAACAAGGCTTGAAAATGATGTGAAGGTAACAGAAGGGTACTTAGCTCGAAAAGGGGTGAATCGCAATTACACCCCTCTGTTACTCAATGTCGCTTCCCCTTACTGGAGCTGCACGGGACGATCCACCTCTGCTGTTTCTGGTTTGCTGTGCCGCTCACATCTGCTGTCTCAGCCACGCCGCTTCATCCTTCCTGGATATCGCGGTTATCAACTTCCGCATATGCATCTGTTTTCTGGAATTTATTGATACGGTCTCTCTTTCTTCCATTTTTAACAGACATAAGTGTCATTAACCTTGTTTTGTGTCTGTTGTTTCCTGTTTTATTTTGAAATGTATCTTGTCTGGTTACTTCCTGTCTTTAGTTTCCTTCCTGTCGATTGTCTGATCGCTTTCACCTGTTGCCCCTGTGTTTCACTTCCCCCTTCCCAGCTGTGACTAGTCCTGTGATTACCCTGGTGTATTTCGTCCTGTCTTCCCTTTGTGTTCCTTGTGGTGTCGTCGTCATTCCTGAATGTTCCAGTCCTGTGATCCCCAGTCTGTCCCGCCTGTCTGCCTCCCTTGACCCGGTTTATTCAGTTATTTGTTGCTTTTATTCTCTGCTTACACTGCTGCACTTGGGTCCTGTTGCCGAACCTTGACAAAACCGTGACAGAACGACACCACCAGAATGGACCCAGCAGTGTTTTCCACGCACCAAGAGTTGTATGATCTTAGATACACTCTTGAGTGCACTTTTGGGGATTGGAGCCTACAGGGACAAGGAGACTGACCAAATAGAGGCACGTTTGGAGGTGGCCAACAAGCCTTGGCTAAAAAGCTTGTTGCCAAAATGGCTGAGAGAGCTCGAATCTGCCGTCTCAGCCACGCCGCTTCGTCCTTCCTGGATATCGCGGTACTCCTGGCCTTGCTGTGGCTTCCTGCCTCCTCCTCAGTTGAACTGCGTTCTCCTGCGTTCTCTCCTGCCTTATTTGCTTCCTGCCTTGTTCTGTCTGCCTGCCTCCCCTCTTGTTGTTTTATGTAGTGCGCTCCTCACACACACCTGTCGCGCATCCCGCTGATTGCTGCCGTTTCGTGGAGGGTAGCTCAGGGGCAGTAGGGCATTTAAAATACATACAATATTTAATAAAACACATATAAGATCCCTTAAAACTGACCCTGTCACATTTAATCTTTCTGAGACTTTAGATTCAGACATGGCTAGACAGTGGTAGCTTTACCATTTTGTAAGTGAATTGGTTTAAGAAACTTCATTAAATGGCAGACGTCACACAGCTCAGAGCTTTTCATACTTATACATACTCATACAGACTAACCATGGAAAGTATGAAAAGCTTTGAGCTGTGTGACACAAAACCTCTTCAGAATGAACACCATATTGCCTGCTGTCCTTCCATTTCTGACCAAAGGCTCTTCTTAAAAAGTTATTTCAGAGTTCTTTCTTAGACTCTCTTCTAAATCTCTCTTCATCTATGATAATAATGTGGTGGCTGAAATTACATTGTAGTGTTTCTGTTCTCAATTTCTGTCATTTCTGCATTTCTCTCCGTCCCATCTGCTATACACTTATGGTTAGCAACAGCTAACGTGCTAACAGCTCACTGTTTCTTGCTATTTCATTTATATTTAACAAGTGCTCCTGAGTGTTAAGGACATATATTGACGGTGCTGTTTGCAGCTGTAATCTGAAGCTGATGTCTGAAACACAAGCTTTGCAAAACAAGTGTGTTTAGTAAATATCTCAAGTTTGACGATGGCGATGAGGGAACTGTTGATATTTGATGGAAGTGATCTTTAATAAATTGGCACTGGGTTTTCATTTTTTTTTCTTTCTCTCTTTTAGGTGTCTTTTGTGCGATGTTTTTCCTTTTCCCACAGTTCACCTCCTCATCTTTCTTATAATTTTCAGGTCCTCATTTATGGATCTTTTATTCTCCCTTTTCTTATCTTTGTCAATTATTTGTAAAGAGCTTTGTACAGTAAGGTAAAGTATGAGGGCAATCCGTTTGGCACTGGGCAGATCAATATACATAAAAGTACTGTCTCTTTTCATACTGTTTATGAAAAGAGACAGTTATTTTTTTATGATTTACCAAGGCTGCACCCAATGGGTTGGAAAGCAAATATAATGTGAAAGTTTCTGCAACTTGCATGCCCTGATCGGAAGTATATGAGACAATGACGCTGCTTCTTACTTGATTTATTACCTATTTAAACATGTTTTCAGTCTTCTCATTACAGAATTATGTTTATTTTTGTAAAATATGGTCCAATATAGAGTAAAATAGACATGCAACTGTGAACTTTATGGTGGGGCAGACCATAAAATTCACAGCCTTAAGATAATCGCTTCAATATGGATTGACAGATATGTCATACCTCGTTAGTGTAGCTCTACTACGATTGGACAATTACCTAGCCAATCATTTTAAGTTAAAGTGACGATGATGCATAGGCAAAGCATTGTTTCCTTCAAGACTGGGCTACCCTGTGATTGAGAGGTCTCATCCAGAGAGTTGCCTGTTTGCGTTTTTGTCTCAAAATGTTCACAATTTCTGTTCATGAAAATATTAATGTAACTGGTTGCTCAAAAAAAAATCTTTCTTAGAGTTCTTGTGAACCTAGCACCTCTCATGTCACTTCTGATCCAAAAAACAAAGATGGTGACGGCCAAAAATGATCAGCCTGTGCTTGTTTTACATGTCATTTGTAAGATGCTTTTATCCAAAGTGACTTACATTCATTCAATACTGTGGGCAAACAATTATTTGTAGTGCATTTGGTTCTACCCTGCTCTGCTCTCACCTGACCAATCTAAGATGAATGCCGAAAGCTTTGAAATGGCACTCCTATAACTGTGTGACATCAAGTGACTGATGTCCATTTCTTACGTACAGCCTTCCTCTGTTCGTTAAACATATATGAAAATCGATACAAACAATAACCGTTCCACATCTGCAATAATGCACATTTAAATTGCTGAACATTTAAAGAGATCGATCTCTTCCCTCATGAATGTTTTCTCTTCCTCTGTTAGATAATGATTACAACAACATTAATGCCCTTGTCTTATTTTCAGATTGGCTTAATACACCTATTGGGGAAAATTGCCATTACATTGTTTTACAATAATTCATTCATTCATTCTAAAACTTTGGTGATCCATTGACTTATCCTCTAAAGACATTGATATTTTTGGACTAGGGAAATATCTTATCAATTGGAAAATGGATTGCAACGAAATTGGATACAGACCATCATGGTGCCTGGAGGTTGACCCTTTTTGAATTTGGTGATCCTCTGTTTTCACATATCCTTAAATATCTCAACATCTTCTTGACGGATCACCCAAGGTTTTACCAGTCATGCATGGTCACTATAAAATGAATCCAACTTTTTCCGGTGATAATTAATAATGAATGACTTATTATTTTGGTAATCCTTTAGCTGTTCATCAAATGTAATCATAAGGGTCAGAAAATCGACAAATCGACAACAGCATTGTTTTCACTCTTCATTATCCCTCTGGACTTTTCTCCATTTCCTAAATGTCTTCCCTCCAAACTCATCTAGTGTTATTTATCTGTCTGGCATTCATCTATTGATTAATCTCTGTTGCTAGCTAATGTAGTCATTATCTCGCTCCTGCATTTGTTTAATTGTTTTTCTTCCCTCCATTGCCTGTTCATATGGCCCTTGGTGAGTAGGCCTATTGCTTCAGTATCCTCAGGTAATGAGGATAAGGCTAGCACAGTGCTAATGTTTTCTGTCTCACTCCTCTATCCCAGTGATTCTTAACCATTGGGCCGCGGCCCAAACTTGGGCCGCCAGCGCCACCTAGAGGGCCGCAAAAAACTTTCAGTTTGGCACCTGTAGGCCGCAAGGGCCGCGGGACTGCATAGGTTATCAACTGAAGACACCAGAGATATGTTATCCATGAGAAGCTCAGTTACAATGCAGCTTTCGACCACGTGGTGGCGGTAATGCATCAGTCAGTTGTTTAACAAGCTGCAATAGACTACGCTAGATATATAGCGATATATATAAAATATATATATATCTATTTTATAGATATATAAAATTATGGAGAAGTTTTTAAAATGGAAAAATGACGAACATCGTGCCAACCCCCCACAAAAGAGTACATTTTTGCGTCGGTACAATCCCGATTATATAAAATACGGCTTCGTAAACGGGGGTACGGAGGCAGTGCCGAGAGCCCAGTGTGTGGAGTGTGGGCTAACGCTGTCAAATGAGGCACTAAAGCCCGTAAAACTACAGCGGCATCTACAGACCAAGCACCCGACGCTCGTGGGAAAGCCGGTGGAATTTCTCAAAAGAAAAGAAAATGGGCTGCAGATGCAGAAAAGGTCGGTCGTGTCACTGACTGGCAGCTCCAAATGTGCACTGAAAGCCAGCTACCTCGTAGCCAGAGTGTGGCACAGAGCAAGAAGGCGTTTACCATAGCGGAGGAGTTGGTTCTGCCTGCCGCTGTTGATATGTGCCGTGAGATGATCGGAGAGGCCACTGCAAAGAAGCTGCTGACCATCCCACTGCCAAACGACACTGTGAGTCACCGTATCGCGGACATGGCCTCAGACATACAGCATCAACTTCTTGAAAGAATAAAAAGTAGCCAGTTTTTCTCTTTACAACTAGACGAGTCCACGGATGTCACGAATGCTGCACTGCTGCTGGTTTTTGTTTGCTATCGCTGGGACAGTAGTTTGCACGAAGACATACTGTTTTGTGGAGAGCTACCAACACGTACCATGGCTCAGGAATGTTTCCACTGCATGGATAACTACTCCACTGAGAACGGCCTAGACTGGCAGAACTGTGTCGGGGTGTGCAGTGACGGTACAGCACCAATGACTGGCAGGCATCAGGGTGTCATCAGACAGATACTCGATCGTGCACCAGAAGCTAAATGGACACACTGTTTTCTCCACCGTGAAAGCCTTGCAGCAAAAAAAGATGTCACCAGATTTCCACCAGGTGATGGATGTAAGTGCGAAAACCATAAACTTTATTAAAAACAATGCTGCGAACTCCAGATGTTTTGCTAAGATTTGCGAGGACATAGAAGCAGATCACATCCAGCTGCTGTATCACAGTGAAGTGAGATGGCTTTCAAGAGGACTAGTCCTCAAGCGTTTGTTTGAACTGAGGAATGAGGTCTTCTCTTTTCTCACTGAGAAAAACAATCATCTTGCACAGTACTATGCCAACACAATGTTCACAGCAAAACTTGCCTACCTCCACCTTACCACCATTTTTTCACTGCTGAACCAACTGAACATCTCACTTCAAGGAAGAAACAGCAACATATTTTTTGTTGCAGACTAAGTTCAAGCTTTCAAGAGGAAACTTGCTTTGTGGACCAGGAGGGCCCAGGAAAAGAGGATGGACATGTTTCCACTTTTGTCTGACATTTTGGAAAACTCCCCTCAGGTGAATATCAGTGACTCAGTCTCTCAGCACCTCTCACAACTGGCAGAGAAATTTGATATCTACTTTCCTGAGGATCCCAGAGAGGGAAACATGTGGATTTTGGACCCATTTTCAGTGGATCCCACTAAAAATGATGTTGTTTTGCCCTCACATCTGGAATCCCAGCTTCTGGAAGTTTCCACTGACAGCACTTTAAAGTTGCAGTGGGGCAAACTGGACCTGGGCTCCTTCTGGATTGCTGTCTCAAAGGAGTACCCATGTCTTGCACTGAGGGCCGTGAAAGTCCTTCTCCCATTCACGACTACATACAGTGGGGCAAAAAAGTATTTAGTCAGCCACCAATTTTGCAAGTTCTCCCATTTAAAAAGATGAGAGAGGCCTGTAATTTTTATCATAGGTATACCTCAACTATGAGAGACAGAATGAGAAAAAAAAATCCAGAAAATCACATTGTAGGATTTTTAAAGAATTTATTTCAAATGATTGTGGAAAATAAGTATTTGGTCAATAACAAAAGTTCATCTCAATACTTTGTTATATACCCTTTGTTGGCAATGACAGAGGTCAAACGTTTTCTGTAAGTCTTCACAAGGTTTCCACACACTGTTGCTGGTATTTTGGCCCATTCCTCCATGCAGATCTCCTCTAAAGCAGTGATGTTTTGGGGCTGTCGCTGGGCAACACGGACTTTCTCCCTCCAAAGATTTTCTATGGGGTTGAGATCTGGAGACTGGCTAGGCCACTCCAGGACCTTGAAATGCACGACGAGTTGAGTTTTTACCAAAAAGTTCTATTTTGGTTTCATCTGACCATATGACATTCTCCCAATCCTCTTCTGGATCATCCAAATGCCCTCTAGCAAACTTCAGACGGGCCAAGACATGTACTGGCTTAAGCAGGCGGACACGTCTGGAAGTGCAGGATTTAAGTCCCTGGCGGCGTAGTGTGTTACTGATGGTAGCCTCTGTTACTTTGGTCCCAGCTCTCTGCAGGTCATTCACTAGGTCCCCCCGTGTGGTTCTGGGATTTATGCTCACCGTTCTTGTGATCATTTTGACCCCACGGGGTGAGATCTTGCGTGGAGCCCCAGATGGAGGGAGATTAGCAGTGGTCTTGTTTGTCTTCCATTTTCTAATAATTGCTCCCACAGTTGATTTCTTCACACCAAGCTGCTTACCTATTGCAGATTCAGTTTTCCCAGCCTGGTGCAGGTCTACAATTTTTTCTCTGGTCTCCTTTGACAGCTCTTTGGTCTTGGCCATAGTGGAGTTTGGAGTATGACTGTTTGAGGTTGTGGACAGGTGTCTTTTATACTGATAACGAGTTCAAAAAGGTGCCATTAATACAGGTAACGAGTGGAGGACAGAGGAGCCTCTTAAAGAAGAAGTTACAGGTCTGTGAGAGCCAGAAATCTTGCTTGTTTGTAGGTGACCAAATACTTATTTTACCGAGGAATTTACCAATTAATTCATTAAAAATCCTACAATGTGATTTCCTGGATTTTTTTTCCTCATTCTGTCTCTCATAGTTGAGGTATACCTATGATAAAAATTACCGGCCTCTCTCATCTTTTTAAATAGGAGAACTTGCACAATTGGTGGCTGACCAAATATTTTTTTGCCTCACTGTACCTGTGTGAATCAGGATTCTCCATTGTGGCCACAACCAAGACCAAAGCCTGAAACAGACTCAGAGCAATGCTGGAGGCTACTCTGAGAGTGAGCCTTTCCCCCATTCCACCCAGACTGGATCTGATTATGTCTCAGAGGCAGGCCCAAATGTCTCATTAAGAGGTGAAGATAAAAAAGGGAGTTGTATTACTGTTGTTCATTGTTGTTATTATTGTTGTTATTGTTGATTTGTCAGATATAAAGATTCTTCTGGTTCTGCATGCCTGCTGAAGCAATTGTCAAATGACTTCGCAGATTATAAGGCTATAGTTTCATTTGCACTTTATTTCAATTTTATTTACAGTTTATTTCATTAAGAAAATATTCATATTATTTGAATGTATTTATTTTGTCACCTTTTTATTGATTGATTGATTTATATATATACAGTGGTATGCAAAAGTTTGGGCACCCCTCTGAGATTTCATGACAATTTGCTTTTCCTTTATAATAGAAGATCACAGCAACAACATTTGTTTTCCTACAAAGATGTAGACGTTTTAGTGTTTTCCAGACCAAAATTCTTAGGGTAGCATTACATAGTTTTATTATAATAAAATAAAATGCAAAAAATGGGATGTGCAAAAGTTTGGGCACCCTTATAAATAGCATTCATTTCAACACCTGTACGGATTTATAGCTGACAGGTTGCTGCACAAAATTGCTTTGATTAGCTCATTAGACCTTCAATTACAAAGACAGGTGGAACCAATCATGAAAAAGGCTATTTAACATAGGTAATAGCTGGCTGTGCCTGGCCTAGGTTCTTTCTTAGGGAGTGGCAAGATGGGGACCTCAAAACAACTCTCCACTGACCTGAAAGCTAAGATAATCCAACATTATAAATTAGGAGAAGGGTACAAAAAATTATCTGACAGGTTTAAACTGTCTGTCTCCACAGTCAGAAACGTAGTTGTGAAATGGAAGGCCACAGGAACAGTCCGTGTGAAGGAAAGATGTGGTAGGCCGACAAAAATAGGGGAAAGGCACAGGCGAAGGATGGTGAAAATGGTCACAGAGAAGCCACAGACCACCTCCAGAGAACTACAACAACATCTGGCTGCTGATGGTGTAGTTGTTCACCGTTCCACAATCCAGCGTACTTTGCACCAGGAAGAGCTCATTGGAAGGGTGATGTGCAAAAAGCCTTTCCTGAGTGTTAATCACAAGAAGAGTCGCATGAGGTATGCAAAAGCACATCTGGACAAGCCAGAAGCATTTTGGAACAAAATACTGTGGTCAGATGAGACCAAGATTGAGTTATTTGGTCATAACATGAACAGGTATGCATGGCGAAAAAAACACACTGCATTCAATGAAAAGAACTTGTTGCCCACTGTAAAATTTGGTGGAGGATCTATCATGTTATGGGGCTGTGTGGCTAGCACAGGTACTGGAAAACTTGTTAAAGTTGAGGGCCACATGAATTCCTTACAGTACCAGGAGATTCTTGACAAGAATGTTCTAGAGTCAGTCACAAAGTTGAAGCTACGCCGGGGTTGGATTTTTCAGCAGGACAATGATCCTAAGCACCGATCAAAATCCACCAAGGAATTCATGCAGAAGCACAGGTACAATGTTCTGGAATGGCCATCCCAGTCCCCAGACCTTAACATCATTGAAAATGTATGGATTTATTTGAAGAAGGCTGTCCATGCACGGAGGCCAAGAAACCTGACTGAACTGGAGACGTTTTGTGTGGAAGAATGGGCCAAAATACCACCTGCCAGGCTTAAGGGACTTGTCTGTGGCTACAGGAGGCGTCTACAGGCCGTTATTGCAGCAAAAGGAGGCAATACTAAATATTAATGGAATTATTTCTTAGGGGTGCCCAAATTTATGCACATGCCTATTTTTGTTTGAATGCACATAAACATGTTTCTGTTTGACCAATAAAAGTTATTTCACTACTGAGATGTTTCTGTTACCATAAGGTATAACATATGTTAAAATGAAGTTGCTGCTTCAAAAGCTCAGCAAGTGACAAACTGATGCAGTGGTTTTCCTAAGGGGTGCCCAAACTTTTGCATACCACTGTATTTGTAATTTTTTTATTATAAGTAAAATCTAAATATTGGTCCTTTTTTAATTAAAAAGCCTGACTTGATCCTTTAAAAAAATGTCTTGTCCCGCCTTGATTTGTGCCAGGAATTATCAGCCTGTTCAGTGGCTTGATGTGTGTGCAGGTTTACATAGACATGTCTAATAAAAGTCTTTGTGATGATCCCATTTTATCATGTCATTTTATTTGACAAGGTTTTTGCTTGTTAAACTGTAAGTGGATTTGGTTTATTATTGAATACAAATCAAACCGTGAGTGAGGTCAATTAAACATATACAGTGTAAATATTTAATGGGCCCCGGGCCACTTTGTACCATAAAAATTGGGCCTCAAGGTCAAAAAGGTTAAGAACCCCTGCTCTATCCTACTCTTTTCCCTACAGCTAACAATAGCTGACTAAAGGGGTTATTAAAGGTGATCCCCTCTTTAATTATCTTTATTTGTTCAGGTTTTAGTAAATTAACGGAATCTTGAGCAGCTTGAGTAGGGCTGTCACTTTGCGTTCGAGAATCAATTGTACAATCGAATGGACCGACCAAATAACTTTTTTTTTTTAAAGATATTTTTGGGGGTCTTTTTGCCTTTAATCGGATAGGACATTGGAGAGTGACGGGAAAGTGGGAGAAAGAGTCGGGGTGGGATCCGAACCCGGGTCGCCGGCGTACGGTGCAGGTGCCCTAAGTTGCGCCACGGCTGGGGCAAATAACTTATTTTTTAACGAATTAAACAAACAAAAAATATTTAATTTCATTATGATTATTATTAACATAACTCACAAACAAGCAGAAAAGAAAATAATTCCAAAAGTGCAGTAGGCATTGCGAGGGCTAAAAAGTAAATTCCCACCAATTTTACGCACCGGAAACAGCCTGATAGTGTCAATCGGCTGCCGTGGCTTAGTGTTTTGCCAAAAAATGGACATGACATGAGAGACGAGTGATAACCCCTAATCAAATGAAGAATTCGATATGGAAGCACTTCGGATTTTGGGCAGAAGGCAAAACTATGGAGAAGGACAAAGTGGTATGCAAACTGTGATCGTGAGTTCCCATATCACAGCAGCACTACAACTATGAGGGGGCATATGCAGACTCAGTATGTTCTGGTCCACTGTCTGTTGTGGGGAATGTAGCGATCCTGTGTGTTGGCTAAGTGAAATATTTTCAACCTATTTTTATGTTGGCTAGTCCTCAAGTGAATTTTAACTTTTATTTTCAAACTATTTAACAATCACCTGCCTATGCGAAATTGGTTTCATATTTATAATGGTAAACAGCCAGAAGCCTGCAGTAATGTTTTCCGTCATTGATGTTATGGCAGTCCATACTGCTTATTGTTTTTCGAGAATGCTCCTGTTTGTTATACACAAACTTCACGCAATAAATAATCAGAAATGCTGACCTGTACGTCTCTTGCGCCCTCTTTACGTTCGTCCTAATGGCAGTGTGTTGGCCTTTATTTTGAAAATTGAAACGTAGACATGGATAATCGATTCTACAATCGATTCAATGAAAATGTAAGCCTAAAAAATGTATTGTGATTTTTTCAAAAAGTGACAGCCCTACTTGAGAGTTTCAGGTCTGACTAGTTATGAAATATCCTTTGAATGGAAAAAAGGCAAAATATGTATTATAAAATGCCTTGGATTCTAAATAAATGCTTTTTAAATAAGAGTAATTTGCTTTTTGATGAGTCTTCATTGTTTTGAAGTGTCTAAGCTTGGTTTTATAGGTCTGGGTTATGACGAGTAAAGCCAAACTTAGGGCATATAGACAAATGTTTCTCTTGGGTCTGTCGGAAACTAAATCCTAGAGTAATGAGTTTAAGTTTGTGCAGAGGAAACAACAAAAAAAAGGATAGAGATGACATTAAAAATCGTAAAAACTAGCAAAAGGATGGGAAATTCAGTACTTAAAAATAAATATCCCATTGTGATGAATCACAATTACATCCCATTCTATATTCTCATCAGATTGATTATAAGAGTATAATTTATACATTTAACGGAGGGGTTTGAGTCCATGTAATATTCAAGTCTACTAAGAAGCTTTGGATTTTTCATCCTTTGCATGCTCAGTTCAGGACTGTGTACCATAATGTCCCCTGTGACCTGGGCTGATGTAGAGCAAACATACACCGGATGATCCCCTTCATCATCCTGTCATCTGGTCCTTTGAGGATCGGGATGCAACCGCCCGAACCTCCAATGTTTTCTCTCGGCGGAACGGTGGACGTTTGATAAGTGACTCTTGGCCCTGCCACAGTAAATCCTGCCAAACATGGCTGGCGATGTAGCTCTTACTACCACTGTCTACTACTGTCCTGTCTACTTAAAATGGGATTGCTGTGTAAGACATGTGTAGTTGCTACAACCATTAGAATGCATGTGCACTTTGCCCTGAATTGGCCAATGTGGTTGAATGGTTACACCAGTTTGCTGGCGGATTGTTTTCATGCTATGTGCCTTACTTTTCTGATGTTTTTGTATCTTCGCCTGCCTGTGTTCAACTCATGGTTTGACCTTTGCCATTTTTTCCCCTGAACTCTGATTTTGCCTTGCCTTACACTTTGTTTTCCCGACTTGCTCTACGTTTTGCAAGTAAATACTTTTTGCCCCTGCCTTTGTTGAGTCATGCTTTTGTGGTTTTGTCCTTGCGTTGTGTTTTATATTTGTAAAACCTGTGACATAAAGCAGGAACTCATATCCAGCATAATAGATCAAGGGCAGGGACAGCTTTATAAGTGGTAACCGCAAATGCTCTGAATTTGAATCTTCAATCCTTTTTAAAAAGGCATGTGACAACCACAGAGAGAACAATGTGGCTTGAGCAGAAGAAAATGAGTAATGTTAACTTCCAGTTCAGTTCAATGTGTTCCTCACCAACAAAAGAGATGTGCGGAAAAGCTGAGAGAAAGTAAATAATAAAAAACAGGACTTCAGTATGGCATGAAAACAGAAGAATAGGGGGAACAAAAATAATCGAGATAGAAATATACACTCAGTATTTGTATACAAGATGCAATATCTTCCTGGAAGCTTGAAAAGAAAATGTCAAATCATTTTCTGTGAAACTAACATTATTGCATAAAAACTGTGTTCTGAATGTGTTTTTAGTTTAAAAGAAAAGAAGTGAGAACAGGACATGATAAGCCAAGGGAGGACAATGAAAAGGAAGAAGACAGTTCCTGCATTCCAGTCAATTGACCACAACTGACAAGGTCTTCCATCAGATGGGCAATATGCTGATCCAGCCAACTGTTCTGGGATCTATGAAAGGGTTTTAAGCCCTATGACTAAATAACAAAGAAGTCACAGTTTGGGAGAGAAACATGAAATTAAATGAGGTGAAGTAAAGATGACATTTTACGTTAAATGAGCCTAATCCAGGCCATATTTTACTTTTAGACTTCACCCCTTTTCACACTTTGCATTATAATGTGAACTTTTCACCTAGCCCCAACTGCCAGAAGAGTAGACAAGGGCCCACAGTGTTGAAATGTATAAAAACAGTGTACCAGGACACCACATAACATTAACCTGTGTCCTACACAGCTAGCCAATGTTAGCTATCAATCTAAAAGTTAAATAGCGAACATTAGATATCTATCTAACAAGCTGGCTAGCGTAAGTTAGCTTTAAAAGCTAGCTTAAAGTTGTTATCTATCTAACTAGTTAAAGACCTTAGGTTAGCTACCCGTCTAACAATCTAGCTAGCCAAAGTTACTTATTTACCTAGCTGGCGGCAAATAGTTGAATCCCATATTTAAAATTAGAATATTAGTTAATACCATTAACTTGCAGAGCGGACCTGTGACTACTGATCTGGCTGTGAGAGTATGAAAGTACATTTAGCTCTGTCTCTTTACAAAACTGATGGAGTGTTATCCGAATATATTGAATAAATATTCTTTCTCTGTTCAACTTCTCAAAAAGGGTCATGCTATGATCTTGTTGTGTTCATAGAGCACATCCATACAACTCAGTGTATACATTTGCATTGGCATATGCAATTGTGAATATCTAGTTCCAATGCGGGACCAAACAAAGCACAGAGACCAAAACATTTCCTTTAACTTTAGCTATTACACTTTTGGTAAAAGGCCTGTAATCACAAATTAGTGATAAAATGGCTCTATCAACAAGTATAATTGGGCAGTTTTTGGTCAAAATGTCTGCCAACTTAGTAAAGCATTTTCCAGATGTCACAGTTTTGTTTTCAGCTTTTCGGTTATTACGGGTTTAACTAAGACTGCAAACCTTCCTCAAACCAAAGTTTATTTGTCAAATTGTGATAGTGTAGCCCAATTATTCCCTAGTTTAGTCAGGGAAGGGCCCGGAGTTCTTTAAGTCAATATATTTCATTTACAATGAACAATTTTTGAACTAGATATTTAAAACACACATATAACTATACCAAGTGTTTGTATTTGAACCAGATTACATATTTATCATCTTACTTTAGTTTCACTGTATGGGTTATTTTCAACCGACAAAATATACCTCTTTAATTACCAAATCGGTGAATATTGAAGCTTTTACATGATTTAAAAAAGGTGATCAATAAAAAGTGGCTAATAAAAACTGCTAAACATTATTGTGTCAAACACTACTATGCCTTTAGCTTTGTGATTGTAACGTAAATCATTTGGCCGTGATGTGAACCAAACATTTAAGTATCATTAATGTTTGTTTGCCACAGAGCCTATATAATGCAAAATCCAATGGAAAAGTCCTATTTGATTAAACATAAGAGGCTTTTAATATAAACATGTATCTATTATATTGATTGTGTTATGTTAAGCAACTATTGATCCAATAATCTCATACTTTTTCGGAAAGAAACTTGATGGTGCCACATTGCAGAGAGTACAGACAGCAATGCATATTCAAGTCACGTGTAAATGCAAGGGTGTGATTGCTCAATATCCACAGAGCATATCCTCATGCAAATCACATCTTAATAGCAGGTGTAAACGAAGTCTGCATCCATCTCGCTCTTTTATCTTTCCCTCCCCTGCGACTGGATAAGTGCTGAAGTGGACTCCTCATCTAAAGCTGCTTGTGCACCCCTGCATTAGCCGTGGCATTTCCATTCAACCGGGTGACATTAATAGGTCTTCGGATTATTAAAAGGTGGATGGTAAAGTAAGAGAGGAGGAAAGCTTAGAGGCAAATCAAGCACTAAACAGTAGATGAGATAAGAGGATGAAAAATGCCAGCACCTCTTTCAATCTCTGTCTCATGTAATTTCCACCGAGAATTGAATCAAAGGTGTATTGATCTACAAAGGTAAACATCACAACACACATCTATTCAGTGATGATAACAGAACTCGGTCTGTCAGTAGCCTATAGCTGATTTTCGACCAAAGTATTGATTGACAAAGGTGGTATGAAAAATGGCCGGTTTGTTCTCGAATGTTAAACTAAGTTTAGGCATATCAGTTTTTGTCAGTGAAGAAATGATCCAATAAATACAAATGAACCCATCGATTGAAAAGATAATGATATAGGCCTGGCATGACAACCCTGATGAATAGTTCACATTTCATGGAAAACAAACACATTCTTTCACATATGAGTCCATTATGACTACGCTGAAAGGATGTACTTTCAACCTCCCCAACAACACTAGGGCTGTTTCCAATTCTAAGATGGTCTGAATGGATTATCTGCCCAAATGATTATGTTGTGTGAAGGATTTACAGACATGATCTTATTTTTACCAACTTGTGTGAAATGTCTTGTAATGTCAAAGAATGGCAATAACCTGCGGACCAGGTTTTTTGTCTCGAGCTAATTCCAGCTCACCGCAAATTGAAACATGAAATATAATGCTAAATAAGACGGGCCACCTTCATCACTTATTATGAAACTTCAGATCTAAGGTAATACTTGCCCACAGAGCATGTGTATCAAATACTGGGTGTTAGCTACTTTTGTTTTTTGTGTCCCTTATGGGTCGGGATGAAAATGCTTTGATAGGCCCAACACGGACGGAACATATCCATCAAATTTATGATGATTGGATAATTTGTCTGCCATTCGCAGGACTTTTTTTTTTGCACTATGCACTTTGCACTGCTACCAGTCTCATCTGTCTGTCCCTTTTTTAAATACATGTACTGTGTATATATTCTTAGATATTTTTTAATACATTTATTTGTTGTTATTGCAACATTGGGGGTTGAGAGTAATGTAATTTTGATCCTCATTATGTCCTGTACATATTGCTGATTGACAGTGTTGTAGTCAAGTCACTATGCCTCGAGTCCAAGTTCACTGTGGCGGAGCGGATCACGGAGTGACTGACTCCGCCACTGACAGTGGGTGGCACATACACACACAAACACACACACACACACACACACACACACACACACACACACACACACACACACACACACACACACACACCAAACATTTCCTGCTCCCTTTCATTAGTCAGTAAATCATGGCTGCAACTCCACTAAACATCCCTTTTTTCCTCCCGTTTCTGAAGCGCGACCATGAGTGCACGCTTGTTCATCTACACTACGATTTGTGAGGGATCAGCTTCTACAATCATAATAATTTGTTAATAAATGTTGTTAAAACAAAGATGTGTGCTTAAGGGCGCCACTAGGGGGCGCCCCCCCCCCCCCGCCAATTTGGTGCCCTGGGCGGTCGCCTTGATGGCCTGTAGGAAGAACCGGCCCTGTCTACACTTATACAAACATACATTCACACTATGATTCGCTACTTACAAGGACAGGTGGCGAGCGGCGGTTTTTGCCGTCTCCCCAACAAGGGAGTATTTTGAAAAGACGGAGGGGCATCACTTCCGTTGTTTAAATATGATTAGTTAGTTTCTTTTTTTAATGAGAGCATGACGTGACGTCAAACTGAAGTGCGATGTATGACATAGAAGCAGAAAACTTTGCCTTGCACCGGAGCTGGAGGGCGAATAAGAGAGCTTGACACACACATCATTCAGAAAGATGTATGCGTCAAGCTCTATTATTGGCCCCCTAGCTCCGGCTGTGAATCACGTGGGAGAATGCATCGGAAAGAAGAGAGTCTACTGATTCCGGCAATATCTACGCCGTATTATGACATAAATATTAATCAAAACATATCGAAAAAGTTGCGAAAACGCGCCGGCACGTTCGTCGACCTCAGAGGGTTTTAATGGCAAAGTCGAGTCCTTTCGAGTCATCGCGAGGCCGAATGCACGAGTCCAAGTCCAAGTTCAAGTCATTAGTGCTCAAGTCCAATCAAGTCACGAGTCCCTAAATTTAGCTCACGTGTCGGACTCGAGTACTACAACACTGCTGATTGACAATAAAGCTGACTCTGACTTTGACTTGTGTACGAGTAATGACCATTTCTTACTAAGCTTCGCCTATTCTGGTGGTGATAAAAAGCTGCAATTTTTTGGGATTCATCTTTATCATTTCTCATGGGCATGTGTATGCCTCGCCGCCTTACACCTTACAGTATGTGGGGCGTGGCGTTTCAAAGATTGCTTTTTTAAGAGGACACTAGAGGAGCAGCCTGTAACTTTTGAGCCATTTTACTGCAGCTTTGCCAGTTTATGCCAGTCCTGACACCAGTGCAACCTTTTCAGGAGTATTTGAGCATCCTAAATGCTAGCCCAGCAGAATAATAATACACTTTTAAAGCCAGGTTTTTCAAGGTGGTTTATCATTTGTCATATGTTTCTGCCACCTGGTGGCCTATAATTGATTAATACAGTTTTAAAATTGGGGGGAAAGGAAAAGAGTCATCAGAAAATTACACAAGAAAATAGTTGAAATAGAAACTGAAAATGTGAGTATAAATAGAAGATATGAGAAGATAGGGTAAGTCATAGGTTTTGCCAATGGACTAAATCGACTTCTGTCTCTGTCCCATGTGACTTGTATCTGGATTAGTGCCAAAGGTGATTGACAGGCCCACTAATCCAACTGGGGGGTCGCCAATCTGGGATTTAACACTCGATAATTGGCCTATCAGCCCAGAGCTTTAGCTGTGCGATTTAAGTAAAGGGGGGAAAAATCCACTAATAACACATATGGGAGGGTGGTTTGGGGGGGATCTGTGTGTGGTTGGAGGTGTGTTGCATGTACTAAATGTGTTTGTGTGGTTTTTAGAGGGTAAAAAAGTACACTCATGACCTCTACATTAGCTAATGGGAGGTCTGAGCAGTATATTGAGTAGGACTTGTCGCGTATGTGTGTATGTGTGTGTGCGTGTGTGTGTGTGTGTGTGTGTGTGTGTGTGTGTGTGTGTGTGTGTGTGTGTGTGTGTGTGTGTGTGTGTGTGTGCCTGTGTACGCAGAGAGCTACAGAGAGTTGTAGGGATTGACAAAGACAAACCAAGAGTGAATGAAACAAAGTGACACACAGGCCAATCTGTTGTTCTTATGTTGAACATCTTCCACACTGTTCTTTCATGCTCGCTTTTATTACTGCAAATATATTTTCTAAGTGTTTGTTCAAGGGGTCACTTGATGAACCAGTACCCAAAACATGGCTACAATCCATAATGAGACAGACACACAAGCGTGAAAAATAAGGTGTTTGTGTGGGCGAATAAGCATGCGGGTGGGCATTTACTCTGTGTGTGTACTCGTGCATGCAAGCATTTGAGCATATCTTTGTGAGAGTGTGTGTGCGAGTGTGTCGGAAATGGATAATTTGCTGCATGACACCTGGGAATCAATCAGTCACATCTTAAACGAACCATCTGCATTATCATGGGGTGTTCAGCAGGGGGCTCTTAAATTGCAATCCCTGTCACATTGACAGGATGTCGATGGGCAAACTGACTTAAATCAATAGCTGAGATGTTTGTATTAAATAATAAAAGTCATTAAAAAAATTAAGTTATTGTTGGAATAAGTACTTATATTAAGTTAGAAATAGCTATGTGCTATTGTAACACATCTTTTGTATAAAATATAGATCCCTTTAATAAAGGTGGAATGGCAGAGATATATCAGTCCTATACAGATTATCATTATTACAAGTTTATTTAAGTGTAGGCAGCATTTTATTTTGTAGGTCAATGTGGAGCTGAAACGCTTTATATATTAAAGTCATATTCAAGCTTTTCATATTTTATAAGCTGATGTTATGCTTAAAGTAACAACTCTTAGACGGATGTAATTCAAAATGCTCCTGGTCATACATTTTACTGATTTTGGCATTCAATTTAAATATCTCATAATATAATAATAATAATAATAATAATAATAATAATAATAATAATAATAATAATAATAATAATAATAATAATAATAATATTGCACCACGCAATCCATCTGTTTTGAAGCCTCACTATTCACAATTTAATCTGTTTGAACTATATCAGAGTAGTATTGAGTCGCTGCCACTGCAAAAATCATAAATACAATTCACTGAATTTCCTTGGTTTTGGGTGTCAATGCACGGATGGACAGTTGCTATCATATTTCTGACACAGTAGCTGCAAAACGACTGTTGAGTGGTATAACTTTAGGAATAACAGGTCATAAAAAAAACAGCTAGGGAGGAACAAAACTTGCATATTCTGAGCATAAGTGCTCCTACTGGATGGCATCAATAAACATCAGCGAATTCCTTGACTTGATTAAAAAAATAAATCCTCTAGCACAGCTTGACTCATCCTTCCTTTCTAATTCATACTCAATATATTATTAATATACAATGTGACAGGATTTATTTTTAGCTTACTTTACCCTATAGCGTGGTAGAGATAGATAAAAAGTAGCGAGTGGGGGGCAAAGGGGTTAGAAAATACGTCAAAATGGAAACGGAGGAAGTCAAGGCTGGAGAGACAGGACACAGACAGAGAGAAGAACAGATTGACCCGCCAAAAAGCAAATAAAGTGACAAGACTTTGCTGTCTCGAAAAAAAATTGGACAGTCTGTGCCCAGAGGAGGGAAATTAACAATCTGTCTATCCGTTTAGTGACTTTGCTTTCCTGACGCCTCATCAGCGCCTGCTTGGAATCTTAAAAAGGAGAAGCGCTGGCATCAAGAGATGGAGAGCCAAAAAGAACACATAAAGCGAGAGAGATAGAGAGATATGCTGCATTCATTCAATTCAAAGCTGGCAGATAAAGTTTTCCTAGAGATGCAGGTAAGGTAGCAAATAAGTAGGGAATTGGAGTTTTAGGACATTAATGTGAATCCCTGAATTGTAAAAGTTTAAACAAGGAAACAGTTATATACTTCATTTCATATCAACAATTGACACATGAAAAATGTGTGTAAAAAGCTGTATTACAGGTAGCACCAGGCTGCTTGAAATTAAAGTGGTTATCAAAAAAAGGCTAGCGGGGTTGCCAAATTGGCATTACCTTACCCAAAAGGACTAGTCGGGTTACCCAATAGAGGGTGACCGTAACCAAAAAAGGCTTGCGGGGTTACCCAAAAATGGCTAATAGTGGTTTCTACTATCTCTTTACAGAAGGCTTATTCCCTTCAGTTTTTCTGAATCAACATTCTTTCGCTCGGGCATATGACAGAACACTTTTGACAGAACAGACATAATGCATTATGCAGCTTCACTGTTTGTGAGAAAAAAGCATATTTGAAGAAGCTGCAAGCTAAAGAACACTTTTTACCCATGTTTTCTCAAGAGCTTTAAATGAATGCTTCGGTGCTGTTTCTTTCAAGCACATATTCAGTTCCCCAGATATGTAATGTGAATACTGCAACAGAAAGCAGTGTGAAAAATGATGGGCTCATACTTTTTAAAGTCAATCTGCAGCCCATCAACTTTGTGCGAGCAAAGTAGGCCTTAGACCATCTCAAACACCGGAAACTCCTAAAGCAAAAAAATATAACTTTTTTCATGTTATTGTAACTACTGCTGTTTGGTACAACTGTGCCTTGAAGGCGTTGATCATTATTTATGTCTGTTGATTTCCATATGAACAAGAAGATTCATATTCTTGTATGTGTATTGTTAGCAACATGGCTACTATTGCAGCCTGTCTTACAAAGCAAATACGTTTTTAGTCTCGTTTTGGATACTCTCCTTACACCGCATGTCCTTCCTTCACCATGAACACTAATACAGTTGAATACATTTTACTGTGCAGGTATTGTCACAAATTGCACATACCTCACCGGAAGCGAACATCGTCATTGCAAGCTTACTAAATGGATTGTTTGCGGTACACAATTCTGAGTGATGTTTTTTTTGTTTGTTTTTTTGGGGGTAAAATTTAAATTTGTCATAGGTAGAGTTAAGATTTGTTATTTCTTCTTGCACAAGTATCATATTCTAGCTTAACCAACAGGATGAACTTTTTGACCACTTGAGGGTAGCGATCATATCTAACACATGATGTAATGACAAAAATGCTGCCATACAATCAAATCTATTTTAAATGGAAAGCTCTGCATGATGATGTAATACATAGAAACCCTTTAATTGGAGTTGTGTTTCTGCTCAACTTTGTGAATTTAGCCATGTTTATTCTTGTCATGTCTTGTTTAGTTTGTCTGTTGTCAGGTTTATTTGATGTGTTTCATGTTTAGTTTATAGTCCATGTTTAGATTTAGTAAATTCATTTTAGTCATGTCTCGTTGTTCACTTAGTTTACAGTTATTTAGGTCTCGGTCAAGCACCGTCCGTCATTGCACATCCTGTTTTATTCTTTACTTACTTATACCTCTCAGTCCTTGACATCCTGCCATTGTGTGTTTTCCCGCCATTGAGATTGTCTACCCCACCCTTGACTGTTGCCACCTTTGTCCCATTAACCCTTCTATAAATAGTCCTCCTCTACCTTGATCCTGTGCCAGTTTGTCTTGTTTCGTGCCATGGCAAGAAAGCCAGTGTTTTCCAAGCCATGTATTCAGTTTGTGCCAACAGTCAAGTTTATTTAACCTTCTATCTTTTGGCTTTGCAAAGTGTTTATTCTTGAAGAGTTTTCCTTAATTCAGTAATTTGTTGTCATACTTTTGTGTCCAGTTGTTGCATTTGAGTCCTAGTCATTGAGTCACATTCCTGACACATTTTCCTTGTAGCTCTGTTGTGATCTCTACCAACTCCTGATGAAAACGTCTTACTGTTTAGCTGCTAAATCTTCCACTATGTTCAATAGCTAGTTGTCCATTTTGTCTGGCTGCTTTTTGATATTTGACACATAGTTAAAACATGTAGCTAAAGCTGAAATAAGCTAAAAGTAAGACTTGAACTGCATCTGAAATACCATAATTATTTTCTAGATAAGGAAATCATGTGCAATCAAATTCATTTGTGAGTGTTTAATATGCGTGTGTGTGTTATCAATAACTAAAATGAATTCCTCAGTGCTAATCAGGCACAGCTTAGTGGTAATTCAGTTTTATCTTCAAGAGTTGGATGTAATGAGTACATAGCACACAATGCTCACCTGTCAGCCAATTGAGATGTTTTAAAGTGTGTTATTCCTCATTAAAGTAATTATGCTGGTTTTAAGGTGGACACACTTCATCATAGCTACTCACTTCACTGGCAGCCTGGAGAAACAAAATATAATAACATGGGAAAACAGATATGGAAGGATTTGGTTAAGACATTTTTAAGGAAATTTGCAGTTTGAGAGGTTTTGGAGAAATAAATCAAAGGAAAACCAGCCTTTAGTATCAACGCATACTCACAGTTGGTCAAGGGGAACCAGTAATACCGAATAGCGGTCAGTGGTGGTGGCAAACATCATAGGGACTTGGCTCGGGAACCGGAAGGACACCTGTTCAAGTCCCCAAAAGACCAATTGCTGCTGAGGTGTCCCTGAGCAAGGCACTCCCCGGGCGCCTTACATATGCTGCTCCTAACACAAGGATTGGGTCAAATTGGAAAAAAATCTATACTACCACAAAAAATTTGCGCCAATTTTGATATTTGGTGAGTGCAGAGTCCTAGAAAACAGTTTAAAATATTTTTTAAAACAATGGAAGATATTTTTCCGGACATTGTCTGTTCTATTAAAATGTGTGATCTTGGGGGTCCTCTCTGTTCCCTCAGGTGACGATCAATGAGAGCATTTAATAAGCAGCTAAAAGTTAACTAGTCAAAATACAGTATACACCTAATGCAAACACAAATTATATGTTTGTACTTTTTGTTTATGCTATTTAACAAAATTGTGATGTTAAATTTAAAAAATGCTGCGAACATTTTGTATTGGCTCTAGCTCTGATCTGATACATTTCCCTTAGACAATTGCACAGAGGGAAGTCCAAATTACTTGTAAAAGACAACAACACTTGACTGATGTTCAAACTGATCTGAAATGTCCCCCCACACTCTGTTCAAGTAAAACCAGGACCATTCAGAGTGTTTCTGCCTCTGCTTGTGTAAATCTCTTCTACTGACGTCACGTCAGCAGTGCCAGCCGATTCCCCACATGACATTGATTCATCCTGAACCACACTAATCAACTAATCAAAGAGTCCCAGATTGGCTGACCAGTTTCATTGGCTGTGACAACACACAGCTCAGTTTAGAGGCCTTGCAAATATACCACTAGGCAGACTTTCTGAGGGACAAGGCCAAAAAATAAGAAGGAAAAGCGGCTGCGTCATTGCATTAAAGGCATATTGGGCCACCATAGAGAGCACTTTATCATCTTCAGCCTGCCGAACTGGTATTTATGTTGGCACTCTTTTACTATCCCTGATTTGGTATTGGTACGGAGACAGAAATACAAAGCAGAGGTAAAGGAGAGCACATTTCTTTTCATATGCCAGCATAGAGAGAAGTTTATATACTACTCATTTTTAATAGATGTTTCGCCATAAATGTAAAGGCATGGCAGGAAAAGAATGTGGGATAATTTAGGTGCATTAATAGCATTTTAGGCTTAGGGTTAGACATTCAAGAGTAATGTAGGGGTGCCCCCCCAGAATAATTATAAATGTAATAATTGTGAAAATTAGTAGTTTAGAGTATTTTTCATATTATCAAACATTTAAAACCTAGAGTTGGAGAACTGCTGTTTTAAAGAGTTCTTGGTTCAACTATTTGTTATTGAGGCGGTAGATTGTTCTGTTTTTCTGAAAGGGGTTTATAATATTATTTTAATCCCATTTACTGTATATCAATAAGGGAAAACCCTTGTGTACTACACAATTTAGCATAAATTGACGCTATATGCTGTGGGATCAGACAAGCATGTGACTAAACAATGGCACTTACATTCATGATGTAGAGACAAAGATAAATCATGCTTTAAAGTTACGGGCAATTTCAACCATTAATGAAAAACACCTCCATGATAAAGTTACATATAATTCAGCAGGCTGTTATGTTGCAATCACTATCAAATATTCACACATAATGGGTTTTGTCAAGTTTCTAATGGGCTACCCTTACGTTTAACAATACATTTAGGGTGCAAAACCAAATATATGGTTATATATGATAAAAAGTAAAAAATGACTGGAAACACGAGATCAAAAACCATGATCATATCCTAACCCAGGTGCTTTGAATACCTTAAACGTACCCCACTTGGGGCAATGGATTTGAACCCCGGGCTCTGATGTCATAAAACAGAAGGGTTTTACTATTTTTTTTGTTCTTTACTGGCAAATAGGGCTGCACTGTTTCTTTCCAGCTCTCCCCTTGCTCCCTTGGCCAAATGAGTGATGTAATTCTCTCAGGGTGTCCTTGGTCTGCCCTAGAGTGTTTCAGATGAAGTGCTCAGAGTACTTCAACAGTAAGGCTGCTGAGGAGCATGCTTCGGCCAAGCAGCCCTGAAACAAAAGGATATTTTCTGAATCAGAATGTACCGACATGGTCACTATGGAGTTTTATCACCATCCCCCTGTTTGAAGGTTTCTGTTTAATTGCCATTATGTGCTCCTGATCTTGTCTCTGACATCCTGATTCTTTTCAGGCATGATTATTAATTGATAATTTTTTGTTTGTGTAAGGGGTCAAACAACTCAATTGTTTAGACGGAAATTGCACTGGATAATGTGATATGGTGTCAGATAAAACCAGATATAGCGGGGTGCCTAGTTTGTCTAGATGACTAAACTACTTCATAAGGATTCTGCTAGCTTAACTGAGCATTTACTCATCCTATTGGTCCTGTGTTACTGAGAGCAAAGAAAGACAAGGCTTCAGAAAATACTTTTATTGAAGGTTATCCTGGCAAACATGGCAAAACACAACAGAGCTCTCCAATGCTTGACAAACAAGGATCTGGCAAACACAAAAAGAAAACCAGAAGCGTGGCATTATTCATTGAATCTCGTGCATACTCACAGCCTGTAACGTAACTCATATTTTGGGGGATGAAGAACGGTAATGACAAACAATTTTATCAGTGATGATTATACAGCAGAGAAGACTAATGTCTGAAATTGATAATTAATACAGAATAATAACTTAATTTAATTTGGAAATATCTAGCCGCACCATGCTTGCAGGCGCCATGTTGAACCACAAACAGGGATATCTTATAACCCACCTACAGTAGGGGAGAGTGGGGTAATTTGTGCCAAGGGGCAAGTAGTGCCACCCCTGTTATCTAACAAATGGTGGGCTTGGGATAATTTGTGCCAGTGGCACAACTTACCCCAACTTATGATTATTTACTATAAATTACTTTATTGTATTTTATTGTTATTGTACATAGTATTCTTACATTTGATCACTAAAACTATGTGGCATTCTTAATTTTAGACCAAAATCCATCATGCCACGCAAATACAAACAGAAGACAGACAGGGTTTCAACTCCTCTTGAGGAGTTGGAAAGAGCAGTGAAAGAGGTGCAACAGGGGAAGACCATACGTCAGGTTGGAAAGGAGATGAAGATCTGCAGGATGACAATAAAAATATATATGGATAAGAAAAAAATAGGAGAAGTAACAAAGCCAGGCTATGAAAGAACAGCAGTCGCCAAACAAGTCTTCAATGAGAACATGGAGAAAGAGCTGGCTGACCATATTAAGACACTAGCAGCAATGTTTCATGGCATAGGTGTCATGAAATGCCGTGAACTGGCTTTTGAGTTCGCACAAAGAAATAGCATTGACATGCCTGCCAGCTGGACCAGAGACGAAAAAGCAGGTTGGATCAAGTATAGGCTATTGGATAGTTATTTGGAGCGGATAACTTATCTGAATGTAAACTGCAATGTGCTGATAAACTTTGAACCTTTTCTAGGACCTGATTGGTTCAACGCCTTTAAAGAACGCTACCATTTGGCATGCCGCGTTCCTGAAGCAACCTCTCTTGGAAGAGCTACTGCCTTTAATAAGCACAACGTGGGCGAGTTCTTTGATAACCTCTCTAAAGTGATGGACAGGTAACTTAATAATTATCTGGCTTTGACATGCTGATATAAGTCAGTGACAATTGCTAAAGAGAATGGGGTCATTATGCTCACCCTGCCACCTCACACCTCACACCGCTTGCAACCATTAGACAAAACTATGTCTATGGACCACTCAAAACCTACTATAACCGAGCGATGGATGGGTGGATGCGATCACATCCTGGACGAACCGTATCGATCTATGAGGTCCCGGAACTTGTGAAGCAAGCGTTCCTCACTGCAATGTCACCAACAAACATAACCTCAGGTTTCAGAGCAACAGGCATATACCCTTTCAACAGGGACACCTTCCCGGAAGAAGACTATGCACCATCAATGGTGACAGACAGGGCAAATCCAGAAGATGAACCCAGTGCCACTGCTGATCTGCCTGGAGAAGAGCCCTCCACCAGTGCAGCTGCTCACCTGCCTGGACCATCTCATGAGCCAACACATGTCACAGGTATTTTAAAAAAAAGTCTGGTAGGCCAATAGTGGTGGTGCGCATAGTGGCATGGCTCAGGCTTACCCTCCACCTGACCACGTAATCTTGTTGTTCCCTGTGTTCAATGACAATAAAGTTCCGTTCCTTTCCTTGAAGCAGATCCAGACCCAGGAGAGCCACCTGTCACTCTGACAAATCCCGAGCACTTATCAAGTGACGAATCTGGTTCTTCTGCTCACTTGGGTTATGTGTCTCCAGAAGTCATTCTTCCTTGCCAAAAGCCACAGAAAGAAAGAACAGAATTGTAAGAAAGAAAGTGAAAACAAGAATCGTGACCGACACACCTGAGAAGATGGAGTTGGAGAAGGCTCACAAAGGAAAAGAAGATAAAAAGGCTGAACAGGAAAAGAAAAAGAATGAAAGAGAGAAGAAAAGGGCTCTGAAAGCTGCAAATCAAACCAAAACCAAGAAGAAAACGGCGGTGTACAGTAGCTCAGAAGAAAGCTCCACCACCAATGATGAGGCAGAAGATGGCCTGGAGAAGACACACAGCAGAGAAAAGGAACGGGCTGAAAAGAAGAAAAGGAGTGGAAATAAGAAGGGGCTCTGAAAGGGTCAAAACCAACCAAGCCCAAAAAGAAAGTGCTCTCCAGTAGCTCAGAAGAGAGTGACTTTCCGATTCAACTTAGCGATGCCAAATCCTAAAACTATGTTGGATTGGTGGAGAATTTTGAAGGTGACGAGATCAGTGCAAAGTTTCGGGAGCAAAGTTGTAAGAGGTCTGTTGATGGAAAGCCCATCTTCACATTTAGAGAGAATGATGAAGGAGTCATCCCTAGAGGTGATGTGGTCAAGAAACTACCCACACCACAAAAACTTGGTGGGACAGCAAGAAGGGAGTATAAGTTCACATTCCCCTGCAGCATTGACAAGTGGGATGTTCAGTAGTAGGCCGAATCTGTGAAAAGATTCAGATGCAGATGATTTGCAGAGGATTAGGTGCTCATTTTGGAATTTTAATTTTGTTCTGAGTATGTGTTCATGTGGCGCTAGGCCTTGTTTAAGCAAATTGGCCACACCACAAAACTTGGTGGTACAGCCAGAAGGGAACAGAAGTTCATATTTCCCTGCAGCATTGGACAGGTAGGATGTTAGGTGTTCATAGGCCTTGTTATAGAAAAGTGGCCTTTGATGTTGTTAAAACTTTAAATAAACATTAAATAAATAATTTTGTATTGAATGTGTCTTGCTTTTATATAGCATTATTGTTTGTGAAATTAAAATGATCTGTTTTACTTCAATTATCAATGGCACAATTTACCACAGTGAATTTTCTCTACTGGCACAACTTACCCCGAAATAATTTCAACTTTGAGTGCAGTGCTCTGGACAAAATTGACCTGTCCATGAACCCCATGGTTGCACTTCCCCCTAGTCGGGGGGCACTGCTCTCTCCAAACAAATACAACAGGTACTGCAGCTTTTGGCTAGGAAATCCTAAATCAGGTTTTTTCTCAACATTTTAATCCTGCTTAAATGAAATTTGCATACAACACTACAGCATTGGGTATAGTAATAGTATTTTCAATCAGAGTTGAGGGCCAGGCTGTCAATCCATCCTAGAATTTAGATTACAGGACTGTTGCCAAGACAACTATTCTAATCGAAGTTCTGCAGCCTGATAACTATCAAAGGATTAATCAGAGCATGGAGACAGACGCACAGCAAAATATACTGTCTGTGAAGTGTTTGTGTGAGCGGTTCTATCTTTATTAGACAACGTCAAGATTATTGTCATTCTTCAAAAGCATCATTGACGTTGTACTGTATACACAATCATTATCTTGTGTGCCCCCATTCGAAAAACGTTTGAATCAGGCTTTTTCAAATGTGTGTGTATCCACGGAGGAGGGAGGTCATATCTACCACTGTATTAAACGAGTGCAAGGCCACGAAAACCAGGACGGAAAGAGAACATGCGTACTAATACCTGAAGGACAAGCTAAATAATATTAAACCTGAATTTAAACATTTGGTGCAAACCTCTGATTCACTGTGCAACTATATTTCTCACTTTTAGTTGGATAAAATACCACCTTTCCTGTTGCCAAGTACTACAGATTTCCATTGCCAGCGAAACCATAATAAAAATGGACAGGACCTTGGTTGAGTAAGCATGCACATCCTTTGCTTAAGGCAGGGGTTTTCAACTGGTTTTGTCCCAGGGACCACCATTCGGACTAGAAAGCAATCCGCGGCCCACTGATGTGCCTGCGCGTGCGCGTGTGTATTTGGTGTTACATGCATAGCTCAATGCATGAAACATGAAAGAGAGGCCACGCAGATTTTATAATAATAAAAGTAGATTTATTAAATTAAATTAAATTAAAGATTATTTTAAAGAAAGAATAAAGAATAATAAAGTGTTGTGCAATTCAGTATTGGGAAAAGTAACTAAAAATGTCATGCAAAGTCAGTCTAGGTGTGTGACAAAACAACAACGGAGAACAAAAATCCAACAACACCGGAGAACCAAAATCCAACAAATGAAGACCAAGGCAGCCTCAACTGCTGGCTGGTCAGGGCTTTTATAACCCAGCCAGGACAGACCTGTCACCAATCACCTGCTGTAGAGACAGAGAGATTGAGAAAAGCAGAGAGAGATTGAGAAAAGCAGGGAGAGAGAACAGGCTTACCATTAACACAGGGCGGGGCCTAAACCCGCCAGGGTCGTAACAGTGAAAACATGGGAGAATTAGGCCTACCTGTCAGTGTGATATCTGGGCGTGGTGAAGTCCACACAGCCTGTCTATTCGTGGCGAAATGGTAGACAGAGACAGTCTCATGTCATTCTCTGGATCAAGCCTAGCCCTGTACTTATTCTTTAAGTACGCCAGTGTAGAAAAACCACTCTCACACAGGTATGTGGTTGGAAAGGGCAAAAGACACCTCATTGCTTTTGCAGCAAGCTGTGGAAATTCTGTCTGGCAACTTATCCAGAATTTAACAAGGGGCTGTGTGTCGTACATATGCCTCCTGACAGAGTCTGTGGACATCTCAATCAGCTTATCCTCTTCCACAGCCGTCAGACTTGACCCTACTGATGCATCGTCACTGAATGGGAGCAGGATCCACTTGCTGTCACGGCGCCACTCTTCCGAATCAGTGAAGTACTTTGCGAATTGACGCACAAGCTTCCTCAAATGCTCACATATAGTGTCGTTGATGTCAGTGCTGTCAGGGTATTCCTCAACTGAAGGAAACATCGCCAAGTTATTGCTCTCCACTCGTTCGATCCACTTTGACATTTTTTTCACAAATGCGTCGAGCTTCTCGTAGAGCTGCATGACGTTTGCATCTCTCCCTTGCATGGAGCTGTTCAACTTGTTCAGCTCTGCAAAAACATCTGTGAGGTACGCCAGCTTAGTTAACCAGTAACTATCGTTGAAATTGGAAGCCAGATCAGAATGCTTCTCGCACAAGAACTCGTAGATAGCTCCGCGTAGTTCAAACACACGGGCGAGCACAGCGCCGCGAGACAGCCAACGCACCTCTGAATGATAAAGGAGAGAGCTGTGTTCACTTCCCAAGTCATGGCATAGGGATGAAAACAGGCGTGTATTCAATGCGTTTCGTTTTATGAAGTTGACCGTCTTGACAACGACATCAAACACACCACTGAGCTCAACACTGAGATCTTTGGAGGCGAGAGCCTCTCTATGAATCAGGCAGTGTGTCCAAATTACCCCCGGAGCCACCCTCCTTACATGCGCAAACAGTCCAGTCTTGCTGCCACTCATGGCTCGGGCCCCATCGCTGCATAATGCAACGCACCTCTGCCACGAGATATTGTGCTCCGTGAAAAAATCGTCCAGTGCTTTAAATATTTCTACACCGGTAGTTCGCCCGGGCAGTGGTTTGCAAAAAAGAAATTCCTCGCACATAGTGCCACTGTCCTCGTATCGCACAAATGTTAACAGTTGCGCATCATTAGTAACATCTGTCGTCTCGTCGATTTGAAGGGAAAACAGAACTGTCTGAAGTTTTGCCATCAGCTGGTCTTTGACATCATTTGCCATTTCCCCAATTCGTCTTCCGATTGTGTTGTCTGACAACGGAATAGTTTTTAATTTGTTGGCACATTCTTCGCCTACCATAGTGTGCTGGACTGGGTTTATTTTACAAGTGATTAATGTGCATTTCCTACTCCTGCCACTAGGTGGTGTCTTTGCTTTGGGGTTGGGTTTAACATTTGGGCAGTCATATTGAAATTCATGATAGTCATGTGACACTTACAGGAAGTCACCTGGAATGCTTTGTTTATCAGACCAGTTTTGGCATGGTAGTGTGAGCAGCAGCTACATCTTATTCCATCCTCTTTTGAATTCACTTTATAGGAGCATCGTCTGTGAGTATCTTTGCAGGATATTGTTAGTGTAATTACTTGATGTGTTTATTTCTGCATATTTTTGTAATTTCAGCGAAGTAAGAGCAATTAATGTTTGACATGCGGTTTCATATATCCAGCTAGTCACTGTAGTAACTTTCTAGGCTTGTTGTAGGCCTTATCTTTGGGGATGTGTATCTGATATCTTAGTTATTACATATTTTATGCTGATTGTGTATTTTCTTTCTTTCTTCATTTTAGTTTTACACCTTTTACATGCTGTCAGTTTGAATAAATCTACCAAATCTGACCGGTGTGTGATGGGAGTCATCTGTCTGTCTAATTGAAGAAGGGGAACTCTTTAGTGAGGGCAGAACAGTAAAAAGACGGACTCAACAGTGATTTCTACCGCAGTGAGTAAGATATCCAGCCTGTTCTGCATCTACCAGTATCAAGATGTCATTAAGAGAAGAAAAGAACTATGAAACAAGGTCAGAGTGCTCACGCACATCAAAATTATCAAAGCGCTCTGTGAGATCTTCAGCTAGCTTGCAGGCTGCATTGGAAGCACGCGCAAAGGCAGAAGGTGCACGGGCGAGAACGTTACATGCACAAAGGGAGATTGATGTTAAAGTAAAAAAGGCTCAGCTGAAAGTGGAGGAGACACGTCTTGATGCCACATTGGAAGCCATACAGCAAGAGAAGGATGCCGACGCCGCTTTTGCTGAAGCTAATGTATGGGAATCGGCAGTGGATCTGGCAGCTTTAGGGGAGCTCACTGTTCATGATGAATACCAAGGCTCATCCTATCATTCAGTTGAGAGAACAGAGAAATATGTTCAAGAACAGTATGCCTATGTGAAATCTAATGAGCGCACAGACGATCCAGAGCAGGATAAAAAGGTTGATTTTACTCCCTCAGCAGCTGTTAACCTCAACTCTAATGATGATTCTCAGAGACATCATGAGCTACCTAGGCAAAGTGAGAGGCAACGTTTATCTGTGACAGCCACAATGCCAACTGCAACAGCTGCTCATTCAAAACGGCCGCCAGTGCAATTCACACCAAAAAGAGAAAGTGAATTTATTGCACCACAACCAGCATCTGAACCAAGGAACCAATGGACACCCAGACACGATACAGCAGATTACAGCTATCCACGGGGAGGAGAATCCACTTCTAATGTATCAGTGCTAGCAAGGTTCTTAGCTCGCCGTGAGCTACTCGCAGCTGGACTCACGAAGTTCAATGACAAACCCGAAAACTACTGGGCCTGGAGGTCCGCCTTCTCTAACGCTACTGAAGATCTGGGTCTGAAGCCTAGTGAGGAACTTGACCTGCTGATTAAGTGGCTTGGACCGGAATCTGCAGAGCATGCAAGGAGAGTGAGGTCGGTTCGAATCAACTACCCTGGTGAGGCCCTCAGCATGGTCTGGAGAAGACTAGAGGAGGTTTATGGATCGCCAGAGGCCATGGAGACAGCACTCTTTAACAAGCTCGAACGGTTCCCCAAGTTCTCCAATAAAGAACCCAAGCGGCTACGTGAACTAGGTGATCTTCTCCTGGAGATACAGGCAGGCAAGGAGGATGGGTTCCTGCCTGGTTTGGCTTATCTGGACACGGCGCGAGGCATTCATCCGATCCTGGAGAAATTGCCATTCAACCTGCAGGAGAAGTGGATGGTGCAAGGTACAAGGTATAAAGAAAGACACCACACCATCTTCCCACCCTTCTCAGTGTTCGCCGACTTCATTCGTGCAGAAGCAAAGATGAGAAATGATCCAAGCTTCGCTGCTGCAGCGCCCAGCAACACGCCCAGCAACACGCCACCTAAGTGGGAGAAATTCCCAACAAAATCAGCTAAAACCCCTATAGCTGTGCATAAAACAGAGGTTGACAATCCTGCCAAGGGTGATGAGACCAAGGGTTCAGACAACCCGAAGAAAGAGTGTCCCATACACAAAAAGCCCCACCCCCTACCTAAGTGTAGAGCCTTTCGAGCCAAACTGCTGGACGAACGTAAGGCCTTGCTTAAGGAGAATGGCATATGCTTCCGTTGTTGTTCCTCAACCTCCCACCAAGCTAAGGACTGCAAGGCTATCATCCAGTGCTCTGAGTGCAACAGCGATAGGCACATTGCAGCCCTTCATGCCGGCCCTGCACCATGGACAACAAAGCCAGCTAGCGGCCCCTCTGAAGAGCATGGCGGGGAGGGAGAGGAATCTACTCCGGCTTCAGTCACTACCTCAATCTGCACTGAGGTCTGTGGTGACAGCGCGGCAACCAAATCCTGTGCCAAAATCTGTCTCGTCTATGTGTATCCTAAAAACCAACCCGAGAGGAAGACAAGAGCATACGCCATCATAGATGACCAGAGCAATAGGTCACTAGCCAGGTCATCATTCTTTGAGCTGTTCAGCATAGCTGACAACACTTCTCCCTACACACTCAAAACCTGTGCGGGTGTGTCAGAGGCTGCAGGCCGCAGGGCAAGGGGGTTCATAGTGGAGTCAGCTGATGAAAAGACCAGTCTAGCTCTGCCTACACTCATCGAGTGTGATCAACTGCCTGATAACAGGGCAGAGATTCCTACGCCAGCTGCTGTGAAGTACCATCCACACCTGAAATCCCTAACCTCCAAGATACCTCCCCTTGACCCGAGGGCCGAGATCTTACTTCTTTTAGGGAGAGACATTATTCAGGTCCACAAGGTCCTTGAACAGCGCAATGGCCCCCCACACGCTCCTTTCGCCCAGCGGCTAGCCCTCGGCTGGGTGATCGTAGGGGATGTGTGTATTAACGGTGCACACGTACCCTCACCTGTGAACACATACAGAACCTACATTCATGAGAATGGGCGTCCCAGCGTTCTGTGTCCCTGCCTCAACAAAATTGAAATCAAAGAAAAGCTCAACCACACTTGTCAGTTCCAAAGTCCTTCAGCCTCAGAGCGGCAGTCCTTACCAAGTGACAAATCGCAACTCATGGGGGAGTCCATCTTCTGCCACACAAAGGACGACGACAAGACAGCACCTTCTATGGAGGATCTTGCCTTCCTGAGGATTATGGACAAGGAACTGAAACAGGGTGAAGACAACAGCTGGCAGGCTCCACTCCCCTTCCGAAGCCCACGCCAGCGTCTGCCAAACAACCGTGAGCAGGCTAGGACCCGTCTCGCTATGGTCACCAAGACACTCAGGAAACACCCTGAGAGGAGAGAGCATTTCACTGAGTTCATGAGCAAGCTCTTCGAGAATGGACATGCTGAAGTGGCACCACCCTTACCACCAGATGAGGAGAGCTGGTATCTACCGTTCTTTGGGGTATACCACCCTCAGAAGCCTGGACAGGTGAGGGTGGTATTCGACTCCAGTGCACAACACCAAGGGGTGTCCCTCAATGATGTCCTCCTCACAGGCCCAAACATGAACAACAGTTTGCTCGGGGTACTGCTGCGCTTCAGAAGGGAGCCAGTGGCCGTGACGACTGACATCCAGCAGATGTTCCATTGCTTTGTCGTACGTGAGGACCATCGGAACTTTCTGCGCTTCCTCTGGCATCGCAATAATGACCTGGATGACGACGTCATTGAGTACAGGATGTGCGTACATGTCTTCGGAAATAGCCCGTCACCGTCCGTAGCCACATACGGGCTCCGAAGAGCTGCTGCAGAGGGAGAGAGGGAGTACGGCGTAGAGGCGAGGCTGTTCGTTGAGAGAAACTTCTATGTTGACGATGGCCTTCTGTCTGTCCCTTCAGAACAGGAAGCCATCACTCTTCTTCACAACACTCAAGGTATGCTGGCCCTCTCCAACCTCCGGCTTCACAAGATCTTGTCAAACAGGGTGGCTGTGATGAGAGCCTTCCCTCCTGAAGATCTGGCTAAGGGGATGAAAGATCTGGATCTCAGCACAGACCCCATTCCCATGCAGAGAAGTTTAGGGGTGAGCTGGGATGTTTCGGAAGACGTATTCACCTTCCAAGTTGCTGATGCAGAGAAGCCTTACACAAGACGTGGGGTCCTGTCAACTGTTAACAGTCTGTTCGACCCACTAGGTTTCGCTGCCCCTGTAAGCGTTCAAGGAAGGTCCATACTGAGGGAGCTCACCACAGAGTCATGCGACTGGGACGCCCCTCTCCCTGAGGAAAAGTACAGAGAATGGAAGCTGTGGAGGGACTCTCTGAAGGAGCTTGAACAGCTCAAGATTCCGCGCCAATACACCTCCATCTCTCTCCGTCAAGCATGCAGTAAGGAGCTGTGTGTATTCTGTGACGCTTCCACCATTGCTATAGCTGCTGTCGCCTACGTGAGAACAACCGATGCAAGCAGTAATGTTGAGGTTGGCTTCATGTTTGGCAAGGCAAAGCTTGCTCCACGTCCAGAAACGACAATTCCAAGGCTCGAGCTGTGCGCTGCGGTCCTGGCTGTAGAGATTGCAGACGTGATTGTGGATGAGATGGACACCATCTTTGACGCTGTGACCTTCTACTCAGACAGCAAGGTGGTCCTAGGCTACATTCACAATGAGTCAAGACAATTCTACGTCTACGTGAGCAACAGGGTGCAGCGCATCAGGAGGTCAACAAGCCCTAAACAATGGAAGCACGTGCCCTCCAGCCAAAACCCTGCAGACCACGGCTCACGATCAGTCCCAGCAGGCAGCCTAACTCACACCTCATGGCTGTGCGGACCACCATTCCTGTTGACACCAGCGACACTTCTCACACAGAAGGTCAGTGCCCTTCCTCCTCCCAAGGGTGAGTTTGACGAGAAGGACCTCTACGGCAAGCAGTGGAGGCAGGTCCAAAGCCTCGCCAACACCTTTTGGCATCGATGGAGGACAGAGTACCTCCCCACCCTGCAGAAACGCAGGAAGTGGGAAAAAGAGAAACGCAATCTGAAAGAAGGTGACGTCATCCTCCTGAAAAACGACCAGTTGCAGAGAAACGACTGGCCCATGGGCGTCATCGTCAAGACCTTCCCCGGCACCGACGGGAGGGTAAGAAAGGTGGAGATCAAGACTGCGAGGGATGGGTCAAGCAAGACCTTTCTGCGACCTGTCTCAGAGGTCGTCCTACTCCTCTCCCCAGAGACTGATTAGAGTTACCGTTCTTAGCTCCCCTTGTTAAAGGTGGCATCTTTTTAGATACCAAGCGGGGAGTGTGCTGGACTGGGTTTATTTTACAAGTGATTAATGTGCATTTCCTACTCCTGCCACTAGGTGGTGTCTTTGCTTTGGGGTTGGGTTTAACATTTGGGCAGTCATATTGAAATTCATGATAGTCATGTGACACTTACAGGAAGTCACCTGGAATGCTTTGTTTATCAGACCAGTTTTGGCATGGTAGTGTGAGCAGCAGCTACATCTTATTCCATCCTCTTTTGAATTCACTTTATAGGAGCATCGTCTGTGAGTATCTTTGCAGGATATTGTTAGTGTAATTACTTGATGTGTTTATTTCTGCATATTTTTGTAATTTCAGCGAAGTAAGAGCAATTAATGTTTGACATGCGGTTTCATATATCCAGCTAGTCACTGTAGTAACTTTCTAGGCTTGTTGTAGGCCTTATCTTTGGGGATGTGTATCTGATATCTTAGTTATTACATATTTTATGCTGATTGTGTATTTTCTTTCTTTCTTCATTTTAGTTTTACACCTTTTACATGCTGTCAGTTTGAATAAATCTACCAAATCTGACCGGTGTGTGATGGGAGTCATCTGTCTGTCTAATTGAAGAAGGGGAACTCTTTAGTGAGGGCAGAACACATAGCTCTGCACATATCTATGGCTGCTGGCAATATAAGCTGCTCTGCAATGGTATGGGGCTTCTTACTTTTTGCAACCCTGAGAGCGACCAGATACGATGCTTTCAGTGCGTTTTCATTTATTTTTGCACTCTTCCTCATGGTAGCCTGCTGTCCTTTGAAATCACGCAACATCTGTTGCATGTACTCAACGGGTTTGGCCTTCAAGTGGACGTGATGCGTCTCCATATGCCGCGTAAGTTTCGACGGCTTCATAGCTTCATTACAGAGAATTGTTGAACATACGAAACACAGTGGTACCTCCTCTCCTGCTCTGTCTGTCGTCACTGTGAATCCATATTTAACATATTCCTCATTGTATTTTCTTTTTCGTCTTTTTTGCGAAGTTGACGCTTCGGAAGCCTGTCCTTGCCCTATCGTGGCGGCCTGTCCCTCTGTCGTGGCAGCCTGACCCTCTGTCATGGCAGCCTGTCCCTCTGGCACTTTCCTCACTACAAAACGATCCATTGGTGCTAGATATATAGCTAGACTAGTACATATGTAACAAATGTTTGCTGTACTACAACCTATCTTAAAATACTCTCGTCGGCTATGCTTATAAATGTGTGTCAACTTTGCTCGCAAGACTGTACGTAATGAATAATAAGTGAGGTTAGCGACGCAACTCATTACCATTAGCGAATCACAGGCTACCATAGACTGGATAGGCGCAAGGCTACATTCTGTCAGCTTGAATTTCCTTTATATTATTTTAAACATATTTTTCACGATATGTAACGGTATTCTGGAAATGTGTTGAAATATCAAAGCGAATTTATATTAAAAAAAAACAATGGTGAACTGATCAACATAGGCTCTTGTCACGGACCACATGCAATGCCGCCGCGGACCACCAGGGGTCCGCGGACCACCGGTTGAAAACCCCTGGCTTAAGGCTTTGAGCTGTTTCATCCATATTTCTTGCTTTGCACACTTTATCTTAGAACTTTTTGGTTTTATTTAAATACACACGTCCAAGGGTTAATTAAATGTCTGAAATGGGAACACCTAAAGGCAAGTTACTTAAATAAGTTAAATAATATTTCTTTCTATCATATCATGCAGGTTCAGCCCTGATACATGAAAATCCCAAACTCAATCTGGCAAGTGTCAGAGTATTTTAGAGAAGGTGCATAAAGTCTTCATCGTGGTAGTACTAAAATATCCATGATGGTAATTTATTTTAATATTATAGTGATAAAACAGATTTATTACATTATAAAATAATATTAAGAAATAATATTACTGCTCTGCATTTAACACTTTTTTGGCAGCATCTGGGGAAGTCAAGGACGGTGAGTAAGTCCTTTATTCCGCACAGATATATCTCATGAACTATTCAATGGATTGATCTGCATAGGGAAATGCCTACTGACATTGGGAAAGCCTTTTCTTTCCCTCATGCTACCATGAGGTTGACATTATTTGTGTTTTAGTACAATGTTTTAAAGAATTCTTGAAGGATTACCAATTAAATTGGGGACATTCATGTCCCCAGTGGATGACACTTAAAGTTCCCATCCAAACATATTGAAAGTAAGCAAAAAAGTGACTGGAGGCACATCTACTCTTTCTACCCAAATGTAAGATTGTTGGATCTCAGCTTACCCAACTGTAAGAATAATCAATATATTGTAACGGAACATTAAAGGATATAATTCACTGTTTCTGGACGGACCAGATTTGTGTACTTCCGGTCATACCGGATGTTATTGTTTTAGCGTCAGCTAGCATGTAGCTTATATTATATTGTATATATGAGTAGAGGGAGAATAATGCGTGGAGTTACATAGTAAACACACAGCCTCTAACTCTCACTCATGTACGCTGCAATAATACTATCACGTGTTTAATAACCAGTAAACCTCAGAGAATTGCATAATAGAATATCATAGGTGGAAGCTTCATGACTAGGCCAACAGATGGTGATGATGACGTCATAAGAGGGCTAAGCAGAATGTGCCCTGGACCCGCCTCCTCCGACGTCAGCCAATAGGAGAGACGGTGATACGCCCATGTGACAGCATGGGGCCAACAGGATACGGCCCCCCGCTGCCAACCAATGAGAGAAGACGAGACTGGAAGGACCAGAGAGTAGAAATGCCTGATGTAAACAGAAGATCGAGGTCTTTCCTCCACGCTGCTGTTAGACAGCTAGCTGCCTAAACGTGGTCTGTGGATCAGTGGCGTGGGGGGAGGACCGCAGCTGTGTTTCCCTTTTGGACTTACTGTGCCGTTATGTTAATAAATATTGTTATACTTTACAGACAAGCTTCTTGGTCTGTTTAAGACCAACTCTTGGTCCTCAAACAAAGAACATTTCCTAACAAAACCAATGAATCAAAAAGTCAGTGTAGTCCAATTTTAGTCTGAGAACCATTAAATAGGCAAAGAGGCAAAATGTGTAATAGCTCTGAAATGGTAGATTATCCTCAATCAATGCCGCCCGGCTAAAGGGGACATGTTTCACTCTGGGGTTTTGCAACAAGCAGCTAAGCCCAAACACACAACCCTGCACAAACAGCTGTTCATCTACATGTGAGTATTAACACTGTTTATAGCAGGTAAACATGGATACACCCAGACAAAAACCCACATGCCTGCGTATACTCATCTACTCACATGTTCCCAGACAGCATTAAACTATACAGAGAGAAACAAACACACACACATACAAACACTTCCGCTAGATTCAGTGAGCTTAGAACATTTCCCTGCATAATGAGTCTTGGTCACATCTGAATAATTGATAGCAGAAAATGGATTTGGGAATACGTTGTAATTTCTCCTGTGAGCAAAATAACCACCTTCCCAAAACAAGACACTGCTGAAACATTTATATCAGAGTGGGGGCATGAGGGTTGCTTGTGTCTGTGGGAGAGAGTCCGCATAGTTTAGTGTTAATTAAATCTATATTCACATTTACCTGAACCTGAGATTGCCCTTCTCACTTCCTGCCCACTGTTTCCTTCTGTTCCTAATCCATTCCTCTTCCTCTGTCTTTTATTTATTCTCTTCCGTCTCCTCCTCCTCTTTCCTTTCTACTTATTTTCCTCCATCTTTACTTCTCTTTTGCTCTCTGTAGTGCAGTTCTTATGCAGTTAATGAATACTGCAGTTATAGACCCACAGAGCCCATCTTCATTTCTATAGGGTAGCCTACAGCTTACATTATAGCATGGGATTTAAATATGGATATTAATATTTAATATGCTGGTATTCAGTCTTATTATATGGTCATTCCCTTTTATAAGATCCAAACCAATTCATACAAATTGTATGATAACTGAATTCTTTAGTCTCAGGTCAATACTGTCATTAGCATGATATATTACGCTCAATGCTAACACAAAAGTTCAGACAAGGTCAAATGGACCTTTTAATAATCCGATATGCGAGCAGAACAGATATGTTGCATAGACAATAGGCCGTAAAATATAAGATTCCAATCATACATACAAAATGTTATGCCACTCTAGAATAAGAATAGAGCTATGGAAATCTATCTTCACTCTATAGTTAGCATAGATAACTGTAGCTTTATGCTAACTCTAGAGCTAGTGAGTTCATGCTATAGCAGGTTAGCATATAGGCTATATAACTCAAGGTTAGACACAAACAAAATTAAAAAGCGTCTATCTACATATTCTTGGGAATCTATTTAAAACTAATCTTCATAAAATGTAATGCAGTGTTATGTCTCTGTAGCGTAAGAGCCAGCGTCAAATATATTATTGATTCCCTTCAGTTCACCCCAAAATCTGAAATACATATTTTTCTCTTACCTGTAGCTCTTATGATCAATCTAAGTTTTTGGGAGAATGTGTTTGGTTAACCCAAACAGAATAGATTGTCGCTGCCTATTTTACAAATAAAATACATCAGTAAAAACCCTACTCAAGAATATCCAGCTACTCTCACAATAGCTTTTTACTTCTGGCTATTGCATTTACTTTTCAGAAATCTGTAAGTGGTGTTAATATTTGGAAATGTTTTAGTTGAGGGGACCTTATCGAACTGCGTATTGTTAATTTTGTATTTAGATTACCATCAGTGGTAAGCAGCTGTCATTATTTTAGCAGGACTAACAGGGATTGTAGTAGTAAAAGTGGTTGAGTTAATTTGAGATGCTACAGTATTTGTCTGGGGGTCAAATCGTGCTCTCCAGATTGCCTATCCTGTTGAGTGTGTTGACTGACAAGCTGCAGTATTGTCTGTCAAGTGTTTGCTGGCCTGAAGCTGAGAGTTCTCTGTCTTGTCAGTCAAGTAGGCTACACTCGCCCGATAGGCTGGTGCCTGCGATTATATGGCTCATATCGCAGTTATTCCAGAAGAATGCTTTAGTATTTAACACACATCTTCAATTGGCCATGTGGGAATCCAAATTAAAGGCTATATTTGTGTAATGGGCAACATGTGTTCCATTTGAGTATACCTTTAGTCTTTTCAAAGTACTTCTTATTCAGTAGTAATTTTAAAGCACACCATGTTCCTCCGCTTTCAACTCCAAACACCTGCTGTGCTGTACCACTGATGGTAAATAAAAGTCTGATGGTGCATTTATGGTTTGTCAGTTTGAAGCTATACATTAGAATAAAAAAGATTCTGAATCAAAAAAAACAATTGACTTCTTCCTGTTTTCTTCTTATTTGCTCTTCTCATACTAACTAAGGCTAGCAAACCACACATTTACGTTTTAACATTACATTTGTGTCACTAAGCAAGCTTTTTGCAAACTTTTAAAAATTCAATTCAGCAAGAGCCCCGCTAGCTATTTTCCTCTGCTTCTAGTCTTTATGCTAAGCTATGCTAATTGATAGCTCCAGCTATGTACTTGATGCACACACATTTACAGTAAAGGGTGTTACATTTTTCAGCTTCTACAGTATATGGAAACTTTTTGCAAAAATATTGATTTTCAAGGACGGGGAAATGGACACTTGAAGCCCATTTCCCTTTTTTGTGAAACAGTAGGAATTTTACATTGGAATACAACTAGTGATACCTCCTTTACCTCCAAGCTCTATGACTTCACCTTTTGTAGAAAATATGTATTTTACAAAAATACAGGAATTTTGACTGAAAAATGTCGGATGTCGATTAGGGAGATGAACCCCTCCCCATCTGCGGACTTCATTTGCAATTTGGATGTAACCTCAGATTGATATTCAATTATAATGGCCAGTAACATCCCAGGTGGTATGCAACTCTTGCCAATAACTGTTAATCTCTGACAGCCATCACATGGGAAACACACATTTCCTTTTCTAGGCAGCCGATTTGAGCAGGTGACCCCTTTCAATCACCCACTCGTTCCTGCTCAACTAGCCAAGTGCTCTGAATTATGTAGAAGGAGATTCGAAGTGAGGTGGATGGAGAAAGACTGAGCTGGACCTTTTAAGACACTGTATGGCTCGATATACCCGAGGACTATGTTTAAATAAACATTATACAGAGAGAGAAGGTGAGAATCATGCAGAGTCATACTGCTGAGCCAAGTCACACATGATTCCACTTGTCTTCTAGTCTATAAAGCTGCTTTAATACATTGTAGATGTCCACATGTAAGTCCAGAGGTGGAAATATTTATGCATATACAGGCCTCCAGACTAACTTTTTGCATTGGTTGCACTGGTGCGCCCAGCTTTTTTTTTTAGGTGGACCAGCAAAATATTTTTCTTTGTGTCACCTTTAACGCCATAAGGTCACCTATTATCGCTCTCCATAACTTGTATAATGTGAATGATTTTTAAACAAGAATAAGGTGTAGAGAAATGCTTGTCTTTATTTGAAGCACACTTATACATAAAAAGAAAAATAAAGTGTTTAAGGTGCTTCACTGAGATGAAATTGGACATTTCAAACTAAAACATTAAGCAAAATAAAACATTTCCAAATAAAAGTGCTTGTGCTTAAAGTGCTTCACTGAGCTGAGAACTAACATCATGTCTCAAAGTCTTATAGCAGGTCTCCGCTTGCTGTCACATGCCCCTCAGATTGCCAACACCTATAATTTGGCCTTCTTGCCCTTTGGCCTTGGCTAAACCAGCTTGCCACACTCTCCCTAGCATCAAAATCTGATTCTTATCAGGTCTTCCACTGAGTCTGTGTGAAGTGACGCTCTAGCATCTGATTTGATTCTCTTCTGTGAAGAGAATCCTCTCTCACAAACAGCAGATGACACTGAGAGGACCAGCAGAATGTGGACAATGTGCAGTATGTTCTGAAAAATATACACATTCTCATTGGGATGTACAAGCTGTCAAAGTTGTTTTTGAGGTTAAAGTTGACATTGATATTGATATGAAAATGTCATTAAAAAGAAAAAGAGTAAAACCTTGTACTCTGAACAGTATGGCTCTCTGGTTAACATCAGCTCCCAAAGGCTGAGGTAGGTCTTGTCCTTGAACATCCTGGCGATTAACAGCTTCAGACCCACAAACTCTTCTTTTGCCAACTCAGTGTTAACACCATTTCTGAAATTGACATGGAATAAACAGCCAATCAGTGTTTAAATGAACATGATTGCTACCAGCACTATTGCATACTATTGTGTAGTGGTCCACTATGCTACCTTGTGAGGACAGGGGATAAGTGATCCAAGAGGAATACTAGGTCCTCAGCACCATGGTCCACTAAGTCCTCTTGGTCTTCTGGTCAGCTATCATGATTGAAGATGTTGCAGCATTTGACAGCCTTGGTTGTGGCAGATTCTGTAGCATCCCCTCCTATTGGAAGGATAAAGACATCTTAATGAAATGATTAACATCATTTCTCAATGTGTCCATAAGACAGAGGAGTACACTTGCCTAGGAGGCTATAGAATCTTGCTTTCAAGTGTTTGACAGTAGATTTGATTGTCGCCTCCATCGCGCTTAGTTTAGTGATAGCACCACCATCCTCTGCCAGCTTAGAGACTTCCCCTTTGAGTGTAACTGTCTGTGTGGGACATAAACATAAACACAAATTGTGAGTTAGATATTATTATTATACATACATATATATTTTCCTATATCAGAAACAAAACCACAAATGTACCTGGAATTTCTAGGGTGGCATTTCACTGTGCTCATCCTGCTGCCTCTGCAGTCGAAGGTCAGCCATGAACTGTGACTGTCTGCCCCCAGGCTTAGATCTTGCAGCCATCACCTCTTTGGTCACCAGCAGATTTTCAAGAGCCCAAACTGCCTGTTTAGACATATCATAAGCACTTTTATAAATACAGATGAAGCTAATAAAAAACATAATTGAAAATTAAATCCCATTTCACCTCCCTGACCTGAGGTATGGTGGACTAATTTATCTGAAGTGGGAGACTAAACTTGGTTATTCCAGCAAAAACATCAGCCAGAAAGTGACAAAATGTCACAAAAGTGCGATCTTCCTTTGATTTCTTGACCCGTATCATACAACCACAGCAACTATTCATATAGCCTTCAACATGAATAAACACAATTCTGGGCAGGGAAAATGACTGTAGTTAAAATTACACTCATTAAGTAAATTCCCTGTGGAAATACACTGACCTTTCAGGCTCGGCCTGCAATATCTGCATTGGCAGAGGACCCTGCCAAATGGTCCATATGACAGTAGGCTGCAGTGAACTGGCCATGGCCATTCTGTCCGGGTCTGAGGAATGACATGTGGAAGCCATTGCATTCCTTTAACCCCACCGGGGACTAGGACATTAACTTCCAGGTCTGCTCCAATGGCCTTCAGCTCCCTTATTGATTTTGGACTAAAATGATCTTCCACAACAAATGTAGCAGATCATATACTTGACCAATCATAACATTGTCCCTCTGGACTGACAACATAGCCAATACCAATCTGTAAAGATACATCACAATTAGTTTACAAATAGATAAGTTATCTCGTTATGAGAAAATGCACAAAAGCCTATATAATTAGGCCTACCTGTGAGGCATACAGTGAAAGGGCACAATGAAATCTCCTGCATCTCTTTGTAAAAGGGCTATAACCCCCCCCCCCTTTTCTGCAGAGGTTAACTGCAGCACCATCAGCAGCCAGAGCAATCGTTTTCCCCAGCCAATCTGCACACTGATGCCCAAGCGCAGCAAATGCTTGCTTGTGGCAGCATGAATTCCTAAAGAAAAAAAGATCATGCAGGTCATGTAGAAGGGTTCGTTTATTCGAAGTCCAGGAGTGGATTTAAAAGAAAACAAAGTGAAGCTCCTCTTGTAAGTTTTAAAAGGAGTATTTAATAAAAGGATGTGGCAGTAGGTTTTACAAAAGTTTCACAGCCTTTGGGCTGTGGCTCAATGGTTCGGGACACGCTTCTACAGGCCACGTAAGAGTCGAAACTCAAAAGCAGTTAACTGTCTGGCGGTTGGGAACAAAGAGATTGATTTTACTATAGAATCATCTTTTGTGCTACTATCCCTTTCCGGTCATTGTCTTTCTCTCTTCTTCTTCGCTTTCCTCAATCTCCGCAGCTCCACACTCTTCTTCTACTCTCTTAATTCCCACCCCCTCTTTCTACCCAGCTAACTAGGGCAACATCTTCCCCCCATAAACACCCCCCCCCCCTTTTGAGTCTCTCCCCCGTCAGCGCTGCCCCCCGTAATTCCTCGTCCCTGAGGAAGAGCAACACCCTGAAAGCGATCCGGCATCCGCCGCTCCCTCTGCGACCTCCTTACTCCATGATCCACTTGTGGAGTAGTATTCCGTGGCACTATTGCCCCCAGCGGGGTCACCATCTCCCCCTGAAGGACATCCAGCGGCTGCATCGGTGGGTCTCTCCTGCGGCAGGGGGGCCTGAGCCGTGCTCTGGTAGGTGTCACAGGAAAGGTTGTCCTTTTGTAAGGTGCCATCCCGGTGAAGTACCACTGTGCGCCCTCTGGGAACCAGTTTGACCCGATACACCACCTCCCCCACTCTCTCGACCACATAGCAGGGGCCAATCCATGTGCTGTCCAGCTTAGGGCAACGGCCCTTCACTCTCTTTGGTCCATACACCCAGGCAAGGTCCCCATCCTGGAAATCCTGACCTTTGACGTGCACGTCAAAGACCCGCTTTTGACGGACGCCCGCCTGCTGAGACTGGTTTCTGGCGAAGCTGTGGGCCTTTTCTAGACGGTCCTGTAGCCGCCTGGCATATTCTGGACCAGCAAAGGCATCAGGTGCATCTGGTGGGCGTCCATAGGCCAGATCCGGTGGCGTTCTGAGCTCCCAGCCCAACATCAACAACGCTGGAGTACAGCCGGTTGGTTCTTGGACTGCACTGCAGTAAGCCATGAGGATGAGGGGTATCTGCTGGTCCCAGTCACTTTGATCCGGGCAGTGCGGGGTGGTCCTAGTTTTCTTGATGCCGAGCTGGCTACACGTCGCAGCGAAAACCTGTGTGTCGAAGTTCCGCCTTTGGTTGGAATGAAGCTCAGATATAAGTTAGTAAAAAAAATCAAATGTAGGTGAATAGTGCGCGATATTTGAAAACGTTTTCAGAAAAAAACAGCCTTCATCCCATCTCTCTTTAGAGTTTCATTCATTTTGTTGGCAGCTCATTCCTTAAAACAGAAGCCTTGGATTGCATAACAAGAGTAAATATGAAGGTTTAAATGTCAAGCTTTAATGGGTGTCTTTTTTTTCAATTAGAATTTGTTAGAAAATGTTTAACATTTTAAATGACTGAATTCATTTGAAATTGGGCTCATTAAGATATTTGAACATATATATTTGAGAAGTACAATATAAGACAAGAAAAGTTTTAATTTGTGGGCCATATTGCATTTTAGTTTTCGAATTTGCAGAGGGCCGATTCAAAATGGCCTGCGGGCCGCATTTGGGCCCCGGGCCATAGTTTGGATGCCCCTGCTCAGTGGCGGCGCCAGAGTATTTTTATTCTGGTTCATCTACGGTGGGGCTAACCCATACAGCGGTGGGGCTCAAGTCAATGCCATAATTTCAATGTGAATATATATTTAATAAAACAACACCCTCCCACAGCTAGAAACACGCACACGCACATACACACACACACACACTCACACACACACAGAGACAGACAGACAGACAGACAGACAGACAGACAGAAAGACAGAAAGACAGACAGACAGAGAGAGAGAGAGAGAGAGAGAGAGAGAGAGAGAGACGGTATAGTTAATAGTTACGTTGTCCTAAAGCCATACATAGTCTACCACACAACGGCCAAGAGTCAACACACATCTCCAGCAAATTAAGTATGTAATTAGGCAACAATTGGCCACAGCAAGGAAAAGCACCACCACTACCCAAAAAATGTCGGCAGGCGAAGCAGAAAGTGGCGTCCATCTCAACCGAATATTCAAGCCAGCTGTATGTGCCAAACCATGTGCAGCATTGAAAGTTCTCTGCTGGTTACCTATAACCTTGAAGGGTACATTTTCCTGAAGGGGCGCCACGGTCCATCCTCGGGTTGTTGGCTAATGTCAGTGGTAGCATTAGCATCAAGGCCAGAGTCCGTGCCCGCAGTGGTTGGCTGTAGCTGGCCATGGCCCCTTTCCCCGTCCTCTTCCTACTGCTGCTGCTGCTGCTGCTACTTCTGCTCCATCTCCTCTTCTTTTTGCTGATCTTCGTCCGGCCGAGCCTTGCACATAGAAGAAGCAGGACCGGAGTGGTCGTCTTCCCCTGCAGGTGTCAAAGGTGTGTCCTTATCCAACACGCCCGCCACTGCCATCTGTTGTTCCGTCCGACAACGTTTAAAAACAAATGTATCCGTGATAAAGTTTGACCTGAGCTTAATAGGCTACGAGCACAATAGAAGTTCCAGTTAACTTCCGTGTATTGAGTGTACGCTCGACTACTTCCGGTGGGTTGTGTTGTTGTGGAGATTGGAGATGCTAGTTTAGAGCTGCTAATAATTTGATTGACAAAGTTTAAATATGAGTGGATTTCGGGTGAAAGAGAGGCGGTTGGCGTATCAACGCGTGAAAAAGAGCGCACTCCATTGTTGTGTACCACTTTGTACAAATTCGTCGAGGTACAATAGTACTATAAGCTTCCATAGCTTTCCAGTGGATGTGTCGGTGAGAGCCGAATGTATGGTAAGAGTACGGCGGGACGACTTCACCCCAAGCAAGACGTCGTGTTCGCAGCAGGCAAACATCTACTGACTTGTATTTTAATTAACAAATTATTTATTTGAAATCTATATCAACTTGGTTTCCCTTTGTGTTGTTTAATTTCCCTCAAGTGGGGCTGACTCATTGAATATTACTTGGTTTTATGGTAGGGCTAATGGTATGGCTAACACAATTATTGGTTGGACTATAGCCCAGCAAGCCCTACCCTGGCGCCGCCTATGCCCCTGGTCTATATGTATATATATTCCAATGTATTCATTTAAAAATACATCATCATGAAATTCAACTAAAGTTGTTCTCATTAAAAAAAAAAGAAAAGTTTTAACTATAACCGTAATACTACACAAAGAACATTTCTATCCATGATTGTGCTGTTTATTTAAAGGTATAGGACTTAAATATACTGAAGGGATTTTTCACACCAGAGTTAACAAATTGATTCAGGAGAAAAAGACGCCCTGAAAGTGCTTGGGGTTCAGATGAGTACAGATATTCTCAATCTTATTCCTCCCCTAGATTTTAGTACCTGCATGGGGTCTGCAGGCAAAAGGGTTGTGTGTGTGTGTGTGTGCACGCGCGTGCATGCGTGCGTGTCTGACTGACAGAGCAAACAAATGAGCTTTTCCTCCCCTTCTCATCCTGAATGTGACAGTAAGGGGACTGAACATAGACGTTAATGATTCCCTGCACGTCTTGACCCTGTCTGACCTGTTTGAGCCAATTTCTTTCCTTGTTTGACTCTATCCTGTTAAAATCTGAATGATGTGAAGGCATATGGCCCGAGGGGGGGGGGGGGGGGGGGCACTTACAAAAGCATGTGGTCTACACGTGTACGACTTATAACATTTTCTTTTTTTTTGTTATATGTAATCATCTCCGTTATCTCTAACCAAACTATATGAAGATATGGAGTTTGGTGGCATCGTGAAGTGGTGTAGTATTATGGAATTTTTTTCATTGCGGAGAATTTATCCGAGTTGAAATTCCTTCACGTTCCAGTCTCCTTTTATTAGAATCAGATGGAACTTACAACAACATTAATTGACGTCCCGGAGTGGCAGAGAGCCCAATCGCTTACTTATTTCAAAAATGCACAAAGTTTGTCGAAGTTCTTTCTACTATTAAATCATTGTGGTCTTTCTAGTGAAGTAACACATAACAAATCTTCTGTTGTTTCAAAACAAACTGTCAAAGTTTTGGATTTTGTTCCTGTTTTATTTATCTACTATTCCTTGACCTTTGTGTGAAACGTGACAGGGTTAAGGAATAGTGGATAGGAGCATTCAAAAGGACTTAGGAAAAGAGACTGTGGTGCTTTGAGAATCCGACTGCACTTACAATATATCGTATTTATGATGAAGGACTAATGTGCGCCTGCTGTGGGGAACTACAGTTTCTATAAAGCGGACTACTGACAGTGCATGTACTTTGCAGCGTGCTCTCTGATTATGTTGTTTATGCTTTATGAACGAGGACAACAGAGAGACATATTCTTCATTACAAAGGTTGGAAATGAAAAAGGAAAGTGAAACTTATGCTTGTCACCCTCACCATCCGGTCCACACGTATTAACCCACATGAATCCCAATACGTATGATGATATGAAATATTTTAAAAATAAATACAAATGTTTTTATAATAAACTAGTTATGCTTTAACCTATCACTTTGTATATCACCATTACAACAAGTTTTAAAACGTTTAAGAAACCCCACACAGCTCAGTAAACACTGAAATGTGGACTTTATTTGGTCATTCCAGTACAAAGTAACGTTCATATTTCTCCTTTTGATTAATATAGATCTGAGCGTTCAAAAGCACTAAAGCAAGTTATGGCATACATTTTAAACTGCTTAATGAGCACCGTAACTTTCATGAAACGCATTTCTCCGTCACGATCGGATGTTTCCGTGAAAGGCCGAATGTTGTGTCACGGTAAATGTTGCAAGCGAAGGCAGTGTGGGACAGCATTTTCTCCTTTCCTTTCGTAAAGGAAGGTCCAGTGTTTCCTAAGTTAAAGGAGGTTGTAAAGGAAGTTTCAAATCTCCTTTCTGATCATCTATAACAGGGGTCTCCAACACGTCGCTCGCAAGCTACCAGTCGCTCGCCGCCCCCTTCAAAGTAGCTCGCCACCCAGCAAACAAAAACACGTCCCAGGACGTCCCCTAAAGGTCCTCTCCGAACGTCCGCTAAATGGAATTGTGTAGGGTTCCCCTAAGGTTCTGGGGACGTTATTGGGGACGTTCAAAGAACGTCCCGAGGACGTTGAAGGGACGCTTCAGGGACGTTTGGGGAAAGTCCTCTAGACGTCTTTTATGTAATAATAATAATAATAATAATAATAATAATAATAATAATAATAATAATAATAATAATAATAATAATAATAATAATAATAATAATACAAAGTTACTATAATAACTTATTTTGGTTATTGGTATTATTATTATTATTATTACTACAACTACTACTACCACCAGGGTTACTGCTAATGGTAATAGCCTGGTTTATATGCGTTTCTTGAAAGCTAAAAGAAATACACAGATTCCAGATAAAATGTTTCTTTCTTTTATAACATTTAATTAACTTTTTGATTATAAGGATGAAATGAAGGGGTGCGAGGGCGTTAATATTCTTTCCGATATTTCCTCCTCCTCCTCCTCCTCCTCCTGCTGACCACGATCGACACCGGCCACACGTACACAAATGGAAAAGAGGGCACCTTCAGATCGAATCCATCGGAGAGGTAAGAGTTACATAATTGAAGAAAGATGTCGTGGAGCAGAAGTATAAAGTTACATAAAATGGAAATATTCAAGTAGGGGAAAAACAGTTCAGTAGCCTAAATGTAACTTGAACCTACTGAGTTAAATTCCACCACTGCTAATTAGCTAACGTTAAGTTAAGAAGTTAACCAGCAAATGCTAGTTAACTAGAAAGAAGAAGCTTTTTTTAAGTCCAACAAAAGTAATTTTTATATTATATTATAGGTTGCACCGTTTTAAGGTACTGTATGTGTACAGATGGGTGACAAAGGGAAAACATTAGAAAACCAACAAAGTGTCTCAGGCCGCCATGAGCTTTATGCTGTAACGTTATTCCTGTATCGGCACTCGTTTCTTTATTCATTTATTCAGGTTTTTCCTTTCGTTTGTCACCCATCTAGGCTATGTGTGCTTTAGAAAGGTACCTGTGTACGACCTCTCCCCCGGTGTGGGGCATGCTTCAGTGTTACCGCTATACACTCTTCCACGCACCGGCTTTTGGTTTTGGGGTAGGCCGGGTGGCATGTACCTGTAAGATGTATGATAGAAAACACTACAAAAAGTTGTAGTATACACTACAACTCAGTATACTACCTAAAGAAAGCAAACAACAGAAAAGTGAATTTTGTGAAGATTGTTGAAGGGATTTTTATAATTGAAAATGGTGAACTTATTCCCTTAACACACTTATTTTTTTGTAAAAACTCAGATGATTTCAGAACAGAGATGGTAGTGTGTGATTTGACATGGAATGAAACCAGTAAAGCCTCTGAAGAATTGTGAATTACTATTTTATGGTACTATAGCCTTTGTCATTGCTATTTACAATCTGAAAATGTTTCCAAAAGCACAGGGGACGTATATGTTTGTGTCAAAATTACATGACAGATACTTACTTATCACTGCTTCATTAATGGGGAGCTGCAGGAATGACCGCTTTCCCTTTCTCCCCTTAAAGCTGTATAGCCCCCAGAGCGAGTTGCTGCCTATTTTCCTCAGCATCCTCCTCACACCATCGCCCAGGCTCGCTCCAGCTTGCAGGCTGAGGTATTGAATTAAAAGATCTGTTATGTGGTGTGTCATTTGTCAAAATACCAGGAAAGTAATGTCACTGCACTCACTATTTTCTTTTTGTATGATGGGGACTGTATCTGGGGGCACAAGTTCTCTAAGTCTTCTACTGTTTCACATGGCTCCTGCAGCATGTCAATTATGTCTTCTTGGGTTGATTGTGGCCTCCTTGCCTCCAACAAGTCCACCACCCTATTCATCGCGTTATTTTAGTTTTCCTGCATTACTTCTAATTTAAGGAGCATCCTCCGCTCAAAGCCTTCAAACTGCTTAACGACTTCTGTATAAAGTAAAGGTGTAATTACAATGTGGTGGTGTAAAAATGAATGTCTACAAACAACTATTCAATCACGCATAAATAATTAAATTAAAACAAACACTTAAGTGTGTATACAGGGTCCCTGTGATGGTGGGGGCTGGATTATTGGCAATAACTTGATGTAAATTCAATTTCTCTTAACTGGTGGCCTGTAGTGATTGCAAGTATATTTACAGAAGGAATCATTGTAAATATAAATTGAAAAGTAAATACTCCTTAAAATGTCTCTCTCTCCAGGTTACACCATAGTCACCTGACAACCTACAATCAAGCACCACCATCTCATATCTGTGGTCATCACGCTGAAATCTCTCTGAATTTCTCATCTTAATGAGAAGGTGAGCAGTATTTGCTTTTGAGTACTTACATTGATTTATTTCTCTTATTGTTTCTTTTCCTGGGCTGGTCGTTGTCCTCTGTCGGTTAAAAATGTAGTGAAGATGTTTTGTCAAAATAAGTAATGGAGCAAAAATATTTGTAATATTTATAATTCTACCTATGAGCCTTCTTGGGATCATCACCCGGCGGGAATCTCTGTCCGACTCCTCCACATGGGACGTTTCCTGTCCCTTGCGGGCCCTGTAACGGGTCGTAGCATAGCTATCTGTAACAACAAACAAACAAACACAGAAATCTGTTTAACACCATTACATTGACTATGTGTGGAGGAAATGGGTGTAAGAACGTATATAGATGATTTGATATTATTTGAGTAATATACCTGTTTCGGAAAATATCCTCACAACATGTTTGGTCCAGAGATGTTTGTCTGGCAAGACACATTTCTTGGCTGAGGTGCCAGCATTATGTTGTGGCCAGTAGCAATATAGGATCTGTAAGGACACAGTGAGATCGCTTAAACGTAGTTGATATCATAAAAAATGTTAATTGCTTAAAATCTTCAAAAACATCTTACCCCATCATTCCACTCCAGCCATTTTGATGGTGCTGCCTCCACTTCATTCTCTGCAGTGAAGTGCAGCATGACGTACTTCTTTGTGGCCTGAATTCAAATAATGACAATATTCATGATGATAATAAAAATCAATGTTCTAGATGCAGAGAGGCAGGTCAGTCCAGCTGTCCGAATTCACAAGGTGTGAAGGATGGCAACCGCAACCCTTGATCCATGACCTTCCTTGACCATGAACGCCCTCCTCTCAATGCTGCTCTCATCAAGAAGCCACATTTCCGTGGGTATATTCCAGCATACAGCTCTCTTGTTGACTTCATGCAGTGCCAGGTATCTCACTAACTAAACGTGCTTGACTGAATATGTAGGCTAGTGAATAAATGGCTGAAAGTGTGATGTGGACAAAGGAAAGTAGTTATGATTGTTTGTCATCAATAGTGATTTCAAAGGTGTGAGTTGAAAATGTGAATATCTGCAAGTTCAACCTTTATATTTTTACAAAGTGTGAGAATTAGATGTCAGTGTTTTGTAAATGTTCATGCAAAAAAGTATGTGAGTTTAATAATGTGTTTTATAGTTTGAACAGATAAAGAAATGCATATGCTGATGAGTTCCATTTTGGCTATGTTTTCACACAAAGTGTGAGTATTAGAGGTCAGTGTTTTGTAAATGTTATGCCAAAACTATGTGAGTGTATCACTGATAGCTGAAAAGATAAAGAAATGCATAGACATGCATACTGATACATATTTAATTACATTTCTATATTTGACAGAGTGTGAGTATTGGCTGCCAATATTTTGAAAATGTTCATGCAAAAAAATATGTTGTTGAAAAGAGAAAGAAATGCATTGACATGTACAGTATACACATTGATGAGTTTAATTTGAGTTTCAATGTTCTTACACAAACAGTGGGTGTTGGATGTATGTTTCGTAAATGCTTGTGCCAAACAAAACCTTATTCGGGTGATTTAGATAGGTGTGAATAAATGTATCACATGATATAAAACACAATAGCTCTCTGTCATTTTTATTCTTTAAAGGTAGCTCTCAGAGGGAAAAAGGTCGGAGACCCCTGATCTAGAGAATTCGAACAGCTCTTATCATGGCGGCCACTTGGGTATTTCCGGGTCATTTCGCCCCGTTAGGAACCTTCCTAAGCTAAACTGACTATTCGACCGTACCCCAGGACCTATTAGCTCTGCAACCACCTGCCTTCCTGTACACCTGACATTTATCCCCTCATTAGTTCTGCTTTTATTTTTTCTGAATGGTCTCTGTTAGACCTCATATAGACTCATATATGTCGTTTTATGTTGTGTAGCGTAAAGTTATTTTCTGTTTCCTGGCTTTGCATCGTCTCCAAATATATAACAATAATATATAGCAGCTATTTTGCTTCTGTTTTTCATAAGAATATTATCTTAACTTCATTGAACATCTCAATGTTTAAGAAGTGGCTGTTAAGCATTTCAAAACACACATTTGTTATCATTTTAAGATTTTAACCTATCCTTGCTTTTACTCATTTTCAGATTTTTTTAAAGGGAGAAGACAAATGTTGTTCAAAATACTGAAGAAGAGTCAGACTTTGAACTTTAAAGATATAATGAGGAAGGGAGCCAGGCAGTAGAACAGGTTTTAACATTGGTTTTATATATTTTTTTCCAAAGAGCAAATGACAAAAAAAGTGTCATATTTTATCATAACCAAAGTACCTTGTCATGTATTTTTTTGTGCAAATGGGAGGAAGACATCTTTATACTTCCCACATCCCAATTACTTAAGTTATATAACTAAAATATAATACAGTGATGTTCTTCTTCACTAGATTGCAGTGCATCTTTGTTACAAGATATACAAGTGTCAGCACTGGGGACGGACGCTCTTTAATTTGCTGATCCTGCTGTTGGGAGCAATTAGGGAGCAATCCAGAGCATTCCCTTTCTTATCCGAGCACGGCAGAGGGAACTCTTAGCCAATAGCTTATTTTAAACCATGACTTATTAATTTTTCCAAACAATTATTCAGTAAACATCGCTGAATCTAGAATCGGTTTGACATTCCCCAATTTTTGTGATATGCCGACCATCAGCTATGAGAGTGGGTATTTACATCTAACCCAGCTAACACACGACCAGACGGCAACGTTGCCTACAAGACATTACCTTCTGGCAACTTTGTGGCAACATCGCCACGACGTTGCCTACAGGAAGTTGCCATTAAGTAAACACATTACATTGCCGCAACGTAATGGCTTGGTCATTTTTCTAACGTTGCCACTTGGTAGCGTGAGTAACATTGCCGCGACGTAGTGGTGTGGTAATTTGCTGACGTTGCCCTATGGTGCTGTTGATATCGTTACCGTGACGTAGTGGTGTGGTCACTTGCTAACGTTGCCACTTGGTAACGCAAGTAATGTTGCGGCGACGTAGTGCTGTGGCAATTTACTTACCTTGACGTCAAGCTTCAGAATAGGCTCAATGAAAATTCAATGCAGACACTGTTAATTGTGAAATTTCCCAAATAGATGGAGTTTAAAGATCCGCCCTAATGGCGACGTTATGGCAACAATTTCTCAAGGAGGTTGCTACTATGCCCCCAGTATGTCTTTTGGTTGCCGCGATGTCGCCAGGACGTGGCGGTTATGGACGAGCAACGTCGCCAAGATATGTTGCGGCAACGTTATCGCGTCTTTCACCCGCACGTATCGGCAACGTTAGAACTTACGTGGCTTATGTTTGGTCATAAAGGTACGTAGCTGCAACGTAGCGGCGACGTAACTGTGTTAGCTGGGAATCAAGTTTATATTGGATAATGTGATTGTCGCATATGTATACAGGACCACCTGTTTTCTCTTTTCTATGTAGGTAATGTCTTGTACGGCCCATGTGTGCAAAGACGATGCCATATATTTTAATGTGGAATTTTTTTCGGCAATACCCCAAAGAAATGTACGTTATTTAAAAGCTGCATTCAAAGATTCCTTTTTTTTTTTTATGTAGAATATCTGCTAAACAGTTGTATGCCTCCTCTAACCAGTCAGGTTGCAGTTCATGTCTGCCCAAAATGTCCTCACTTCAACATTTTATACAACAAACATTTATTTTTATTTTTAACAAACATTGATGTGAATTTGTCATCATTTCTCACTTTGTTGAAAGCGTGAAGCGACGAAAAAATTAAATGTTGATAGCGTGAGGGCACAACAATATGATTCGGAAACATCATCATCACATACAGTTTTTCGAATGTGTTAAGACATCTACAAGACATGTATGAACAATTGCAGTTGGGTAGATGTGCTCTATTTGTATTCCACCTCTAAATGTGGGATTAAAAAAAAAGTTTGGAAGAAACAAATAAAGCAAAGGAGAAAACACATTAAGTCTGAATAAACAGCTCTTCTCTCCATTATGTATATGAACCCTCTATACGTAATCGAGTCCTGTCTCCCCGGTGGTTGGTAAATATTCAGGATCATTGGGAAGGGGCCTACACTTGGTCAATTCGGTCCAATACATGACCAACATACATATACATCAGAGGGAGAGTCATACATATTACATTGATGTGTTTAAATTTTCCTGGATTTATTTGTTATTTTATTTGTTAAATATTATATTTCCATCTCAGGTCGACCTTTAAAGAACTGTAAACCAACTTTTGTATCCATCACTTTAACCCTTTGGAGTCTTGGGGCTAATTTGGCCGTTTTCAAGCTACTTTCTATGTTTAGCATGTCAATGTTTGGTAATGTGAGACATTTTTTACATTTGCTCCCCTTTAGCCGAGCTAAAATGATATATCAGTAAAATGTACACATTTCCCATTAATTCAGGATGTTTCCTAGCTATGGAAATTATCAGAATGTCTTCAGGACAAAAGGCAATGAAAATATGATTGTTTTTTAAAAAGTGGTCTTGTGTCTCACTTTACCCCATCTGGATCATCTGCAGGGGGTGGATTATCCGGATCATCTGAAGTGGATGGACCAGTGGATGCAGGCTGCAGCTCAGGGTTTGACACAATGGATGATGCAAACGCTTCCTCAGGGAAAATATCTCTGTTGTATTGGAAAATCCCAGTGGACTTGAATCCAGAAGTGATATTCCGTGGTGTCACTGCTGACAAGAAGGCCTCATTCACAAGTCCTGTCACGTCGAGAGGCTGCAAGCGATGGGATGTGTGGGGTGGAAGGGTGAGCAGAATAATACTGTTGCTCTTTGCTTTTTCTACTGCCTTGAATGAGATGTGAGCTTTAAGATTATCAAGGATTAACAGCATGGGACGGTCAGGAGTGCACTGAGTGTGCTGTATCAGGTGATCAAGGAACTCAGACCAGGTGTCTTCATTCATCCATCCTGTTCTGGCGGAAGCACCTTTGGCTCCTGGAGGTGCTCCTATCATGAAGTCGTCCTTAAACCTAACTCTGGGGAAGACAAACATGGGAGGTATAGCATTCCCAGCAGCATTCACTGCACACACCACAGTCACCAGTTCTCCTCTCAGCTGATGTGATAGAACCAACTTGCTTTTTTCCTTTCTCTGTCACAACCTGAATCAAATAGAAAGTTTAGAATCAATGGCATGTGCAATCAGTAGGTTACTTTTGGTCTAAAGGTACATTGTATTTCGTTTCAGTCCATTCATTTTTTCCAGTTCACAGTTTCACAACATTACTAATAGCACTAGTTTCAGCATTCTGCCAATAGCTAGCTGCTCATTATCACAAGCCACTCAGTATCAGTCTGGTGCTCTCTAGTGTATCATGTGTAGATTACCTGCCGTGCCAATTGAACTGTAAAGACGCCTGTTTCATCCACATTGTAAATCATGTGTGGAGGGAATGTGTGCTTGTTAAAGAGGAGAGGCAAGGGAAGAACCTTATCAGAATCAAAACCAAATCTTACAGGTAAAGCCTCCATAAAACATTAAGAATTAATTCTGTCACCTGTCCATCACTACAGCCAGATGTTCGAAGAACTCCCCCACTGTAGTTGTTGTGGCTTCCTTCCTTGTATTTCTATCAAGCCAATAGACGCCTTAAACAGACAGTTCTAACTCGTTTTCTTTCCTTTAGTTACTCATATTTTGAAGAGTTGCTTGGCCTCCGATGCTTTGGATGATGTTGCGATGTGTTTGCTCAAAATAAAATAACAAACTTTTGCATACGCAACAAAGAAAATAGGCCTTTACAATATTCAAAAGAAATAAGCAAAACTCAAATAAAATAATAAACAACATAGGTACTTGTATGATGTGTAAGGTTTGTAAGGTTAAAAACGGTTCCTCGACGGCGTCTCTCACACAGATTGCCCATCACTGTGGCTTTTTAGCACGGCGCCGTGGGATTTGTAGTCCTTTGTAGTGAGTTGACTACAAACGTCACAATTAGGTGGCCTTTCTAGGCAAAAACAAAATACTGGCTCTAACAGTAGTTTTATTGAGGGCTGTAGCCCTTCCCAGGGAGGTTGCCTTCGGAGTGCGGACAGAGAGATGGCGACGCGCTAGGAAGCTGCCAAACCACTCTTCCCCTAAAGAGTAGAGAATTCATTATTATAAGATTTATCTTTGTGGCAAGATCAGTTGGCCTAAGTTAACCTACAGAATCATGTGATCTCTTGCACACCCTAGCCTACCTGCACATTGTTTCTGTGTCCAATTGGCAGAGATAGGGATATTGTTTCTCTCTGCATATTGAAATGCCAGTTCACAGCACTTAACAGGAGCAAGGCCATGGAACTGGTGAGCTAGTTGTTTCAAGTGTTTGGCAAGCTCCTCCTCCATCTCATCTGTGAATATTCTCTTTGCCTTAGCTACTGCACCCCTGGCTACTGATTTTACTTCCCCTTTCTCTTTTTTCTTTATGAATCTTTGTAGGGTTGTCTTGTCAATATTTCTATCCCTTCCAGCTTTTCTTAAGGACTTTTTTCCTTGCATGACCTCAGCGGCTGCACTCTCCATCTCTGCGAGGGGTGTTTGGCCCCAGGTTGTCTTCCTGCTGTAGTTTCCTGGCATGATGGCTTTTCTACAATGTGTATGACATTAAAAATAAAACACATGTAATGTAATATTACACAAAAATATGTTTAAGACTAAACTTAACTTGTGCTTCATGGTGGGGTACCCACTGCCACCATTTTAGAAAAAAAACAACATCTCTAGCAATTCAGGCTAATCTTCAACTAGCATCAATCACATGGTTGTATATGTTGGAAGTTCATGAACATGTATGATTTGCTTTGACACAACAGTTGATTAAGTTCACAGGAAGAAAATTTACTTTTACATTCAAAAAACACATTTTTGTGAGAAAAAAAACATACTTACCACAGCACCAGCACCAACTTCTCCTTCCTGGCAAGCGGGGGAATGGGAGGGGCTTGAAAACATAATGGTCACATGACCACAAATGTGTTCCGTATACAGGGGGTGACTCACATTACCCGGTGTCTCACATTACCCGCTCTCCCCCTATCTTTTTTTTTTATAGGACAACCTCATCTATAGAACCTGATAGTTATTTTTTTCATTTTGACATAGTACAAAAACGTAAAAACGGATTTTAAAAATTATATTATTTTTCATATGGGTAAAAACATGCGCAACTAAACATTTTGAAAGCATGGAAATATTTACAGGAGATGTCCTAATAATCTAAATTTTGATTGAGGTATCATGAACCTATATACACATTTTATGAACAAATAGCAGGTGCATCCATAGGCGTTTTTCACTCATTACTCAAAGTGTTGTCGACCATGACACAGCTATACTGTAAAGTATTGTATCTTCAAAACTGTGAATCTATCTGACTGTATCTCAACTCTCAATGTTTGTTTGTCACTTTTCTTCAATCGTCGTGTCTCTTCATCTATCTTCGTCTCTCTCGGTCTCCCGTGGTCTGTCTCTCTCTCTCTCTCTCTCTCTCTCTCTCTCTCTCTCTCTCTCTCTCTCTCTCTCTCTCTCTCTCCCTCTCTCTCTCTCTCTCTCTCTCTCTCTCTCTCTCTCTCTCTTCTTCTTCTTGCTTGGTATAGCTCCGTTTTAGGGATGCACCAAGTGCAAAAATGTCGGCCGATGCCGATACCGATGTTAAGAATACAATTTTTGCCGATACCGATGGCCGATGTTTTACTATGTAAACTGTAACGGTAGCACAATGCAGACTAAGACTGAAAAATATGAATTTGATAAACCATCGTATCTACGTTTTTATTGGGTCAATTTGGATGAAACAAAGACTGGCATAGCGTTTCAAGCCAGTACTTTCGACAAAAGCAACCGGCGAGGTTGTCCGGACTGTTTTGCAGCGCTGGCATGAACATTTCACGTGATCTGATCATGCCAGCGTGATCGTCAACTCCTAAGGGTTAATGCTGGGTGTAAAAAGTGTCATCACCTCAGATGCAATACATTTTTTTTTTACATAAATGCAACTTTTTACTGAGCCATCAAACCACAATTAAACAAGGTGAGAAGAAACAGTGTCTGAGAGAACTCTAATGTGTTTGGGCAAATGAATGTCTATGTGCTGGGGAGAATTGAGATCTTTTGAAGCAATAAATTGAGCCACCTGTCTAAATGAGAGCAGTTCCATTAGAATCCCCCAGAAGATTGAAATCATTCAACTATGATTTCACAATTGCTGAGTCACTTTACCCGCCAAAGAAACATAACTTTTAAGTGGAAAAACTCAAAATACAACATTTTTCAGTCAAAGGCACAGGTTCAGCTAGAATTGTAATACATATAACATGAATAATGTAAAGAGGATTAATTATGCATATTTGTATTTTGTGCTTTTACTGTGACCTACACCTGTCTGAAAGGAGAGTCCAGTCTGCTCTGATTGGTTAGATGGCTGGCTCTGTTGTGATAAGTCAACTGCTTAGAGATTTGTCGGAAATGTCCCACCGCTTAGCCTACAATCACGTATAATATGGCAATGTCCTCCCTATTGACAGATTATAAGTAACTCCTCTTTATATAATACCAGCAGATATGTTCAAATCCACATCAAGCATTATTTCAGAAACACTTATTATCTCAGTGTTCACCACTAGAATAGTGATATTATATGTATTAGATATTTAACAACTCTACTCTAAGTCCCTCCTGTAGACATCCTGCTGAACACACAGACACACAGAGGTGCTGCGGAGAAGAATTAATTGACCAGAAATTGGTAGAGGAAGTCCGCCAATAGAAAGAGGAAATAATGGAACAGCTCAAACAAGAAAGAGAAGAGAAAGGCAAAAAATTCAATCGCCACCAGCGAACCATCGAAAAGGAGGCACTCGCTATGGTTCTGGTTTTGAACCATTTTGAGGTATCTGTCGGGTTAGGGTTTTGGGGAGCTTGGTGCGCGGGCTCTCGGGTACATTTTTTTTCTGTTTAAAAACCTGTTAAAAACTCCTTTAATAAAACCAATAAAAGTTTATCAAAGCCCTGTTTGGTCTGTGTATAAAGAGAGAGAGCAGTAACTGGAGCACAGAGCGTGTACGGCGGGGTAAAAGCTGTTCTCCTGACCCAACAAGGGGGACCCCCCCGGGGTAAAAGACCTAGTAAGTAGGCTAAAAACATCTGGTTAAAAGACTCGAGTTTGACTTTGTTTAAAATAGGCATGCGGGTAAGATTAGTATTAAAATCATAAATAATAAATAAATAGTAAATAAATCAAAGAGCTTTATGAAACAAGTGCTAAAATAAGTGCTGTTAAAATCAGTGCAACCCAAGTGATAAAAGATAAAACATAAGAAATATTAAAATATGGAAAAATATAATATATAAAATGTAAAATACACACATTAGTATAACACAAGGAGGGTAAATGTTTTAACATTTTTAAAATTTTCCCTGAGGCTCGTGCGGTCTATTGTTTTGAGGCGATGATTCCACCTCCTCTCCGCCGCTCGTCTCCGCTCCGTGGTCCAGCTCCCGCTGCTCTCCAGGCCCTGGAGGTCTGTTATTGTTGGAAACAAAATCATTCCGGGTGAGGGTGGAATCCGGGAAAAGTGAGATGTCATGTGGCCAAATGCCGAATATGTCATCCAGGTACCTAAGGTATAATGAGGGGTGATGGGTGCATTTGACCAAGGTTTCTCGCTCCCACTCGACAAACCTCGCTCAGAACATTTGGTTCTGTGGTCATTTTATCCTTGATGAATTTCAGGTTGTCTTTTTGTGTGGTAGTGAGGTGGGGTGAAAAGTTCATGAGAGGAAACCTGATGTCTGCATTGGGAAAGGTGATAGCGGCTCGTTTGAAGAGTATTCTGAGTTGTTTGATGATGGTTTTCCTGGGGTCCTGGTCTCTATTGTGTGTTGAGTTCCATGAGGTGAGACTTTTGCACCCGGAAAGCAGTCAAGTTGAATGTGTTGGTGAGTATGTGGTGGAATTCTTTCAATGTTGGGAGTCACCTATGAACAGGGCTCGCCTCTTGGTTTGTAGAGACCAGTCCCATACTTTCCGTCTGGTTCTAGCTATATGGTAGGTATATTGGGTGGGAGTGGAAGAGATAGGTGATAGTAGGGGAGAGATGGCAGAAATGATGGGGGAAGGGGTTGGGAGAAAAGGGATGGGGAGAGGAGGAGGGGTAGGGGGGCACGGATGTGGAGTCGGCAGGGGGGAGGAAACCTGGAGGCTGGGGCCCAGGTTGGCAGGTATGGAGGCAACTGGGACGGCCCTGGCAGGTAGCAAGGCCCTAACAGAGTGGACCAGAGAGGTTTCAGATTGGACTCATATAGTGGTCTGTTTGACCTTATGAGTTCCTATCATCATGGTAGTTGTTTTCACCTCTCTGTTGTTTTTTTGTTGTTGTGCTGGTTCACACTCCATAGGGACCTGTCGCCCAACCGTGCCCCGTCCGGGGGCCAGCAACACATTTAGAATCCAGATTGAAACTATGATGACTGATGCTCCTGTGCTTGCAGCACCAAACTTTGACCGGCCCTTTAAGCTGGCAACTGATGCGAGCGAGTTTGGGCCCGGAGCCGTCTTGCTGCAGGATGGTGATGATGGAGTACAGCACCCTGTGTCATACTTCTCCAAAAAGTTCAATCGCCACCAGCTGTGTATTCCACCATCGAAAAGGAGTCACTCGCTATGGTTCTGGCTTTGAATCATTGTGAGGTATATGTTGGATCGTCATACATTCCTGTGACAATTCGCTATATGCATGGAATGTTACTTAGAACTTCCGCAAAAACATAAGCCAGCTCAGTTGTATATGTTGTGGCGGCATATACAAATTTGTGAGGTAACAAAGTAAAAAAGATTGTGTAAATATCCTATTGTAGGCTATACCAATAGTTTTGATATAGTTGTATTAGTTATGCCTAGCCTAGTAGTCATTTAGTCATATACTGTAGTAAAAAAAGTAAAAGATGAAAAGGTTTACATTTCAGCGCTGTGAGGGGACGACAGCTGAGCACTGTTGCGTCCCTCAGTGTTTGTCCTCAGCCAAATTCTATTCGACCATTAGTTTCCACACTTTTCCCTCCGACGACCAACAACGGAAGAGATGGAGCATCAATATTAGAAGAGTGAATCTAATAATCTCACACCATACTCGTGTATGTAGTCGACACTTTGTGTCAGAAGAAGTCACCGAGCCGGCTGAAGTGGGAGGTAAGCGGAGACTGAAGCCTGGTGCAGTACCGGTGTTGTTCCCCTGGAACAATTACTCTCTTGGAGTGAGAAGGCTTTGGGTTTGGGAACGGAAAGAGAAACCAGAGAGTGTGGTGACTGGCGAAGATGTTGGTGCTATATGTGCCAACAACTACGACTACTGCGCATCTCCGGACCCCGTCTTTGTTGACATAGCTCTCTGCAAAAATGAAAGCCTTCGGGAAGAAATTGTCCAGCTGAAGCAGCAGCTGGAGCAGCTGTCACTCAAACACACTTTGGGCTACAGCCTAGATGGTGTACTTTGTGCTATTCAGTAAAATACTTGTTACAGCAGTATACTGTAGGTCCAAACAGTATAGTCACTATCTATTCTCTAGCCTGTATTATATTGGCAAATAACATTTTCATTCCCAGAAAGCAGAGACTTTTAACATTATTACATTGAACATCCGCAGGGTGGCTGGCATCTCCCTTAGGGATAAGGTGAGAAGTTCAGTCATCCGGGAGGGACTCGGAGTAGAACCGCTGCTCCTTCGCGTTGAAAGGAGCCAGTTGTGGTGGTTCGGGCACCTAGTGAGGATGCCACCTGGGCGCCTCCCTAGGGAGGTGTTCCAGGCACGTCCAGCTGGGAAGAGACCGAGGGGTAGACCTAGGACCAGGTGGAGGGATTATATCTCTTCGCTGGCCTGGGAGCGCCTTGGAATCCCCCAGTCAGAGCTGGTTGATATGGCCAGGGAAAGGAAAGTTTGGGGCTCTCTGCTGGAGCTGTTACCTCCGCGACCCTGACGGAAAAGCGGGAGAAGATGGATGGATGGATGGACATTGAACCTCCTTTCATTCTCCTACACATTTTTCCTCATCGACCTGAAGCAACCTGCCCTCACAGACACCTCTCCTGCCTCATCTTGTCAGAGACTGAGAAAGAGAAGCAACAAATTCAACAACGACAAAGACATAACAACACACAACTTTATGTTAATGCATATCTATACATTTCAATGCGGCCAACGGTGGTTATATTCTGTTTACCAATGTTACGCTATCGCTAGTGCAAGCTAACTAGCTGTCTTTTAGCCTATAGAAAGACAGAATCATACTTTTGCAAATTTACCTTCGTAACCATGGATATAGCTGGATATGTACAGCTTAAATCCCGTTTCACGTTTGCTTGATGAAGCCTTTGAGGTTGCCTGAATTAGGCGGTGTACATCATTGATGTTGACCTGAGGTAAATCCTGCAAGCAGCGAGTATAGAACGACATATTTGACAGTTGACCGGAAATTCCCTAGCTGGCTTATCTAAAACCAGGAAGTAGCCGTGCATATAGCGAATTCTTACTGATCATAACCCCCTTGTGTTTTTGCAGAGAATGCATAACACAAATATTCAATATTGAGGTTAAACACATTCGTCGCAAAGATAATGTGTTGGCCGACGCATTGTCGCGCTGCAGCAGTGGTTGCCGCTGTTTGTTTATTTTGTTTATTCTACGTGAAACTGAGCCGCAGTTGTTGCTCTCCTTGTAATTGGTTCTCACATTAAGCTGTGGCATGCTTGTGAGCGTGGTTTAAAAGGGGTGCAAGCTTGTTTTGGTGGTTGGTGTTTCCCTTTTCAGGAGAAGACCCCTCCTAACTTTGACCGAGCGGCTCCGCTGCAGAATGCTGCTGACTGGGGGTACCCAGTGACCCATCCCTCCAGGAAGTACGGTTGTCGTGAGAGTGTTTTCATGTTGTATAAAAGGAAGCTGGAGGAGATGAAGGATCTGTCTCTCTGACTGACGCCGGCTGATATTCTCGCTGTCGACCCCCTTATGCATTTAGAGCTATCCTCGTTGCACGTTAACTGTGATGACTGGAGGACCTGGTAGTTTAGGTTTAGGAGGTAAACCTCAGCTTAGGTTGCTCACCTGCCTTTAATTTAGGAGGGGGGGAGTTCTGGGTCCTACGGCCCATGGTGTGGCTTGCTCAGGCTCCCTCCACCCCTTTTTTTTTTGTTTTGGCCAGTCCACCAGACCTTCCTTATTTAAGATAATCTTTTGTAAATAAAAGTTCATATTGATTGTAAACTCCACTGGTTGTTGTGTGGTACATCTGTGTTGCATGTCAGTGTGAGCCAAAACTGCTGGCCGTAACAGGGACACATATTTATGTATTACAGACATCAAAAAGTGCATTTTGCATAATATTTTTTGACCTTTTATAACAGTAAATAAAATTAAAAAATCACCTTGGCGGAAATGTGCAGTCCTCTTCGCTCTGACCCATGCGTATGCACAAAAACAGGAGAGATGACAAACTGCGACATCATTGGCAGAAGGAAGTATGGAGGGAAATGTCGTAGCTCACTCGGTACTATGTAGCGTTAGCTGATATTCGTTCAGTGCTGATTTAGACGCTTGGGGTTGGAATTATGTTTCGTTTTGGTAAAAATGGTTAATATGGTCTGGTAGCTGAGTTTCTTCCCGTTAAGTGGGTATGCCACGTTAATAGGTTGTTAAATGTTAACATGCCCCCGAGACGCTGTTTCTTACAAGTTGCTGCGTCTGGGCTTAAGAGGTTAACGTGTTGTTAATGAAAAACCAGCTCCGTATTTCTGTACAATTTAGGTAAAGTTAGTGTGCATACAGCCTAAAAGCTTGGTAGTGTAGCGTTGATAGCATTAGCTTGCAACTTTGCCGAGGCGAGCAGTGTGCTTGCGGCTCAACTCCCACAACAGCTCCACAATTCAGTGAAATGTCGAGAACACAACCATAATTTGGGATTTTGCTCCGGGGGAATAGTGGTAAAAATAAATGCAAGCCCCTTGTTTTTCACATCTTCTTCCTTATGGCAAACAAAGAAAGTTTTGGTTCGCAGTGAAATTGGCAGCTTCTCCTCGCCATGGCTCCACTGCTCAGGTCGGCTTTACGGAGTGGTTCGCACTGCTATTGGCTAGAATTCAGTTCCGTATCATGATGAGGTCAGTGTGATACGGAACTGAACCAGGAAGTAAAGAAAGGGATCCAATCGAGGCGTTTCAGTCAGGGAGGAGGGATATGGGAGAGAATCTCCCTCTGGCCTGAACTTTGGGATTTTAGCTTTTGCAGACCTGTTACATGCACACAAACATAGATAACACATTACAGGAAAGGGAAAACCCCAAGAAGCATAATATGGCCCCTTTAAATGGTTGATAGAGTTGCTTCTGGGGGTGTGAGATGCACAGGGTGCAGTGGAGACGCTGCACACAGCTGATCGACAGCCGGAAAACAAACCACCGCATACACAGAAACCTCTTTTGTAAACAAAGTCCCAACTGTGTGTAAATGTGCAAATCCAGCTCATATCATTTCCAAAAAGGAAAGAAGAGTACGTTACATTTGAGCGCCAGACGCACAGGTGTAACCCCCCAGACAGCAAAAGGGAACTGGAGCAGATCTGGGCCAAATCTTGGATAACATTTGGTGCAGATCCGCTAAACGGATCCGGGTCGGTCTCTTTTCTTCCAACGGCCCAATATCCGAAGAGGTTGGAAACTGGCCCAGTAGAGCTATTAATGCCATGACCTATGGTACGGGTCTGGCCATGATCCGTGACTCAAATTCAACATCTGGGGCTCATCTGACACTGGTCTGTAATTCATATATCAGAAAGTTAAGGCCCAACCAAATAACACAGTTTGTAGTTTTCAAAATAGTTTTTTTTTATTTAAAAGGGCAAACAACACACTAGGTGCTTTCAGACAAAAAGGCAAAAGAGAACAATATTGCAATGAACAAAAATTTACAAAAATGGACAACAACCAGGGGGATGGCAAAATGAATAACAAAACAAAATATCTGGCAGGATCTGACACATTAGCCTAGCTGATGGGTGTGACCGAGCACGGCGGCCAGATTGAACCATCTGATCGTGATCTGGTTTATCTCGGTGTTTGTGGCGTTTTCACTCCCACGATTCTTCCTCACTGCTCATGTAAGACATACAAAAACCACACAAAGCAAAGAAACAAAGAGTAAAGCTTGGATTCAATATTCAAAGATTCTTTATTATACATGGGTTTCAACACATCACTGTAACTTTGCTCCACCCTGAAAGGGACAGAGATGCACACTGATAAGGACCTTCTTCAATAACATCCAATCACAACCTGTTGTCTATCTATCTAGATCAACCCCAATTGGTCCTAAATATCGCGGTCACAACAAAAAAGTCACGTGAAACCCATGTATAATAAAACGCTTGCACAAATAAATAATTATAAACATGTGACTAAAGTGGTGTGGAGTGAGTAAGGCGAAAGAATGAGAGAGTGGTCATTTAGTAAATCTTTAGTAAACCTATAGCAGATATTTTCGAGCCAGAATGGCCTTGGTCGGCATTTCACAAAATTTTCTTTTGTGGTTTACACCCTTTGAATTGATGGATTTGGCTACACTGTCAAAATATGGGTGCCGATGTGTTGAATATTAGTTGCTTGGTGTCTTGCCCACCAATAGAGGACAGCATCCCCACCTGTTGAATCAAGAGACTAAATTAGCAAGAAGCAAGAGAAGGATAAATCATAGAGATGTAGAAGTCATTGGGACAGTTAATAGGGGTATGAGATGCTTTTCTGATGCCGTTTTTGCTGATTTACTTCTCCAGCCTTTTATTCACATTCATACAAAGCTTTTTTGTTTTGCAAGTGTTTTTTCAATTGTATGTTTTAATATGGATATGAGGCATTAACTACCTAAACATACACTAATTTGCATGAATTTCATAGAAAGAATTATGAACACAGGATGCAGGAATAGGTCTTATAATAATGAGGAGGGTGGGATGTCAAGTCCCATGTTGGATCTCATCCTGAGGGTATATGCTTTCAGAAAACATATGGTTTAGGTGGTAAAATCAGTTTTCCCTACATGAAATTTACCAATGCACAACATTATGCATGGGCAATAAAGTAAAGAATGTCACAACTCAGGGTATATATATGCTTTCAGAAAATATGTGTTTTAAGTGTTTGAGTCAGTTTTCTCTAAGTGGTGCAGGCCAAAAATGTATCAGCCATATACACAATTAACCAATACCCAATGTATGGGCAACATAGCAATGAGGAGGGTGGGACACATCTCATGTCATGTATTACATCTTGAGGGTATATGCTTTTAGAAAGGATGTGGTTTATATGGTTGTGTCAGTTTTCGCTTAATGAGACAGGCTAAAATATATTAGCTGTAAACCTTTACCACCTAAATCCAGAGAATCCCATCCATTACAAAAAATCTACTTTGAAGCCAAATATATTAAATTGCCCAAGGGATATCATCGGGCAACCTCCCAAATCTTATTGAGATGCCCCTTGACAACAAGAAACAGCATGAATATCATGTGCACATGTTTTTCCAAAGTGTTAGTGGACTTAGATGTAATATAAGCATAAATACCATGTGCTGTTTTGTTGGAGTGTTCGCTGGGGTTTTCAGCCACTCTCTCAGCCAGCATCTCCATAGGCTCAGCTGCAGCATTATTTCTTGCCATCATTACACTCATCATCATAGATAACTGATTGATTTGCTGCTTCATGTTCTCCATGAGAGTCAGCATGTGGAGGTCAGCAGCTACAAAACCACCAAATTTAGAGACATATTAAGAATTCTAAATGTAGCAAAAGCAGAGAATTACAAAGAAACCACTACATAATCGAATTCAAATCATGTTAAAGGATCAATAAAGGTATTGTAACCACACAACTGTCAATGTGAATTTATTTATTAAGCACATTTAAAAGACAACTGTTGACCAAAGCGCTATAAAAACTAAAACTTAAATCAAATAAAAAGTAATAAAATAAAAGGCAGAAAATCACAACTTAAAGATAATAATAGTAATAATAAAAAAATAATAGTCTATGTCGGCAATAAGTTGTCATAAAGCAAAAAGGCAATATGCAAGACAGGATCAAAACAACTAGAAGATAAAATACTGTGCAATTCAATGATTCACTTACATGTACAGATGATTGGCTGCCTCCCGAGCGCCCCATATTGAGGCTGGGCATAAAAACATCAGTGGCCAAGCCATCAGAGGACATCCCCGGAGGAGGTGGATGGCATTGAGATAGATCTGTGAAGATCTGAGATGAACAGTTGTCAGGCGATTGGAACAACTGCTGAGGAGGGGTAGAGAATGAGGGGTGGCCTGAGGGGGTGAGTGGTACAGGTGGAAAAAAGGAGGGGGGGCTGAAGGGGAGAGTGCTGGAGGTGGAGAAAATAAGGGGGGGGGGGGGCTATAGGGGGTGGTAGTGGAGGTTGGGCAAAGTAGGATCGCCCTGGAGCTGGTTGGTTGCTAAATAATAAACATAAAACATAAGGGAAGGGTTATAAGGCAAATATTGTAGTGACATTTGGTACTAGGTATTAGGAGTTAAAAAAAACACCGAATTAATATTTTAACAATTGATTTTCATAATCGGAAAACCAAAAAAACCCTGAAATGAACCTGGTTAATACTGCTTATATTTACCATCGTGACGTTACTGGGGGTCCTGATGATTGAACATGTGGTGATGGATTTGGTGCCTTCTTTGCCACAGGCTCCCTGTCACTGTCCTCCGGATCAAAATAATGGTGGCTATTTTTAGGAGAGATACATTACACACTTTACTTAGATTGACACAGACACTGAGAGAGACACGTTCACACAACACACACAAAACTACATCATCACATCACTTGGACGGACACTTGCACTTTCACATTCTAGCCCCTCTTACACTAACACTGTGGACACTTTGCACAATGTCTTACAGTAGTATTTCTATGTGTGTGACATATAAAGTCCTTGTAACCTTGCATTATATCCATTTAAACGTGACTAATATCATAAACATGATTCTCTCTTACATAGGTTTGCGTGTTCTTTTGCCTCGACCCCCTGCCTCCATTTCATCATCGGAGTCTAGCTTCGATGTGTCACATGTCAGTGAATTGTTCATCCCTTGCCAGGCTGACCTGAAGTCACCTAAAACAATATTTACATAGGTAAATCATCGGCATTGATCTTGACTTGAGATATTATCAAAATAGTCACTGTTGGCTATTGGGAGACACGGTACAAGGTACTAAAAACAACTAGGTGATTCAAAAATGTATACCATAGGTCTTCAACAGTCTGACAGGATGCCTCGACCAGATGTGGCCAGGCACCTCGGCAAACTTCACTGCTTTATTTATTCTCCCATCACTGATCTAATTTGGCCAGAGAGTGAAGCCGTCTTTGTACCATGATTGAGGCACCACAGATACAAACTTCTTGGCATCAAAATATTGCACAACACAGAAAATTCTTTGAGAAAGTGAGAGAGAAAGAAAACATAGCATTATACATTTACAGTGCCTTTAAAAAGCATTCTCCAGCCCCCTGACAATAATCAGGTTTCAAGTATGAATGGTGAATACCTTTCATAAGCACTGTATATTGCTGGTGTATCTGTCGTGTATGCATATTTATAAACACAATACATTTTACTGGTGTTATGAAAGCATACTTACATGTCCATAAAAAATTGACGTAAAAAAACGTAGAAGGAAGATGCTAAAAAAACTCAAACCTAACCACAACTATCAGCTGAAATCTCACCCTGCCCATAAATTAGAAAATAGAAACTATCAAACAACTGACCAAATAAGATTTTCCTAATTCACAACTGGATGCAGTTTAACGTCATACCCAGGACAAAGACAGGAAACTTTGTCTAGGAGTGTCCCACGGACTGCAGCATTGGTATGGATACCAAACCTCCCCTATGGGGGAGTAATACACATGTATGTGCAGCTGAACTCACTTTGGCATACATATTTTGTTCAGATAATTGAAAGACACTTTAAATATTCCGGAAGTCTCAATTGAATGGATATGTAAAGAAGGCTGACTTATCAAAAAAACGTCTATAAACTAAATAAATATCATCATGACACTCAACAATATTGCCAACCACACAAAGGTCCAGAGCAATGTCAAATACATTGTCTCCTGTTGAGACTTTGATCATCCACTGGTCAGAAACCAATGGGCTGAACTGCTCTTCAACCCTTCTAGAGGCAAGCTAATTCGGAACTGGTCCAACAAAATGTGTCTTTTTCAAAGAGACTGATGTTCTGTCAATGATTTGATTCTGTTGAGTATTCTGCTCAGACAATCGACGTAACATTTGCGCGAGGGGACGTTCGGGTTTTCTTACAAGTTTCTTTAGTTTCTGCAGGTGGTTCTCATAAGGGAAAGCTGAAATGTTATCGAGACAACCGTGCTGACTCACATCCTGGGCCAAATGTACTAATGAATGCAAATTATACACAAGGGCCTCTTGGCCATATATCTGGTCAAAATGGGTGACAAACATACGGAGCAATGTATCTGCATACTGCCAGTGCAGCGAGGACAAGGTTACAACAAAAACATCCTAAATTCTGTTGCCTTCCACCTGTCAATGTCCCTCAATGTCCTTGGTTTTTTGGCAAAATCCACAGGAATATAGATGTGCAAGCCTGTTAATCTGAGAGCTCCTGATGTTCAGAAGTTTCCTAACAACCCCTAAAGACACAGAATGCATGTAATCACCTGGAAACTGAAATACCATCCCTACGTTTAATCCCTGGAAAGGGTTAGGGCCCTGGTGATGCTCTTCATTATGTTTTTGGTCAAAGGATGCATCTGTCCTAAGTGGGCAAGAGTCTAAGGGAAATGCCATTCTGCTAGATACATATTCTCCTTTCTGGGCACATTTATCACATCCAAAATAACTGTTATGACTCTTAATGTTTTTTACAAAAGCCCGGGCAGGCGTATCACATATGACAGATTCTAACTTAACAAAATTAATGTTGCCCTCAAAGTCAATGCCACTCTCCAACTCTCTCAGCTCAGAAACAAAATCTTCCAAAAAGACTTCTGCTGGTTTTGGTTTGTTTGGTCCACAGAACGATGCAATTACAACAGGTTCTTTAATTGGAAAACTTAGAAGGCATCCTAAAATTGGCCATACCTGAATCCCACTACTCCTGAATAAGGGCAATCCGTCAATGTTAATTTGTAGTTTTAATATGCAGCCATTTGTAATTGACTGAAATGCCTGGTGTAGTTTCTCCTATAGTGAGTGTGACTGCTGCGCGAATCTGCTGATTCGAGGACGGATCAGGCACATATCTAATTGCTGTACGGGCCCCCTCTCCCTCCCAGTCATGACTCCGTAAGGATTCCCCGATCATTTCTGACAGCTTCTTATCAAGGGGGTGCGTCCCTATCCCCGGCCGGTGGCACAAACGCTCTGCCTGTGTGAGGCTGTGTGTATATTGCCATTCACTTTTTCAGACTGCATAGTATCTATTTATTTTGTTGACGATTTCTGAGGCAGCAGCGTTCACAGAGTGCTCCACATGCTAGAGCTCTTTGTTATCTTCAGACTGCGTCCACCAAACAATATGATTAACTTGTCTGCACCTCCTCAACAAGAACCACAATCTTATTCGGTGTGAAATGTTTTTTTTAGCTGCTCAGTCCGCATTTCCTGCAAGCGTCATCAGGCAGTCAGTCAAAATGAATATTGATACGGGGTGTTTCTTTGACTATTTATAGGCAAATATGGGCGTTATGTGAAGTCCGCAAAAGCTGCGTCGCATTTCGAGTTGATTGTGATTTGTAAAGGCGAACCGTCACAGACCTGTGTGTGCACTGTTTTATAAATCGGAATATTTTTGTGCGTATTTACTTGCTTTGTCCTATGTACGCCACCTTCCGACTTGAATCTTACACAAAGCTTTATAAATGAGGCCCCTGGATACTGACCAAGTAAAAGTTATTTATTCTTAGGAAATATTTATATTACAGTAGTGACACATTTTACTGTAGAGACAAGGTAGGGAGCTTTGTATACAGTTATTATAATGAGGGTTGGTGGAGTTACTTCGAAAATGTATTCCGTTAGTTACATGTAAAAAAAAATTCAGTATCAAGTATCAAAACATAAAAGCATTGTAACCTGATTACTTTCCATTATGTTTGGATACCTCAATATTTAATGCAACAGTAATAAGACAAGAGAAAAGATATGTAAGATGGCTTTTACTTGTAATGTAACACAACATATAAAAGAATGATAGTAGTCTAAATGCAACCAAAAATACAGTTCTGGCAGTACGTCTATAATATATCTATCATTTCTTTTTAAAGTATTGTACCATTGTGATGTTGCTAGTTATCCCATTTTTTTGGAGCTATCTCTCAGGATGTAAAGCGGTCATCCACCAATGGGAAGTTTGGTGGTCAGTTTCCAATCCTTTGCAATCAACTTCTCAATGTACTCTTAGGCCAGATACCTATACCCAAATGGCTCCGAATGGCATGGCTAAGTGTGTGAATGTTTTAAAGGTCAGTCCCCCTGTTTGTGTCATACTTCACAATAGTTCCAACATATTGTGCTGGTGTTCTTTCACATGTAGTGTTTTGTGAAAAGATAAATTCACAGAAATCCTGGGGCCAGCAGTGCAGTGTTGTGTAACTGTGCGAACTATAATGAATATGCTATCTATAGTGTGCATTGGATTGGATGGGAACATTGGGACCACAGGGGGCCACCGAACAGGGTAATCCTGTCATGGGTCAAGTGAAGTAGAAAAGGAAGGGAAATAAAGTTCAGCTTCACAGGTTTGTCTTCATGTTTTGAACTCATTATGCAATTCCATGATATTTGTAATGTTTTTAAAATAGTTAGGGTGAGTAAAGCGACCAATTAGAGTTAGGGTTAAGGGTTGGTGGGTGGGAACCAAACATGATCATTTTACCATGGATCATCAAACCCATTAGGAGGTTCAAAAGAAGCAAAGTTCCACTGCACATATTTGGGTTCATATTTTTCTCACGCCATTATATTCTTTTTTTTTTTCACTTTTTAGGCATAATTGAACATCAAAAATCAAGGGTTAAGAAACAGGGTTATGGTATGTTGCTCGAGTCAATTAAACAGGTAAAGTTAAGGTAGTGTTGTAGCGAACAACACACTACCCAGTTTAAAAAATAGCCTCTTAAAATCTATATTGTTTGCCACATTTGGTCATTTGGCAACTAAGGAGGCAATGTGACCTTGGAAAATAAGTAGACTTAATTTTCCTATGGATGGCCTTTGTTCATCAGAACAGCGTGTGCATTTACATTAAGAAAGCAACACCTCCCTAGCTCAAAGCGTTGGTTTAGCCTCTACAATTTAGGTCAACAACTGTTTACCCTTCCGGCAGAACCTGGTTTTCCAAGTTGTTTATGTTCATTTGTAACAGTAAATATAATAAAAATAGGAAAAGTAACTGATATATACTCAAGAAGTGTGATATTGAAGTTTTATATTTGAGAATGCTACTTGGTGTGGTGTGATTGTATTAGTTCCCCTCTTTGGTAATCCAACCCCTGCTCACAACATTGAGTATATCTATCAAATGATAGCACGAAGGAAATTGTCACACATTTGCACAGAAGTAGTGCCATATCACAAGAGGTGTAATGAGTGCACCACAGTTAATTACACATGGAAAGAAAGGCAAGTGTTTTCCAAGTGGTGTCTCACCAAATTGGCGTTGCTATCTCTCCCACACCCAAACACACACAAAACTAATCAGTGTCAGTGTCTGCTTTGGTCTAACTTCAGTCACATGAACTTTTTTGCTGCTGCAGTCCTTTCCACCTAGCTGGAAGACATCCATCAAGTCACCCATTGCAATAGTAATTGATAGCTAATACTTTCACCAGTATCTCTCCCAACACATTCAGCAATCTCATTTAGAAAACCTACACCTTTTCAAACCAACAAACAAAAGTAATAGGGTGTTTTGACGTTCTATTTATTGAGGGTTCTAGATCAATTTTAATGGGGTAAGTCTTGATGGGGCCAGTTATTTTAAGACAAATTCAGAAGTTTTAAACACAAGGCTTCAGCTTTATGTTTCAGTAACAGGATTTGTTTAAGTATGTTCGTTAAAATTTCATTAAATTGCATTATCCAAAAACAAAATAAAACCCATTCCTGTCAAACTTCATTTTTTTTTTACAACTTTCAATGGAGGATGGTGTTGACTTTGCTTTCCATGAACACATTTCGAAAAGGAAAATGTTCAGAACCAGTTTCTTTGTTGTTGTAATTCAGAAAAAGCAGTACAAAGTTAGCTACTGTCCTTGCTGTGCATTAACCCAGCTGTCCCATGTGGATCCACTGATTAGCCAGCATCAGACTTTCTCTGCTGTATATGTCCTCTAGATTTTCAAAAAGAACATCCCTTGGGAAAACTCAGAAAGCCAAAGGAATCCAGTACTTGATGCTTAGTTGTCCTTTCCTCTACAACATATCTACCAGCAAATAACACCCCTGTCAAAAGAAATAGGTAACACCAGGTTTTTGTCAGTGAAGGAAAGAACAACTTCCCTGTGAACCCTGACTTTTCTGACACATCCGTATGTCGGTGGCTCAAGGCTCTTTTCCGTGTGGGTTGACGGAGATTGAACGTTAGATAAATAGACCTCTGTACCCGTCTGTCTAGCTGCCTTTCTGGTCATCCTATAGGCCTTGACTCACATGTGACTGAGAAGCTACAGTAGATGGACTTTGATAGCAGTAGATAGAGGGAAGGCTGGCAGTGACTGATGGATAGAGCCAATACGGACGTGTCTCCAGGTTGATAGAATGATTGAAAAACAGCATGGGAGACAGGACGAGATGGGGAATGATCGATGGATGGGGGCTCTGAGCAGAACTCTCTTAAACTGAGAACAAATAGTCATGAAGAAGTCTGATAGCCAGAACACTTTGTCTCTTTCTTGATCAGATCTCCCCTTAAATGAACCGTTCTCTCGTCTCTACCTATCATTTATCACCTCTGTCCCTATCAGATGAAATTATGCATTTCTTGAGCAACTACAAAAAGCTCCCACATGTGGAATGCACAAATCATTCTCAAATTAATTTGACAGCATACTGTAATGGCTGTCAAAATGAGGGCGTATTGCTGAAAAATAGATTATTCCTTGTGTTGTTTTCAGTGTTTATTTGATGTATAAAACACACTGCTAAGCATTGACTTGACTTGCAAAAGTGCAAAGCAGGGTGAGAACAGACAAGCTGAGACGATTATAAGCTATGTGTTCGGCATCAGCTGCTGCTGGAGCTCGAGTTACGCCTTCAACAGTCAGGATAACCAAATCAGTCAACCAATGTATTGTCAAGGGAAGATAGATCCAAGCTAATGTGTTGTTATGCTCCGGTAGATGAGCTGTCTTTCAGTGTCACAATATAGAAGTTAATTTCACATCTGTTTTCCCACCCAATCGGGTTATAAGACAGCAGATGATCAAGCATCACTCAACACATAATGGGAAGTTATTGTAGTTGGACACATGTACATTAATTGAGTTTATCGACTGAGTCTGGTAAAGATGACGCTGCCACTTGCAGACAAAGAACAATCTAGATTAGCAAGGCAATAATACACCTTTTGACTGATTCAGTGACATGAATTGTGCTTCTGAACTGTTGTTTTGTGGTGTGTGCATACATTCACACAACACTGCAACACTTGAGACTACAGGAGTTTCCAATTGAACTGAACTGAATGGTAGCTACGAGTCTCCACCTAAAGACGTCTAACAGAAACATCAGTTAATTAGCGATTATAACTCGACCTTTGAAAACAATTGATAATGTCTTCTTTGTTGTCTAGGTGGACGTTTCTACATAATGCCATCAACAGTGTTATCTGGACATACGTACTACACTTAATTCCAAGTAGAAGATTGTAGCGTATTCAAGCAAAACATTAAGTATTTCTGAATCGGTTTTATGAAACTATTGCTGTTGGTGTACAGTACATTGTTTTACAGAAGCCTGGTCTAACTAGTTTTATTGCCTGTGTTTATGAATGAATAAACAGGAGAGAACATGTTTAAAGTTGCTTTTGTTTTACCGTTTGAAAACAGGTAGAAAACAGGATCATTTCTATAAGATACGTTTTGTCTGTGAAGATTTTGTTTCAATTTCAGGGCTTCCATGTTATTTTTCCACAATACAATGTACAAACAAAAGAAGCAAGTTGTTTACAGCTGGATATCAAATACACAATGATACACAGAAGTTCCAGAAACCTCCTCATTTTGGAAGTTCTATCTGCAGTTGCAATCGAAAGATGTATTTTGAATGCCTTTGCATGGGCAATGTTTTGTATCATTTCCTGAATGAGTATGCTGATTTAAGGAATATTAACTATACCACTTTACAGTTTACACTTTATGGGGCACAGTATAAGTAGTGCTTTAGCACAGTCGTGTGTTGAACTAAATGTTAACGTGCTTAATTAGCAGGTAGAATATCAAACATAAACCAAAATATTGGTTTATATTTCATTTTATTGAAATAGCCCAAAATCACAAATACACATTTGGCTCAGGGGGCTTTACAATGTACAGCAAACAAGGCCCTCTGTCCCATATGTTTCGCCACAAACCCCCCAAAAACACGATTACTGGGCAAACATTTTAGAAAGCAAGGGAGGGAGCCCTTACCTGGAAGACAGAAGCATATTGTGCATTGAGATGTTTTTTGTATTGATTAAAAAATAATGTGTTTACAACACAGACAATTCAATGGTACAAATTATAATGTGAATACATATGAAAAAGACGGATCCAGGAGGATGTTAATAATCATCAGGTGTCACCAAAAATGATAACGTGGGCGTCAGGCAGGCCAGCCTTGACTCATGATCCAGAAGTAACCTTTTATACAAGAACAGGTGAGAGACACAAAACCTCCAAGGATGAACGCTCCAGAGGTCCAGTTAGTAACATACATGTATGGGACATACAGTTAGTGTGAGAATAATCAATATATCGGTGAGAATAATCAATCTATAATCAATATATCAATTATGTAATTTGCCTAGCCAAAGAAGTGTTCTGAAATATGTTATGAAGGATGTTATTTGGTTAGGCCTCTCCGCATGAGGGCGACTGAAGATCTGAATGGAGCAGCACTGGGTCAAGAGGCGTGGACACGCCTATGCACCGACAAAGGGCTGATACCCCCCGCCAACCAATGGGAATGTTAAATGTGGTCTGTGGAACAGTGAAATAGGAATGGTCCTCAGCTGAGTACTTTTGTAGACTTATCATATCAACATAACTTGACGAAAAGTTTCCTGGACTCTGCTACTCCTCTCTCAAATATAATAACCCAACATTAGTCCATACAGATGAACAGAGAGCAGCTTAGTTAGGGATTGGATCAAAGCAAGCCACAGGCAGCCCTAACATACCTATTTACCACTCAGGAAGGTGAGAAGACGTTATTTGTTGTATTATCCAGCATTTTTGTACTAACGATTAAAAATCAAGGTACTTTTTCCTCTAGTCTTACTTTTATGCAGTGCCATTTTCAACCATTATTTATTATAGACCAGAAACTGCTTACATTTTTCTGCATTAAAACCAACCACAGAAATGTGCTAACCTGTCAGGAGTATTTCTGCAGGAGCTGGGGCTGGGTGCAGAGGGTGAGGGAGCATTACTTCACTGTGGGCTGTGAGCTTAACGGCACATCTTAAAATCCGTACAGCAAGTCATTACATGCCCTTGCACACTAATACCCGACCAATTTACTTCAACTTTACACTCTGATCCTGCGAGGCCAGGCTCTTAACTGTCGCTGTCATTTCCGAAAATGTGAGCAGGTGGTAGGTCATAATTTTTGTGGAAACAGTCTGCCTTGCCATGTTTCAGGTATTAGAAGCAGAGGAGTTTCTATTTTTAAAATCAAAAGGTAAAACCTACTTCCACACCTGTCCTGTATCTGACCCACACACACACATCAGGCCTATGTGTCATCATCATTAATGTTTGAGTGAGGGTTTAAATATACCATGTAAATGGTCATTAAAAAACCAACAGTGTGCATTGCAGTAGGAGTATATAGAGGGAAATGAGATAAATTAGCTGAACAATAGTATTAGCTATTTTTATTCGAGATGAATTTCTGATGGTTTGGGGCTGCACCTGCATGTATTAGCTGGTGAGCCAAAGAGCAGCAGGATTTGAAAATAATGAGCGCATAATGGGACATAAAATTAGTTAAAATGCTGAGGAGATGGAGCAGGAAAACAGATGGCCGAAATGGTCCTCGTGGCTGTCTACGGATTATTTAGCAACGCAATGACTCAAGGAAATTAAGCCAAGCGACTACGCTCGGGGCTTTACATTGATATTAACAGGCAAAAACTAATTAACAGTTGTCTAATAATGTGGAAACTTCTGTAGTGATCACAGTGGAGGGGCACGGTTGGTCATAGTGGAGAGTCGTGTACTGTAGGTTTTGTTCACAAACCATAATAATCTTAACAGTTTTTCGTTTGCCTAACTTCACCCATACTGGACTGAAAATATCATATGGATACTGAACAAATACGTATCAACAAATGCTTAACATATACCTCTAGCCGCAGATGTGGATGGGTCAGCGACAGTGTGTAAGCCATTTAGGTGTAAGGTGTCTTTTTTTAAATTAACTTACGTGGTAAAGACGACATATGCTCATTTTCAGCTTCATATTTGTATTTTGTGTCTCTACTTCAACATGTCTCCATGCTTTAATGTTCAAAAAGCTCTTTATTTTTCTCATACTGCCTGTGCTGCAGCACCGCTTTTCACCCTCCGTCTGAAACCAGAGCCCAGCCTGCTCTGATTGGTTAACTCTGTTGAGATTGGTCAAGCAATTGGAGTTTCCTGCCCCTTAGCCTTTCAAGTACCATGTGTTTGAGTGCTAGCCAATAGAAGCAAGTTTTTCAAAGTGATGTTGCTATGTAACGGAAGTAAAGAAAGGAGTCCAATGGAGGTGTTTCAGGCAGGGGAGGGGGGGAGTGTGTCCGAGGGAAACTCCCTCTTGGGGGAACACAGGGATTTTAACCTTTGCACAGTTTACATGCACTAAAACCTAAATAACACACTACAGGTCAAGGAAACCCCAAAGAGCATAGTAGGGCCCCTTTAATTTTCGCAAAAAATAAAAGTGACATTTAACAAAAAAGTGAAAAATACATACGGTAATATATTAACACAACTAAAACAAATACATATTTTCTGGATATTTGGTTCAAATTTGCAGTTCATTTTATTGAAATCTAGTTTGCCTGCTTGTTGTGAGTTTGAAAAATATCTTATCCAAGTAATATCCAGGTAAAGGAGAAAACTTGCATTATGAAAAGATAATGGTCATAACAAATCAATCAAATCCGTAAGCAGCAGAGGCTTATACTGTCACAATGTGTAGAGGTGGGAGAAGTACTCAGATCCTGTACTTGGGAAAGTAAAAATACTAGGGTGTAGGAATACTCTGCTACAGTAAAAGTCCTGCATTCAAAATGTTACTTAAGTCAAAGTAGAAAAGTATTATCATCAAAATATTCTTAAAGAACCAAAAGTAAAAGTAGTTGTTACATGCCAGGCATGTTGTACGTGTGCTGTGTTTTCCTTCCTCCTCTTTTCTCTTCTCTCCCTCTCTTCAATGCAGCTAATCAGCAGCTGATGTTTACTTTGAATGTGTGTGTGGTGGAGGCGTTAGGTAAGCTTGGGGTACCCTCTACATTTCATCACGTAGTTAAAACCTGTTAGACACACTAGGTTAGTGGATTGTTGCCACCCCTGTATTTTGGTTTGTTACAGCCTTAGAAGTGCAGAGAGTGAGGGTTTTTGTTTGAGTATTTGTTTTAAGGATAGATTTGGAGATAGACCTTGTTTTCTTATATTCATTTCTTTTGTTTGGCACAATCTCCCTCATCTCCTCCTCCTCCTCACTCAAAAGCCAAATAAACACATGTTAACCGTTACTCCCTCCATTATTGGCTGTTGTGTGTTATTGTCCCCTGGTCCCCTAGACCTTGGTGGGGATGTAACAGTAGTCATTGTTCGATTGGTCCATTTCAGAATAATATCTCTGATATGTTTTATAATGATTGATCACTAAAGTGTTCTCAGAGCTGGTAAAGGTGCAGCTAGTTTGAATGGCTTTGTATACTGCAGGGTAGCTGCTGGATTTACTCCAGGAGAACTAAAGTCTGCTTTAAGGGCTGATTTTATATTTCACATCATTAATCCATCTCTGCAAAGTAGCTATTAATAAATGGAGGGGAGTTACTATACCATTTACCTCTGCATTTTAGTGGAGTGGAAGTACAAAGTAGCATAAAATGGATGTATCAAAATTGTAATTCAAGTCAGGTTTCAAGGTTTTATTTGTCATATGCACAGCATATACAACGTATATGTTGGCAATGAAAATCTTATGTCGCGTGCTCCTCCAACAACTCCACATACATGGTGCAAATAAGATAAATAAAATAGTGCAAAAAGAGAGAAGAATATTTACAATAACAACAATAAAGATTTGACGATGTGAAATATAAACATATGTGGAATACATTGAGAGTATTTAAATACTTTACACTGTTGAATGAGGAGGTATGGACAGATGCATATATTATGTATAGCAGATGTATATGCAGATATGTATAATATATATATATATATATATGTATGTGTGTACTATAAACAGATGTGAGTAGACATTCACAGAGCTCAGGAGTTCAGTAGTCTTATAGCCTGTGGTATAAAACTGTCTCTGAGTCTGTTGGTCTTGGTCCGGATGCTGCAGTACCGTCTGCCAGATGGCAGCAGACAGAACAGATTGTAGCTGGGGTGATGGGGGTCCTTTAATATCCTACCGGCCTTCTTCCTACACCGCTGGGTGTAGAGGTCCTCCATGGATGGCAGCTCCGTCCTGGTGATGTGCTGAGCAGTTTTCACCACCCTCTGTAGAGTCTTACGGTTGAGGGCGGTGCAACTGCCATACCAGGCGGTGATGCAGCCAGTCAGGATACTCTCGATGGTGCACCTGTAGAAGTTGCAGAGTATCCTGGAGTCCATGTTGAGTAGTTAAGTAGTTATTGAGTAAATGTACTTAGTTACTTCCCACCTCTGGTGTCAATAATGGGTCAAGTTCAAAACACTACATATCCCATAATGAAACCAATAACATTATCTTAGTCTGACTCTTCTTGCCTGGTGAATTTTCAAATATTATAAGCAACAGTTTTCTAGAAATTGTTTGTTTTTTCTGAAAAAAATAAATAATTGCAAGTCAAAATTAAACAAATGACATCACCATTGCATCGTTAGTAATTTAGAAATATCCACAGAACACATTACACAACTATCACAGGCGGTTATGTTTAAATTCAGCACACCTGTTTGCACTTTGTAATGCAAAGAGACTGTTAGTGAGTTTATTATTGATGAGCTTCTGAAACACTGTTCTGCCTGCAGCATGCCACCTGTCTGAGAGAGCTGATCATTACTGCAACATCATTGAAGGCAGGAAAACCATCTTGATTAAAAATCATCCCTGACTGGATAATCACTCATCATACACATGCAGAAGCTGTCAGTCCCCTGTGTTCATCTCTCCCGCTCACAATTTTGCCAACTATCTTATTGCTGTACGTGGTCTGACTAATGAAAACTTCATGCACCGTTCACAGCTCTATATAGACGATTCAAGTATGACGGTGTTGTACTTAGTCTGAAGATCTAAAGCACTGACCACTGCACCTGAGGGCCTTTGATTCTTTAGAATGATAACAAAGGATGGGAAGGAGATGTCTGGAGGGTATGACTGGAGAAAATGTGCTGCCCTTTGGCCGGTTCTCCTGGTAGAAATGAGCAGGACGGGCCTCTTCCCAATGTTTCATAAAAAAACAAAACAAGCACTTATTGAAAATGTTTCTAGGTTAACGGTATCTTGACAATGTATCACCCCTTTTGTAAAACAGTTCTTCTATCTATTTCTGCTTCTTCATATTTGTTTGACATTGTTTCCACCCAATGATAACCAAATGGATGTTTCTTGCCATGAAAATGCCGTAGAGTGAGGATAACAAATGGCATACGGCAGGAAAAGTACAACACTCCTGTGTTCCACAAATATGCTTTTTTGTAGTATCTTTGTTATGATAGTTTCCGTCTAAAAGAACTGGGAAAACACATTCCTCATCTCCAGTTTCTACAGTGACGTGCTCTTTTTCTGAAAAATATTCATCTTGGAGCGCCTGCACAAAAACGAGTGTTCAGAAAAAAAGCGCTGTGTGCAGCACTTTTTGTCGAGAAGGCACGTGCTACTTCATTGAAAACAATTGAAAAAACACGTTGGCTTCCACAAGAAGTAGGGGCAGAGTCCCTAGGCACTACAGCCAGTAAGGCAGAATAACTCCAGTGTTTGTGGTTCATAACCGCAGGGGAACGGTAAAGAAGGCTATCTGGACCTGCTCATAAAGAGGATGAAAACAGAGTTCTGATGTGTCAGCACTCTCAGCAGGAGGCGAGTCAGTGCAGTGTGTGTCCGCTAACAGGAAGGCTGCATATTCTCAGTCAATCAGCACTGCGGGTGGTCTTGTTCTGTGCTAGCTATGGCAGAGATGGTCTGGAAATGGTAATCATATGACATGTAAAGTGCATGTATAAGATAAGCATTTAGTAATCCTCCCAGGGGAATTCAGGTGTCATAGCAGCAACAATGACAATTTAGCAACCCAAATAAATCATCATTTACACTACATCTTATTATAATATTACGTTGTTTAGCTGATGCATATATCTAATCGGACATTCATACACCTTGAAAAGGCTGACATGCCTATGGGAGCAATTTGTGGTTGGGTATCTTGTTGACTGCTGGAGGAGGGATGGGATGGAACCACCGACACTGTGACTGTTAACCCAGCACACTTACCCCCTAAGCCATACAAATAAGGATAACACTAAAGGGTGTTGGGATGGCCCGAAGTATCTGCACTGTAAGTGAATGAGTGAACATTATGTACAGTGGGGCAAAAAAGTATTTAGTCAGCCACCAATTGTGCAAGTTCTCCCATTTAAAAAGATGAGAGAGGCCTGTAATTTTATCATAGGTATACCTCAACTATGAGAGACAGAATGAGAAAAGAAAATCCAGAAAATCACATTGTAGGATTTTTAATGAATTTATTTTCTAATTATTGTGGAAAATAAGTATTTGGTCAATAACAAAAGTTCATCTCAATACTTTGTTATATACCCTTTGTTGGCAATGACAGAGGTCAAACGTTTTCTGTAAGTCTTCACAAGGTTTTCACACACTGTTGCTGGTATTTTGGCCCATTCCTCCATGCAGATCTCCTCTAAAGCAGTGATGTTTTGGGGCTGTCGCTGGGCAACACAGACTTTCAACTCCCTCCAAAGATTTTCTATGGGGTTGAGATCTGGAGACTGGCTAGGCCACTCCAGGACCTTGAAATGCTTCTTACGACGCCACTCCTTCGTTGCCCTGGCGGTGTGTTTGGGATCATTGTCAGGCTGAAAGACCCAGCCACGCTTCATCTTCAGTGCCCTTGATGATGGAAGGAGGTTTTCACTCAAAATCTCACGATACATGGCCCCATTCATTCTTTCCTTTACACGGATCAGTCGTCCTGGTCCCTTTGCAGAAAAACAGCCCCAAAGCATGATGTTTCCACCCCCATGCTTCACAGTAGGTATGATGTTCTTTGGATGCAACTCTGCATTCTTTCTCCTCCAAACACGACGAGTTGAGTTTTTACCAAAAAGTTCTATTTTGGTTTCATCTGACCATATGACATTCTCCCAATCCCCTTCTGGATCATCCAAATGCCCTCTAGCAAACTTCAGACGGGCCTGGACATGTACTGGCTTAAGCAGGGGGACACGTCTGGAACTGCAGGATTTAAGTCCCTGGTGGCGTAGTGTGTTACTGATGGTAGCCTCTGTTACTTTGGTCCCAGCTCTCTGCAGGTCATTCACTAGGTCCCCCCGTGTGGTTCTGGGATTTTTGCTCACCGTTCTTGTGATCATTTTGACCCCACGGGGTGAGATCTTGCGTGGAGCCCCAGATCGAGGGAGATTAGCAGTGGTCTTGTATGTCTTCCATTTTCTAATAATTGCTCCCACAGTTGATTTCTTCACACCAAGCTGCTTACCTATTGCAGATTCAGTTTTCCCAGCCTGGTGCAGGTCTACAATTTTGTCTCTGGTCTCCTTTGACAGCTCTTTGGTCTTGGCCATAGTGGAGTTTGGAGTATGACTGTTTGAGGTTGTGGACAGGTGTCTTTTATACTGATAACGAGTTCAAAAATGTGCCATTAATACAGGTAACGAGTGGAGGACAGAGGAGCCTCTTAAAGAAGAAGTTACAGGTCTGTGAGAGCCAGAAATCTTGCTTGTTTGTAGGTGACCAAATACTTATTTTACCGAGGAATTTACCAATGAATTCATTAAAAATCCTACAATGTGATTTCCTGGATTGTTTCCCCCATTCTGTCTCTCATAGTTGAAGTGTACCTATGATGAAAATTACAGGCCTCTCTCATCTTTTTAAATGGGAGAACTTGCACAATTGGTGGCTGACTAAATACTTTTTTGCCCCACTGTACAGTTTATGATTCTATTGTGCTTATTTTTCTTTACTGTTTCTTACATTCTTTATTTTTAATTGTATTATCCTTTGATTGTAAAGGTCTCCTATTATGCTTCATTCAAACAGCATATTAAAGGGCCATATCCATACAAAACTTGTCTGTGAAGTGTTTTGCTCAAAATACCAAACAGATCACCCATTGTAGCATGCCTCATCCCCCTCTATTTCAGCCCTGTTCAGTGTCACATGGGCGGGACGTTGCCAGGAGTTCAATGTAAAGCCAGCCCACATTTTGGTAATAATGTCATAACCGCAGCAAATCTGGATCAGCTCGATTGCACCCCCGTATTGAGAGATGTGGGTAAGGAGGAAAAGAGCGAGGTTTATATTTTCTGACAATTTGTGAGTCTACGTACACATTGGGGACACATATTTACGTATAAAAGACAATAAAAAGTGCATTTTGCATAAGTGGGGACCTTTAAATAGTGAAATGTTATGGTTTCTTACCTTTTCTATCCTTGTTTTCTATCCTATTCCGGCACTGCCTGAACACATGGATTTATTTAGGGGGATCAATAAAGGTTTCTCTTATTTTTATTTAAATATGTACAATTCATTTTCTCATCCAAATCTAAAATATACTTACACAAATGTTATAAAACTATATGATTCTAAGCGTGCGCCAGAGTCCAATTAACTAAGTATTACACATGTGTGTTTATATACAGTATAACAAACTTTGGCCAGGTTTAACAAAAAAAAAAAAAAACACAAAAAGAAGGTTGTTCACAAACTAAGGGAATACAAACTGTGGAAGACGAGCAGATTGGAAGAGAAGATAACAGAGAAAATGGATCAAAGGATGTAATGAGAAAAAATTGGTTAATTTAAGAGAAGCAAGGGGAAAAAGAAGCGTCTGGCATGAGAGTAGAAAAAGAGAAGATAAAAGTGTGTTATTGAAAAAAAGAGACAAAATTCACAAAGGGATAATGAGATTAAGAACCAAAGATAAATATGAGAGAGGGGATGGAGGAAAAAAGAGCGAGGAGGGGAAACATGGGGCGAACGAACGACATCCATCTCAGTTCCTGTCCAGCTGCTGAGGAGGGGCCGCAGTTTCTAACACACACACACACACACATGCACAGAGGCACACACCAGACAGCCTATTTTGCCGATGGCTGACACAGATACTGCAATGCAGAGAGAGATGAGGGGAGGGAGCGGGAAAGGGAAGGTGCCAGCGAACAAGGAAGCAGGAGGAGAAAAGCAAAGAGAGGAGGAGACAGGAGTACAATGGAGGGAAGACATGAAGGAGAAGAGAAGGGCGACTGAGAAGGTGAAAAGAGCAGAGGAAGAGTTGAAAAACATGAGAATGAAAAGACAGAGAATTAGGGAGGGGCCAGTGTGTGAGGAAGAGGCGAGGACTGAAAAAGAGACAGAGCGATGCTGACACAGTGTAAATGTGTGCTGCGTTAATTCAGAAACAAACAAGATCAGAGCCACAGTGTGACATTACTCTATCAACATATTACGGGAACAACAAACACTGCAAACAAGGGGACTGTAAGCCTATGTTGACCTCCAGTACTCTTTCCCCATCAAGGCGGTTCAATAGAAGTTTCAGAGCCTTTATCCGATCGTGAACCCAATTTGGTATTTGTTTCTACTGCAGCAGAAATGGGTACAAAGTTGGGCACCAATTATTTTCTCGGTCAGCACAAAAAGCCACATACGTTAAAAAGTATACAACATAATTTTTGGGCTCTAAATCTTGTTATTGACTAGTCAGACTGGTTTTGGTGGCTAGGCTAGCACCATTCGTGTAAAACATAAATCGCTTAAAGGTCCCCTATTATGCAAAAAGCACTTTTTAATGTCTTTAATATATATATATATATATATATATATATATATATATGTATACAGTGCTCAGCGTAAATGAGTACACCCCCCTTTGAAAAGTAACATTTTAAACAACATCTCAATGAACACAAAAACAAAATGTTGAAAAGACCAAGTTTAATATAACATCTGTTTAACTTATAACATGAAAGTAAGGTTAGTAATATATCTCAGATTACACATTTTTCAGTTTTACTCAAATAAGGGCGATGCAAACATCAGTACACCCCACAACAAAAACTACTTCATCTAGTTCTTTGTTTGGCCTCCATGATTTTTAATGACAGTACCAAGTCTTCTAGGCATGGAATGAATGAGTTGGAAACATTTTTCCATTCTTCAAGAATGAACTCTTTTAGAGACTGGATGCAGACACAGAATCAGCTATTTGAAACTGTGGGGTTTATTGTGTGCTATAATTCATGATCTGTTTGGTATTTTGAGCAAAAAACTGATATGTTTTATAGTCTAACACACGGCTCAAGAAATAATAATAATGAAATAGCTTAACATGTGTAAGGTGGACAGAAAAGGCAACTGGAAGACATCTTTATTTCTTTTCATTTATTTTTTACTTGATAGGGATGATAAAATTTAACATAGTTCAAATGCAAAGCATGACAACTGATTTTATAGCTATTGCTAATTTTCAACTCTTGTCACTAGTTGGGCTTTTACATGTGCGGTGTAGTTCAAATATATGCTTTCAATATCATAAAACCACAAACACTATGAATATAGAAATACAATCAAATACACATCACATAATACACATACCACAATACAAAAACACCTTAGTAATTTACAATAACTTTGTTAAAAATGGATACAGCTCTGGTTGGTTTTTAGCCAGCACTTAACCTTTGATGTGAAGGATTTGATAGGTGAAGGACAAAGCTAAATAAATGATGCCACCGGACTGGCTTTTTATCCATTATTTCCAAGCCTGATTGTATAAGGCTGTGAGGTGTTTGGTTTTAGATGGTGATGCTTGAGCCCATACTGTCATACAATAGGAAAAATGAGAGAAAATCATAGAGTGAATAAATAACTGGGCTGCCTGTATGTAGTGCCTGATTAATTTGAAACAATTAAGGTTTGTCTTTACTATTTTTGAAATTTTCTTCACATGTTTTTCAAATTTGAGCTGTGGATCTAAGATAATTCCTAAAACCTTTGAAACCATTGACCTCCTCTATTTCTACATCTCATATCTTGATTTTAAAATGTTCAAGTGAGCCCTGTTTTCTAATGGAAAGACACATAGAAACAGTTTTTTTCAAATTCAATACAAGATTATTACGTTGCGGCCCCTGATGGACTTCCTCCAAGTATGCAGTTAGGATCTCCGCTGCCTTGCTAGGTGTCTTAGCTGGTGCATATATGATCGCATCATCTGCATAAAGCTGCAGCCGGCCTCTGGGCACCTTGTAGGCAGGTCATTTATGAACATACTGAAAAGCAGCGGACTAAGTATTGAACCTTGGGGAATACCCATTCAACTGTTTAAGAGGGATGACTTTTCTTGGTCAACCTTCACACACTGCTCTGGTTTGAAGATATGATGCAAACCAATCAACTGTTTGTTTTCGAAAGATTGAATGTAGACAACTTAGACAGGAAAATGCCGTGGTTGACAGTGTCAAAGGCCTTTTTCAGGTCTGGAAACACTGCCCCAACGACATTTCCCCCATCCAAGAAACACTTTACATTTTCAATTAAATAACAGTTTGCAGTTTCCGTGGAATATTTTGGTCTAAAACCAAATTGTTGCGGGTGAAGAAGATTATCGGTCTCTAGGTGGTCAACTACCTGAACTGCCACAACCTTCTCAAGTACCTTTGACAGGACAGGAGGAATAGAAACAGGGCGATAGTTGCATATCAGGTCACAATCCCCTGCTTTAAAGACTGGTGTAATAACTGCAGTTTTCCAGTTGTTTGGGAATTTGCTTTTCCTAATTGATAAATTCACAAGATGAGTGACAGGTGTTTTATAAATTATAAATGTCTTTTGCCTTAGAATTTGATCACTTTTTAATAACTTCTGCAATTTGTGCTTCATTGACATGTTGGTTAAGACAGGAATCTGGTGACTGCATTATTAGTTATAGTTGGAAAAATCAAAGTTTTGTGTCAATTCTTCTACTGATTTTATGAAGTATGAGTTAATTCATATGCCATGATGACGTTATCTGTGATGGCCGTGCCATTTATTTTCAGTTCTTAATTCCTTTTTGACTGTATGATTTATTGGTTAAATTATTTAAGTGTTTCCAAAGGGATGCACTGTGACCTTTGGCGTTTCCTATGAGTTGTGTATGTTATGAGGCTTTTGCTTTGGGTAATTCCAGGACTACATTATTTCTTAGACTTTTATTGATCAGATGATCCGTAATGAGTTTTGAAGTTAATAAGATTTGTAATGCCAGATCTCGTTTTTTCACAAGTTTACGTATTTCATTTTTTAGCTGTGGTAAAGTTGTCTTCTGTTGTTTGCATTTCATGTTTTTGGTATATCTTGCTATTAATTTCACCAGAGCAGTAGTCATTGAGTTACAACAGACATCCAAGTCATCTATTTCAATGAGCTCATCCCAGTTAATATTTCCAAGGTCACGTTCAAATTGCACAATTTTGGACTTCGGGATAACCATATTTACCCGATGAGGATTGCTGCTACCAAAATACTTAACACGTTTTTTTGTCGATTTCCTTACGGTAAGAGTCCTATTATGATCCAACAAACCAGTAATCAGGTTGTACGTTTTTGTTATCCGATCTGGTTTATTGGTAAATACCATATCAATTAGGGTTCTAGTGTTTCTGGTGATTCTTGTAGGTCCTTTAATCATCTGCTGGAAATTGAACTTTGACATAGTATTTTTCAATTTTTGTTTACTCAAGGACACGGCACTTAGAGAAATCATTGCTTCTATAAGCCTTTATCTACATCTTAACCCTCTCCATGTCTCCGTCTTCTCTTCTGTGCCTCATCATCCTAGTCTGCCTTCTTTCCCTCACTACATGTCACTTTGTCTCTTCCTCACACACACAAACAATTGGACATTTGATTCCATTACACTAGATGATTCTTAGCTGAGGGTGTGTGAACTAGTAGAGAAAATTCTGTGTGTGTGCAATTGATTTCTAGCCCTATAGAGAACATTTTTACATCAATCCACAAATGTGATTGATGCCTCCCCTTATCTTTTATTGACACAACTGTGTGCACCCCAAAAGTTGTGTCACACTGCTATCAGAGTACCATTGTTCGCCTAGAGTACGTGTGTGTATTAGGAGGTGTATGTGTGACTGAGCAAGTGTGGGTCTCATAGAGATTTATGAGGCTCAATATTCTTTGGACAGCAAAAAAAGATACATTTGCTCCCAAATTGCATACGAGATACAGTAATAACTACTTGGAAAGCAACAATGAACATTTAGAGACTAGACAGATAGGACATTTTATCTCCTCCAACACAGAGAATTTGTTCTTGCACTTTTTTATGTGGAGTTGAGCCTACATGCGGATTACAGAAAGTTTAACATTCAGCTCACATGTAAAAGCAGGACAATTACCGTCTGACTGAAGGGAATTTGGACTGTACTAGATACAAAATAAAAGGCATGAGAAATTAAATGTAGGCGTGACTCCAAGGAGTGACCATGGACGGATTATAAGACCCTGTACCCCTGGAGACAGACTTTTCAAAATGTTGTGTTCATGTCTTTTTGGGTCTCAAATCACATCAAAATACTTTTTTATTACCAGGAGGAAATTACTGTATGATTATTGACAGTTGCACCATTTGAAGTAAAATTGTGCTATATCGAATATACTTGTTGCCACTGGAACTGCATCTGAGGCCTAGCAACAGGAGACAGGAGGTCCTCCAGAGAGTCCTTCAACATCGTTGATTGAATTGTTGCTCAAATATTCAGGAAGATATGCCCTGATGAAGCCATGCTTCCCTAAAGCAGTTTAAACTACACGTCAGATATCTGACTCATAGCTTATGCCATTACCTCTGTCATGATCCTTGTGTTGTGTTTGTAGTTTCCTTTTTTATTTTGAAATGTCTTACCTCCGTGTGTCTGGTCTAGTTTTACTTCCTGTCTTTGGTTTTCCTTCGTGTCTGATTGTCTCATTGTTGTCACCTGTTGCCCTCGTGTTTCTGCCTCCCCTCCCCAGCTGTGTGTTGTCTTGTGATTAGTCCCTTTTTATTTAGTCCTGCTTTCCCTTGTATTCATTATCAGTTCGTTGTCGTCCTTCACGTATGAAGTCAAGTGTTTTTCATGTCCTGGATTTCCTGAACTTTGTATTTTGTTAACAGGTTTTTTCTAATAAAAGGTCACTTTTGGTTGAAATTGGTATTCCACCTCCTTGTGCTGCACTTGGGACCCGCCTGCTTCACTCCCCCTGACAGAACGAACTGACCAGAATGGACTCAGCAGTGTTTTACACACAAAGAGCTGTGTCTTTCATCTTACGGGCGGATGGCCCGGGAGCAAGGCAGAGGCCGTTAGGCCCAAGAGACAGGGGCGTAGGTCACGGCGAGGGAACACTGGGGGCCAGAGACAGGGGCGAAGGCCGAAGCTAGGGAATACTGGGGGGCGGAGGCAGGGTCGAGCCTTAGGGCGGCGGAACCTGTGATGGGATCCCTCTGGAGGACGGGCAGAAGGCCGGCATAGGCAGCGGTGGGACCCCGCTGGAGGACGGGCAGGAGGCTGGTGTAGGCAGCAGTGGGACCCCTCTGGAGGGCGGCCTTGAGGGCTGCGGGACCGCTCCGGAGAACCTGGAGCAGGAGGCGGCGGGACCCCCAATGGAACAGGAGCAGATGTTGGCAGGACCCCCATCGGAACAGGTAACGGCAAGACCCCAACGGAGCAGGAGCAGATGTTGGCGGGACCCCATCGGAACAGGTGATGGCGGGACCCCCAATGGAGCAGGAACAGGTGTTGGCGGGACCCTTGATGGGACAGGATCAGAAGTCAGCGGGACCCACAATGAGACCGGAGAGGATGGAGTCGGCTGGACAGGCCGCCTGTCTGTCGGCAGCCCTGTCGACTCCGGCTTTGCCTGTCCAGTCGCCTGTCCGGACAACTCCAGCCATGTCTGTCCTGTCGGCGGCCCAGTCCGGGACGCCTGCCTGCCCATATTCTACCTCCTTGTACTGCACTTGGGTCCTGCGTGCTTCGCTCTCCCTGACAACCTCGTCCATTTCATTAGCGAATGATCTTACCTTGTCCTTAACGAGACGGGGGAAACACAGCTTATATCTCATAAATCTGAACCCAGCTCCCCTTCTTTGTCTCTCGGTTTACCCTGCATCCTCTGTGTCTTTCTCCGGTTTTTAGTAGGGATAGCTGTTGTTCCGACCTCTATGCTAGCTGGCTTTAGCGCAATCAGGTTTAAACAAATAGGCCATGGCCCAATGAAAACTAGCAAAATCTCTCTCTACAAGAAAGTTTAGAGAGGGCACAATTACATATGTGACAAAAAGTAGTTACTACAAAAATTAAAAGTCAGAAGGAATAATAAAGATTAAAGCTAAAAACAGTACAAATATATCAGGAGCAACTGCATGTACGGTTGTTGAATGTGCACTAGTTGTATGTACTTTAGTCGGATGTTTGCGTATCTTGCTGGTCTTTTTATGTCTTGTTGTAGTTGTTTTGTGTCTCGATAAAGTACATTTGCATCTCTTTCTGGTAATTTTGCACAATTTTAAAGTAGGTTTGTGTGTTAGGGTTTTGCCGCTCTTTCCTCTCATTATGTTTTTGTGGTTGCAACTTTTTGTTGTAATGCATGAGTCATTGCATTTAGATTTTCTTTTCTGTCAGTATTTTAATAAATGCTTACCAATTATCCACAAATCCTCTGATTTTGCTTCTTCTTCTCTGCCTCATCTCTGAATAAATGTCTGATTAAGACATGCTTTGATTAATATCTTCTCTCCCTCACTAGATATTACGCAGTCAATTTTCCTACAATGACTAGTAAATCCTATTAGATTTGCAAATTGGCTGTTTACATCCTTTTCTCCAAATATTTTGAAAACATTGCTAGAAATGCACCCACTTTAAACTATATTACATTTTGAATTAGACAAATCTCCAATTCACGTATTTACACAACCCTTATGTAGAAATTGCTACATCAGATCTGTCTATTGAGCTGTTGCATTCAATACTCCATTATCCTTTGAAATGTACGCTATGATATTACATCCAAAAAATCTCTATATAATTAATACCCTGGCAGCAAACTATAATTGATATGCAATGAGTCAAAATATGACGCAGAGAATCTTTTAGTGACTGTCAGATACAGTTTATATTTACTATAGAGCGGCATAAAGCAAACAACATAAAGGAGAAGAGAAGGAGAATGAACATATGTTACTGAAGCTAATTCAAGCAAACATAACAAGCGAGCTACATTATCTGGATTTGAATCTTCTTTTTTTCAAAGTAGCCTACTGAAATCTAGTTTCCACCTTGTACATTTTTAACCAGTTTACGACCTTGTTTTTAAAAATGTATTAAAATAAACATTTGGATGTGGTTCAATGATTCAGCCTGTAGTTTACACATTGTGACACAAATGTCAATGGGAAGGACTCACTGGCTGACTAGTTAACTAATGCTAAAAACCCTCAAAGAAACTTGATAGCGAAGTTGTTAGCATTCACAAATTTGAATGTTTAATTGTAAGCACAATACAGACATAGTTAACATGGTTGACACTGTTACTGTCAATCTTCTAAGCAACCAAAAAAACACAACACACTACGAAACTGTTCATTACATTAGCTTAGCTTAGCTGCTCAGAAGTATTGCAATTTAAAGATAAACATAATACAATAGTAGTTATAAGGACAGTTTGTCTGACAATGATATGATCAGACAATGCATTAACCATCAGGAAAAAGCAGCTGACGTCTATAAATAACACAACTAAACCTGGCCATGAACTACTACAAATTATATTAACTAGCAAAGTTTGTTGACACAGGAAGTGGATATGTGACTGAAATATGGTCATGCTCACAACCAGAATGTATTAGAAATATATGAGGTGCAGAACAGAAAACGTGGTCATATCTAGAAACTAGCCGTCCTCTGAGTTAAATGTCCACTGTTTGTTTCGGCTATAACTGAAAAGTAACATTAGAAAATGCATTTCTTTGTGTTGGTCCCTAGACAGGAAAAGAACACTTGCCAACACAAGTTGACACTGTTTAATAGACACAGGGTTGAAAATAGTTCCTCAAACATTACCTTTAATTAAAAATAACTAATTAAGAAACTCTGACTGGAGCAGATGTGCACATAAACACAATCGCAGTCATTTAGAACCATAGCGAGGTCAAAGAGGCAGCAATTAGCGATTTCACACACCATCACCTTAATTAGAGTGGAGAATAGGGACACAACAAAGTGAACACACACAATGATGCCCTCACAATGACGTGGAAAAACACATTAGTACCTGATTTATATGAACAAAGATGATAAAATGAGGGAAAAACTGGGTGGAATAGTAAGAGAGCAGATCACAACATGGGAGACAGGGAGGGAGGGAGCTTTGAGCAATAAAAAAGGTGCCCACACCAGATACAGGAAGTTACAATGCTAACCTACACGGTAATGAGGGTCCATGTTAATTAAGGGTAGTAATTAATCAGTCCTGCTGCTAAATAATCCAATTCAAGCCTCTGTGTCATTCTGCCATAATATTTGCTTTACAGTCACCCACCCACACCCTTCACACACACTGTAAAGAAACACAAAAGCTAATAAATATGGACTCCCAATGACACATTCTTCCATAATCAAATAAAGAAGAATGTATTAGAACCCAACACACACATTAGTGGACACAATGAGTTTTGTCAGAAACAGCTTTCAAACTATTGGAACTAGCGAGTGTCCATCCTGTCTTTCATTCATTATGAAACAACTCTTTGTACGAATTGCTGTTGTAGCATTTAACACGTTGTATCGCTCGCTGATGTGGGCTAGTAATGTTCAGGGTGAAGACCACCATAATATGGTAGGAAAATAGTTTAAGAGACTTGCAGCCTTCAGGAATCCACGTTTTTTACACACATTCAATTTGCGCCAAAAAAGCGTTAATGGGGAAAAAGAGTATCTGTAAAAAGAGTGTGCAGTAAAAAAATATTTAGCAAATAAATTAAAGGAAGTTTCTAACTTTGACGTCCATTGACAACCAATGTGCTTAAAAGACGAAATAAAAACATGTTTTAATAATGCCATCTTGTTTCGCCGTCTTTCTGCAATTATATTATGATTTTCTGGAAAAGGGGCGGCACCTACTGCTTATCTTTATATCTTCCCCGATATTCTCAAAAGTGTGGTCGAATTTGGTATACAATTTTATGTTATCCTGGCTTGACAGCGGGAGTAGTACTGCAAGGGGTTCTTGAAATGAACACCTCAATTACTTGCAGTAACATGTTGCTTAAAGTCTTTCTCTTTTTTTTCCCAACGGATCCTATTTAAAATACAATATCATTCATCTAATGGATATCATCGAATTAATTAAAACTCAAATCAACTTGAGCTGTTTTTCATTTTGTACTTCATTCAGATGGAGCACCAGTGACACAGAAAATACAATACAGTGTAGAGACAGTAGGAAAAACAACACTGGAAATAAAAATAGGTCTCAGTTGTACGTCGGGAACGTCACATGTTAACAAGAATAGTATTCCTGTTCTTAGAATACATTTACCTTATAAAACCTTATACGGTAAATGTCAGAATATTAAATTGACTGCTTCTTTAAAAAAGAAAGTTGATTATACTTGTATACGGTATTGTTTTTACCTCTTGCCCTCTTTAACACATTGCTTTCTTTCCTCAAATTCCTGATATTGAGTTGGGTTATAAAGGATTCTCCATCAATATCAGTCTAACATCATCTCAGAATCTTTGAGAGCATGCTGAAAAAAACAACTGTCAACTATTATTAGAAATAGACTGGAGAGTCTTAATCGATTGATGCCCAGACTTTGAAGAACGAGAAATCTTCATGGAGACAGATGTTACAGAAAACAGATGGGGAAACTTCTTGAAAGACTTTGAGAGTTTCACTGTGCTGCACTGCACTCTTGTAACATGTGCAATATCCCAGCACAGTGGGGAACATCTCGGCACAAAACTGCAAAACTGTTGTCAACACTGGTGTATTATATATAATCCTTTAAATAAACAAATAAAGTCGATGTAAGACAACGTGCATCAGAGGTGGTTACATTCTGCTTTTGTTTGAGACAGGTCGGGTTGCTCTGCAGCGTTATGCTAAAGACCTACAATAGAATTTAATTGGCTACCAATGTGACAAAAATAACTGCCTGAAACTGTCTCAGTCAGAGCAGAAAATTCCCAGAGAACATCGTGTGAGACTATCTAATGATTCAGTTTGTAAAAGTTTTCAAAAACTTTCTCATGACAATGTAATCATTTGGTGTCACAATTCATTTAAAGCCAGAACATTCAGTGCACTTTCAGAAATGCAGCGAGAAGGGGCTGCTAACAAGGGCACTTTTAGTTTAGAGGCAATTATAATAGTGCAATAATGATTGTTTTCCTTTAGCTTAATAGATTTAGCCCTGAACAATGCAAGGCAACAAAGTGAACTTTGACATTGCATAACCAGTACTAGTAACAGGGTTCATTTTAGCAAAGCACCCTTATCTGCTACTTTTAGATACAATTTAGAACTGTTGCTTTCGGCAATGCATTCTTTATATATTGATCATGCTTTTAATCATACTATACTGTGACTTTTTTAAAACATGTTTTCCATGGAATACTATAAGTTTTTACGATAACTTAGAAAAATACAAATACATTCTTTACTTTACTTTCTTTTATATTTTTCGACAGATTAATGTAATAGTGAACTGTGACTTTTTGAAGTTTTTGGAGATACCATTTATGGTATCTTGACATAGCATACCACGACTGTTAAACATTTCTTGTAACATACTGAGAGTCATCTTTACCAAGCCGACCAACTAAAGCTGGACGCAATGCCAGGGAGATGCTGCGCCAACAGTGGTGTCAAACTCGATCTAACCCTGGTTTTGTCTTTCTGTAAGTTTATGAATCGCTTGATTTGGTTTTAAGGCAGTGTTTTTTGTAAGGGGAACACACATTTTAAAAGCATTTCTGTGAAGATATACACTGAACGGCCATTTAACCCCTGCGTCTTCACACTTATTATAAAAAAAATAAGTTTTATCTTGAAACAAATCCCAGTAAGAGACCATGTAAAAGAGAAGATACATTTGAATCATGACTAAAATAGCCTTGGTCTAAAAGCCTAATGGGTTTCACCAGAAATTCCTTTATTTATTTGTGTCCTTTTGATAGTAACTACCTCATTCAAAGCTTTAAAGGTAAAATGAATATGCGCAAGGTGTTTCTAACAAAAAGGGAATTATACAAACTGCTTGATTTGTAAATTGGCATCTGTAAGGCCACATGTGCAATAAAAAGTTCATGAGGTGATAAAATGTAAACGTCTTGTTTGCAGCTTGTTCTCTTGCCCCTAAGAAGCAAAATAATCAATGAATGCTGCTTTGAAGATTTCATTGCGTATGATCAGAACAGCGATGCTGGTGGAAAGGAAAATCAAGGAGGTGGTGATGTGCAGTCAAATGTGTTATAATGTTTATAACGCTTTGCTTCCACCGACAAAAAACTCTGTGAGACTGCACACACCAATAGAAATCCATTTCAATTGAAGTCTTACAATATGGTACTATGTCATAAAACTAGCTGTACATGTACAAAGATATTCACAGTGTTTTCATTAAGTTGAACATCTGAAACCCTGTTGAAGTCCCACAAACCAAGCTACTGTACAGATTTTCAAATTATTTTGAAAATGAATGTTCCGTTTAAAATCATCTTGCTACCATGTACTGCCGAGATTGCAGTTGGTAGCCATTTTGGATTTCAGGCTTTCACAAAGTGTGTTCACAAACACATTTCTGCTACAGGCACACTGGGCTTACTTTGCTTTTTGCATGGCACAGGCTGAGAAATTAACTTGAGATTTTTCCTTTGATTTCAATACCTTAAAACCTTTCCAAAGTCAAGGAACGGCTGGAAATTAAACAACTATTATGAGATGCATTGTGTTGTATAAAGCTGACATTTATCTATAGCTAAGATCAGTGACTCCATTTTGCCCTACCGTTTCAAAGACAGTACCCCCAAAAAACTAATGTTTTTTTATGATTGACAAATAGGAAAATACAGAATCGCATTTAATGGTGCATATTCTTTGGACCATTCAGACGATTTTGTCATTTAGAGTGATTAGAAGCTGAACAACTAGACTGTACCGTGAGTGCAAAGCAGCCCTATTCAAAACTGATTTTCCAAAGCAGGGTACTTTGGGGACCATCATCTTCTCTTTTCTTACTTCCTTTTTAAAAAAAATCTCTTTGAACTCATGTTCCTACAAAACACGCTCCTTTTGAGTTTAATTAGAAATGAGTAAAATCATTCCCATCTCATGATGCTTTTAAAAGCCCTTAACAGTCGCATGCATATAAAACACGCAAACAGCTCTCAGACTGACGAAGCATACATGCACTCTACATTCTACTGTCAACATCTTTAACACTTCCTGAAGTTACATACTGTACGCACTACATACATTTCACATTAAACTGCTCGAGGCACGCATATCAGCACTTATCCTACCAAGCTGCAACACACAAATTAAACACATTGATCATAAACCATAACGGAATTGGTTTAATTGGTAGAGAGGGATATTTGAAAAGTGCGTAAGTTCACATTTGCACATACAGATATGTACATGGATGCAAAGGGGTGTTATGCTACACAACACAAGTTTCTAGGGACAAAAGGAGACAAGTTAATGCAACTGGAAGCCATTTTGTCAACACTGATACCCGTGTCGAGTGTGTGTGTGTGTGTGTGTGTGTGTGTGTGTGTGTGTGTGTGTGTGTGTGTGTGTGTGTGTGTGTATGTGTGTGTGTGTGTGTGTGTGTGTGTGTGTGTGTGTGTGTGTGTGTGTGTGTGTGTGTGTGTGTGTGTGTGTTTGTGTGTGTGTGTGTGTGTGTGTGTGTGTGTGCATGTCTGGTAATTTGTTCAGGCGTATGCAAGAACATGTACAGACAAAATAATGGGGACGTGTGATGTGGGGGGTTTCCATGAATAGAATCACATACACACACAACAAATAATTCATGCATTTTCATATTGTGCAACCTAGCTGTGCGTGTCTTCTGTCTGTGTTGAAATTGTACGTGTCGCTCTCAATCTCCTTCTCTAACTATAGCCGATCAATAATACAGGAAGCACTCACTGCTTGGCACACACACGCTCTGTTTTGGTTTTCCCAGGGTGCTTCTTCCTTAATCTGCGTCATCGTCTTTCTGACATCTCAGGGTTCTTAGTTTTAGGTCTTTCTTCTGATATCTTTCTCTTCATCTGACTTACATAACTTTATTATGTGTTATCCCATAATAATTCTTGGGAGGACGTCTGTCCAGGGTAAAAAAATCCATACTTTTTACAAACTTTTTTTTTACAAACAGAGTGGTGCAGTGATGACATATCTTTGTAGGCCGGCCCTGAAGTTAGCATATTGGCCCCTGGACAAAAAAACATTGAAAATTAAAGTAAACACAAGTTGATGATACTTAATTTTGTTGCTCAGCGAGCACAACATTCCACTCTTCCCATTCCCAAGAAGAGATCAGTGACACAATAAAACACCTTTGGTAAATTTAATAGATGCTAAGGAGATGAGACAACCCCAGCATAACAAACAAAAAGCCTTTGTACAAAAGTGCCCTAAACTAACATAACAAATAAAATAAAATAAAATACAGGCTTCTTACCTAGCTCCTAACAGAAACAGGAGAAAACGGGACTCCAAAAAAGAAAGGGTTTCTCACTCCTACGTTTAACTGAAAAGCATGTAACCAAAAACAGATTACATTACTTTAGTTTATTTACAAAAAAAAGTACAAAAGGGACCTACTCTATTTTTGACACACACATACACACACACACACACACACACACACACACACACACACACACACACACACACACACACACACACACACACACACACACACACACACACACACATACTCTAAGACAGGAGGAGAAAAAAAAAACAACAACACAGAAGACCCAAAGCACTTTATGATTTGTATAGCATAAATACAATCACCAGAAGTAAAAAGCTACCTTTAGGCTATAAAGGAACTACATCAAGGTTTTATGGCTCTGTATCACCATGTTAAGCCAAAGGTGACCTTGTGTCCGTTAGTCACATTTTAGTAACCGCTGTTGTTATGACAAACTGTATAGCAGCTTCAGACATTCCAGTTTGGGCATTCACTGACAGGAGAATGGCAGCCAAGCTGTCCTCACTGCTGGACAATGTGTCCCACAATACAGACTGTTGAGATCTTGTGCAATAAACGGCAATGTGCAATCTAAGGACACCTTTCTTGAAACACTGTGCAAAAGTCATCTTCATCATCATCATCATCATCATCATCATCATCATCATCATTTTTAGAATCTTTCAACAGCTTACATTACATATGTCACTAAGTTCTGAAGTTGCTGCTCATCATTTTTTAGCCATGGATGTGCACTTACCTACTTACTTAATTGTAGTATAATTAATGTGTGCTTTTCTTCTATATACCAATATGTTAGCTTATGTTGTGTTATTGCGTGTCTTTTTTTACCTGCTGTGCCAATTTTGCTGAAACAAATGTAGGTGTCCCTGCTGTGGGACTGATACAAGATTTCTGATTCTGACATTTATGTTGTAGAACAGAATATAACAATGTCCTAAGCTTGTGTTAATTGTATACCTTATTTCAGTAATCTAACTACAAACACACCCTTAAAAACAGTTTTCTTTATAGTCAGCTCTATATTTGATTTATCTTTAAATGCTTTTCATTAAATCCCTAATTTTGTTTCACTCTCGGTTCATCCGTCTGCTCTCATTTCCTTCCTTGGATGCCAATAGGAACTTACCATTTATTTTCCAGAAAGTCTCAAAGGTCTGCGAGACGGATGGTTGTTAAGCAATGCATATGATTACGAGAATTACAAAATTGGAAAAAGATCAGAATGAATGATTTTGTTAATAGATCATTTTTGAAGTTCGAGACACCAAGAGCACACAGGAGGTTAGTCATGTCAGGGAATTTGTCGAAAATGAGTTGTCAGACGGACTGACTAACAGATTGAGGTCAAGTGTGGAGCTCTTTGAAAACAACAACAAATTTATAGTATAAATGATTCATGCACACAATCCCACAGGGAATATAAATCTGTGTAATGCTTCCAGGCACAGAATTCTGACATTACAAAGACTGATATTTAGAATTTCCCTAAATACTTTTGAGTCAGTTTAGCATCTTTTAAATTCTAAAGACAATTTGATATACACTGCCCGGCCAAAAAAAAGATCACAAGCCTGTGGGGGCAGTGCTATGATCTGGGGTTGCTGCAGTTAGTCTGGTCTAGGTTCTGCAATGTGCCCAAAGAATGAGGTCAGCTGACTACCTGAATATACTGAAGGACCAGGTTATTCCATCAATGGATTTTTTCTTCCCTGATGGCACGGCCATGTTCCAAGATGACAATGCCAGGGTCCATCGGGCTCAAATTGTGAAAGAGTGGTTCAGGAAGCATGAGACATAATTTTCACATATGGATTGTTCACCACAGAGTCCAGACCTGAACCCGATTGAGAATCTTTGGGATGTGCAGTAGTCTGAATCTCCCGTCATCAATACAAGATCTTGACAAAAAATGAATGCAAGACAGAAATAAAGGTTGTGACTTTGCAGAAGTTTGTGGAAACCATGCCACAGCGAATGTGTGCCGTAATAAAAGCCAAAGGCGGTCCAACGAATATTAGAGTGTGTGACCTTTTTTTTGGCCTGGTAGTGTATATAGAAAGGTTAGACAATTGCTGTGATGTGTTGTGATTAATGTGTTGCATTTTTGATAATGCCTCTAAGTCACTAGACTGGAACATTTCTAAATATAGGTTGCTTTAAAGACATTTCAAATGGATATGTTGACCTACTGGAACAGTCACACCCTGGAATACTAAACATATTTAACAGGCTCATTATGCATTTGCAGTTGTGAACACAAAGCCATCAGTGATGCTATAGTAAGGCTAAATGCTAATGTTAGCTGGTTTTAAAGCTAACATGCAAATGCTAAGCAGGCATGGTGTTTACTATGTTAATCACCTTATTTTATCATATAAGCATTCGAACATCTGCCAGTTAGCAGTTGTGCAACAAAGCTAATGGGAATGTCATTAGGTTTGCAAGTGTTTGATCAACAAAAAAAAAAGGATTGAAAAGATTCAAGTTTTGTTTTGATGATGCCATTTGAAGTCAATGGATAACCCAAGGCATATCAATTATTTTAGTTATTGTCAATAAAGTTCTCTCGATGCCACAAATGTCTACTTCATGGTCGCACTACAGAAAATCTGGGCACTATTACTTGGCAAAATTCAATAAGCATTGTTGAAATGAGTAATATGTGTTAGCTATTTTATCTGTGCATATATTATGGAATTTAGTATGAGAATTCAATTACTGGAAATCCGAATAACACACATCTTGAATACTTTCACCTCCACTTCCTGCAGCTCAACCTGAAGGAAAAAGAAACATTCAAATCCAAGACTAACCACCATCTGTAGCGGTGAATTAAAGATGCCTGCAAAGCTTAATATCCATATGCTGTTCTGTACGTGCCACTGTAGGGCTGCACTGTGTGTTGTTGTTGGACACAAATTAACATTATGCTGTGCATGCAAACATACATTTACAAATAGTGGCTTACAGCATTGCATAATTCTCAAATGGCTTTGCGTAAACCCTAGAGTGTACTACGGAGTACCACATTTTTTACGTTATAAATAATTTGTCAAATAATGATGCTAAATAAGTTGAATTGTAGTTGAACAACATTTTCTATTCAATATTCCTACCTTCAATCTTCAAATTCTAAAAATAAAATCGATTTATGGTTAAACAAAGCAGCCACACAGCTGAAAAAATAAGTTCTCACCTTGCTATAGTCTCTGGCTTGTCTTCCATATGGCTTTGTAGAGGGACTGTGATGGGATGATTGTCAGCTGCAACCTTTACTCACAACCCTTGGAAGGATGATTGCATGCTGTATATGAAACCGAACGGAGTGATGAATGGGACGAAAGGAGGGTGAATTTTCTGGGTGGATAGACAGACATTACCTGCTCATGCTAGATTGATTCTTTTGAATGTAATCCACATTAAACGAAAAGTATCATATAAACCAAGCAGTGAAATACACCTGACAGCCATCCTTTCCCCAGGTGCTGTGCTGCTTTATGGACGGGAACAGCTGCACAGAGGCACTAATTCAAAAGGAAAAGTACACAATGTATTCTGTGTATACATAATAGACGTTATGCAAGGCACGTACAGTATATGCTACCAACTATAGACACATGGAAAGAAAGGCCTGTAATGGGAAAGCGCCAATTTTTTCCTATGTAAAAGGAAATAATAACTTATATCAATGTTGTACGGACTCAAGTCATTAAGCCTGAATAGCAACAATCCATACAGTGATTCCAATCCTGTCGAACAGGGGCCTTCAACGTTTTTCAGGCCAAGGACCCCCAAACAGGGACACCATATTGTATATATTATATAAAAGTGTGTGTTATTTTAAACTGCACGTGGTGCCATGCATAGCTCCTCTTTATTGTGCGTTCAATACTAAGATATTCAATTAATACACGGCTTCATATATTCATGTTTTTATGGGGTTAGGGTTTATGGATTAGCGTTCAAAAACAGAATCATGGTTTTATTTTAAACATTCATGTAGAAGGAACAGTGAATCCTCAAGCCATTTGTGGATGGAACACATACTCCCACATTAGTGAGTTGTCTGAACCTTACGTACAAAAATACAAGGTTTATTCTTTTCAATTATTTTGCAGCTATGTCCTTGTATCTGGGATCTTAGTCAGCCGGGGATTGAATAGGCTCTGGGTCAGTCACAGGGAAACTGACAGAGCCAGCCTGTAACATGCGGCGTTGTGACTGGCACAGCAGCGATAGGGGCGGGTCCTCCTCTTTGTGTACAGGAGGCTTGGCGGGACAGGTCTAGGCTAGTTTTATGCTGTAAGTGAAAGAAAACATCTTCTGCTTCGATGTATCTATCGCTACTATATGTACTATTATGCAAAATGCACTTTTTGATGTCTTTTATACATAAATATGTGTCCCTCGGTGTGTAAGAAGACTCACAAAGTATCAGAAAATACAGCCCTCTCTTTTCCTCCTTACCCACATCTCTAAAAACGGGGGTACAATCAAGATCCAGATTTGTTTCGGTTATGACATCCTAACAGAAATATTGGCTGGCTTTACATTGAACTCCTGGCAACGTCCCGCCCACGTGACACGTCTCAACCTATCGTCCCCCATATACAGTCGCGAGCTGAATCCCCTCCGCAGCACCTCTGTGTGTCTGTGTATTCAGCAGGAAGTCTGCAGGAGGGACTTAGAGTTGTTGTATATATAATACATATAATGTCTCTGTTCTAGTGGTAAACACTGAGAAGTGTTTCAGAAATAATGCTTGATGTGGTTTGGAACATAATATGGGGTTTGATCACGGCAGCTTTAGCTGAGTTTCTAAGTTATAAACTTCTCTCTTCAGAGGAGAGAGAGCTGCATGACACTCCAAAGGGGCATGGCCAGCTTCAGCTCAGTTCAAATTTAAAGCTTCAGTCACAGAATCAGCACTTCAGGAACAGGGCTGAAATAGAGGGGGATGAGGCATGCTACAATGGATGATCTGTTTGGTATTTTGAGAAAAACACTTCACAGACATGTTTTGTATAGATATGGCCCTACAATATATTGTTCAAATATAGCATAATAGGAGATATTTAAGGTGCATTTAAAGACATTTGCATTTCTGAAATAACATTATTTTTTTTTTTTATGTGTCTAATCAAGCAACAATTTTGCGACCCCCCTAGGGATCACGGACCCACCTCTTTAAGACCTCTGCTGTAGAAGAATGAGAGAAGTAACATCAAGTATTTTCTACTTTCCGTACAATGCCTCAATGCCCTCATTTTAAATAAAGTTTGAACTCTGTCCAGCTAGCCAGATCACACACTGTCACTAACTGCACTCCCTGAAGTAATATTATCTAACTTTTAGAAAAAGCAATTTCAGAGAGGAGCAGACAGCAGGGTAGTGGGCAGTGTAGTAATATTGGGTAGTTGTTTGGAATGAAAGAAGTACTGAAGGAGTTTTTGGAATGGAATTCAAAGTTAAAGTGGTAACGAGACTTCGGCAAAGAGATTGTGTTTTGGCTCTGGTTTGTGTTATTTTTTGTTGATGTTCGTCTATCTGAAGATCTGCAGAAAAAAACTAGCTGATGGATTTCATAAAATGTACTGTTAGGTTGAGGCAGTGTTGGGAGGGTGACTAAAAACAATGTATTCTGCTACAATTAGTTACCTGTAAAATATCTGTGATCAGTAACCTAATCTAGTATTGGTTCTACAAAATAAAAGGATTATGATTATAAAGAATGACACGAAAACAATGCTTTACAGTGTTTTATTTGAATGGAATAACTGAGATTGTCAATGCTTTAATTGCATTTGAGTGCCAAGTGACTTTCGGAAATATTTGTAATGTTGTCATTCATTCAATGCATATACTTATCTGTTTTTAATCTACTAGACTGTTTTTTTATTTACCGTATTTATTTATTATGTGCTTTTCTTGGATCTGTATATCTTTATGTTGTTTATGTTTGTATATATACATATATGTGTATCTTTTTTGTATACATTTTTAATGTTTACGATTTGGGTCAATGTGAAAGGGAATTTCGGTCTCCCTGTTGAAACACAATCAGAGATATTGATGATAAAGTTGACAAATCAAACAGGAGGGAAAACACAGACACAGGAAGCAGAAACAGACATAACACTGAACACTTTTCAAGATAAAACAGGAAACTGGTATGGCAGATCGTGACAATACTACAGTACAGTTTTAAAAAAGCAGCAATAAAATCGGAGCTGACAGAAAATGATTATACACACACAGACACACACACACACACACACACAATTTTATGAACATATAGGTTCACGTACGGAACCGAAAACAGAACAAATGAAGCAAATAAAGTGAAAACCATGAAGCAGATTCAGGCAGTAGGCATATACATTCAAACTTAAAGTGTTATCCTACAGAACAGTACAGCTAACAAAGACGAAATACAATCTGATCCTTTTACAACAAATACTATACGTTCTTTTTAATCTGTTACTACCATTATATTCCTGCTATTAATCCGATTTGTTTTTTAAAATTCATCTAACTATGCTAAGGTAATAGTTAACTGTTTTTGTATCGGGATTATTTAATCATTACATGTAATCTGTTACTCTCCAGGCCTGATCATAACCTTCTTTAAATGTTTACCGTAGGATTCATTAATGAAGAAATTATAATCAAGAAACATGCTCAAACATTTATACAGCATTCACCACATTGGAAAACTTACAACCTCAGCAAACACTTTGTTTAAAAGATGAGCAAAATTTCAAAGACACTGCGTACACACTGGAAAAGACGGAGAAGCACCACCAAAGCACTCTAATCACACAGACGGATTGCTGCACATGCAAAAGCAGACATGGTGTCATCCATCCTGGTTTAGTATTGTCTAGATGATAGTTGGCATTTAATTCCCATTCTATTTAGTCTACGGAGGCAGAGAAAAGAGCCATTTAACACTAATCCTCACCAAATAATACATTCATTTGTGTGCAGATTGGGAGGATTTAACGCCAGCTCACAACCAAACAAGACGGGAGTGAAATGGATGCCACCACGTCTGTGTGTGTGTCAGGGAAGAGGAAAACATAAAGTGATTATTTCACAGTCAATGAGACACATATCACAAGTTCCATTCAAGTGTTTTTTTGGTGCGATGTGTTATTTAAAAAGGTGTTTTAATCATATTTCCAAAAATGTATGCAATATGTCAAATTGAAAAGCTTTGTTTGTTTGCTAACAAGATTACATTTATATTCATTAAAAAAATAAAGGATGGGTAAGATAATCTTAATGTGTGAGTAATGTCTTATAGTCATTGTTACCCCACTGATCAGCCACGCCCATCAGCTCACCTGTGCTCCCAGCTGCAACTCATCTGCAATTAAGCCAGTATTTAAGCCTCTCATGCTCTCATACCCACTGCTGCCCCATGGATGCTTGTGAAATAATGAGATAGAATTAAAAGTGCATTAAAAACAAAACAGTATAAACAGTGTGTATTGAGGTTTCAAACACATCTACACAGATGGTGCTAAGAAACATGAGACAGGAGTGATAGGACTTGGGGTGGCAGTACCAGGAAAAAGGAATTGGATTCAGCAGAAGAACATCTGATAAATTGAGGGTTTACACAGAGGAGATGGTGGCAGTTTTAGCTGCATTAAGATGGGTGGAAATAACTAAACAAGAAAAGGTGTTGGTCTGTACCGATTCAGCCTCTGTATTAGCAAGTCTTAGTTCTTTCAGTTCAAAAACCTGGCAAGATATACTGTGTTATAGTAAAGCTTTTTTTATATAGCACTTTTCATACAGCAGTTCAGCTCAAAGTGCTTCACAACAGGGCACACATCACACATTAAAATCAACAAGAAGAAATTCACCTGAGATCAGATGTTAAGACCTTTTTTGAACACATGCAGCATAACAGCATAAAACAGTGATTCAACGTGTTAAAACCCCAAAAGGTCTGATAATAAAAAACAATAAAACAGATAAGGATCCCTCAAAGAAATAAAGGAAGACAAAAAAAAACAAACGATACAACAAAATCTAAAAGTACCTATAAAATAAACATGTACACAAAATAAAGTAATAGCAATGTAAATGTATTGATAATTATAATAGCGGATAAACCATTAAGCGATTAAAAGACCAACTTAAAGGAAATTTCACTGATAAAACTGTTAAATAGAATTAGTTAAAACATTTAAAACCTTTTCAAAACAATTTGAAACTAAAAAGTAAATAAAAGATACAAAAAACTGAATTTTAAGAAGGAGGGTGTCGCTAATAAAAAGCTAATTTAAAAAGATGTGTGTCTAGCTCTCGTTTAAAATGTCCTTTGAGTAGGCCTCTCTGATATTACCTGGCAGGGAGTTCCAAAGTTTAGGAGCATAGTGAATCAAAGTGGCCTCAACCATGTTATTTCGGGGGATTTTAGGGATATTTAAAAAGCGGGGAGGAGGATCTCAAGGCTTGTCTGGGGAAATAAAACGAAAGTGACTCGGTGAGATATGAGGGTGCCAAACCATGAAGTGCTTTATAAACCAGTAACATCTTTTTAAAATCAATTCTAAAAGGAACTGGGAGCCAATGTGGTGCAGCTAAAACAGGAGTAATGTGCTTGCTTTTTTCAGTTTTTTGTTAAAGCCTGGCAGCTGAGTTTTGGATAAGCTGCAGCTTTTCAATTGATTTTTTTGGAAGACCACTGAAAAGAGCAATGCAGTAGTCCAACCAACTCAAAATTAATGCTTGAATTTCAGTGTCATGTTTGTTTAAAACTATGGCACTATGGCAATATTTCCTAGTTGGAAGAAAACTGTCTTGGTTATCCTGCTTATATGTGCTTCAAAACTTAAGTCAATAACTAGAATTGTAAATCAGGGAGGGCAGGTAAAGTTTCTATGGGTTCCTGCTCATGTGGGGTTGATGGGGAATGAGAGGGCAGATGGACTGGCAAGAAGGGCTTTGAAGAAGGGGAGGATAGAAATGCAAATAAGTACTGTATAAGTAAGGCAGAGGTTAAATGTGAAATCTGGGAGAGAGTCAGTCAAATGTGGCAAAATAGGTGGGACAGAGAGGGGAAAGGGAGGCATCTACATCACATTTAAAAGAGTGTCAAAGTTATGAGGGTATAGTGGATATAGGAGGCAAGAAACAGTGTTGACAAGGTTAAGATTGGGGCACTGTGCATTAAATAAAACATTAAAACTGAAAGGACATCAGACAGGAGTCAGGAGGACGAAACAGTAGAGCATAGTACTGAGATGTATAAAATATTGAACAAAAAGAGATATTGAGGAATCATTTTAAGGAGTTAGGCATAAAAGATCTCAATTTGAAAAGAGTACTGAACATGAGTGAGGGAGCACAGGTTAGGGCACTATTACATTTCTTATGAAGTAGTTGAGGTGTTATTTCATTATGTTGTTATTATTGTGAAGGGATTGAGATTGTGAACCAATGCGTATTGTCTGATCCACACTCCGGAACAGAAAGGTGGCGTTAATGCACAATAAAGGTTTTACGTATTTACATTGCCGTCCCAGCCTGCCTCTTACCTGCCCTGCCTTCCTCGCCTCATGCCTCAAAACCTAACCTGCCCCTGATCCTTCAATCTGCCTCAGCCTCTCTGGTTCCTGTCTGCCTGTCGCTGTCTCTTGTTTCTTGCATCGTAAACAATTACCTGGTTTCCCAATCCTCTCCCTGGCCCCATCAACCCTCTGCCTGCTCCCTACTGGTTTCTTCTTCTGCTTGGACTTTTATTTATTTGTGTGTACAACACCTGGCCTGCTCTGTACCAGCTGAATTTGACATTAAACCCCATTTATGAACTGTTCCCAGTTTCCTAAGAGTTGCATTTGGGTTCCAACACTCTGTTACAATTATAGAAAGTTTGACACGATGAATTCAGGCTGAAGGCTCTTCCACTAATTGACATGCAGAGCTTAAGTTATCAATCACCTTTCACAAACTGATCCCCCCGTTGCTGCCAAATATAATGAAGCACAAATATAACGAAAATGTGTTTCAAAAACACAAATGTCTGAAGTACCTGTTCGACTTGATTGAACAGCAATACAAGCCATGCAAGACCTAGAATATAATACAGATAAGATGAGTGACATTGATGGAGTGGCTGCATCTGGCACTCTAACAAACCTGCAGAGTGAGGTGGCAATGATAGAAAATGATGGATAGCTCACAGCATGGAGGGGTGACATGGAGGAGGGGACGTAAGGTGAACCAAGGCAGGATAGAGTTGCAGATTTCACTTGACATATCAGCTGTCACCTGCTTCAAATGTTGTTGTTTTTTTATCTTTATGACTCTTGCATGTTTTTCTGCAGTTTACATGACAGTAACCAATCCGGTTACTTGCCTTCTACGTCATGGCCCGCCCCTTTTTGAAAATATCTGCTGTTGTTTGAGTGATTGTCAATACCAGAGGCATTTTGTACTAAAAGTCAAAGTAACAGAGTGCAGGAATACTCTGTTACAGTAAAAGTACCGCAATCAAAATGTTCCTCGAGTAAAAGTATGAAAGTATTAGCATCGGAATATAATTAAAGTACCAAAAGTAAAAGTAGTCATTGTTTGATTGGTCCATTTCAGAATAATATCTCTGATATGTTTTATAATTATTGATCATTAAAGTGTTCTCAGAGCTGGTAAAGGTGCAGCTAGTTTTAATGGCTTTGTATACTGCAGGGTAGCTGCTGAGTTTACCTACAGGTGAACTAAATCCATTGTAGAGGTGTACAGAGCCAAAATAATCAAAATTGTGTCAATGTCCAAATATTTATGGACCTGACTGTATATACGTATATACAAACCACACCCATTTGATAATAACCGAGTGCTCAACAAATACAAATGATATAAACAAATAATAATATCACAAATAATGAACTCAGGCTAAATAGCATTCTGGCTCCTACTGTGCAGTTTAGGCAAAACAAATGCAGTATACATGGAAAAGTGTCCTACCCAATACAAACAAATCATTATAAATGTTGTTTTGTTCAACTCTCTCAAGCTCTGAATCACAGCTGTGAGGAGTGAGTACACATGCACACATGCGTTGACACGGATGTTCCAGGGTTTAGGGTTCATTTAATATACATTGAGAGTTAATATTTATCTTCACTTCCTGTCTCAACACACAGAACATTAAACTTCTGTTGAACTTGGTGTGTTTTGTGGAGATCAAAGACACAAATTAAAGAACAGAAAAGCCCTGCAGGCCGACGGTATTGGCAGGAAATTGTTTCTAATGCTAAAAGATTGTCCCCACCAGGATTCTCCGACTTAATCAGTGGTTGTTATTTGAACTATGGGAATATAATTTTTCCAAATTGTTGCATGGCGGGGGGAACTACATGGTAGGGTAATGATGCATCCAAATTTGAGCGTTTTTGGTAATTATTTATATTATAGCTTGCATCTGCTAGACAATTTCAAGTCTTGTGTACTTTGCTTAGGCCTTTTTGTTCGCCTGAGCCATGCAGCCTGCAATGTAAGCGCTGCATTTGTGTCACATCCGGCAATGCATCCATCGATACTAGAGGTGCAGTCCTGAAACCCCAAAATGGTTTAGCATTTTAGCACTCCCAGGTCCCATGTCTCGAAGCCAATCGTTTTTTAAATATATTTTTGGTTAGAAGCCTGATATAGGGTCTGTTGTTAACACAAGCTTACGAGGTCTCCCTTTTTGTTCTTGAAAATACAACACACCTTTGAATCGCCAAAGCTTTTATGGTTCATAAAAAGGCAGTAAGGATAGGATGCTAATAAGTAATTCAACATACTAGCGTTATCACGGCAGCACGAGCCATCTGTAACTTAGCGCTGGTAATGTGCAGCAGTGCGGTCGCGATGTAGTTTGTTTACAGCATATCGTTAGCTATTCGCTTCTTTTGATTGCGGTTAACCTTCAATAATCACAAAGCGATGTTAAGATGTGAAACATACAAGGTCTTCATTCTGCATCACACTCAAATTCTTTCTCGAGGGACGCATTGCAATGTTAACTTCCTGGTTTGCCTCAAAAATACCTCATCATTGCACCACTTTATAATTAACTGATTCTAGTCCCAATAGGTGGCCTAGGAGTGCCTGGCCATACATGAACATTGACTTGACATTACCTGTCAGTGATCTGACCAAATCAAATTGAATTTGAATCACACAATTGGTTGCTCATAATTGGACCGAGATGTAAGTTGCCAAAGGAAAGAAGATCATTTTAGTTGAATTTGAATATTAGGATAGTGTTTCTTCCTGTGTGTTAACATTGGCAGGAGAGCTATTCCAAATTTAGGGAGCCATACAGCCATCCTTTAGTGGTTCTTAATTATTGAAGTGGGTGAAATTTATAACATTATGAATTAACCATCATAGACCTCATATCACCACTGGAGGTCAGAGAAGTGAAACCCAGGAGTAAAATATTCCTATTTTTAGATGCTGCAATATATATTAATGTGGAAGACTACCATTTCTACACTAGTATCAGATTCCACAACTTTTTGTGGTTAGCTGCATTTTTATGGAATTTAGAACATTTTCAGATTCCAGCCTTTCTACAGACATTGTATGTAATTTGTTCAAGACACTCAGGTTTTTACCTTCAAAGGAATTATCCAGGGAGAAAGAAAAGGAGCATACCTTTTTCCTCGGAGTACCGTGACAGAGGCAATAATATCAAGTGTTACTCTGGCTGATGAGATAAGTTCTTGTGTTGACTGGTTAGACATTTTGAGAAGTGGTGATTGAAATAAACAAGGCAGAACAGCTGCTCTGGGTGCTGCTTCAACATGTGAGAGGCCTGCTGTTCACACATCAAAGTGACTTTATCTCAGGTGCTCATTACAAATAAAGTCAGTGCACATCCACCCTTCCATCTGGCATTAAATGTGATCCATTTCCTGAAGACACATTTATTACAGGTACATTTGACAGGAAATGCATCTGTGGCATGCAGAAATGTCTCATAAATCTAAGTGTGTTCCTGAGAAGCAATCTGACATGTGAATAATATAGCTAAATAGACCATAACATTCCAGAAAAGGTACTTTAAAAAAACAATATGCATCCAAAGTAAACACACTAATATTGAAGCCTTATCTGATCAAAAAAAAAAGATTCAATGTTGTTTCAATTGTACGAAGATGATAAGGGCCACAAGGGCGTTTTCAAAGAGTTGAAAACGTGAATTTATGTCTTGAGTTTTGAGTTTTGAGTCAGAATTCTGAGGTAATATAGTGACTTTCTTTTAAGAATTCTTATTTAAGTCTCAGAATTCAAACTTTTTTCCAAGTATTCAATTACAGAATTCTGACTGAAGTAGTCAGAAGTGGCCTCCTTATGCTTTTAAGCGGGGCTTAAGCAAAACACAAGTCAGCATGCTCTGTGGGCCTAGATGGGTACTTTCGCTTTTGAGTCAGGCCATTTTTTATTTGTGCCCTACTGAGCGACTTTCATAGGAATGAATACTCCAACAATGTATCCAGTTCTATTTATAAAATGATCAGCCATTACATTAAGCCTAATATTCTGCAGGTCCCCCTTGTTCAGCCAAAACAACCCTGACCCATCGAGGCATGGACTCCACTAGACCTCTGAAAATGTGCTGTGACTGGCACCAAGACGTTAGCAGCAGATCTTTAAGTTGCGAGGTGGGGCCTTCATGGAATCGGACTTGTTTATCCAGCACATCCCACGGATGCTCGATGGATTGAGATCTGGGAAATTTAGAGGCCAAGTGAACACCTCAAACTTGTTGTTGTGTCCCTCAACCTGCTGAAAGAGGAAACTGCCATTAGGGAATACTGTTTCCATGAAGGGGTTAGCGTGGCCACCCTGACCGGTTTGCGGCCTTGCAGCGCCATACGCAACAAGCTGTGATGATCTGTGTGTTCTGACACCTTTCTAACAGAACCAACATTAACTGTTTCAGCAATTTGAGCTACAGTAGCTGTTCTGTTGGATCGGACAACATGGTCAGCCATCGCTCCCAATGCGCATGAATGAGCCTTTGTCGCGGATGACCCTGTTGCCAGCTCACCGGTTTTCCTTCCTTGGACCACTTTTGTAGGTACTGACCACTGCAGTCCGGGAACACCCCATAAGAGCTGCAGTTTTGGAGCTGCATGACATCTGACAGTGTTCAGTTTGTATGAAGATGAAAAGCAATAAAAGAGAAGAGAAGAAAGTTATTGTCAGGGAAGAAAGAGACACACTGAGAAAGTGACAAATATATATAAAAAAAGCTGAGAGAGATGAGCATAGTGAACCTGCCACCACTGCAGAAAGAAATACTTCCCTAAAAGACAGGCAGAAAGAATGAAAGTGGTTGTGCGCAAGAGAAGGGCGAACAGAAAGACAAAAGATGACAGGAGAGAAGGATTAGAGATACAAAGGATGAGATGAGAAAAGGGAGGGAAGGAGGAGGAGAAATACTTCACACCAGGATGATTTCCACCTGATGTATCTGGTCGATCAGAGTGTCTCACTGCCTCTCCGTCTGTCCCCGCACACCTTCTCTCTCACACATCCTCCCTCCCTGTGGTCTGCTGTATATGGATTGATGTTCCGTGGACAAGACACAATGGCCTCCTCGGGGTAGAAAGAGCTTCACTAAATTTTTCTTTGTTGTGTGAATGTGTGTGCGTTTATTCGGAACAAAGGGTTTCATGTGCTTTTCCCGCTCTTCCTCTTACTCCTCGCCTGGGGAGAAAAATGGAAAACACACTTTATGCAGGACCACCGCTTCCCGATTCCTCACTTCGAACTAGGCAAAGGAAAGGTGAATGATCTTCAACACTAGAACTGTGTGTGTGTGTGTGTGTGTGTGTGTGTGTGTGTGTGTGTGTGTGTGTGTGTGTGTGTGTGTGTGTGTGTGTGTGTGTGTGTGTGTGTGTGTGTGTGTGTGTGTGTGTGTGTGTGAACTGCAGCGACAGCTTAAGCACTTGCAGATATTTCTTGAATCTGTTAAATTGTTAATTTTCATCTATTTTTCAAATGTTAGGTAAGACTTAGCAACATTAATTAAAATGTTCATTCAATTAATTGGGTTTATTCATTTTACAAATGCTTTAGGGAACTTAAATTCCTAATCCATCTATAATATTCATGTTTTTTAGCTGCTTCAAATTATTTTTCATATAACGCTTGATCAAATGACTGTGTAACATTTAAATGGTCGCTCATGGTGACTAAATAATCAGTAACCCTTGAAATTTTGAAAGCCATCTTCAGTATTCCACTAAACATCACATGCACCTGGGATACAGACTGCTCAGCACTTTTATCTCTTGTCCCACATCCCACATTTGGGGAGAATTTCTCGCAATTTCATTGGCTCTAGTTTAAAAAGTGACACATCTGCAGGACATTCTAAAATCTGCCTTTCATCCAATAACTGTGAAGAATATAGGGAAAGATGTCTTCACAGGGCTGTGGATGTCAACCTGCGTACATGAGGGTTACGAGACACTACAAAGTACGCAGATGTGATACAACAAACCAGAAAAAAAAAATCCTTGTGAGGACTGAGTGACACAGCGGTCCAGAGGGAAACAACTTAATTGACGATCTCTTTCCCTCTCTATCCCTTGCAATGTTTCTTTAAGTTATTAACAATATATTTGGTTATTAATAACAATATATACATGTATTGATGCAGTGGTGGATGGATGGATGTACTCATGTCTTGTTATATATCAATATATATAATTATTAATAATTAAACTGTGTGTGGGAATAGAAATGTTAAGAGCTCCGGTCCAGAATAGATATGAATATTTTCATTCATGACGTAACCCACTCAAATACATGCAGTGAGTTCATGTCATTTTCAATAAGCAGCAGCTCCTATTGGCGGCAGTGCTGGGGCAGCAGAGTCTGCATTTCATGGGAAGAAGAAGAGTGAGAAAGAGCAGGACCAACTAATTAGGCTGAATGAGTGGCAGCTGTATGTGTGTGAGAGTGAATTGAAGCAGTGTCTTGAAATGTTTGTGGATGCTACTCAAAAGAAGCTACCAAGGAAAAGATAACGTTTTGGAGTTTGAGAGTTTTCCTCTCTCCAACACATTGAATGATTATATTTGCAGCGAAAGGACTTCTTATCATTGGTCCCTTTTACTGCAGGGGGTGGGAAATTCTAAAATTACAGTGGTATAAGGCCCAGAAATGAAACTTATATGCTTTTCTTACTTAATACTTCTTAAATCTATTTGTAAACATATATCACACAGTATTCATGTGTAAATAAGCTCATTTATCAAATAAATTCTGTCAACTAAAATTGAAAACATTTTCTAACAAATCGTAGTTGATATAAAAAAGCCCAACAACGTATTTGCATATCAAGCTTGAAATATACCCTTCATGTTTCCCCTTATACTAAGCAATCTGAGGCTTCTGTTTTAAGGAAGGAGCTGCAAACAAAATAAATGAACCCCTATGGAGAGCTGTGATGTAGGCCCAGCCCTTAGTATGTTTTCTGTATGTGGCCCTCTGTGGAAAAAGTTTGGACACCCCTGCTCTACTGGATCGAATTAACAGACCACAGACTATACCCGGGTAGAACATTGGTTAATTACTTTGTTCATTTCAGAGCTCTATTTTGTTGGTTTTGGTTATTCCTTTTTCAACTCGAGTTAATAGACATTGTGTTTCTCTGGGGTGGGTGAGGGGTTTGTTTAATGTGTTTAATGTTTAATAAATGCCGGCTATGTTAACTTGAAATTGTCTTCCCTCTATTTTTATTTCTTCCACTCCTCATTGAACATAAACCCTTTTACATTGTGTATTTAGTCTTGCATAGCAATGTTACAATATGATGGTTTATATTCCTTTTATTTCAAAAATGTACTATTTTGAAACCCTCAACAAAAAGAGTTCCTAGAGTGAATATATTGGCAAACACATAATTTACATTTCAACCAAGAGGGACCGGTTTGATAAGACCCTGCACAATACTATGAAATCCAGCTATGCATTAGGCTTAGGGAGAGCGACAGGACTGAATCCGTATGCAAACAATGACAGGAATCAGGAGCTGAGTTGAAATAGGCTTTATTAAACAAATGAGGGCAAAGTTAGACAAGAAGAGGTTTCAGGGATAGTGTGAGGCAAACTAGGTTATCCAGGAAGTGAGAGCTAAGAAAAAAAACATTGAGTGATGACCAGGCAGAGCAAGCTAGAAGTTGTGGAGCAGATGGAAGGCATGATGAAGCAGACAATAGAAAAGGCTGGGTGTGGCAGGCAGAGAGGAAGTTGGACTTGAACATGAGACAGGTTTATTACACGCAAGTAACACAAAGGAGAGGTAGTAGAGCTGGTCAAAACCATTGCCACTGGAGGAAACACAACAAACTGGTGAAGACTGGAGGTCAGAACCGGGTTTTTATACTGAGGCAGGTGAGAGGTGGCAATTAGGTTGATGAGCAGCAGCTGAGGGAATGCAGAGCAGGAAGGAGAAAGTAGGTCACCCAGGACCAGCCGGGGAGACACAAGCCCTTTCTCAATTACACTCTGCCCCTCCCAGAGGAGAAGGGGGAGAGAGGAATGAAGCAACAGCGTTTAGAGACCTACACAATATTAGTCAAGTGGTCATAATGATATGGTTGATTGGTATAATTGAGTGATATATATTATACACACTGCTGTGCTTTCTGCACGGACCTCAACAGCTGTTCTCACTGTACACATTGTGTCAGGATTAAAGCAGTTGTATTAAAAACCCAAGTAGCCTAATGTGTGATTAGTGAGTAATAAATGGTAAACGGCAGAAAGTTTGATGTACATCTGATCTGCTTAAATAACTTGTAGTCACAACGGGAACTGTTTGCAGAGCTGTCATTGGTTCAGATAAGTCCAGCCGTGTGTCAAGCCTCTTTTAAACATCACGGTTGCCATCAGTGTATCCTTGGTTATAGCTCCTCCAGAGAGCCTCCTTGATCCTCCGGTAGTGACCCGGAAATCGATGTCAGTGGGCCATTTGAAGGGCATCCCAATTCTCTAAATGCACATTGAGGAGCGAGGATGGAGGAGTCCAGAAAGGCATAAAGTAGATGAATGAGAAAGACACATAGAGACAGAAAGGGGACAAAGACAGAGGAGACAGAAGGCAGTACTGTGGATCCTAACAGCTCACTGTGTTTTGGAGTGGTGTTAATTCAGCATTATGGTTTCGACTCATCTCATTTCTAATACTGCATTACATTAAGAAATTATTCTCCACCACCTTTAATTTGAATCTTTTCAGAGGTGCACGTTCCAAAATAGACTGGCTTATATTTAAATAAATGTTTTTCAATTGATATTGACAGAGTCTCTTACAGCATCATGATTTCAGTCCAAAAATAAAATGAGTCGTATTTTATTTAATTATTTGTGTCAAATTGAATATTGGCAGACAAAATCAATCTCTCAGCACTTTTATCCAGAAAGAACTGTTCTTGGTATGCATGTTCATAGAGCGGGAGCTGCTGAAGCCTGCTCTAAAAGCTTTTTTTAGTCCTCCACTTCATCCTAATTGTTACCACAGAGACTCAAGGTTGTAGCATTAGGCGAGATAGAGAGGGGAGATGACCTTTCATTTCAATTATCTACCTTCTCTCCACAAACAAACACACGAGTATAATCAAGTTAGAGATCACCTTAGAACACCCTGATTGTCAGTGTTTGTGCTGAGAGACGGACAGAATAAGTGCACACAGGTGTCAGGAAAATGAAATAAATTGCAGCACTCTGACACCTTATGTTGAGTGTTTCTGTGTTAAATGTGTCTCGGAAACAATGGTCCTTCAGGCGACATACGATAAGGTGTCACGCGTCCATCTTCCCCATTAACCTGCCATCAGATTTCTGGAAGACACACACGTCTCTTAACACAGCGTAAGTAGAGCGTGTAATTCCTTGTGACTCCGGGGAAGATGAAGTTCCTCCAGGCTTTATCCAGCATCGCAGGCCAACCACTGCCTCCCTTCTGTCATCCAGGAGAGTGATCCCACTAATCATACATATGTGTCGACTGCTGCTTGATTGACAGCTGTCATGGTGATTGGCAGTCCGTTACATAGGGAGGGTGAAGTCTTAACGGAGTAGAGATACATCTTCCTGAAATGTGCCGGGTATTTAATATCTGGTATTGTGATCATACAGAAAGCTCCAAATTAGTGTGGAACTACAGTCGGAAATGCATGAGAATTTTACAATTGGTAAAAATATAAAACGTTTGAGTATGAGTAAAGTGTCAGGGTTGTGGTAGCAGGACCCAAATGCGGCGAAACAAGGGGAGTTGGGGTATGGGGGTTTGAACTAAAAGCGAGCTTTATTAAATAAAAGCTGTAAAGAAAACACAAAAGATAAGGTAAGAAAAAACTGAAAAGTAGCAAATATAAATTAGACCAGGACATGCCACAGGGAACAGAATCTCAGGAAAGACGACGACGAATGAACAAGGAGTAAAAGGGAAGACAAGACTAAATACACAGAAGGGTAATTGCAGGACAAGACACAGCTGGGGAGGGGAGGAGAAACACAAGGGCAACAGGTGATCACAATGACACAATCAGACACCAGATAAGACACAAGGAGGAAGATACATTTCAAAATAAAACTAACAAAAACCCTGTAACCATGACATGAAGTATGTTTAAAAAAAAATCTGTGTTTACTGTAAGATGCTTCAAGATAAAAAGAAAAGTGAAAGAAAAAAGGGTATCATCATTCTAAAGGTAGTTAACAGGCCTTTGAAATCATGAATGTTGCTAGATAGAGTTGTTTTTATATGATAACTTTGACCTTTGTGAATCTTATTTAAAAAGTTGAAACTAGTAAATGTGTGTGGTGGAAGGGTAAAGATGCTAGGTGCGATGTTAGGTGAATTTTTCATATTTTGATGAAAGGGGTGAGGTTAGTGTAGAGACACGGCACTGATCGGTTGTTGCCACCTTTGTTTTTCTTTTGAAAACGATCTGAGTGGGTAGGTTAGTGAGGGCTTTTGTTTAAAAGGGCAATATTAGACGTGCCTAGTTGGTGTATTTACCCTATCCCTAACCCTTCTCCCTTCCTCCAACTCACTCTGTGTGTTTAATGGCACTAGCTTTTATCTGAATATGAATACTCCTATTGTAAAGATTTCTGGTAGAGGAAGATTTAAACCCAAACAGGCAGGCAGGCAGGCTCAGTTACAGTCACAGCAGATAAAAAGACTTAAAATGAACTGAAACGCTGGAAAGCTTAGATGTTCACGTTATATATACTGTTGGACTAATGAGGGAATGAGTCGTAGTTGAGGGGATGGGCTATGGAAACCATTTGAGTGGAATGAGCTGATCCCGAGGGCCAAGAAGACAGGCAGGATCTTACATTTTTGTCCCGTAAATTAGTAAAAGAAGCAGATTAATCCCTCACAGGGACATTTCTTTCTCGGCTCTGTTGGATAAACGTGCAGCACACAACCACATGCAGATAGGGGAGATGGCAGAGCAGAGAGGCTGCCAGTTAGCCGGCGCCAGGGAGCAGTTTCGGGGTTCGGTGCCTTGCTCAAGGGCACCTCGCCAGTTGCCCATGGAGGGGAACTGGCACCTCTCCAGCTACCAGTTCTCACTCCATATTTTTTTGTTTTTGTTTTTGGTCGAATCGGGACGTGAACCGGCGACCCTTTGGATTTTAAATATTTTAATTTTGGGATATTTGTCTACATTTTCCAATTCTTAAACCAGGGGTTCGTAACAATATGTTGATTAATATAATGTTTAACATTTCCAAATGGTTAATTGTCTCATAATTTGACTTTTATACACATTTGTACTATATTATAAAATAAAGAAAAGGATTTGTTGTTTATTCGTTTGTTTGTGTATCTGATGTATTTAAAATTGTATTGGTTTTGTTGGCAACAGGGCACCTTCTCATTCTTAATTGAAATTTAAAGTCTCCAATTTTATGACACCCAGGGCTGGCCCTAGGATTTCGGGGGTCACAAACAATATCTTGTTTAGCCCTGGTAATCTTAGGGCCAGCCCTGAGGGTAACCCTGCTTCCACATTGCAAAGACCATCAAATTGGAGCCTTTAAATGTCCAGTGTGTGAGAATATGAGTGTGTGTACACCCTGTTGCTTTTGTTTTTGGACACAGCGAAGTCATTGAACATCACAGGACAAGACTCAGTCAGGATATTATGCTCACACAGTGTTGGTCAGCACTTTGATTTAGTTTTTTAATAAACTGCTGCCTTTAATCTCTGTGGGTGCTTTGGGTGGGGAGTCAAACTAGAGCATCAATGTGGATTTTTCTCTGCTAGAAAAGAAACCTTTTGTCATAGCGTCAATGACAGGTTGACAGCTAATAAAGTCTGCGGTGCTGTTGTTAGAGGAATGAGAGGCCCGCAGGGGAAAACCATGGATTGACTATTCCTGTTGACTTCTATTTATGTGTGTTAGCGGTGAAAGTTAGTAAGGGGTCAGTGGAATTGTGTCTGACACATTCTGTTATTAGCTGTGAAAGAGTGTGTGTTAGAATGAGCGAGTGTGTGTGGGACTAGTAAATATCGAAGGATATTAGTTTTCTGGCCTTGACAAACCGGGCATCTTTCACAGCAAAAACAAGGAGATACAGAAAAAATACAGGAACGAAGAAATGTAGAAATAAAAACAGGACTTATAACAGGCATGAAGGAAAGAAATATAAAAGTAATGGATACATAAATGTAGAATTTAGACAGAAGGAAATGACTCATTACTTCAGGTTGATTTCAGACATAAATCTTAGAAAGTATTCAGCTCCAGCTCTGTGATTTGGTTTATTCCTCCTACTGTTAACAAATCATTACTTCCTCCTCCTACTTTCATTTATAAAACTGTCAAAATGTTACATCCCCCTGGGGAACATAGTGATTTTACTTCATAATGCGCTGCTGCATACTGGAGTTTATCTGGATGCGTATCTGGGTATAAAATGTGTACATCTGATTTACTTGTGAGCAGTGTTGGGAACGTTACTTTAAAACAATTAATTAGTACTCACTACTCGTTCCAAAAAGTAGCTGAGTTTGTAACTGAATTACTCTATAATAAAAGTAACTAGTTACCACGGAAAGTAACTACTGTAAAAAAAAAGTCAATTGAAATGAGTAGAACAGACAGGTACTTGTACATAACCTTCAATATGTAATGCACATCAACAGACAGCCAGAGATTTATCCTGCACTTCAAGTATTATCTTTGTAACAAAAGTAAACAGTTAAACAATATAAAGTGTGTTTAACTCTATAGCAAATGAAATCAAACTCTCACACCCTGAGACAACTGGTCAAGTAAACAACCCGAACTTCCAAGTATTTTGTTTTGATCAATCTCAGACAACCGGTCTGGTAGACATTCTTTAAGTGTTTTCTTCAAAAGTAAACAGTTAAACAATATAAAGTGTGTTTCCAGTAACTGTAGCAAATTAAATAACATTAAAGGCAGAAAAATCTAGCTTTGATGCTTGGCGGACTTTGTTCCGTGTACTAGCCTACTTCTTTGCTACTGGATGGCGAGCTATCATCTGTGGTGTTTTTGGCCACTAGCTTTGTGTGTGTCGCTGTGAGATGCTTCATTAAATTAGAGTTGCGTACAACGGATGTCCACAAAGTCTTCCCTCCTGGACATAATGTACACTGTACATGCACCAATGAATTTAAAGTAGTGCTTATATCTCCACCTTGAAAATGCCAACTTTTCATCGGATTGCTCCGGACTCGCCAATTCTGCTGCTTCCTCGAATCTACTTGGTATTTGTGTTTGTGTGTAAGTGTATGTGTGTGTGTGTGTGTGTGTGTGTGTGTGTGTGTGCGCGTGTGTGTGTGTGTGTGTGTCCTGGCCTGTGTGTAAAAACACTGGCTCCGATTGACTACCATGAAACATGACTCTGCCTTACCCAATCATAATCGCTTATCTCGTTGTTAATCCACCCGGTCTCCTCCCTGGCAGTTTGTGTGAACGCACCCCAAACCTGGGATGACAACAGGTTAGTTTATTCAATCAATTCATAGTAACGCAGAACATTTAACATTCAGTAACGATAACGGCCTTGTAACAACGGAAACAGTAATTAGTTAGATTAACCCGTTACTGAAAAAATAACGGCGTTACCAAACGCCATTCTTTTAAGCGGCGTTATTCCCAACACTGCTTTTGAGCACACCCAGCATAGTTGAACTTCAGCGCAGTGGTTTCCAACTGGTCTAACCTTAAAACATCCTAGGACCTGGCGTACACATACGTGGACATCACATTTTTGGTCATATGACCACAGTCGTTAATTCTGCTGAACTGTCGCCTCATGGCCAAGTATGTGGACACTTACACTGTCATCTGGTGGTGTCAGAAGAGTACAACACACTACGGTAAGAATTAAAAATGGCGGCAAACACAAGGGATAATTCAAGTGGCAGCTCCAAACACAAACCTCGACAAGGTAAGAAGTCCTATCATATTTCAAGGCTTTTTCTGATTTAGATATTTATCAAAGCATTGTACGTTTGTCATGACATGCAAATTTGACAAAAAATGTGTGAAAATAACAATTTGGTATGCTGCTAAACATGATGTACACGTATGTGTACATAGGGACTTAGGTTGGTCAAAAATGCTAATATGTTAGCAAAAATGTGCACGAGTAAAATAGCTTATAGCTAACTCTGGTGCAGCTAAAAAGCTGTACATTGTCCCAATGAAATAAATAACAATTAAATAACTAAATACATACATAAATACATAAATTAGTTGGGTTAAAAATGTTAATATGCTAGTAAAAATGTGCCTTGCTATAGCTAATAGCTAGAGTTGTTTATAGCTATCTCTGGTGCAGTTGAAAAGCTGTCCCAGTGAAATAAATAACAAAGAAATACATACATATATAAATGACATTGGTTTGTATTTGATTTTTTCATGTTTTTATTTCCAGAGCGTTTTTCTGTGCAAACAGCATTGGAGCAATTTTGGCTAAATGATGGAGACAACTCAGATTTGGAAGACTTGTCTGACAACGATGATCCCATCCTGGATGCCAATTACCAACCCCGAACACAGGAGCAAAGCAGCAGTGAGGATGAGGATGACAGTAGTGATGATGAGGACCCCATTCCTCAGCCCACTGAGCACAGCAGAGGACGTAAACGTCTCCGTGGTGCAAATAATGGTTAGCCAAGACCCAGTGGATATTTGTTTATTTTAGGCAGGGCCTAAGGGCTAGGTGAAGGATAGGAAGCAAAATGCTTATTTACAACACTTGTTGACAGGTTCAGGGACAGGGACAGGGACAGATACAGGTTCATCCCTGCAAGTCTCAGAATCGACCTGAATGCGCATCTATTGATGAGCAGATGATTCCTTTCACAGGAGCCTGTCCATGCAGACAATATCTGCCAATGAAGCCAAACCCAGTTGGCATCAAGAACTTCGTTTGTGCTACAGCAGATGGCATTGTGCTGGACTTTGATCTGTATCAAGGTACAGGTGCACTGCTTGAGCAGGTCGAAGAAGAGGTGGGCCTGGGGTTGGGAGGCTTAGTCTTGGCTCGTCTGTGTCAAACACTGCATCGTGGCACAAAAGTGTATTGTGACCGGTTCTTCACAAGCATCCGAGGTGTGGAACAAATGATGAAGAAGGAGATGTACATTACTGGTACAATAATGAAGAACAGACTCGCTGGCGCGAAGGAGAAGCTACCCTCTGACAAAACCATGAAAAACACAGGAAGAGGTACCTCATCAGAACTTTCCACTGAAGACGGAAAGTTGTGTGTAGTGAAGTGGTATGACAACAAACCAGTATTGATGATGTCTGGTGTTCATGGCACAGAGCCTGAAGACACCTGCCAGCGCTGGGACAAGAAATTGAAACAGTATGTGACTGTCTCGCGACCAAGCATTGTCCGTGAGTACAACCTCAAGATGGGTGGAGTGGATTTGATCGATAGAATGATTAGCTACTATCGCATGAGCGCCCGTACTAAGAAGTGGACGATGCGGATGCTAATGCACTTCACAGATCTGGCTTTAGGTAACAGCTGGCTACTCTACCGCAAAGACCTCGCAATATGTGCTGCACCAAAGAAGAGCATCATGCAGTTCCTTGAGTTCCGTACAGAAATTGCTACGACCCTCTTGGCCCAGCATCACGGTCAAGGAAGCCATGCAGACCTCTCTGAACAGTCAGAGGAAGAAGACAACTCAAATCAAGGGAACAAACGTCCTGTGACGGCAGTGCCCCATGTCTCGGTCCGCAGGAGGGCGAATGCCCATCTCCCAGAGATGATCAGCCTGAAGAACGCGGCGCGCTGCAGGGTAGCAGGCTGCACTGGAAGAACCCGAGTGCGTTGTGTGACCTGCAAAGTGTTCTTGTGCTTGCAAGGCGATCGCAACTGTTACACAGCCTTTCACACATAGACACACATACACTGCAGCACAACACACACACACACACAAACACACACACACACACACACACTGCTGCAATGCAAAATTTCACATAACACATACTGTAACTGTGACTCTCCAAAGGGGGCAAAAATGTTTTGTTTTTCTTCATTTTGTTGTGTTTTTTCACAATGATGTTCAAAACACAAACAATAGTTGAAAGTTGAAAAAACTGCTGTGTTCAAGGTTGAAATAAAATAGTTTTTCACTCTATTACAAAAAGGTGACTTTAATGTGTTTTATGGAAATTCAGACCGAGTGTCCACATATGTGGACATCATTTTTCTCTAAAAGTACATCATGTCAAAAGATGATACTTAGTTTTTATACTTATCAGGTTCCAATAAGCCCAAATAGCAAAGAGAAATAAAAAATGCATATAAAAAAACAGCTCGGGTCTTAGGAGGTTTAAGGGCAACAATTTGACTTTTTTATTTAGCTCTGTGCACCTAAAGAATATCTATTTCATTTCTTAAAAGAAATAACAACACTTCTTAAAAACAGGAACCAGAACTTCAACCTTCATTAATAGATAACTAGTTATTTTTGATTCATTCAACTGCAGCCTGTGGTGCGTTTTGAATTGGCACTCAGCCAATTCAAAAAGTATATTGGAATACAGCCCACGCCTGAAATTGGGCATTTAAAATTTTAAATACGCCCAATTTTCAAATATATTCAGTCAATTATATAAATAAAACACTGCTATCGACAGCGGTGATGTAGGGTTTTTTTTTCTTTGTCTTAAAGCATATTTAACTATGAACCATAATTTACCAATATTTGATTGATTTTGCCAACTTATACCATACGTTTTTAGGCAATATACTGGTACCTCAACTCTAGTGAGGTGTCCAGCATTTCCTATATTTTTCTGTATGTGGCCCTTAGTGAAAAAAGTTTGGACACCCCTGCAATTGTGGGTGTATTTGTATTGCTTAATTACAAACGCTTGATTTGCTTTATCAACTACAAACAAAGCATAAAGTAACACTTGTTAGTGAGAGAATGTGCAGTTTCCATCAAAATACATTTTTGGAGCTTTGGCTATCGTCTAAAAACTATTTAGCCTAAAACAAGCTTGAAAAAAGTTTTTCAATACAGTTTTAAAAGAAGAAGGTGAACTTACTGATGTGTGAAGAGATCCTTTCATAGACGTCGTTCAACAACATTATCGTATCTCCAGTTGGTAATTGGTGGACAAAAAAGGAAGTCTTGGTTCGTAGAACAAATGCTATATGCTAATCGTCATCTCATCGATAACCAAATGGGTCCGAGATTGGTGTGATACTCATGGATTAAAGTATTTTTTTTTTTAAACCCAAAACGCGATAACTCCACGGCTTTCGAGTCTGTTCGTTCTCTGCCAATGGTAGGAAAGAAGCGCCGCTGTCCAGTTCTGATGTTAAACAGTGTTAGCCAATCAGAAGCAAAACGGGGCGGGCCTTAACACAACGCGCCTCGATCAACTAAACTGTAGCACAGATAGGCCTACTCTCTTACTACGAAGGCTGTGACTGTAGTTAATGGAGAGAGGGGCATAGGAGCAGGCGCGATGCAGTACATGAAACCAGGGGAAAATACCCTCGAGATAGATAAAGGTCTGAAAAATAAATGGCGCTGGGTATGGCTGGAGGAGATTGGACGAGATGGCAAACCATTTAGCAGTTGGTGTAAGAAGTTGAGTGAGACAGGCGCTTGCTTCTGCACGCTGTGCTCCAGGAGGCTAATATATGCATCCAGCGGCAAAAAGGTTCTTCGTAAACACGAATCAGACCCTCGTCACCTAGCTGCTGTTCGTGCTGTCCCACACACGACGCGTTTACCAGGAGCAACAACAACATCTGATGTACCGGCTTCCATAACTGACCGTGTGTGTGAGTTAAAAATACGGGTGTGTGCATTTCTCGCAGAACACGACCTCTCCTTCACGCTATCACAACCCCTGGTCGAGCTGTGTAAAAAAGTAGCGGAAGATAAAATTGCACTAAGTAAAATGTCCATTTCAAATCAGCTGGCCAGCTATTTCAACACTCACGGGATAACACCTGAGTTTAAAAGGCAAATTTCCACCAAACTGAAAAACAACATGTTTTCCCTGAACGTCGACGAGGCCACCAATAATAACATGGATAAAGTCCTCAATGTTCTTGTTCGTTTTTTTGACAATGAGGAAAATGCTGTTAAAACGCAACACCTCGCTAGTCGAAAAATGAACATAGCCAATGCTGCAGCACTTACCCAGGAATTGAAGGATGTGCTGCAGTCCTATGGTTTAGGGCTGCAGCAGGTGACCAGTATTTTACTGGACAATTGTGCGGTTATGCGGGGAAAGAAGTCCGGTCTCGAGACACAGTTGCGCAGGGAGAACCCGCACCTGCTGGATATATCTGGCGACACAGTCCATATGGTTTCTAACGGTGCAAAAGCCATGATGAGCCCTTTCAAGGCAGAGGTGGAAGATTTCTGCTCGGATGTGTTTTATGACATAGAGAAGTCTCCGAAACAGAAAGAAATATTTTCGGAATTCCAGAGATTACTCCATCTTACACCGAAGAGCTTGATCAGGCCCATCAGTAACAGGTTCCTGCAGATGTTGGAGGTGTGCAATAGGGTGAGAGAACTCCTGGATGTCCTGATTGTGCACTACTACAACCTACTGGATCCGGGCGAAGAGCATAAATACAGGTAGGTACAAAGCATTTAAAAATGTGTGTGAATTAAATCGTATTTGTCACAGTATAGCCTCTCAGCCTGGCTCAAAATACGCGACTATCGTGTCCGATTCTCGGCTGAGACCCCCCCTTACGACAATTGCGATTGTCTTTGTGTGCGGCGAAACCCAATGTAAAAGTCGGACACAAAGTCGGGACTTGTGTAGTTTTAGCCTAGTCGTTTCTATGAGCACTCTTCACAAAATAACACAGAGTACACAGCAGAGGTCCTCTTTATTTGCTCACCCGTGCGGTTACCTGGCATACATGCGTGCTTTTAAATGTTGACAACATCCGAAACCTACACCTACGAGCCGCGTCTTATCCCTTGCGCTGTCATTCAGCAGCACCCCGTTGGGATTGATAGTTGATATATAACTATTTTGTCTTGCGCGAAAATAAAACGACCTTCCTTTTTAAGGAGCTTTTTTCTTTTCTTTTTTTGAACATGTGTTATATTCTGGCCTATAGCCTTCCCTTATGAGAAAATGTGTTGTAGTGCAGAATCAAGCTGTTTTTTTTAATAGTGGCTATAACGGCTTTATAGTATTGCTGTAGTTAATGCAACACATGAAACTGCCAGCTATATGCTGTATGATGATATGATAAAAATATTGCATTACTGACAGTTTTTTTTTTCATTAAAAAAATAAAATAGGGATGTATTAGTGTATTGTCTATAATGCTGTATGTTATAACATGCAGCCTTAATCCCCATATGGTTTTATAAGAGGGAGCATAACGTGGGTGTGTGTGTGTGTGTGCACTCCAGAAAGTTACTCAAACAAGTCCTTGAAAGGCACGAGGTCTCGCCTCAGGAAAGGGCCAGAATAGAGGTTCTGCAAGGAGAACAGGCCACAGCATCCAGGACCCAAACAAACCAGAGCCGGAAGGAACGCATCTCTGTGCTATTCACAGATTTTGATAGGCTCACAGTCTTGATTGACCTGTTCAGAGGTATCTTGAATGAGTAGGAAAATCCATGGCTAGTTTACATACATTTATTTATTACTTGGTGGTAATGGCCCAGCTCTCCTGGATGGCATAGCTTTTTAGTTAAGACAAGGTGCAAATGGAACAGTTAGGTCTATTTTTCAACAAAAGTAATCCACCTCAAGAGAATTCCTTACAGCATTGTATAGTTAGTAACTGTACTGTAATTACCTAGTTGCATAGTAGTAACTGATGTCTTGTTCTAAGTTTTAATTACAACTAATGGAAACATGCCTAAATGTTTTTTGTATGTTTACAGGTGTCCTTCCAACATTTCAGGCATTTCTGAAAAAACTGCAACATGAGAAACCAATGGTGCACTTGTTGCATGTTGAAATGTTGGCACTGGTAAGAGAGCTGCTAAGCAAATTCATGAAGCCAGGAGCTATCCCCCTGAGTGTCAAAGAGATCCTCAAGATCAATGTACGGGATGCAGCGTTACAGCTGCCTAACAAATCCCTGTGTGTTGGAAAATATGGATACTCTGCCATGACCAAGGCCCGTGTGGCGAAGACACTGTGGGTTGGAAACTTGTACAACTCCCTCAGAGAGGGCTACATGAAGGCAGCAGAGTTTCTACTCAAAAACCTTCCCCTCGACAACCACATGGTCACCTCACTCTCGGCTCTGACCCCATCCCTCATACAGTGTGACTCCTTAGGTTCAGCATTCATGGCATTAGGGAAGGCCTTGCCTAATGTGGTTCCACCTGAAGCACTCGGCCCACTGCGGGAGGAGGTTCGTGCATACCAAATAGATGCTGACCTGGTACCTCTGGCCAATGCCTATGTTGAAGAAAACAGCCGAGTGGATGTGGACTGGTGGAGTCAGGTGGCACTTCTAAGAAATTCAGAAAGAGGTGTGAGATACCCAACCCTGATCAAACTTGTGAAAGCCCTTCTTTCAATTTTCACAGGCCCGCTGGTGGAGGGGTCTTTCAACATAATGGATGACATACTGGAGGCAGACAGGTGCAGGATGAATGTGGAAACGTATGAGAGCCTCGCCATAATTAAGTCAACAATGAAAGCCAGGAAGTGGACGGCCTCAACAATGTTAATTGACCAGCCTTTAAGGAATTCTTGCCTTTCCTCCTATAAAACATACCAACTCCACCTAGAGAAAAAGAAGGCAAGAGAACAGGGAATGAGGGAGAAAAGGATGAGTGAGGCCATGAGGGTGAGGTCTACAGCGGTGGCAAACAGAATGGTGACCCAGGCGAAGAAATCAAAAGGGCCATCCTCTTCCTCCACTAGGCCAGCTGCCTCACCTAGACCAACCAGACCTTCACCAAAGACCATCTCCTCTGCAAAAACAAGACCTTTTCGACCCACTGGGCCCTCCACCACCTCCTCTGGGGCAGCTAAAAAGCCATCCAGCTCCTCCTCTGGGCCCTCTGCCTCCTCGTCTGGGGCAACTAATAAGCCTTCCGCCTCCTCATCTGGGCCCTCTGCCTCCTCATCTGGGCCCTCTGCCTCCTCATCTGGGCCCTCTGCCTTCTCATCTGGGCCCTCTGCTTCCTCATCTGGGCCCTCTGCCTCCTCCTCTGGGCCATCCACTGCATCCTCTGGGCAACCAAAGTTATTTTCTCTGTTTCATGGTCCAGCCAAGAAATCCTCTTCAATAGCCTCAACTACCTCTGGAAAAAGGAAGAGTTCGGATGACTCAGAACCCGGAAAAAAGAGGAAAAAATAGAGCACTTTGTTTCATTTTTTGAATCTAGTTTTGATAACTTAAACCCCACTAAAAAGTACTTTGGAGATACAAATGCACTTTGTTTATTTCTTTCTATTTGATTTAAGTTATCATTTCATGTAGGAGTTAATGTTTTTGATTACTTGTTTTGATATTACTTGATATAACTTTCTATTGGTTTTATTAACATCTGTGTATTTAATTTGCCATTTTATTTCTGATGAACAAAGTTCAAAGTTATTGAAATGTTGAAATTGTTGAATTATTTGATTTATTAAAACTGTTTGAAAAGTAAATCAGTCCTTTTAATGTACCCTAAATTTCAGAGTGCATTTACTACAGCATGCTCAAAATTCACTATTTAAGAGTGTTTTTATCAAAAGGGGGGCACCAGGGGGGTCACGGCCACGGAAGGGGGCCATGGCCCCCAGTTTGGGAACCATTGTGAACACTATACAATAATCTGCATACATGTATATAGTTGTTTGCATGAGTCTAAAAAGTTCAGGCTCAGGATTTTTTTTTTGCTTTAATCCCTGGATACTGATACAAGAGGGTGCTTTACTCTCTCTCTTCCTGTGCTTGCTAAAAATCTAAATCTGAAGAACTGTACCTAGTTTTATAGGAGTTTGAGAATTTTCCGGTAAATGAATATGTCATGATTTACTTCCAAATCACCAGATTTTTGAGATACAAGGTTCTCACAGAAATATAAAGTAAAGGTATAATATACTGAACCAATACTGGATGAACAAGAATGAGAACTGAAAAGCACAATCTTCAGGTGGACCAGAAAAAGGTAAAAGCAAAGTTCACTCGGATGTTGATTAGAACAGGGTTCTGAAAAAGGGCAGGAACAGGGAGGCAAAGTTTCAAAAAGGCAGACAAGGGTCGAACAAAAAGGTAGGCAGGATAATAAGACAAACAGACTGGATCATTACAGCGTGAATGACACGATACACAATCTGGTGGAGCGCTATGGCTAAAGGGCAGCTATATGTGCTCTCGAGCTGATGAAGGAATTCTGATCTGATGTGCAGGTGGGTTTGGGGCAACAATAAGGCAACACATGGACAGGGAAGGAAAGCACAAGTCTAAAATGGGTAAAAAGTATAAAATCAAACACACAAACCGTCAAATGTGTGGAAACATGAGAAAAAAGAGCTAGATTTGTTAATGTATCCAAACGCAACAGAGAAGCTTACCACCCTGATTGTAAGAGTATCAGAATAACATCATATAGTCAAAAAACAGGTAAGCATGTGGAAATTATTAGTCCACGAGAGCTGCAATGGTCCTGTTTCCATTCAATTGAGAAGCAAATGTTTTTTGGCAAGTGGGAACATGTCATTTGTCAGCTAGTTTTGGCCACGTTTCGTTGTATTTTATTTGAGGAATTTCATATTTCGAACGCATTATAGTTGTTTTGACACCCAGTGAGAACAAGATGGGTCTTTTCAGGCCTTACATACAAATGGAGAAAGACTTGTTTTTTATTGCCTTATGAAGACAACATTTGAACCCAAACCGAGAGGTTTTTCGTGACTTAACTAAGTCTTGTTTGTGTCAATCCTAGCCAAACCTTTATAATCGGTTTCCAGAATTTAACAGAGGTTACTGTTTTGAAAGACTCAAAGACAATTAATGTGGTTCTGCTGATGAATAAATGTAACTTGAAGGGTATAAAATGATCACTTATGAAATTTGCCTGATTTGGATTGTGTTTTTGGCAGTTTATGATGTAACCTCGTAGCTATATTGGAAGGAATCTCAAAAACTATAAGGTCTGCACAGACTTCCTTAATCTAGGGGTGTAATACAAAAAAGTCTGTACTTTTAAATTTAATAGAAAGACAACTACTACCTGAAATTGATATCAGTTAATGTGAAATAACGGAAAAAAACAAGAAACTCACACAGGGATTTGGAGTCTGGGATATGTTGGATCAATCTCAGCAGAGACAAACAGTGGCTCTCAGTGGAAGTGTCAGTGGATGAGATGAGAGAGGAGAGTTAGCCAAATGTGTGTGTGTGTGTGTGTGTGTGTGTGTGTGTGTGTGTGTGTGTGTGTGTGTGTGTGTGTGTGTGTGTGTGTGTGTGTGTGTGTGTGTGTGTGTGTGTGTGTGAGTAGTCTTTGGCTGGCGAGATGTCACTACGGGTTTACAGCATTTTGCCAAGGACAAGTGGGGTCTCTATGATGCCATGTCTGTCTCTTTTTGAACACACACAGACAGATCAAATAAAAGACAAGTGAGCACACAGAAAATCTCTTTGAGCATTTCTGGCAGGGAAGGACGTGGTGGGAGCAACACTGATCAAACACTCATCACACAGAGCACGAGGGGGGGGGATAAGGGGCAGGGCGATGTAAAGGACTGACAGGCGATGATGTGTCACGTCAGGACACAGTGAGAGCAGAACTACAGCACATGAAAATGGCCAATAAAGTTTACACAAACTTATGTTAAATATGTGTACATCCATATGTTAAATTACGATAAACGGCAGAAATGAGATCAGAAATGCTCTATTCGTTCCCCAGTGGGATGATTTACAGTGTAGCGGCAACAAAGTACAGTGCAAAAATGAAAAAAAGAAGAATCAAATATCAAATGAAGACACACTCACAGGTTAAATATAAGTACAATGTACAAATAAGTACAGATCTACAATATGAAACAAGTAGCAGCATTTTTAAAGATTTTTAGCATGAATGGGGAAAAGAAGTGAAGTAACAGATGCAAAACAATGACCTAATCGTCAGTCACATCATTATTGAATATTATAAATGGCCTTATATCATTAGGGTAATGTTGATTGATGTCTATCCATGTGCGTTCTTGTGTTTAATCTTCACAGTCGTTATCAAATGAAATTATCTGTGGCATTCAATAGGTAAGTGTACTGGAGCTGTACTCAAGCGCCCACACCAACACACACAAACAGGATAGGTCAGTGGGGGATCTAGAACATTTTACATGTTGTGGCAAAGGGGGGGGGGGCAAGAGGTCATGGCAGGGTGGCATGTGAGGGCAGAAAGTACGTTGGAATTTATACTGTATATATAACCTATGTATTGTTATATCATGCCCTAACACAAGTGTTCCCTATGCACAAGAGAAACAAGTGTTCCAAACAAAAATATAGTATGTGCTCCCCCAGCTTGACGTTAAAGGAGCTTTGTGAGCCGCTGTCTCTGAACGTCGCTCCTTAGTTTAATGCAGGGCCGTACCTGCGTTTTTGAGGGGCCTAAGATTGTATTTAAAATTATTCCCTTTTAATTAATGTATTGCTTTTTTCGTTGCTGGAGAAGCTTGTGGACAAAGTGTAGGTTTCATTTCTACAAGTACAATTTTAGGGACACAAAAGTTAGCGGGGCAGCTGGGGGTCAAGGCTCTACAGTGGGGGAGGCAGCTGCAGAGCCCTACAATTTAAATGCGTACAAGACATTCAGAGCATATCTTGTATTTAAAGTCTTTCCTGCACATGGCTCTAAACATGATGATGACTGACCTGGCAGCTAACAAAAAGTGCTAGCAACAATGCTAATGGACCTATAATCTTTAACTTGAGAAGGAAAGGTGATATGGGCATTTCACCTTCACGTAAATGCCCCCCAAACACATAGTGGATGGACAACCCAGCCCCCAGGAAGTTAGTTGGACTTTAAATCAAATTATATTTGTAGCTAAATGGTGGTATGACAACTTCTGGGTCATTACGTGACATCATTTGGGCGCAAAAATACTTTCTCCTTTTGACTTACACAGTGAATCAGTGGATCAGTGGATCATTTCTCTATGTTGAGTTAACTTTCTATTCATTTGAGAGAGCCAAGTTGGTTGTGACGGAGGGATCAAAGAAAGGGCTTAAGGGAAATGTAAGTTCACATGCTCATTGGGCCCATGTTCCAGGATGATCCGGTTATTTTTCTACCTACCGTCCCTGCTGTCAACACTGTATCGAGTTCTCTTTAAACGTCCATTGGGAGGACAATATCAGTGGTGATTCACTAGCCAGTGGGACACACATACAGGGACTCACACACCCGGCCACAAAAGGAGATTGTGGGCAGCATTTATCCAGTAACATTAAGTAGGTTCCCAAAATGATGCCTATGGACAGGTCACTCTAACAACAATGGGCAGCTGTTTCACTCAGGGGAGAAAACATGCATATTACTTGTGTTTTAACTGGTAATCATAATTTTAACTAAATATGTATGTAGGTAAAATTCTCTTTACCTTGTTTTATGCATCAAACTCTGCACCAAAAGAGAAGTCATACCTTTATATCATGTTGGTAAAACAATTTCTGAACTGTCAAATTTGGATGTTTTCCTCTGTCTTGAGTGCTCTCGCTGACAGGTAAAGTTTTCTCTTGCCCATGAGAGAAGTAAAAATAACAAAACAATGGTGATTCCAAGAAATCATTGGGCCCTTTAAAATAAGAACTAATCATAAAAACGAAAAGAACAATAAGAGAAGTTGAGTCATGTCTTCCTGCATGAGGACCATTGTTAAAGGCATTTCACAAATCAAAGAGAATGGGGAGATTGTATCCTGCTTAGGTGCTTAAAAGGAGATATAACGTAAGACCCATTTTTCGAAAAACTAACCAAACAGTATTTTGACTATTTTAATGACAAACAATGGTAAAAGGGCTTTAATCTCGTCTGCAGTTGGAGGACTGAATGAACATTTACAGGTAAGCCAAATTCAGAAATATACATTTGAAAATCCAAAATAAACCTTGTAACCTTTTTCAACTGCCAGAGAATGATTTTCTAAAATATAAAACAAGGTAGGGAACTGTCGTTTTTTCCTTTCCAACACAAGGCTATGGCATCAAAAGATGTTAATGCAATTGCTTGAAGTTTCGAAAGTTGCTCATGAACTGCTCGCTTAGATGTGAACTTCATTTCCTTAGCATGGTTTGTATTTCATACAGTTTATATATTACTAATATAAAAACGTTTTTGCTGACTTTCTTCACGCTAGTGTAGGCTGTACATTATTTTACATACAATTCGTCTTGTATGTCTTAAAGTAAATACATGGTCCATACATTTATTTCAAATAAAAAACAAATATCCAAGCTCAACTTGTGTACAGTTGGCCCAGAGAGTTGCTGGTGCAAGTCCCCACCCCATTACCAAGCATGTAGTATGGACTGGTAGTTGGACTATAACCTGTTCGCTGAAGGTGTCCCTTCGCTCTGACATCTCTATATTAATGTTTGTGTACAGGCGCTGTATTTTCTAAAATGTAAAAAGAATTCTAAAAAGAACCATAGAGTGAAAATATGGTATTCCCCCTTGGGAGACTAACAGTTTTCTTTCTAATTCGCCCTCCATCCATGATGCATCTTTGATAACAATTGTTCTGCTCAAAGCTGTTGAAAACACCAGCTGGTTTGCTACATAGCACCAAGCTTTCAAGAATACCGACCTGGACCGGTTCAAGAACCCAAGCTAGTTTAGTTGAAAAAGAGTATGACAGAGAAAAATAAAAGAGGGTCAATTGAGCAGGGGTAGGAGAACAGCAAGAATACAGAGATGAAATTAATTAGCGCTCAGACTCTGAGGCAACTTGTGCCATTGTGGCTAATTGGAGCTCGTTTATTTAACAGCAGAGGGGAGGAGATGGCTATAATTACTATGGCTCCCCCTCCTCTGTGCTTCCTCTCTGTTGACTCATATCTTTTTTTAAACTATCAGTGTTGTCCCAGCTCTGTTTATTGTTTACCCCCTCCTCGTAGCTGTCTCTTCATCTCCTCCTTTTTAATTCTCTAATTTCTCCCGTTCTTCACATCTTTAGAAGCACTGATCAGCCGAAGACAGCAAAGCACAGCAGTTAGGCTCATTCTGTGGTAATTATTCAGCATTGCAGCATTCAAAGACGGGGACTACTCTCTTTGACATGCAGTTGCGTTTGGAGTTAAGATTAAACCTACATTTCATTTTTGATGTGATTCAGCCCTTTTCTGTGTTGATGACTTTTAAAGTGACTCCTTTTATCAACATTCCAGGAGGATCAAAAGACAGAAGATTGAAGCACAATTACATTAAACCTACCCTATCAAGTCAGGAAACTTACTTTTCCAGTATTCAATAAGTGTGCAAATTGGTAATATCATTATGGAAAAGATTTTACCGTAAAATCTGCGGTTGAGCTGTTGGAGCTGTTTGGATACGGATGCCAAATTAAAACCTAATAATTTGATCCCTAAGTTTGATATCTTTGGTAGTAAAACTTAGTTAGGTCCTGGCAGTTCTCTGAAAAGCTAAATAATATTGTTTTAAATAAATGACACCTTTCCCAATTATTTTCATAATGCATTTTGCTCCTGAATTATAAGTCCAAAGCAACTTAAGCATTACGCATTAGTAATTCTAATCAAGATCCATAACTTAAAGGGTGTCTGTCATTCCTACGTTTTGCTCCCTGGGCCGTTTCAATATTCCGCTGAAGTACAGCTTGTGTGATGATATGATTATTTGTATTTGTAATTTGTAAATAAAGAATGGAAATGCTATTATTTTGCCTACCCAGTACCAACCCATACTTGCCAAATAAACTGCTAGGGGTAATACTGATGTATTATTTAACTTATAAGAAACACCAATTTGGCAAAGGTTAGCTAGCTAACAGTCGTTGGACACCATGTTAGATAGTTTGCTCAGCTACTTAGCTGATGTGAGCTAGAGAAATAGAAAATAATCTTGTAAGCTAGGTAGCTAATGTTGGCTAGCTAGCTTGTTAAGTAGGCGTCTTATTTTCCATAGCTAATTTATCAGGTAAATAGCTAACGTTTGCTAGTTAGCTAAATGGCACACTAACAGGTTCATTTATTTTGGGCCCTCTAGGTTAACTTGTTTTTATACATTCAACACTATGGACCTTTGTCCACCCTTTTTATTAGTCAGAGTTAAGAAATTAATATTTACTTTTGTATGAAATGATTATTACATTGCTGGGTTACATAGCTGAATCATGGCCCACCATTTTTTATTGTCACAAAGCAGCAGTTTGTAAAACAAAATGACAATCTGAAGCAGACTTGCAACAAAAAAAGAAGTTATTTTGGAGGATGTATAATTGATCTGCTTTTTATTTTAGATGTAATTTTCCAAGATCCTGAAGCTGGTAGTAACAGACAAACCAGAACTTCATTGTCACTGTATAAGCAAACCTTATTACAACCATTATAAACCCAACATTTAGGCAGCATCCAGCTGGCCTATACTACAGTACAAGTAGTTAGTTAAAGATGATATTGTAATATAAATTACAATTACTGACACCTGTCCAACACCTGCAGATATTGCTCATTTAACTGAAACATCTGTCGGTATTTAATGCCAGCCTTTTAGCGCTAATTGGAACCAATTACACACTTGAAAAGAGACTGAAAAACACTGATCACTGAAAAACACACCTGTCCTTTATAGTTCAAACATAATTAATTACTTAAGAAAATAACCCAAAAAGACAAGAACGAAATTAGTTATCAGCTGTTTTATCATCATCTGTCCAATTTGTGTACTTGGCATGACAGGTGGGCATATAACTGGTAATCTTGTTTATCTGACAACCTTTAGAAGAGATGTGCCTTTGTGTCAGCAAGAAATTTAATTTGCAATGACAAAATGTGGAATACGATTTTCGCATAGGTTTCTTTTTAGACTAATTTCAATAAGAAACTGCTATCAAAAACACACACTTTGGAAGTGACTACCAAACCCCTACTGCCTCTCTCTTTACACTACTGTTGTCACTGTCTCCACAAAAATGCCAGTCTCTCTCTGGTTGTCAAGTTATTTCCAGAAATCCCTTAGTGAAGCAAAAGTACATTTGCCAGGTTCACGAAAACCTGACACATACAATTCATTAAACATTAGACAGTGTTTTAAGAGTGATAAAAAAGAGTCTAAGGGCATGAATCTGCTAAACAGGTTGACTAATCTTCTTAGAGAGGTTGTATTTGATTTCATTTTTTGCTGGCAATAATTTTGTAACGGTCTACCACGATTAAAGTCCTTAGTTGTACAACTTTGAGGAGTCTCTGTAGGCTGACAGAGTGTAGGTTCTACCCTAGGGGCTTGGATGACTGTTTCACTTGTCTGCTACCGTTCAAATAAGCCTGTAAAAGAAATGTGAAAAAGGAACCCTGTTCTCCTGATATGCTGACTGCCATGATAACATTTCTGTACTCTTTTAAATGTCATTACAATGTACCAGAAAGAATGTGACCATAGATTTTGTCATACTGTATCACATTTCAAATGTCTTCATAGATGCAGCCCTGTACATCCAAAATGAACAACAACAAGAATTTGGTCTCTGCAGTGTGAACTGCTGCACTTGTGAGCTTGCACACTGTTACACACCCATGTACTGCACTGCACAGCTTGACAATTACAGCCAAGTACAGAAAGACAGTAGCACTCTAGGAAAGACGTGTTCAGACATATGGAGGCGACAGGGAGAACAATTGAGAGGAAAAACAGAGGTAAAAAGAAACAAGACATACAAGGAGTTCTCCAAAATGTCTTGTTTGAGGCTTTCAGCCAACAAACTTAAGTTAATCAGCCATTGTGTTGGTGTCCTTAGAATGTCTTGGCAAAATGAGCGTTGCACATTTAATTGGAGAAAGAGACATAATTATTGTTGAAAAATGTACCTGCTATCAAGGATTTTAATGACTTTCTCTGGCAAGAGGAACACTGTTTCATACCTAGATGTGGGGTCTGTGGGGCGTCAGGGACCTGAGGCTATCCTGGCAAGCATGACCTTGTCAGAGGAGCGTCTAAGGGCCGTTCAGGTGGCAATAACTGACCTGCAAACCAACCCTTCAAAAACGAAAATTTCAACACAAAAACTAAGATCATGAAAACAAAGGGTGAAGCAGCAGCTTTCATGTACGTTTCAGGAATTTTTTCTCTGTTTATGCAAAGTGTTATGGTTGCTTCAAGAAAATCCTGGGATAATGTTCAATTGTCTTGTGGTTGCATCCTGGAGAAAAGTAAAATAAATATGCTACCAATGCTAGCAGTTCGCTCACTTATAGCTAACATTGCTAGCTAACGTTGCCAGCTACAAGCGCGAACGGCTTCTGCTCAGGCTATTCGGTTCGAGTGCTCCATGGTTTGTATTGAAAACATATTGCATTTGCCTATAGATGCAAGTGGTTGATTAGAATGGGGATTGGAAGACGTTCAAGGGTCCGCAGTCCGATAACCACAATATTTGTTTCCGCAGCAGATAACCTCCAACTTCTACAATTCGGCCATTTAAAAAGTAATGCACCAAGAGCGGGGAATGGAAGACGGAACTTTGATTGGTTTAATTCTTGTTGCAACGAAACACATCTATGACTAAATGAGAGACTAAATACATCTCCTCTGTCCATAGGGCCTTGATTGGCACCCATTCACAAGCAAACGTGGAGTTGGATATACCCTAAATGCACACCACATGATTTAGACCATGCACTATAGATCTCCCTGAATAGTTTGAATATAATCAGCATTCAACTTTTACCTTCCCTTATGTGACTTCTGCTTTTGGGTCCACAGACATAGCATAACAGTATTGGGTTTCCTCCATGTGCTTGACAAATGTTTTTTTGGGGTGCTAGGGAGGCTTAAGTAAAATGGATCTTGAGTGGCCCAGAAGTGTTGTAGAACAATATTTGAGCCCTCCTTCTCTTTACTCTCTGCATGTGTTTGTGAATCTTGTTTGATCTATGTTTTGCAGAGAGAAAGAGATGGAGGGATGGGATAGCCAGAGGGAGGCTAGAGGGAGTTACATGGTGAAAGAAAGATAAGATAAAGACAGAGTGAGCTAGGAAGAAAGGGAATCATAGGATGGAATGTAAGGAGGTAATTAGGGTGGGAAGTAGAGGGCCAACAAGGAGCAACTTTACAATACCCGTCAAATGTTTTTATAGAACAGAAGGAATGTAGGGAGACTAAGGAAAGGCATCACGGGAACAAGATTGCACAAAAGAGAGATGAAACAGAAAAGGCGATGCAAGGGAGAACAATATGTAATGCAGGTATGAAACTGTGTGAGAAGCAGATAAGAGAACAGAGAACAAGAGTGGGGAGAGGGAGAAAGGCATGATGGCAGCGCATGTTTAAAAGCCCCAGATACAATACGCTGACGACAAGGGATGTGGCCTATTTTTAGCTTATAGAGGCAGTTTATTCAGGCTGCAAAGCAGGTACTTAAGAATTCAAATAGGCTAAATGCACGGCCAACTTTATTTTTCTAAATGTAAGGCACACCCAGTTCACAAAAACGACGAGTGTGAGCAGTGCAGTTCACAGCCTCAAAACACATTGACAAAAAATGATTCTGTTGGAAAAGACAACATTAGAATACTCCACTGAAGCCAAAATCTTTTCTCCTATATTATGCAATTTTTTGGGCTATTCCATTCTGCAAGCTGGCGATGGTTGGTCTAGAAAAAACAAGGTCATCTGCAAATCAAGCAAAGCAACGTCGTTTAAGATAACCAAAAGTATGGCCAAAAATGTAAACCTTAATCTTCAAATAAGGCACTTTTCAAAGGTGTATAAGAGCAGAAACCCAGCCATGAGAGGCCTTAGCGTCTGCTAGTGTTGTTGGAATCGATTGTACACTAATAAAAACTGAGATCACATAAACATACAATGTGAGACGTGAACATTGACAAAGCAAAGGGCTGCATTCATACAGCATGCTCAATTCACACACCCTTTTGTTGTAGAAACCCAGAGTAATACTTTCTGCAATAAATTGGACAAAAATCTATTTCTTCCAAATGACAAAACAGTGGTTATTTCATTTTACTGCAACAATGTGAACCAAAGGTACGGAAACTAATACATCCAATGCAGGGTTCTAACCTTAATAAATCTTTTCTCTTTTAGGAGTATTTGTGCTTGTAGAACTTTGCACTTAGAAAAGTCCCAGAAATGTTGAAAGAGTTGAATTATAAAACACTATAGTTTTTATGTGTTGGCAAGGCTAGTAGCATTGCTCTAGGGATGTCATTGTCAGTCAGTCGATCCATCAAATACTTTAGTCTGATTTTGTCAACAAACAGTCATGGTAGCATAAACCCAAGATATGACCCCTTGGTTGGAACACAATGCATTTTGTATTTACTCTAAATTGGAATATCATTTACAAAATGAACACTATACTGTATTAAGGAAAACTTTAAACTAGCAATTGAGATCAACACACTTTAGAAAAAAACACTTAGTGGGATTATAAATCAGGTGAGAAGTAGGGTGATTTTTTTTCCTAGACTTCATAGAACTTTGCTATTAGAGAAAACTTTAAGGCGTTTTCACACTGGCTTCACTTTTCAAAACCGTAGTTGAATGATACATCTAAGGAATGTTTTAATGTGCATGTCTCCATTTGTTTGTATCTTGTGCTAAGTACAACATATTTAAACTATTCTGCTAATAGTTGTTCCAATGAGAAAGGAAATGCACATGTGGATGTTTACATGAAAGAAATCACATAAACAATAAGTCCACTAAAAAAGTAGCTTCCAAAAAGCAGAGAAATGTCTAATTTATATGCCACGTCCTGCGACACCGATAAGATTAAGTGTACTATAGAGGTTGCCAACAATACAGCAAAAAAAAGCTGTACATTCGTCTCTCTTGTTTGCATACACACAATGACAAAACATATACTCAAAAAGCGTCCAGCAATCTTCCAATGGTCTTATATTTTTTTGATGATATAAGGATGAAAGGAATAACTGAACAACAATGGATACAAGGATCTGAGAAACCCTGCAGCAACTTTCAGATTTCAATATCGTCTATCAATGTTTGGAGGATTTCTGATGAACGACATACGCTGACATCAATGTGCTGTGTGTGTGTGTGTGTGTGTGTGTGTGTGTGTGTGTGTGTGTGTGTGTGTGTGTGTGTGTGTGTGTGTGTGTGTGTGTGTGTGTGTGTGTGTGTGTGTGTGTGTGTGTGTGAGTGTGTGTACACTAAGTGCTTTTATATTGCTTTTTCATAAAGCAGGTCATGGATAACATTAAGCAGAGAGCAGGAGGGACAAGTGAAGGACAGCAATTATCTTTTATGTTTTTAGAACTCTTAAAGCAAGTTAAGAGTCATTTTTAACAACTCAAAAGATACCAATTCAGGCCCCTTTGTGAATAGGTTTTCAAACATTGAATTAGCAAATATACTGACAACACAAGTGACGCTCCTCATTTAATCAAGCATTGTCCCATTTCAGCCTTCATGAGTTTTTTATTAGATTTGACATAAAAAAGGGTGGAACCGCTGATTAATATGCCAATGTGTGCATAAATGGGAACATTTTTCATAAATAAAATCTGATTAAATTAATAATTTTGCTGCATTTCCAATCAAAGACCCCCTTTGAGTTTCTCAGTGCTGCCAAAAAAACACTGATGTTGTGGAGTTGAAGCGGTTGATTTAATAAAAGTGAAGGTTGAGGGCAAGATTAAAAGTAATAAACAACACATTAATAACACAAACAGGCTACTCAGATAGAATACGGATATGCTGTCCAACACAAATATGTTTTAAGTAGAAAACATGCTTTTATAAAAATCTGGCAAAACCAAATATGTCTTTGCTTAATTTAGTGCGGAGCAGGTTAGACACATAAAAGTCCTATTGCCTTACTCAGATGACCTTTTACATGCCCCTTTATTAGCCCCTTGTCAATGGTCATGTTGGCAAATGAATTTAAGATTTTGTTGGCTCAAAGTCCAGAACCCTCTTTGATACTTACTCCAACATAGAACATGGCAATATTATCTTCAGTGTAACCGTGTTGTGACAGATTGCACATAAAAATGATAGTCATTCAGCTGGCATGTAGACAGCTAACGTCATAGACAGTAACAGGAAAAGGTTATAAATATAATATGATGTACTTTTAGGCTTTTTAAGGCTCAAGGGGGATTTGTCAGCAAACTTTAGATAAACATGCTATGTAAAGTGTAAGAATAAATCAATATATTTTGCTGGAACATTAAGGGACATAATTCACGGTTGTAGTGTTCCCCAGGGACCTGATGGTGAGCAACACCTTGGAGGTCCAGTTTCTGGTTGTTATTTGTTTTTAGCCTCACAGTAGCATGTAGCTAATAGGATATCGTGTTTGAGAGTATATGGGGAATGACGTGTGGAGTTCCATACTACACACACCGCCTCCAACTCCCACTCATCGATAACATATCAACTGTTACTATGTGTTATAATATGTCATTTGTCTAGCCATATAATATGAGATGAAAGGATGTTATTTGCGTACTTCATTAAAGGGCAACAGATGATCTGAATGGAGCAGCAAGCACAAAGATGCAGGGATACGTCCATGTGCCGAAAGGGGCCAATAGGATCTGACCCCCGCCGCCAACTAATGGGAGAAGACTTTACACCAAAACAAAGATTGTTGTGAACGGGAGATCGGGGCCTTCCCTTTGCAGCTGTAGACAGATTAATTACTTCGATGTGGACTGTGGTCAGTGACATAGGGAAGAACCACAGCTATGTTTCCTTTGTAGACTTATCATATCATTGTATAAATAAAACGCTGTTAACTTGACGAGAAGTTTCTTGGATTCTTTTCGGCTATTTCTTTCTTCAAGATTTAGAACCCAACAAAAGCTGCCTTCACATGATACAAATTGTGCCCTTTGCTCAGCCCAAGGGAGGGTGCCATTGTAAAGAACAGCTCGGGTTAACATACTCAAAAAGCCGTTTGGTGTGGTCTGACCCTGTGTTAGATGTAGTGAGGGAGAGATACCCTCATATCAGTTGCCTTTGCATCTTTAGTGACAGCCCATTTACACAAACAAATGGGAGGGCAATTTCTACTAACTATCTAAAGAGCTGTTCTTCCTCTGTCAGTTCCCGTTCGGTTTTTGGGCATCTGCCACCATTTCCATTAACTCTGCTGAACCCGGCTTTGTTGTCCACTTCCAGTGGTCCAAATATCCTGTTTGTCTAGTAGCCAGATCATAGAGTCCTGTTGGGAATCCTTAAGTGTTGAGTACCCCAATGTTGGAGTGGTTTTGGGGATTACTGAGGATGCTGGGTCCATTTCTGACATTTTCAGGATAAAAAATGTCAGTTTTAACCGGAGTGGCCTTATTTGATCTCTCTGTAGGCTGAAAAGTACCTTTTTATTAAATATTGGGACGATTTGGAAGATTTAGGGGACAAAGATTGCTTTTTTATTTGTAAATAAATTGTCCACAGTAGAGATAAACCTTTTCATCTTGTGCTCTCTATGTCCAATGGTCACAGTACTGCTCCTGCTACTCAAAATCACCCCATCGAGAGTACAAATAATGCCACTTTCTGATTTACATATCAGAATGGTATTAAGCATACTCAATAATAACAACCAATAATGTCATACATTTTAATGAATGCAGCTTATGCTAATCATGCAAATTGACCAAAATATGGGCATCTGGCAGTATCTATGTGCTGGGAATCCGTAATATACATTTCTAACTTAAAACTTTGGTGTACCCAACATTCCTGGCTTCATTATGATGGCAACAACACCATGTGCTGGTGGTCAAAACATAAACATAAAATGTATTTCTAGCAACACAGCTAACTGAGCTAACAGCTTACTAGCTCACAAAAGCTACGTCACCGGAAGATTATTCCCCCTGCTCACCACAGTAACATTACCAATGTGACGTTTCAACAGCTGATATGCCCCTTTTCCTCCAAATCGGTTGTAGGGCCGGTTACGGGCCAGAGCCTGATAAAGTTCTGGTTCTTCCTGTTTCCACCGCAGCGGGGCCAGCTCTAAGCACCGAAAATCGGTTCTTAGCTGGCTCCACTCGGCTGCCATGCAAGAACCAATACGTCAAGCTGACGTCGGAGGCGGGATTAACCTGATCAACAACAACAAAATGCTGCACGTTTTATTTACCTTCTTTCTCAAGCGTAATCGTCGTTGAAGTTGTAGACGAACAATTGAACCTCGCTGTAAACTGTTTTGAAGAACTGGTCCTTGTCTTTCCAGGTGGGCTTGACAAAGCGAGAGCAACATGAGCGGCACTTCGTTACAATCCGTCATTGTTGTTGTTGTCGATGTGAGGGATTTTGACAAGATAAGTGGTGCTACACAGTAGAACCAGATAAGCACCAGAAAAGCACAAGAACAGTTTCTTGAACTAAAACCAGTTTGGTGGAAATGGGGCACTAGAGGTGTGCAATAGAACTGACAAAGACACCATTCTCTCCAGTCAGTGTACCATCTTTTTACTCAGCAGAAGCTGTGTCAGTTTGTTCCTTCGCCCCTTCTCTTGATTACCAAGACACTTCCAGTTGCAGTTGCCTACCTGTCCAACAGATTCCCTCAGCCTTGCCGGACTCCCTAATTGATATTCTCACTTATTCTCACTTCCCTCATCATTCACCCGCTGCATTTACCGGTCCACTTCCTTTGTTCCTTTGCCACTCACTTTGCGACTTTCAGTTCTAGCTTTTAGTTTCTGTTCTGTTTCTGTGTTTTCCCATTTCATCTTTTGATTTAATCTTGCTTGCTCCTGACCCGCCTGCCTGCCACACATTGGATTTGTTCAGACCGACTTGCTGGTGACAAGCTTTGTCCAAAAAATCTATAAACTTTCTCTGACTGCATTTAAGCCCTCCTTGTGCTGTCCATTTTCATAACTCATATTACATTTTAATATTGATCACAATATTCTCTGATGTGATAGATAGATGGTACAAAGCTCCAACAATGTTGGATATTCAAAGACAACTGAAAGTACTTCAATAAAGCTTCTCATTTCCCAATATTAAGATGGAAATAAAAATGACTGGATAATGAAGGTAATCAGTTTTTGACACAAATGGTCTTCAAAGACATAATGAAAATGCAAAAACTGTCATTACTGCATTCAACATGTTATACATCAATAAATTCCATCCAGATTTTATTCTTAACCAACATTTCTTTCACACTTTTCACTTTGAATTTGTTTCTTGTACTTTTGTCTTTACTTTTAACTGTATACCATCAATTCTCTCCCGAATCTATCGTATCTCAAAAAGACAAATAGATCAGTTTTATAGGCTGATGTTGTTAAGACACAAATTTATAGAAGTTGGGTTGATGGAAAATTCAAAACAAAAAAAAAAGATCTACACTATTTACGATCAGTCAGAAGCGAGACCTTAACTGTCTGTGAGGTTGTAAAAGATGAAAAAAGTGCCAATAATGACAAAAAGACACTCCTTTCTCCTGAAAATGGAATTGCAAATTGTGATATTTACTTTCAGGATGCAATCTATATCAGATAAATACAAAAACTGAAATCTGTTTCACAGCCCATCGCTCAAAGATGACGAATGCAACTCTTTCTCCCATTTTATGTTTAAGTGTCTGTAAAATGTCGGAACAATGACTGAGAGCAAATTCAATACATTGAAAAATAAGAAACATGGAGGAGAAAAGACATTAAAGGTCCCATATTATGTAAAATGCACTTTTTGTTGTCTTTTATAGATAAATGTGTGTCCCCGGTGTGTAAGGAGACACACAAGTATCAGAAAATACAGCCCTCTCTCTTTTCCTCCGTACCCACATCTCTAAAAACGGGGTTACAAACAAGCAGTATTTCCGACTGATGCAAAAGTGAACTTTATATGTATGGAATGCATTTTTGATGATGCAAGCCTCGCACACACTGTATAAGCATGCATTGATGAAAGTTATGCGGTGCTGTCAAAGTCACCGTAGAGACATACTGTACATACATATTTAATGCCGACTTTGCCAGCCTCTGTCACAACACTGCCTCATATGATTTAAGGTTAGCAGAGTCAACATTATTTTCGCTTTTTCACTTTTGACATACTGCTAAAAGGCTATCATCTTGTCAAGTCTGTTCAGGCTGAAGTTGATGTAACTCATGGAGGAAGCACAATTGCATGTTAAGTCGAAACAAAGGCTCATTTTCTGCCAACAGACTAATCAGTTTTGAGTTGTGCAATTCATAGCGGAGATCTGTCCTGGTTAGCCTCTAAATATTTAAACCTAATATACATTCACTTTGTTTATTACCCTGCTGAGTTGATTACTGAATTCTGATTGGTCAATTTGGACCTTTCAGGCCACTGCTATGCAGAGCCGACCGTTGCTTAGGAGTATCAAGGGAATATGTAGAGTCCTAACAATCCACAGAAAGAAGTCTGGTAAATATAAGTGTTAGCTTTGGACAACAAACATTAGATGTATCCATCTGAAAACATATTCAACATATTCATTTTTATATATTATACAGAGCTTTGGATTCATGATGGCAGTAAAAAAAAGAAAAACTGCCCAAGAGAAGGAAAGAGGTTTAAAGACAGAGCACTGGATGTTGGAGAAAAAAATGGAAGAAGAAGACAGACAGGAACAGGGTATGGGCTCTGGCAGTTTTTAAAGACTGGTTGATTGAAAAGGAAATGGGAACAGACTTGGACAGTCACAGAAAAACTCGATCAGTGCTGCCGTCATTTGATTTTATGTTGCTGTCACCGCAATTCCAGCCGTTGGTCCCTGGTACGAAAAATGTCGTTCTTACCTGAAGCAACATCCCTTACATATGATCTTAACATGTTTTCAAGTGCACAGAAGTGTCAGCTTGTGCAGATGTGTCGATTGTGAAAATGAAAGTGGGATAGAAAGTAAAAGTTGTGTGCAGTGAATGGGTATAAGCCTCTATTTTGCCGTTGTATTTATTACACGTTTAGCTAGCTAACTAGCTTATATTTTCTGACACTCCTGACGGTAGCTTTAGACAACATTTTCTAATTTGTTTACTTGATACTGATTGTTCCAGTCTAAAGGCTATCATGTCTCATCATGATCATCTCTTACATTATCAACCTCATTGAAAGAAAGAGAAGCCATTTTTTGGGGAAACTTCCCATCTGAAGGACAAATTAGTTTTCTTTTATGTATCTTAAATTACCTGTTTGTTCATTCATATAGAAATAGAATGCACAGTGCTCTCATTTTAGTGTAGGGCATCAGATTGGACAACAACAAAAACATAATCAGTCTTGTAAGGAGTCAATGGGCTAACTAGCTGAAACATTCTTTTGATAAGAGAAGGATGTAAAGGGATTGACGGTGTAGAAGTTTTTAGACAAAAGAGATTACAACAAGTTTGGCAACTTTGTGAAAATCACCATCCAGCCATCTTCTCCCGCTTTTCCGTCAGGGTCGCGGAGGTAACAGCTCAAGCAGAGAGCCCCAAACTTCTCTTTCCCTGGCCACATCAACCAGCTCTGACTGGGGGATTCCAAGGCACTCCCAGGCCAGTGAAGAGATATATTCCCTCCACCTGGTCCTAGGTCTGCCCCTCGGTCTCTTCCCAGCTGGACGTGCCTGGAACACCTCCCTAGGGAGGCGCCCAGGTGGCATCCTCAATAGGTGCCCGAACCACCTCAACTGGCTCCTTTCAACGCTTGTATCCGCGATCTCGTTCTTTCGGTCATGACCCCAAGTGACGGGTTCAAGTATCTCGGGGTGTGAAAATCACTTAGGTTTCAATTTCTTACAACTGCTGTAGTGTTTTCCCAAAAACTGACAAAATAAATGTTGGATTGATGGAGTGAATAGAGCCAGCGGAACAGATGCTACCCCAGATGTGTTGTTAGAGAATGAGTTCCCTATAGGATAAGGTCACAAAGTCCATGGGGAAATCTAATGATGTAACCACTAGCAACACCAACGATGATCAACGTTAGCATACAAACAATAATTTATCAAACATCTGGTACAAAGGCGTATTATTATTAACAGTTAATGGAATATTGTTGGGGGGATTTTAAACTCATTTTCAACTATAGCAATGGACTTTTAATTGAAGCATATTCAGCTTGAAAATGATGTAAAAATGTTAACATTTAAAGCACTTTTTGTTGCTTGAGTTTTGTTTTATCAATATGACTTTTCTGCTTCTTGGCTTCTCCTCTGTGTGCAAGTATGGACATGATCAAGGTATTTGGTGGAGGCTAAACCTCTTTGGATAGACTATGGCCTTGACACATCTGAAATTCACTCGCACAATTTGTTTGAGTTTTAGCGATATCTGAGTTTATTTGAACTACATTTGACCATCTCCAATACCATGCTGTGAAAAATGTCTGTAGGCGAAGGAAGACTGCTGGTTCTGGACTAATGGAGAGAAAAGAGATATAAGCTGTGTCTCGCCTCTCTTATCATGAGCAACGGAAGTTCACTGGCTAATGGAATTGACTAGCTTATGGTATTAGCCAGAAGGAATATCAGATGTGTAGTTAATGAGCTTTACAGAAACATGACTATCTTACTCGATTTCTATCGATAGCTTCCGGACTGTTTGGTCCAATAAAGACATCCTGCCTCGTTTCTGTGCTTAAGACTCCGTTTCCTAGTGGATAAAAGGACTTTTATTGCACATTTTTATTTGAACTTGTTCAAGACTTATTTATTTTATTCCAAAATTGTGAAACTGTCATGAAACCTGATTCGTCCACCGGGATAAATTATGTTTTTTGATCCTGTTTAATCTTCCCGGATCCAAGCCTCCTTACGCTCTTTGCATAATCTGATGTGAAAACACAAAAGCAAGTGATGGGTTCAGTGGGGAAAACAAGTCAGATTTTCTCCCTCCATGTGAAGTCACTTTTATTACATCTCCCAGCATTGATAGTAGTATCTGTGGGTGTGATCATTAATAAAGACCGTCCCAAAATGAGCAACATGGAAAGTCTTTCTCACACAAGAGAAAACCGAACGCTTTTATGTTGTGGGAAGGCCGACTTATAACAGTAGCTCGCATTATCCCACTACAAAGGCTAGACCCTGTCAAAGACTCCCATACACAAAGAAGCAGTGGTATAAACAGCTTATTTAGAGAGCTGGAGATGACACAGACAGCATATCAGCCACGCGAGGAGAGATATACCTGTGTACCGTTATCCGACTACAAAGGGTACAGGTTCAGACACACAGACAAAGAAGGTAGAGAATAAACAGATGAGCGACGGACAGAAGGAGGAGGAGAATCTGCTGCTTTTACAGCATGTGTGTTCTCACATTGTTCTACAGTTCAATGTCAGCTGGCAAGCACTTTTTGATGAGTAATACGAGCTGGCTTTACATCTACGTACCTTTGAATCTGTCTTGAGATGCTAAATGGTAATGGTGCCATAAAGACATCTTTAACTGTCCAGAAAGTTTGTGTAGTGGAAAAGTGCTGTCAATATGACAATTATGTGATAAAAAGTAATAGATCATAGTTTTTTTGGCGTGTTACATTGATTTTGGACTACATATTGTATTCAGACGAACAGTCATATTCCATTATCAATGCTTTGAACTTTATTAGTATTATGTTAAACAGTCCAGCTTCTTCACTAAACAAAATAACAAATCAAAACTCCTTTATTCGTCCCACAAAGAGGACATTCACGTTGTTACAGCAAAGTATAGATACAGACGAAGAACACTATTGTATAAAAAGGAACACACATACTATTTGACAAAAGTACACATTCAAGTAGATAGAAGTAGCGGCAGTATTTTGAAAACGTTTGTCATATATACTGCTGCTAGTGAAAAGGAAATTCTTCTAAAATATAATCATTTTCTTTTGCACTTTTAATATAAAAGGAAGACCCCTACTTTGGCTCTCACAAGCATGCATTTTAGTTAGGTGGTTCAGGATCATGCAAGTACTAGCTTTAAACAATTTAATTATCTTTGTTGTCGTTAATTTGCCACTAGACCTGGCAAAAACAAGAGGGAAAAACAAGTGCTTTTGAGGACCAATATTAACACTACTGCCCAGAAAAATTACATTGCGATCAGTTAAGTTACACTTTTAAGATTCAAAGGCTTTGTTGTCATGTGCACAAAAGCTACCGCATAGTTCTTAGCACAAACCGTCCTAAATGCTAGGCTCCAAAAACATGCTTTTTGTTCTACAACTTAAATAAAATCCCACTTAATGTTCAAATGTTAGACTTTTATTTATGGCAATAACATTTATGCTTTGAAAATCCTCAAAGTTGTCTTATTATTTGGAGATTCATCATAAATCATAAAACGTTTGTTAGCCACTGCCTATTTTCTGCAATATTCCAAAATCCAATGGGGAAATCCCATTTGGATTTCAAGGGAGCACTTGTGAAGCTAAATTCTGAGTCAGTCACATAAGGTACAGTGAGGCAGTAACATAAAGAATCAAAGCAGAACGGTTGCAGTAAGTGGAATACAGGCAGATTTTCTGATGTTTAACACCAAATTTGAGGTAAAGAATTACTTCTGTTTAAATTTTGAAAATGATGATAAAAAATACAACTCCTGTAACTGAACTGCATGAGCACTATTTGAGGTGGTTCATTTATTTACAAGGGAATTGAACTCTCTGCTGAAGCACGTACTTGCATTTTGTTTGAAATTTGTGAAAGCACTTGAAAAGTGCTACAGACGGATGCTCCACATCCAGCTAGCATCATGTTGAGAACAATCTGAGTTTGAGAACTGGAGAATCCCCAGATCTACAACTGGTAGAGACTGATTAAAAAGCAGTATTCCGTTTTTTCTCATTCATTGGATAAAGAAATATATTTACAAAGAAACCCCATTTTTAAACCAATTTTAAATCATGCTTGATAGAGTGTGTTTCTGCTACAAACTATAAATGTGTCTGTGTGGCATTATGGCTCACAAAGGGTCTAAGTTACTTACACTGTTACCATGGCAATGTTTTGTTCATAATCTGTCAAAGGGAAAGAGAAACCCTGGACCAAAATTCACAAGATCAAGGCTGTCAAAAAGAAATTGAGCATTGAGTGACTACAATGTGGCAAACTGAGTGGAAACTAAAAAACTCACACATATACAGTAACATATCATGCCTGAATATTACAATAGTTTCAGTTCATTTTTCCAAATGTTTTTCATTTCTATTCTATTCTGTTTGTATGATCTTGGCCAAATTATGCATTTTAAAAAAAGAAAACATGTTGAGAAGTTAAAGGTCCCCTATTGTGCAAAATGCACTTTTTATTGTGTTTTATAAATAAACATGTGTCCCCCTTGTGTGTAAGGAGACTCATAAAGTGTCAGAAAACACAACCCTCTCTCTTTTCCTCCTTACCCACATCTCTAAAAATGGGGGTACAAAACAGCTGAATCAGATTTGCTTCGGTTATGACGTAAAGAACAAAGTGTGGGCTGGCTTTACATTGAACTCCTGGCAACATCCCGCCCACGTGACACGGCCCAACCTATCGTCGGCTAGCTGAATCCCCTCCGCAGCACCTCTGTGTGTCTGTGTATTCAGCAGGAAGTCTGCAGGAGGGATTTAGAGTTGTTGTTTATATAATACATATAATGTCTCTGTTCTAGTGGTAAACACTGAGAAGTGTTTCAAAAATAATGCTTGATGTGGTTTGAACATAATATGGGGTTTAATCCAGTGGCGGATCTAGAACATTTTACATCGGGTGGCAAAGGAGTGGCAAGAGGTTTTTGCAGGGGGTCATGGCATTAGTGTTATGTCTTTAGTTTGATCATAATCACTAATACAATAAGATGCATTTATAAATATTTACGCAACTAATCCTGTATAACACATAAAACAGAAAGCAGGAATTAACATGTTATTTTACCTGAACCTTTATGTGAGTGACATGCCATGCTATGCTACTGTAATGGAGGGGGTTTAAACTCATACCATGGGGTCCAGCTAGAATGGCACCTGCCTCCCTGCCATCTTCCTCAGCCTCCCTCTGGCTTCCTGCTTCTGTCCCTCTTTCTGCGTCTGAACCCTCTTCTTCATTTCTCACACCCTCTTCTATAGCCATATCTTCATCTCTTTCTGGGGCCATCTCCTGTTCTCACCCTCCTGGTCCCTCCGGTGTTCTCTCCTCTACTTTTTCATTTCCCTCTCTCTTGTCCTTCTCTTCAGTTCTGACTATTTGTGCTAAAAAAATAAGCAATATCCCCTTTTCCATCCATTTGTTGTTGAATATCTCCAGCTACTCTGGCCTGCAAGAGTCAAGATGTAAAGCACTGGTTCAAATCCTTGTAATACATTACACTGTAAGGCCATGTAGAAATGAAATAAACTTAAATAAAATCTGAAAGTAAAAAAGCTTTAAACCCTTAGTGTTCACACTATTTACTCAAAACGTATTTTCGCAGTTTGTCGGTAGCTACACCTTTATTTACCGTCTATGCAGGAAACTATGCGATGTGACCTGTTTTACTTTATTAATCCTTTGCTGTGACATGTAAGGGTAACCTGAGAATTTTAACTGCTTAGCTAACAAAATCAAAATGATCGATCTCCTAGCTAGTCCTGTCACTGTGTAGTGTGTTGTTGGCTAACGAAACGGCCTGAAAAACGTAGATCCTTCCCCTGGGTTAATCACAGCAGCGTTTAGCTGCGTATCTCATGGTAGAAAACTCTCTTCACAGAGGAGAGAGAGCTGCATGATGCTCCAAAGGGGCGTGGCCAGCTTCAGCTCAGCTCAAATTTAAAGCAACAGTCACAGAATCAGCACTTCAGGAACAGGGCTGAGATAGAGGGGTATGAGGCATGCTACAATGGGTGATCTGTTTGGTATTTTGAGCAAAACACTTCACAGACAAGTTTTGTATAGATATGGCCCTAAAATATAGTGTTCACATATAGCATAATAGGAGATATTTAAGTTAATTGTTAATGCTAGTGGTAGTAATGTTTTTTTTATGAGTATCTATTGTTATATTTGTTTAATTTAGCTCTATATTCAGGCAGCAATCAACAAATAAAATGTTCTAAAAAAAGGAAGAAAAAAATCTTCAAAAACAAGAATTTAGAAAAAACAAATCTGAGAATGTTATCTGCATTGTGTACTTAATTGATCAAATTTTAGGTTGGTAATTTGTTTTAAAAACATCTTTTGTCATATTTATTTTAATGCTTTCCATATCAAGACAGAAAATGAATAATGCTAAAAGATCAACAAAAAAAAAATCCTCTTTAAATATTTTTCGGGGAATGTTGTCTGCACTTTGGGATCAAATTGTTAAAGCAGGGTTGGGTAATGTATTAAAAAAAAAAAACGTTATTGATATATTTGTTGAAATTATTTCTACATCCAGACAGAAATCAATAAATCACAACTGACAAAATAAAAAAGAACCTTGGAAAATAAGAGATAATACAAATATTTCTTCTATCTGCAGTGTGCGGTTGTTTGTGAAATGCTAACGTGGGTGATTTCTTTAAGAAAAGAGCATGTTATATTTGTAGAAATTCTGTCTACATCCAGAAAGAAATGCATAATGTAAAAGACATGACAAAAAAAGAACTAAATCTAAGACAAATAAGAAAACATTTTTTTGAGAATTGTATCTGCAGGGTGTAATTACTTGTTAAAACTAGGGTGTGTACCGTTTTTAAGAAAGCAGTTTTGATACACAAGTTAAAATGTTGTCTACATCCAAGCAACAATCAACAAAGCAAAACATGTGACCTCTGCAAATAAGAAATAAGAACAAAATCTGAAGTCTGTAATTAAATAATATATATGTAATTAAAGCTAGGGTGGGTAATAAATGATTGTTCTGGACTATATTAAGCCAGCACGTTTCTCCCAAATACACAGCTTCTACACATTTTAAGCAATTATTTTCTAACATTTCTAATAATTTTAGAAAAAATACATCTGAATTTTAAATGAATTTGGGATTCTTGTTATTCCCTTTTCCCTCTAACATGTTCTCTCCTGCACTGTGGGTTTATGACTCGTAAACACTGTGTCAACGAATAAACACGTGTTTAATCGTTGGCTCTAGGAAAGTTGCAGACACAGACTCACACAATCATTTCCGGTACTTATAAGATAGCACGCACACATGGTGTCACAAAGGAATACACCGTGTACAGCATTTGAATTAAGACACAAACATCCGTCGACAAGCAATGTTTTACAATCGCTCTGTGATTTTGATTGCCAGTGAGGGCGGCTGATGAGAGCACTCAAATCAGATTCCAGGGCTGGCAAAGAGAGGCAGGAAATCAATAGGTAACACTTCTATGTATGAAACCAGACAATATGCCAGAAGTTATGGCACAGCTATAAGCTATAAAGACCCTTGTTTGTTCCGTTACAGTTTGATGTTAAGACAATGGTTCCGCTTTATACATTATCTTTCTCTTTTTCATCCCACTCGCATAGTGCCTTTGCTTTTTCATGTCTAATGTACAAAAATTAAGTTATCAAAGTAGACAGTCTGACAGTGCTCAAAGCTGTTATGCAAGCCTTGAGTGATGTAACCATCCTCCTTTTCTACAGCTAAATCTGATGTATTTACTCTTAAACTTACTGAAAAGTTGACTTAAATTGAAAACTGATGAGTTGGCTTCAGCAGTTTGTCTAAAATAAACTGAAAAATAACTTTTGGAAATGTTAACTTACAATGTGAAGGCACTCCAAAGACATAGGATTGTATGCAATGCACCTTATAACATTCAGAGCACCTTAACATTTATTATCCAGGTGATCAGAACAGCTGGATGATGCAGTCCAATGTGTGTTAGCATGTTTTTCCATTCACCCACCTTAAAATTATCTTTCCATTGCTCTTGTAAATGACCGGGAACCCATAGCAGGGTCTTCTACATATCCCGTTTAATGTGGTTTTTGTAAGAATGGCTTAAAGGCCAATAAGCCTGTGCAAATTGCAGCATATGTTGCAAACAGAATGTGGCTAAAACTGTTTCAGTGGAACTCAATGGCAGTGTTTGTGAACATTGGTTCCATATTGCGTTTCAAAAACAAAGTCTGTATTCGGCTTTCGACTGCGTGCCTCGTACCTTGACTACCATACCTTCATGCTTTGAATACATTAACTGTTAAAAGCCTAATCATCACACACTTCTGTTTGTGTATTGTCATTATAATTAACACTCAAAATAATATTCTATCAATTGTCATTGCAGATTTTTTTCCTGCTCACAAACTCAAACTTCTCTTTTTATTCTACCAATATGCTCGCCTGAGATGTTTCAATCACACCAGTGTTTTGCACGTACAGTTCCATTCAAAATGTCAAGGGGAAATTATGTCGTAAAATTCCACATGCTCCCAAAAGAAAAGGCAGGCTGCTGCAAAGGATTTGACTGCATCAGGAGATTTGAGTCAAAGCTGCATGAAGAGGATGATACTGACATTGCCCAGGGGGAACAAAAATAAGAAAAAAAAGAATTTCTATGGAAAGAAAAATGGTACTCACGGGAAAAGTAGAGACAATAATATCACTTTAGAGGAGAGCATTGGTTATGTTAATCACTCCTGACAAAGTGAGTGAAGGTGATTAAGTTATGTGTGTGATTATCTTTCCAAATATATTAACAACGGATGAAATATCCTAAGTAATGTGAAAGGGATTGCTCACAGTGAGGAACCAAGAGAGAAATATTACAAATGGAATTAAAAGAAGAATTTTGGGCTTACAATGATCGGGGAGCCAGTGAGTTTGCCAACATTTTTGTCCCAAACTATTATTAAATTAAGCAATATTATTTAACATTACAGGATTAAAATGTCTAAAAATACCTACACCTTTGTTATGCTCACCTTATGTAGTCCTATCCCTTTATATTTGGGAGCATTTACAGCTAAACTGCAGTGATTGGATGGTTTTACTGTACCACATCCATCTTCTGTTAGTGGCTGGCAGGATGACATCATTTTTGTTGTGTCTCTTGATGTAGATGACTCCTTTATGAGAGCTGGAAAAGTACCCAGCACACAAACTTGTTGGACTCCATAATAAACCAAATGATGACAGTTTGTAATAACTCACTGTAACTAATAACTCACTGCCAGAAGGGTAAACAAAGATCATCAGTGTTGAAATGTAACAACAGTGATGTAGAGTAGACCAAACTCCATTAACCTGTCTGTGTGTTATTTAGCTTGCTTGTGAAGATTAGCTATCTTTTTGTAATAAACTAGCTCTTGAATGTTAGCTATCTCTATCAAGGTATCTAGCCAAACATGCTATCTACAAGCTACTGAAAAAAGATCACTATCTTTTTAAGAAGCTAAATAACATTTGTGATTTAACTACCTAATAAGCTTACGTTGGCTGCCAGTGGCATTCACATTGTTGATCATTTTAAAGACTCCTGGGGTGTATTGAATCTGTTCATACAGTTAGTTACTCTCTGAGGTCATAGAGAGTGCAGAGAAGATGTCGTTCAGGGGCCATATGGTGGGCAATCGGATGTTGTACAACAACATCTGGGATATGTTAGGGGGCCCCTATGAACGGATACATGTAATTTAATGAGGCATACATTGTTATTGATTACCTCATGTGAGCACACAGATTTTGGACACGCACACACATTTTCTCCTATAAATTGCAATCACAAAGACAGTTCGGGGGACTTCCAAAATTGGCTCTGGGAACCTCGTATTGCCTGTGTTGGTGTCTGATACTATGCTGTTGTAATACACCTTATATACAAGCTGGTGTCTCCGAAGACTTCTTCATCATCTTCACAAACATCGCTACAAGATATACATCACTTCACTTTCCCATTAAAAAAACAAGCTCATGCTTATTTTAAGCTGCTATTATGATGTTTTTAACATTTTAAATACTCACAATCTCTGCCCCTCCAACAGTCAATAATGACAATGTCTGTGCCTGTTAATCTCCTAGTTTTAGTCTTCCCCTGCTCGTTCTATGAGTGTGTAACATGTCGTTGCTATCAGTTATCACCACAGTAGGCCTACAGTAAGTGCTTCTCAAACCCCTAATGCCGTTTGGTGAGCTGCCATTATAATGCTGTTTATAACTCTCTCGCTGCTATTTAACTGCTGCAACTCAATTTAAGGGATAACATCGGGCTACAATTGTCCAAAACATTACTGCTCGCCAGGGACGTGCACAGGTACGGACTAATGTTGCCCGGGCAATGGCCCGTTTGCCCTTTTTGGCTGACCTGCCCCTCTGGAGAGAGAGAGAGTTTTTTTTGTTCTTTTTTTTCTGTTGTGGCCGAATCAACATGATAAACCCACAGTTAGTGTTGTAGCGTCTCGCTGCGGGAAACACACCTTGTCAGCGCTGTCATCTGCCCCCAGTCACGTGACTCAGTTTACAATCTGACAGCTCAGAGTAAAGGAAATCCCTCCGAGTCCGGCCTCATACCGGTGATCAAACCAAATGCCTGCCTAGCTTTGGTGGCCAATCCCCGGGTCAATCTGTCCCCGGAAATGTCCCCCTTTTCAAATATGCTTTAAAAACACATAGCAAGTTTTTACGTTTTATAACATAGTTAAAAAGGTTCAGGTTAAATCCAACTAAATGGGACAACTACGCCACCTGCTGTCATAAGGATTTAACTGCATGATTACAAACAGTAAAGGATGATGAGTAATCTTCAAAGCAACGGAGGATTTACGTTGAGGTATCGTGTCTGTAGATGTCCGTGGGCAAAACAATGTTAACTTGCTTGATAACTGTAAAAGTTCAGCTGGCTGCACATGGTTAAAAATGTTTTTCCCAGAATGATTTCGCCACGTTTTAGTGGAGATTGAACATACGTTTTAGGTGTTTTAGTGTCAGTAAAAATCCCCACTGTGTAGCAAGCAACACGATTAACAAAATGCCGTCTTTCCAGACAGACCATGCGCTGTTGCCCACGTGATGAAGGTTCTACCCTATGCTTTTGTTATGAATGCAGGTATGCTGCAGTATGTTGCTCTATAATGTGAATTACGCAAATTAGTTACGTTTGCCGGTTATTTGCAAACTGTGTTTTATATTGTATTATTTCTAAATAAGGGAAATACTAAGGAAAAGGTTACAGTCAAGTGTGAAATTGCATTATTGTAATATTGTCTTGTATCTTATCCTTACCTAATTAAGAGAGGGTCAAGTTCTGTTTTCTTTAATTTATTGTATTGAGGTGACTGAGTTTAATCCACTATACGATCACCATTTGTATTGTAGCTACTTAGTGTAAGAGATGTAGGGATGGGTAATAAAAAAGCAACGGAGGATTTACGTTGATATGTGGAATAAACCTGCTGTTACCACAAGCCTGATCAGCTCCTGAAGTCATTTTAGACAGAAGACATCTCACAAGGGTCACATATATAATATTATTACCTCTAGTGTCGGATTTTGTTTTTTGTTTTGTTTTCTTATTAAGATACCTTATCGTTACTGCGCTCATACAGAATGATAAGAATACGAATAATGCGTATTGAACTGATTTAATTAATTAGTGAGTTTATTTAAGGTAATTAGTTTGAAACCCTATTTAATCAATATGTCTGCTCAGCAGTTACAATGGTCAAACTACATTAAAACTGAATTGTCCCCATTTTTTTCTTTAATAGTTACTAACATCAGATATTTTAATGAGATATGGAACACAAAACTAATAATGTCCCTGGTTTTCAACGAGTCAACGAACGCAAGTAGTTGCCTTAGATTATTTTTGTTATGAGATGATGTGAACTACTGTTCAAATTAGTTAATGTAATAATTGTTTTTTGTTTGTTATGCATAGCCTAATGTTACATTTCTGTGCTTGAGAATGATTCAAGACAGAGGAGACTGAAGCAGAGAGAGTTATCTGAAGGAGGCAGCTACAAGGACTGTGACTTTGCAGAGCTGGATAAAAGGTGCCAGCAGGGCAGCTGCAGGTGAGGCACCATGGTTATGTCAAGCAACTACATAAATTGGAGTAAACTAATAACTTATTAAAACAAATTTTAAAAAATCAGTGATATATGCTAAGCCTGTATCTGTGCTGAGTGACGTTAATATTTTCTGTTGGGGGCTAACCCCAAGCTTCCAGTTCAGAACACATTTAAGAGCTTGGAGATCAAGTAAAATATTACTAATAGCTGTAGTATAATATGGATAAGATGGCCAGATAACTGGTTCACAAAGACTTTACAACAGGTTGTAAATATTCTATACAAGTAGGCAGTTTATTTATTATCACATGAATGACTATATACAGTATAACCTTCTCCAGTCTTATTCCTGGGACTCACAACAATCCCTGAGTGAAGCCACAATCCATTAAAATGTAACTGACTGCACTAGTGTTCAGTTGTCTTAGTATGTTTTTATAGCAGTAAATAATTAAGTGTATATGTTACTTTATTCTGATTCTAATAATTCTCTTTAAAATAATATATACATGTAAAATGTTTCTTTTGGAGACAGCTCCATCTTTGAACTCCTTTATAATGTGAAAAGGAGAACAGTAATAATGCATTCATTATTTGAACACTTAACAACAATGCCTTATAAAGAGCATCTAAAACATTATCTTAATTGTATTTGATAGATGGTGAGCCTGAAACCAAACACATTGATGCCCAGAACAGTTCAGACTCATAGAATGAAGAAAGGATAGAGACAGAATCTGAAAATGAGGAGAAAGAGACAGGAATTGAAAATGAAGAGACAGGAATTGAAAATGAAGAGACAGCGATTTAGAATGAAGAGACAGCGATTGAGAATGAAAACACAGGAATTGAGAATGAAGAGACAGGGATTGAGGATGAAGAGACAGGGATTGAGGATGAAGAGACAGCGATTGAGAATGAAGAGACAGGAATTGAGAATGAAGAGACAGGAACTGAGGACAAAGAGATGGAAGGGGAGGATATGGAGATTGAGAAGGAAGAGATGGAGGATGAGGCAGCAACAGCACAGTCCACAAGAGTGAAAGCACCTTCAGAATTTTTTTTTTTTTGCTACAGCTACCAAACTCCACCAATCCAGCCCATGTTCAGAAGAACAATATCAAGTACAATGAGGCTTTCGTCAAATTTTCAAATTCAATTGGACCCTGTCATCCTCTGGTCCAGTTCCAAAAAATCAAGATGGGCGGTCTTTTCAGGGAAACTGGTATGATGAAAACCTCTGGTTGGAGAATTCTCCAGAGAATGATTCTATGTACTGCTTCAGCTGTTGCATTTTTCTGAATGATGATAAGTACAAGAGTAGGTCTACATGGAACTCTGGAGGTGTACACATGTGGATGCAGGCAAAAGTAAGAATGAAGGAGCACTGCTGCAGTGAATCGCACATGATTGGCATGACCAGTTGGAATAAATATAAGATAAAGCCATTGGACATGGCTTTTGCAGTAGCAAATTCACAAATGCAAGCAGCAAAAGAAAGGGAGAGGCAGAAAAACAGAGAGATCATCTTCCGGTTAATAGAGATCACATTATATCTTGCAAGACAAGGCTTGGCCTTCAGGGGTAGTGATGAAAGCTGGCTAAGTTTAAACAGAGGGAATGTTCTTCATCTGGTGGATTTGCTAGCTAGCCCAATATGATAGTGTCCTTAAGCTTCATCTTGATGTTATCAAGGAAAAACAAGCCTCAAATCAAAATCCCCAAGTGTCTGTACTTTCCAATAGAACACAGAATGACCTTATTAGAGCACTGTGCATTTATGTGAAAAGAGCCATCCAGAAGGAAGTGAAGGAAGCATCAATATTCTCTATCATGCTTGATGAGACCACTGATGTGTCGCACGTTGAGCGGGCATCATTTGTCGTTCGATATGTGCATGACATGACCATAAAGGAGCGCTTTCTTCAGCTTTGTGACGTAGAGTCAACAACTGGTGAAGCGCTTGAAAACCTGGTTATGAAGCTGCTGGAGGAGAATCAGCTCAAAGTAAAGGACATCCGCGGACAGGGATATGATGGGGCAGTTAACATGAGCGGGCCTTACAAAGGGCTAAAGTCAAGCATACAGAGGCAGAATAAAAAGGCACTGAACGTACATTGCCACGCACACTGTTTGAACCTGGTCTTAGTGAGGAGTGCAAAGTCAAACATATACTTTGTGGATTTTTTCACAGTGGTTGAAAAACGTTACACCTTCATTGCAAATTCTACAAAGCGCCATGCAGCATTTGTGGAGGCACAGAAAGCCATCAACCCAGGTCAGCGACCCCGTGAGCTACAGAACTCTCAGACACCCGCTGGACCTGCAGGGAAAATGCCTTGAAGACAATCAGAAAGGTCCTCCCTGCTGCCATGCAATACCTGGAGGATCTGAGGAAGTGTGAGCCACCTGATCTCGCTGCAGGAGAAGCAATAAATCCTGTTACGCAGCATCAATTTTGAATTCCTGCTCTGTTTGGAGATCAGCACACCAGTTTTCCTGGAAACATCAATGGCATCAAAGGGTCTCCAACAGAAAGGCCTAGACCTGGCAGCTGCATACTGTTGTTGATGGTGTCCTAAGGCGAGTGCAGGAGCTGAGGAGGGATGAGCAATTCACAGAGATTTTTCTGAAAGCCACAACAGTAGCAGAAGCACTGGACATCGAAATTCCAGAACAGATTCCAGGCCAAGGAAGACGCCAGAAAGTCCCCGAACAATTTAAGTGCAGCTCCACCTCGGCAAACGAGGACTAGCATGTCCTGACACTGGAGGAGTACTACAGGGGAAAGCTGTACTTCAGCTCCCTAGACATATTGAGGCATTAGCTTGAGAGGCGGTTCAGAGGTGAGGGACAAAACAGCAGTGACACCCTTAGGTCTCTTCACAGTCTCACTGACCCAGCTCTGTGGAAGAATATTGACCAGGGTCTCAACACTGCGCATTCCCTTTGTGAGTTTTATGGCTTCCAGGGAGAGGACACCCATCTCCAAACAGAGCTAAGAGTCTTCCATGCAACCTACAAATGTCCAGAGAGGACTGCAAAGGCAATGCTGGATGTTTTCAAAGAATTTGATGCTCACATCATATTTCCCACACTGTTCAAGCTCATCAAAACCTATGCCATTCTGCCTGTCTCAACAGCAACTGTAGAACGCACATTTTCAAAGCTGAAAATAGTCAAAACAAGGCTGAGAAATCTATGTGGTCAAGAGTGTCTGTCTGATCTTCTCCTGCTGGCTGTAGAAAGAGAGATCCCTGTTGACAACAACGAGGTCCTGAAGATTTTCATTGAAATGGTCCCCAACAGGAGGCTTCTTCTCTAACACTTTGAGCTCAACTGAGTGTCACTTACAATGTAAGTGTTGTGTTCTTATTTGAACCTTTTACATTAAAAACAAGTTAGAATTTTCAAAAGGTCTTATGTTTTTTTCGTGGGGTGGGGGAGGCCCTTTTTCCAGATTAGAGCAATAGCCCCTCCAAATGTCTGTGCACGTCCCTGCTGCTCGCTTTATGGGTTGCCATGGATACAGGTCTGACTATTGCTGTGTAGCTCACACTACACCACTTGGCAGTTTTCACACTACATACAGTAGCTCTGTGTTTTGGATCATTTCATTGAAGCGTCCATACATATACACTCATTCTCCCTCCACAAATCAACAACTTCTTTTTCGAAAAGACACGCAGTTCCAGAACAAAACATGCACTGCTTTTTATTTTGTATGTGCTACTCTACAACTTCCCCTTTATTGGATCTCCCTAGACATCTTCTTTGCTACACCTTTTTCTCAAACCCATCATGAAATCTGTTGTGGAACCAATGTGTGAGCCGCAGATGGACACATTCAAAGACACATGGAGCTTCAAGCCGTTACCAAGGCAAATCCAGGGTGTGTGTGTGTTTGTTTTAGAGAGAGTGTGTGTGTGTGTGTGTGTGTGTGTGTGTGTGTGTGTGTGTGTGTGTGTGTGTGTGTGTGTGTGTGTGTGTGTGTGTGTGTGTGTGTGTGTGTGTGTGTGTGTCTGTGTGTGTGTCTGTGTGTGTATTCTGACTGAAAACATCGTAGGTGTGTCACTGAGTGTGTCACAACATGTACTGCAAGTGGTGATCATCAACTGTATATGTTCAGAGGAATACATAAAGTCTTGAGGCAATTGGATGACGAACTATTTATCATAAAAGACAAAGTCACTCGGTCAGATTCGACCCGCAACGCAAGAGAAGGGTTAATAGACAGAACAAACAGAATAGGACGCAACAGTATCCGTACGGAGGTGAAAAAAAAAATGGAATGGCATAAAAAGAAAGGGAATAAAACAGTGCTTAGAAAAATGATGAAAACATTGAACAGGATATAAGGAATCGATAATGCATACAAAGCAAGTGCTTATAAGGAAAAGTAGAAGCAAACCATTAGTTATATAAAACATCTGGAACTTAAATAAGAAAATATATTGTACTATGTTTTATAATGACTCTGCTTACCTCTTTTTCTTCCCTTTCCCATTGGATTGTTTTTTCCATTTGTGGCTGTCTCTGCAAAAACAATCTATCACTTTAATCAGACTACAGCAAACTACAGCACAAATCATACAAATAGTGCGTTATAAACACAAACACACACAAAGGGATGCGGTTTAAGTATTCATTCAGACTGTAGGAAACAATATGCAGCCATAAATCACTGGCAGTAGTGAAAGCCATGAGGCAGAGGCTGGAGACAGGATAACTGGACAACACACACATAAAACACACTGCACAAACATGGCACCATTCTGTGCTCTTTCAGGTGTTTTAAGATTAGAGTTTAGGGGAAGCATGTTGATCCCCTGCAGATGCTTGAACCGATGAATGAATATATGTTCGGTATCTCACTGCCTCGAGGAAAATGTCAGGTCAGTGGACTAAGAAGCTTGCTACAAAACACACTCACATGTACCTAAGCTAAAATGCTCTTTTTCTACATGCCATGGCTTCCTCTGTGATCTAATCTCTTCTATCTTCTTTCAACTCCACATGCTCAAAGCTATGATTTCTTCTTTTGTGTCTGTGCACTGCATTATATTGAGTAGGGACCTGTGTGTGTGTGTGTGTGTGTGTGTGTGTGTGTGTGTGTGTGTGTGTGTGTGTGTGTGTGTGTGTGTGTGTGTGTGTGTGTGTGTGTGTGTGTGTGTGTGTGTGTGTGTGTGTGTGTGTGTGTGTGTGTGTGTGTGTGTTAGCAGGTCTGTCACACTGAGCAGTGGGTCGGTGATACATGGCCATCCTTAGGCTTGTTCTTTGCTCCTACGCACCTGTGTCTTCATGTTTCTGTGTGAGTTTTATTCTTTGAACGCTAATTCAGGGTTACATTTGGAGTAGGATCCACATTAAGGTGAATAATTCAATTCAAATAAATGGAATGGCTCAGCAAAATTACAGCAAAAGTTTGAAAATATCCATCTGTAAGAGTGAGTTTGCGTTTAAGCATGCAGCCCACATCTCTGCTCTTTCCCATTATCAATATTAACAGCTTACATGTGACATGACTTATGTAAGAGGGCCATTTCCCCTACACACACACAACCAGTTGACACACAGTTGACCTCTGGTATGGCTGGTTATTCCCTCGGGGAGGCTCTGTGCCAGGTATAAATATTAAGACGGGGCGTGGACTCTGACATGCCCTGCATGGTGATGGCTTGTGTTGGAACCCATCGCTATATCCATGTCCCTGGGGGATCTTCAGTCCACCATTATACATAAAGCTACTGGGCGGTGGGAGCATGAAGGTAAAAGAGAAGTGCATGATGACATTTTTGCCACTGACACTGGAGAATGTTTGAATTTCCTAAGAACAAAAAGTCAAAGATCATTTAATTTCTAAATTCATTGTATGCATTGAGTATGGAGCAAGCCAATTCTTTGGTAGTGGTAAAATTGTGGTACTAAACGTCTTGTCAGTCCATGTCTTCACTGGGTCCACAACTTTTTTCCCATATAGGGAATAGTCGTCAGTGTATATTAATCAGCAAAATATTAATCATCGTATTTTTTTGTTAATTCAACTGCTCAGTCTGAACACTTGAATAGTCATTATTTGAATCATTAGGTTCCATAGTTTCCCCTTTCATTCATGTGACGGAGCCGAAATCGAACGTGAAGCAGAACATTTGAGGGGGGGCCTTAGTGAAAATGCGGATGTTTTATCGCCCAGATCAAACCCTGGGACTTTTTTGGGACTGAACGCTGCCCCACCTCCAACTCTGTTACCAGTTCTCTTATACATCTATGGCCCAGATCCCCTGATGAATGGGTATATTTGTCCTTACGGCACTGAGTGACTTTACGAGGAGTGAACGGACCCCACCTCTAATTCTGTACCCAGTTCTCTTTATACATACAGTGTACGGACATCCCAATCTCATTTCAGGGATATTGAATGCAGAATGTTGTCACAACCCTTTACATCTGACAGTGATGCTCATTGCATCTTTTAGCATCTCTCTAGGCTTTCTAGTAATTAAAATGTAAACCCATTGACTGCAAAATGAGATGCTCATCAAAAGTCTGTACATGACAAGTTGGCAATGAAAAAAGATTTGTAGGGATATGTCCCTTTAAACCAATGCAGGTGTACTGTTAGTCAGTCTCAAAATGCAGGTCAATCCATAGCAGTTGAGATGTTTTAGTCTGTGCCAGAGTTATGGTCCTAGTGGCAACCAAGCATGTTTCTATGTCTGAGGCATTGCTAGAGTGGCTAACCAAATTAACAAATCCTTCTATGCTCACATTTCTATTTAAATCCTCTATTTGCACTGGTAAATACTCCCAAAAAAAGAGCCTTTCAACTCACAATTAGGTTGCCATTTAACATTCAAGCTATTTTAATTACATCTGCGCATGTATTTAATTCCACTGTTTGGTATTAAATACATGTCTGCCGTCTGCACACAGGTTCTTAGATGTTTCTAATTAAGCACTTATTCGATGCAAATATGTGTAATTGGTCTATTTTTGAATGATTGATCAATTTGAAAGAGTTTTATTTATAAGTGTCATGCAATCTCATGGTCTATTCAAATGAGAAAAACCATCTTCCATGTACAACTCATACAGCAGTCCAAAAGATCATGCCAACAAATAAATTATAGAAACAGAAAAATAACCATCCAATCCTCACCAATATCTAATAATATTTGTCTTCATACAACTATAAAAAGCCATTCCGAGTTATTGACATCTATTAGCTTACTTGTATATGTTTTTATTTACTCTGAAATTACCTTAAGATACCTTATACAAAAACAAAAACTGTCACTTTTTTGGATGAATATCCTGCTAAAGTAAAGCGCCGTCTCATTTCGTTATGATCTTGGGTAAATTGAGGACAGATAGATATTAAATCTTTCCTATTTGATTTTATGATGAGTTGAATTGTGTTTTCAATGTGAAATAGTTGTCTTAGGGTGGATAACCTTTGCCCCACTGCCACATTTGAAATGGCCCGCAGTGATTCTTTTTATTTTTTTAAATGCACGAGAACATGGCTTGAGCATATTTAATTGATATTTTTTCCTGACTTATGCCAGAACAGAAATCAATAGTTGGCATCGCTGCCCGTTTTATCATAACATCAAGTTATTTTATGTGGGTGCTTGGGCAATGCACTCTATTAGAGTTCAAAAGTATTGAATTAATTCAAATTAATTTTAAAAGCAGCAGTTACAGAATCACTTTGTGATATGTGGGCAAACCAAAATAGCTACTGTAATGTCAAATGTTAAACTGTTTAATAATGTTGTGTAGTCATTTGAGAGAACATTAATTTTCTATATCACATGGGGTTTCCTGATTTAGAAAATTAATTTCTTGCAGTGTTAAAAAGCTACACATTGACTACCTTTTGCCCTGAACTTATATCTTACTTTGTCTGCAAAGTGCTGTAAATGTTGGTTAACTAGGACCAGCTAACTCCGCCATTCACCTAGAAGTTATCTTGAACAGTCCAAGAGCGAATTATGCTGAATTCACTTTTTGCTTAATTATGAATTTTGCAAAAAATGTTGTTTACCACAATGCCTAGTAAAGAAAGCAATACTTTAGTACAATAATACAACCTAACAAAACTTGACAGGAAATTCTAAATAATGAGTTGAGACTTGTTGGGGAGTTTTTCCAAAAACACTGAAAAGCATTCTGATAAAACAGCAGTGTCCTGGGGGCATGTGCTGCCGTTGACAGATTTCAACATTTCTTTGAAAGTATGACAAAAGTAGTCTTGAATTGTATGGGTATAAATAGTTTTCCCCAACAGAACTCAGCATAACCTAACTCAACCAACTGGGAATCACAGCCAAAGTGCATATCACAATTGCCTGAAAGGCAGAATATTTTTCCAGGGAAATCTTCCTGAGCCTTCACAGTCAACGGTCCTCAGAGAAAAGTAAAACTGCATCGTCTAATTTCATAGAGACTCTTAGACACCCTTATTTCTTTGGGTTTGTTGGTGCAGAGTTATTTCCATATAGTAAGGACCGAACACACTCTGCTCAGTTGATGGGATTTCATTGGCTCTGGAGTCTAATGCGATTTGATTATTGGATTGAAGCCTTCCGTTCAGCAGGACACCAATCAGTTCTGCTTGAGTTGGTAATTTACTCTCTTTTAGCGATAGCAATCATTTCTCACTCCCCTCTCTCTTCCAGCGACGATTTGTATTCTCGTCACCTCTCCTCTCTGGCTGTGACAATTATCCCCAACTCCAATCACACAGGAGAGTATCCAATGGTAGAAAATCTTGTTAGGCTGATTTAGGGAGGCCTCTGTTGACTGTAAACACGATGCAGAATATAAACACACCGCTAATTCCCTCAGCTGTTAGAAATCATTTTTGCATATTAGCTCACACTGCTAGACACTAAATAAAAGATATATAAATGAGAGTATAAACTAAACACAACATTTGAGTTATTCTAGTCGTTTCTGAATAAGTGGAGAAGGAAAATGTGTGACAAATAGCACAATACGTGTTCCACTTCAGCAGTGCTTTAGTAATACCCCCCATTGTGAGTTATTGTGTGTAGCTCCGTGCTAGGCTTTACTTTGGACATTTTATTTGGGGCGCGCTGTTCCCGTCAGGAAGCAGGAGCTCAGGAGAGAATACCAATGTGAATGTGAAAGAACAAGATGCAGTATGTGAGGTTTATTTTTTTTAAATGAAAAACAAGTGGTGCACTTGGTCATAGTCAGGCAGCGAAGCCCCAATTAAATGCCTCTGCCTGTTTGGAAAGAGGTGTTTTAAATAAAACTCTACACAGAAACTTAAAAGCAAATATATTCAGATACTCTTGGTAACATCCCCCACTTCTTATGGTAGTATATCAATTGTTCTGCTCTTCTACAACTTCCCTAAAAACTACTTAAAACAGGAGTAGTCCATTTTTAGATGCTGTAAACAGAACCTTCACTTCACTTTGCTTTGAACATAGTAACTGTCTACAACTTTGTCTGGACATCCAGCAGATATACAAACACACAGGAATTCATTTTGGACTCATGTTCCTGGTGTCCTTTTTATACAATCTAAGCTGCTGTTAGCTCTTGGTCTGTGCTTCGAGGGATCTCTTTCTTTTATGGCTGATAAATTATTCTCCATGTTCACCAGCTACTTGCTAACTATTTGTATTGTCTGTGTATGTTGAGTATAATATGTTAAGCATTGCTGTTAACTATAACTGAAAGAGCAGTGGGAGTAAACAAGAGCATTGAAGTTCTAGGCTATCAAACCAAAACCACACGCTAAAAGAAGCTACAAGGTTCATTATGTTTAGATATGCATGGTTGTATTCTTTGCTGTTTATCACTTAAGCAACTCTTTTCATATTATTTATTGTTAGTATAAAATGGGGCAGTTAAGGCATAGTATAACACAAAACATTACAAACTAAACAATCTAACAGGGATGGCTGCATTGCATTGTGGTCGGTGGATAAGCTAAATTGGTACAGTGTATTCTCCACGTACAGCATTTCTACTGTACAACTCATTTGGTAGTGCTTTATTTTCTATTGTATAGACACTGCTTAAATTCCCATAAAAAAAAAAAAGTGTTTTAGTTAAATTAGGCCTTGTAACTGATTCCCCAGCACTTACTATGGTATGACCTTGTTTGAAGTGAATATATCTGCTCTTTCCTTGTTGTTCGGAGTTTGAATCTTTGGTTTTTTGCACTTATTGTAAGTCACTTTGGATAAAAGCGTCAGCTAAATGACACATAATGTAATGAAACACTTGAAACTTAAAACAATTAAGACCATAATCTGGTCTGAAAAATGCTACTGAGGGAATAAAATAAGCAAGAAATAATTTTCTCATAGACTTCTTTACAACCGGGCTCATTTTTTAAACCAGTAGAGACGTTACCTGCTGGGTATTAGATACTTTGCAAGTTTAAGGCACTTCCCCTTCATTTTTCAGATGCGGAGGCTGCCACTTTGGCCAGTGTTTGAATATGTGTGCATATGAATCAAGTGGGATAACCAGGTGTTGAATGTGCAGTGAAAAATAACTTAAGTCTTTAGTTGGCATTTTTACTTGAAAATCTTCTTCTCCCAACACAAATGTACCATGCCAAGAAAGTCAAGAAAATAAACTGCTGCTGCATTTACTGCCTGGGGAACACCATCTGTTTCAGCAAATACACTTAAACTAGATTATTCAAATTGTGGAATAAAATAGAAGTTGCAGAAGAGAGAAACAACTTCTTTCTCACCAGCTATGATTTTGATGGGTGGAATTCAAATGTAGTTTTCCGGATTCTGTTATAGTAGAACTTTCCAAATGCTCTGTATTAAAAAATAATAGGGAATAATAAGTATTTACTATATTACTACTATAATACCATAATAACATCTTGTCGAATAACTCGCCAAACAGCAAATCTTTTGTGGTTGTCTCTGTTTGTCTGATTATTAGGGCTGCCCTCGACTTCATCCATTCATCCATATTCTCCCGCTTATCCGTCAGGGTCGCGGAGGTAACAGCTCAAGCAGAGAGCCCCAAGCTTCTCTTTACCCGGCCACACCAACCAGCTCTGACTGGGATTCCAAGGCACTCCCAGGACAGCAAAGTGATATAATCCCTCCACCTGGTCCTAGGTCTACCCCTTGGTCTCTTCCCAGCTGGATGTGCCTGGAACACCTCCCTAGGGAGGCGCCCAGGTGGCATCCTCACTAGGTGCCCGAACCACCTCAACTGGTTCCTTTCAACGCGAAGGAGCAGCGGTTCTACTCCGAGTCCCTCCCGGATGACTCAACTTCTCACCTTATCCCTAAGGGAGATGCCAGCCACCCTGCGGAGAAATCCCATTTCGGCCGCTTGTATCCGCGATCTCGTTCTTTCGGTCATGACCCATCCTTCATGACCATAGGTGAGGGTAGGAACGAAGATGGCCCGGTAGACACAGAGCTTTGCCTTCTGGCTCAGCTCACTTTTCATCACAACGGTGCGGTAAAGCGACTGCAGTACCGCTCCCGCTGCTCCGATTCTCCGGCCCATCTCACGCTCCATTGTTCCCTCACTCGAGAACAAGAACCCGAAATACTCCTTCACTTGTGGTAAGGCCTCATTCCCTACCTGGAGTGGACAGTCCATCGGTTTCCTGCTGAGAACCATGGCCTCAGATTTGGAGGTGCTGATTCTCATTCCAGCCGCTCCATAATCTGCAAAAAGCAGTGGTGCAATCCTTAGCCCACCAAACTCTAGAACCCCTCCCCATGACTACACCTCGAAATCATGTCCATGAATATCACAAACAGGATTGGTGACAAAGCGCAACCCTGGCGGAGGCCAACCCTCACCGGAAATTGGTCTGACGTGCTACCAAGGACCCGGACACAGCTTTCGCTTTGGGAATACAGAGATTGGATGGCCCTGAGTAGAGACCCCCCAACCCCATACTCCTGCAGCACCTCCCTGGTAACCCGGTCACACACCTTCTCCAAATCTACAATGCACATGTAGACTGGATGAGTGTACTCCCAGGCCCCCTACAGGATCCTTGCGAGAGTAAAAAGCTGGTCCGTCGTTCCACGACCAGGACGAAAACCGCATTGCTCCTCCTCAATCTAAGGTTCGATAATCGGCCAGACCCTCCTTTCCAGCACCTTAAACTCTCCCGGGGAGGATGAGTAGTGTGATGCCTCTGTAATTGGCACAAACCATCTGATCCCCCTTTTTAAAAAGGGGAACCACCACCCCGGTCTGCCACTCCTTCTGTACTGTTTTCGACTCCTACGCAATGTTGATGAGATGTGTCAACCATGACAGTCCCTAAACACCCAGAGCCTTCAGCATTTCTGGGCAGATCTCATCCACCCCCGGGGCTTTGCCACTGTGGAGTTGTTTGACGACTTCAGTGACTTCCGCCCTTGAGATTGGAGTTGTTCATACTCCAGCTCTGCCTGTAACATATAGGGCGGAGTTTAGTCGGATTCAGGAGTTCCTCAAAGTGTTCCTTCCACCACCCTAACACACTATCAGTTGTGGTCAACAGCATCCAATTCTTACTGTACATAGCTTGCATGGTTCCCTGCTCCCCCCTCCGGAGGTGTCGGACAACTTTGGAGCCAACTTAAAGTCCTTCTCCATGGCTTCTCCGAACTTCTCCCACACCTGCTTTGCCTCGGCCACGGCTGAGGCTGCTGTCCTTCGGGCCTGTCGATACCTTGCTACTGCGTCAGGAGTACCCAGGGATAACATATCCCGGAAGGCCTCCTTCTTCAGTCGGACGGCTTCCCTGACCACCGGTGTCCACCAGGAGGTTCGAGGGTTACCGCCCCTTGAGGCACCTAAGACCTTGAGACCACAGCTCCCGCCGCAGCCTGGCAATAAAGGCTCAGATCAGGGGGGCCGTTCCTCCCAATCACGCCCCTCCAAGTGTCTCCATCATTGCCCATGTGTGCGTTAAAGTCTTCCAGCAAGACTAAGGAGTCTCCTTCAGGACTCTTTTCAGGGTCTCCAAGAAAGCTGAATACTCTGAACTGCTGATTGGTGCATAAGCACACACAACAGTCAAAGTTTTCTTCCCCCATAACCCGCAGGCGTAGAGAGGCGACCCTCTTGTCCACTGGGGTAACCTCCAACAAAGCAGCACTCAACCGGGGGCTTGTGAGCAGGGTAGGAATTTCACGGCGCCGTCGTGGCCCCTAGGTCTGGATGTGATGCCCCGAAAATAATTGTACGTCCCACGGCCACCATGGCCTTTGCTGCCCTGTCTGGTCTGGTCACTGAACTGCATTAGTCCTTGTAGCTTGGATTAGTTACGCGCACGTCGCACGTCATACGATGCATGTCATACATCGCGCATCATTCAATCATCAGATGACATTGAAATTTAAAAACGTGGATGATCAAGGTGCACTGCGTCGCCCACAGGCTCGAGCTGTGCCTAAGGGTGCTTTAAAAGATTCATACTTCACACAGGTATGTTTAATTAACAATACATTTTGAAAAATGTGCTACATGTTCTACTTGTATACTATTGTTTACACCATCACAGTATGGAAGAATTTGCTTTTGTGGTTTTTTTCCCCCTCAGATTGACGAGCTGCTCATGCGCCTCTACTCCCTCTACCATTGTTCCAGCAAGAAATGGAAGGAGCTCAACGCCATTGGAAAGGCTCTTGAAGAGCATGTCAAGAAGCCAAGTCGCTCTCAAGACACAAGATGGATAAACCACAGGCGAAAGGCCTTATCCTCCCCCTCTTCCAACTACAGGTGCATCGTAGCAGGAGGATTCTGGACCAGATCAGCAGAAATTCAAGGCTTACTGGCGGCAACCAACATCATCCAAGTTTGTCCTTTACATGGCCTTGTACCAGGATCTGCTGGCGGACCTGGCAGAGCTCTCCCTTGACTTCCAGGCAGATGAGCTGTCCCTTTCCTCTGTTAGGAGTAGGGTCATGACTTCCCAGGCTGCTCTGCTGAAACAGAAGGAGCAACCTGGCCCCTACCTGCACCCTGTCATCACTGCCTTTACCAACACTGGCCGCACTGGTGTCTTTATGTAAAAGTGAGTGGAGATCAGCACGTCATCAACATCTGCTGAGGCCTTCCACTGCAAAGGAGTGAAGTAGTAAATACCATCACTGCATGTATTGGTCAGCGTTTCTCCGCATTCTCCACAGATCCTGTGCTCCTGGCTTTTGAAGGAGATGATGCGAGCTGAAGATAACATCAGTGCCATTCGGCAGTACAGAGACAGTGAGCTGTGTAAGCTTTGTGAGCATTTCGAGCCACTTCTTACCAGTAATGGCTGCAATGTGGCAGAGGTGGAAAGGGAATGGTTAAAAGCTAAATATGATATTGTGCGGCACCACAACAGGGAGGGTTTCCTTGTGCTACCCTAACTTACACCACCTCTTCAGGATCATCCTGGTATTCCCTGTTTCCACATCTCAAGTGAAGCGCCAGTTTTCCACAGAGAGCATATGCAAGGAGACTGGCGCCTGTGACCGTGTTGCATATGAGAACGAAGAGGCAGTGGCAAGATGGTGGGCAGCTGGCCTCTTGAGTAAGACACCAAACATTCAACCATATGGGCCAAGACTGAACTTCAACCCTGACCCATAGGCAGCAAGCCCTACTCCACTTACCTCCCTATGTCCATCCTCAAGTGATGATGAGTCAGATTAAAGAGACTCTCTCATACACAAACACACACACACACACACACACACACACACACACACACACACACACACACACACACACACACACCCACACCCACACCCAGACACACACACACACACACACACACACACACACACACACACACACACACACACACACACACTCACAAGTAGCCAAATGGCCTTGCCCCTAAAATTACGAAATTCCAAGCCTGCTTGTGAGTATCCCCACACCCGCTCGGCACCTCACACCTTGGGCAACTCCGGAGAAGATAGAGTCCAACCCCTATCAAGAAGTAAGGTTCCAGAGCCGACGCTGTGCGTAGAGGTGAGCCCCAACAGATCCAACTGGCAATGCTCCACATCCCGCACAAGTTCCGGCTCCTTCCCTCGCAGAGAGGTGACAATCCACGTCCCCAAAGCCAGCTTGTGCCGCCCGGGTCTGGTCCAAGCCAGGCCACCAGACGCTCGCTGACGAGTCCTCCTTCTGGGCCTGGCTCCAGAAATTAGGTCTTTTGAACCAATCTTAGTCTGGCCCCTTACCTGAGACCAATTTGCCATGGGAGACCCTAACAGGAAAACAAGGTTCCAAACAACACAGCCCCAGGTTCATCGGGGCACACAAACCTCTCCACCACGATAAGGTGCTGCCCTCGACTTAAGATTTCTATATGCGCGTCTTGGAAAAATCACTGTGCACATTAAGCCCTCATCTTGAAATGAAAGCTTGAATTTATAGTTATTTGAGGTCAGAATGATTATACATTATAGATCTATATATGTTGATACAAGGCTGGGCTGCTGCCTGGCTCACTCCTGCCGTTTCCTCCAATTATGAGAAAGGAGCACACTTACATTGAAATCCAATTGGGTTTGAATTCATGCTGCCAGGGGAGAAAAAGAAGATTATCGATTTGGAGGTCCAGTGACCTTTCCTTTTGAGCCATACTTTCACTTTGAATATACAGTGGGGAAAAAAGGTATTTAGTCAGCCACCAATTGTGCAAGTTCTTCCATTTAAAAAGATGAGAGAGGCCTGTAATTTTTATCATAGGTATACCTCAACTATGAGAGACAGAATGAGAAAAAAAAAATCCAGGAAATCACATTGTCTGATTTTTAAAGAATTTATTTCAAATTATTGTGGAAAATAAGTATTTGGTCAATAACAAAAGTTCATCTCAATACTTTGTTATATACCCTTTGTTGGCAATGACAGAGGTCAAACGTTTTCTGTAAGTCTTCACAAGGTTTTCACACACTGTTGCTGGTATTTTGGCCCATTCCTCCATGCAGATCTCCTCTAAAGCAGTGATGTTTTGGGGCTGTCGCTGGGCAACACGACTTTCAACTCCCTCCAAAGATTTTCTATGGGGTTGAGATCTGGAGACTGGCTAGGCCACTCCAGGACCCTGAAATGCTTCTTACGAAGCCGCTCCTTCGTTGCCCTGGCTGGTGTGTTTGAGATCATTGTCATGCTGAAAGACCCAGCCACGCTTCATCTTCAGTGCCCTTGCTGATGGAATGAAGTTTTCACTCAAAATCTCACGATACATGGCCCCATTCATTCTTTCCTTTACACGGATCAGTCGTCCTGGTCCCTTTGCAGAAAAACAGCCCCACAAGCATGATGTTTCCACCCCCATGCTTCACAGTAGCTATGGTGTTCTTTGGATGCAACTCTGCATTCTTTCTCCTCCAAACACGACGGGTTGAGTTTTTACCAAAAAGTTCTATTTCGGTTTCATCTGACCATATGACATTCTCCCAATCCTCTTCTGGATCATCCAAATGCCCTCTAGCAAACTTCAGACGGGCCTGGACATGTACTGGCTTAAGCAGGGGGACACGTCTGGAACTGCAGGATTTAGGTCCCTGGCGGCGTAGTGTGTTACTGATGGTAGCCTCTGTTACTTTGGTCCCAGCTCTCTGCAGGTCATTCACTAGGTCCCCCCGTGTGGTTCTGGGATTTTTGCTCACCGTTCTTGTGATCATTTTGACCCCACGGGGTGAGATCTTGTGTGGAGCCCCAGATCGAGGGAGATTAGCAGTGGTCTTGTATGTCTTCCATTTTCTAATAATTGCTCCCACAGTTGATTTCTTCACACCAAGCTGCTTACCTATTGCAGATTCAGTTTTCCCAGCCTGGTGCAGGTCTACAATTTTGTCTCTGGTATCCTTTGACAGCTCTTTGGTCTTGGCCATAGTGGAGTTTGGAGTATGACTGTTTGAGGTTGTGGACAGGTGTCTTTTATACTGATAACGAGTTCAAAAAGGTGCCATTAATACAGGTAACGAGTGGAGGACAGAGGAGCCTCTTAAAGAAGAAGTTACAGGTCTGTGAGAGCCAGAAATCTTGCTTGTTTGTAGGTGACCAAATACTTATTTTACCGAGGAATTTACCAATAAATTCATTAAAAATCCTACAATGTGATTTCCTGGATTGTTTCCCACATGCTGTATCTCATAGTTGAAGTGTACCTATGATGAAAATTACAGGCATCTCTCATCTTTTTAAATGGGAGAACTTGCACAATTGGTGGCTGACTAAATACTTTTTTGCCCCACTGTATGGGTCAGGCAGTGATGCAGCAAAATGGGTTCTAACTTTGGTCACAGAGAGAACATTGGCTAACCTTCTTTTTGGTAGTGGAACTGTGTTTGTGTCCCATTTCAAAAGTGTGTGCAGTAATACTTTGGAGGATTGGAACATTGCCTTATCTTCGACCCGAAGTCCCTACAGGGTAAACAAATCGAAGCATGGTTGATTTACAACAGGGAGCTTCTTTTTTTTTTTTTTTAAGTATCTGGGTCTGTGAAACTGTCACATCATTTACCACCGCTCTTTTTGTAGCCGTCTAAAAACCTGTATCCCCTAGAGGAAAAGAAAAAGATGTGGTAAATCACAGGGATCAGCAGTATGATATATGACGCTCTGATTCCAGAAACAGGTCCATGATTCTAAAACAAGCCTCTGATCATGTGAAGGAGAAAAACCTACCCGGCAATCAATGTGCAGGCCATTCAATCAGCAGGGCATCATCATTGATATGTTGGAAAAATGGTTAGGAAGTCCAATTTGATTCTTTGTCTGGAATAATTTAGTCTATGTGCCAGATGGATGAATATGAAGAGTGACGAAAATGGAGTAGTTGCAGTGAAAATAACGGAAATCAAAAACTTCCTTGAGGTCAATGGATAAAGGTATTTTGTGATGTTTTAAACAAATGATATTCATCCCTAACGTCTAAAATCATACACGTTGCCTGTAAGGTATGTGATTAGAAAGGGGCATCATACATTTGAAAAACATCTCTTTTCTAGAAGAAATTACGTATATCCCCTTAATTCACTTATTAGTTTAAGGTTAAATACAAATATAGCCTGTAAATGGAATGGAGTAGGATTTCAGTCTATATTGTAAGCTTGTGTTAACAATATGGAGTATTTCAGGCATCTAACCAAAACACATTCAAAAATCTAACTCCATCCCAGGTTTTAGGACTCATTCCTGCGCCACTCTATTGGCACAATGGTAGTGAAAAATAAAACCCAGTTCTGGAAAGTGTAATTCATGTATGGAGTAGATACAAATGGGCTGAAAATATAAAGTAATAATACTGGTAACAATCTGAAAGGACTGCAGGGTAAATGTAGCCTTATTTAGAGTTTACATAAAGTGTATATTCAGAAATGCTTTGAAAAAATGATGCGGGTATATTTGTGTGTGTTCACAAAAAAAAAATAAACTTGAAAGGGGGAAAATATCACCATAGCTCCACCTCTGGCTGCTGGGAGATTTAAACAAACACAATATTCATGGCTTCTAAAAGCCTCTTCAGCGGACGTGATGAAGAAATTAATTATGGAAATCAATCTGAAAGATAACATATCAAAAGCATTAACACATGTTTACACACCAAGAAGCTATGTTGAGCAAATCCGACATCAATTGTGAAATGCAGGAAGTGGCCACGCTCCACAATTTTATATTCATCACGGCATTGAAGCCTGATAGGTATTTGAAGAATCAAAAGAAAGTTAGAGTGTGTATATTATACTCTCTAACGCCCACATATTCCTTTGTGGTGTTAAGCAAATAAACATTTAATGATTCCTCGTAACCATAATACATTATCGTCATGATACATAATTACCATCATTTGCAAATCCTTAGGGGAACATTTTGAATAACACACCTTGGAAATAGTCTTTGTTGGGAACAGGTGTGTTCCTTTTTGTGTGTGTGTATTCTGTTTAGTCATTGATAAACTACATCCAGCTTGTGTCTTGCTCCCTCATTAGCTTTAGAACATATTCTAAAATGAATAGCAGGCTATTAATGATACATATTAATGCACAACATTTATTACCTCTGAGGTGTAAGTCTAGAAGTGTGTAGATAGTACAGTGTGTATGTGTGGTGCTCTTCCCCTATCGATAATGTTGAAAACTCTAACTAATTCAGTGACATATAGGGAATAACACAGGGTTTGTACTTGCGATGGACGTTTACACTTTATCTTCATCTTATAATGTTTGACATAAAAGACAATGAATGGTGACAGTGCCTCTGCTTATCGTACTAAAACATGTTCCTTCCTTCAGAGTCATTCTGATGCTTGGCTAAGTCAGTCAGTGTGTTTATGAGGTGTCAATGTTATGCGTTGTACCAGGGTTCCATGCTAACTTGTTTTCCATAGAAAACATGTGCTCATACATGAAAAAAATGAAGATCACACATCATAACATGTAACAGAGTTTATATGGAAACAATACATTGCGTGTTTACATAAACTACAGGTGTTTGTGCTCCAACGTCATATATTTCCAGAAAACTGTATTGTTGTTTGATCTTGTCGCAGAGACCATTTTTAAGAGCCCTCATTTTTCAGAAAAACTCCTGGACACCACCTGAACATAACATGAAATTGTAGCTTTCTCTGATTGCTATGTCTAACTTAGGTCTTTCTTGGCCTTAGAAGGCACACAGTGGGTTGTGGAATTTGGGAATTGTAGCTTTTCAAAGGTTAACAGCAGGATGAAAAAAAGATTACAGTTACTTGTACGTTGTAATGATTTCTTTAGGTATAAACATGTCTACGAATAAGCAAACCCTCTGTCTACTCGTGCTTACAACAAAGCAATTCAAGCTCCTTATGGATTAGACAAACTTGTTTTGTCCCAGCAGAATAAAAACTAAATCCATGCACTATCTCTTCTCTCCAACAAGAGCAGCCGATGAACAATAATGCAGTTTCCTGTTTCCAGTACAGATAGCAACCAGAGCAGTATTGTTTGTTTTGCTGATAGTCACAGATATGAGCAGGCTCTGCATGACATAGTCTCACCGATAAGAGACAGGACTGTTGTTTTGAAGGGTTTCATAGGTTTTGTGCAAATCCAAAATCTGTGTCTGCACGGGGGCTTGCCTTAACACATCTTGAGCACTGTACCCACTGCAACTGGAAAACCAGAAAGTATTTCTTTTAACATCATCTGCTCTACTCTTCTTTTTGGTGTTTTTCAGATTTTCTTTTAAATGTGTTTAAAGTTCAATGAATGCCACATTTCATACATAGATGAACCCTTATTTCACCATAGCAACTGATCTATTGGGTAGGGAATTATTGGATGTTTTTTGCAATTTTGAATTAGAGAAACACATCTACAGTCAGCACAAACAAAACAAAGTTGCAAATCCATGACTTTTGTAAAGTTAACATTTCATCATGTAGAATCAGGTGAATGGACATTTTCACAATTAGTGGGGATGATGTACTTATCAATTTTGGCAGCCATTTTAAACAGGCCCTATTATGCTTTTTGGGCTTTTCCCTTTCACAAACTTTGTACTTTGACACATTGTAAGTGATATGAGGGGTGGGACACTTCCTACAAGTCTCTAAAGTTGCATTCACATAATATGTGGTAAAACACCTCTGCGATGACGTTACCGTTGTGTTTCTATGGAGAGCGAGATGCCGCCCGACTAGGCGGAATCGATAGCCTCGGAGCCATGCATTGCTTGAAATTGTGGCCAAAGTTCAAGTTATTTTCAACTTTGACTTTGATAACCACTGCCCTTTTGTCGCGCAAACAAACTGATGACGGCTGGATGTAGCGGCAAAAGCTAGCAAGCGACTTAACCACAGAAACAAAAACTAAATAACTTTTTTCCCCACCAGTCTCTGCATACAACTTGGCAATGAGCAGAAACCTAAATGCCTGTCAAGTGAATTTAGCTTAAGCTGTTGACCAATCACAACAGATCCGGCCAGCTAACCAATCAGAGCAGACTGGGCTCTGGTTTTAGACAGAGGGTGAAAAAGCATGGACACATGTCACAGTAGAGACACAAAGTACAAATATGAACCTAAAAATGAACACAATATGTCCTCTTTAAAAACTCATTACATACAAGTATCTCATTAGCTATAAGATAAGATATAACAAAGAGTAATGGTATGACCAAATCTTTCAACGAAGAAGGAAAAGTGAAGAGTTAAACTTAGAAACTTGAAAAGAAAATCAGTCGAATGGTGCTGTTGCGTCAGAGCTGGACTGATTACGCTCTGTATGTGAATGTGAGTAAGTGTGTGTTCGAGAACAATAGTGTCTGATTAACCTATGCTGAACTCCCCATGGGTCCCCAGCCCACTGGACAGTGCAATCATACCCAGTCCCCATAGATACTGCCATTAATCTAGAATTAAGTTGCGAATCACGTGAATTACAGTAATCGGCTTTATTAGGCGGTAATGATAAACTCATTAAGTACCAACCCCCGAAGCAACGGGATGATACATCTGTAAGCTGTGCTGATTATATGTATGTCATCCGTCATTGTTATTAAAGAAAATACACACATCTGCTTAGAGGTCCCTCTGAGGAAACTGGGTATTAATGGGCAGATATGAATGAAATATCTGTGATTTTTATTGAGCTATTTAAAGTCTTTTCTAGGAAAATACTCAAATAATGTTGTAGGTATTTCTCATAAACAAACTCCAGTTCTTCTTTTATGGAGTGTCTTTGGAGACTACAATATGAAATAATTTGTATTTATTTGATCTCTTTTTATTATTTTGGTTTCCTTTATTTTGTATTAGTTTATGCTTTTTACCATAACGTAGCTTACCTAACCCTACCGTTCAGTAATAAATAAAAGCAGTTGATGGCAGCAATATGACACCAGGGAGAAGCTCTGTGACGAAGGGGAATGTGTCAGCTGCAATAACTCTTTTTAAGCTTTGGCATGGACAGACAGAATTGGATGAAAATATGAAATTTATACATAAGAAAGCCCCTCACACACACACACCGCAGGTGGTGTAAGATGAAACAGGAACATATGCTAACCATCTTTACATTATTCACAACTTTAAACATGAGCATATGCAGATAATGTGGAAGCTGGTGTGTGCATGGCTCTTTTGACTAATTAACTGCTGTTAAATAAGTAATGTAGGGTACTACATGCTAAGTGTGATGAAAGTGTAACTCCACCACTTTAACCCTTAAATATCAGTTAATTCCTCTTGGGATGAACTTCTTGTTTTGTAAAACCGTTGGATGATGTTCTTTAGAGGCTCTGGACAAATGTGAACCACAGGGGTTTCTGACACAAACACTAGATGCCTGCAAGTTCTCTACTCTCTCTACTTAAACTTGGGGTTACAACTAGGCCTCAGATGTGAGAATACATCTGTTAATAAATAATATGTATATCTTATCTTTAATGTTTATTTATTTTTCTGATAGTGTCTGTGCTTTTTTTTGTTGGCCTTTGTAGACCATTGATATTCACAAAAACATATATAACACACTACAGGAAAACGCCAAAAAGCCTAATAGGGCCTCTTCAAACCATACACAGAAAATGAACTTCCAAAATGTAATATATAATGTATCCCTACTTATAGACACACTATATAGAGAGATGGACAACTGATAACACAACTTTTACATTTCATAACAATACATTTCAATCAGCTGACACTTGTATTCAAAGCTACTTGCAAGAAGTGCAATCAACCATTAAGATACATTCAGCTAGAAAGAAGAACCTTAGTTTATAAAAAAACAATTCTTTAAAATCCAAAGCATTAGCCACAATGTTGAAGTGCAAAAACTTTGTTATTTGTACATTTTTAATGACCAAGGTGCAGTTGAAAAAAGGTGGGTTTCAAGCATGAGTTTATTGCAGTTTATTACAAATACAGTGGTGGGCAATGTACTTTATATTTTTTAGCCCAGTAATGTAAGGGTGTGTCCATTTTCTCTGGCACTGTGCAAGTTTTTTTTTTCCACTGACAACAATACATTAGCCCTTAGTCATTTCTCAGTTTCCCCTGTGCTTGCTTGAGTAAGTGAACCATATGCTTTATAATAATCTATGGCATAGTTTATGTTTGAGATGTTTAAGTAATCTTTTATTGAACCTTATTATTTGTTTCTCTGATTGCTATTTTGTGTTTATCATTCTAGCCCTAAAATCATCATCACCATCCCATCTCTAACTGTGACAGTCATTTGTTTGTGATGAGTCAAAGACACTCATCTCTGGTCCTCATACTTTTAAGGCAAATAAGAAACCCTAGTGGTCCTTCGAGCTGGAGTACTTCGGCAGTGGATATGGACCAGAGAGATCAGCAGCAGCAGGAGGAGGAGAGGTATCGGAGGGGGACGCGGATCTGACATGCACCCTCATACCTGTGAGAATATGAGCATTATAAAGCTGCTCACCCTCCCCTGTCAACCCAAGCAAGTTCATCTACAGCTGAGCCACTGACTGAGTCTCGCCCATCCTCCACACGTGACCAAATCGAAGAAATCCGCAACATGGTTATGCAGCTTTTTACCAGGCAGGATGCCTTAGAGAGGCAACAGGGCTCACACAGATCCTACCCCTCCAGCTGTAGTGGTGAACGTCCCCCAGAGTCTGAAGATGAAGCCCCATGTTGACCCCCCTCTGCTCCAAGGACCTGCAGCTCCTCACCTTCATCCCCATGTAGGCCCCTGATTCCAAGGACCTCCAGTTTCCTCCATGACCTACAACCCTATGTCCCCCCCCCCCCTCTCAATAATAACATAACACTATCAGAGACTGGATATATTTCCCTCTCCTCTCTCTGGTCGCTACAATGGGGAAATGAAATTACTGGCCAAAAGGTTTTATTTCAAATTGTTAATAGTAAGCAGGGGCAACCAGACCAACTGAGACCTGTCCTGTCTGTCCGCCGCATATACGCACACACACGCACCTCCACACTGTACAACACGCACCTACACACAGCATATAATATACACCAGGCTACAGCCGCTGTATATTTCATTGTGAAGCACTATATGGTTTTATGAAACATATCTCCTGTTGTATGTAGGTCTGTTATATTACTGAGTGATGTATATTATACACACTGCTGTGCTTTCTGCACGAACCTCACAGCTGTTCTCACTGTAAAGATCACGTCACGATTAAAGCAGTTGTATTAAAAACCCAAGTAGCCTAATGTGTGATTAGTGAGTTACAAACGGTGAAGGGCAGAGAGTTGGATGCACATCTGATCTGCTTAAATAACTTTAGCTCTGCAAAATAAGTTTGCAGAGCTTCAGATAAGTCCAGCCGTGTGTCACACCTCTTTCAAACATCCCTGTTCCGGGGAGCGCTAGTGAGCAGCGCATGGAGTAGATGTACTTTCAGGAGCTCCTCCGTGCCAATACTTAAATTAACTATTTTGACAGTCTCACATTTAATTTCATTAGCCTCGGGAATAATCTCACACACGAGAAGCGTACCCAGTTAAGTTTATGCAACAAAATGCCGAGGAAGAAGTATCAAAACGTCGAACTATACTATCCTCTGCTAACGCTAACAGTGCTAGCGGTGATCAGCCAGGTCATGACTCCGACAGCAGCGACACGGAGCAGATGCCTTTAACCTGGGAAAAAATTGCAGACAAGATTCTTGAAAAAATGAACGACAGGTTTGACAAGCTAGAGCAGACACTTCAGATAGTGCAGAGTTCTCAAAAGGAACTAATGGAGAAGGTAGAGTCGGTGGAAGAGGGAATCCTGGACCATGAGAGCCGCATCACCTGCTTAGAAAAGACGGTCTCGGGACTGAAAGATGATAACAACGCGCTCAGAGGGCCGGTTGCGTCGCAATAATATCAAAATTATCGGCATTCCTGAGCATGAAGAAGGAGGTTAACCAACAGAATTTGTTGAGGCATTAATCCCGAAGCTTTTCGGCGAGGGCAGCTTTCGGTCACCGGTGGTTATCGACCGGGCACACCGGGTCCGGCTGCCTCCAACAGCTGGAGCTAATCCTCGCGCCATCATCGCCAGGATCCACTTCTATCGGGAGAAGGAGCTCATTCTTCGCCTCCGGAGGGATCGACAACTGGATTATAAAGGAAACAAGGTGCTGATTTTCCCGGACTACATGCCTGAAGACGGAGAAGCATAAAACTAATAGACGTGCGGCAGGTACCTCTTCAATGAGGAAATTTTTTCGTGAAGCCTCGTCGCCCCTGGATAATAAAATAACTGCTGCTGAGCTGTGCAAGGTTTACCATGCTGTAAAGCATCACCAGTCGTACAGAAGTGTAGACTGCGGCGTGAAAGTGGACCGGGAGATTTTCAGTGACTCGCCCACAGCTAAAGGGATGACCTGTGGCCGAACAAAAGCCAAGGCATTGTGCAAGAAAGTCCTCGGGCCCTATTCTGTACAGTTACATACTGACTACATAAAAGAAAACAACCTACCCTTTTCCGTGGCAACCGATGCCTCAAATAAAGTAACGACCAAGTGTTTTCCCATTGTGGTAAGCAGTGGCGGCTGGCCAATAGAGGGCGCTAGGGCGCCGCCCCACCACTCACCTCTCACCACATTTCCTTGAATAAGACATAAAAAAATTAAATTAAAATAAAATAATAAAATAAAAATATTTCGAAATATATGTATATATTTTTTAGATGTGCAAGATAAATAGTTTATAGTTAATATTGAGTAAAGTTGTTTCGTCCGTTGACATTGTCTGATTGGTGACGTATTTCCGCCCTGGGGCGTAGCAATCTTTGCCCATTCGCCTTATTCACCTCGAACGTTCCACCGAGCCTGAGGGGTACACTTACCACTTCCGGGAGTTCTCACAACGCGATTTCAATGGCGCCTCACTGCTGTGTTCCCCAATGCACATCATCAAAAAGGAAAAAATCTAACCGAGGACAAACTTTTCACCGTTTCCCCATCGATCATGGACTACGTCGGTAATGGATAGTAAAAATCAGAAGGGATCCTGGTCGTAATTTTAAGGTAAGTTTTATTGAGTTTTATATGTCTGCTGCTGTGAGGCTGAGCCGTCTCCATAACTAGCTTGTATCGCTAGCAGCTAGCCAGGCTACTGCTAGCTTGAACTCGCAAGTTTTAGTAGATAGATTAAGGCGGAGAGCCAGGTTGTTGAAATATACAGTCTAGTCCATTAGTAGTATGTTATTAAAATCTACCACCACAAATTCACTAGTATAAGCATATTCTGAGTGTATTGTTTGTATTAGCTTCTAGTCACAAGCTAACCTAGGAAACACATCACATCAGTTTTCCTAGCTAGGATGAGGATGTAGGAGTCACATTGAGTCTGATCAATGAAATTATACATGTTAAAATGTTTGTATGATTACATTTTATTAACTGATGCAGATAAACACATACACAAAAGTGTGTTCGGAGCATTTCCTCCAAGACTGCCTTGTGAAAAGCAAGACTGGCATCACCAGGGAAAAGACCTAGCCCTCACAAATATGTGTGTTGGGCTCCTATTAACTGTCGATTAAATACATGTTAAGTTTTAAATAAAATCAAACATAGTACAGTCAACAACTCCATATCACAGCTAAGCTTAGGCCTACTACCCCTAGCTGCTACACGCTAGCAGAAACTGAGGTAAATTAGCGTCCATTCTTACCTTCAATGTCGTGGATAAAACCTTCGATCCAGTTACTGTATCCTTTAATTAACACCGCCCGGGGGATGTTGCAGTCGGTAGGGGAGACCGGGTATGATTGTAATACTTTTTTTCTTCAGCACCTAAAACTACCTTTTTTTTAAGCTACATGTCTGAAACATTTAGGTAAAGTACCCACAGTTGTCTACTACAACTGGCAACAATTTCAATTTCTATAACTATATCACAGACTTTGTGAGATGATGAAAAATACAAGGTGGTCCTTTGTTACAACCTACCCACTACTGGGGTAGGTTGTAACACATACTGGGGTAAGTTGTAACAGGTAGACAAAATGCACAAAAACTAAGGGTACTCCAAGTGATATGCCACAACAACAGTTTTATTTCAAATGAATGGCAGGCAACAATACAATGTGTGTGAATATTGGCAGTGTATGTGCATATTGTGTGTGCTTGTGCATGCATTCTTCAGAGCCATATGGCATTCTTAATCAGTCACAATTGTGACACGAACAAACAAATTAAGTGTTTTATCTTAAGTCACAAGGGTGACAACAACAAAGAAATGAAAGACATTCTAAAGTCAAAATAGTGACCACAACAAAGAAATGAAAGACATTCTTAAGTCACAATGGTAACAAGGGCAAACAAATTAAATGCACTGTTAATCAGAATCGCAATGCTGGCAAATGAAATTGGGCATGCCTGGAGTGCATGCCTGATGGGCCCAAACGGTACATAAAATACACTTGACCCACACCTCTTTGGATTTTGAATTTGTAAATGGCTCCATACAGATGACACAAAAATCCTCTTCTTCAGAAGAGGAGTCATCAGCCTTCACCCTTTTCTTGGCAGGTTTTTTTGCCTTCTTGTTTTTGCTTTTCTCACTCCCCAAGATATTTTTCCTGATGTTTTTTCCTTTCTCACTCCCCAAGATATTTTTCCTGATGTTTTTTCCTTTTCGACGCTCCTCCTCTTCCAATGCCAGCTTCACTGGTGTGTCAGTGAGGATTTCCGAGCGCCTCTTCTTCCTACCCCTACCTGTCTCTTTCCTTGGGCCTGCTTTTGGAAATGGCCTAATGAGTAATGGACTGAACGACTGACCTGCGATGGACCCTGAGGTGCTTGGCATCTCATCGGAATGCAGGTGGATAGTATGAGTAGCTGGAGAGGACCCTGGAGGCAGGTAAGCTGGAGAGGAGCCTGGAGGCAGGTAAGCTGGAGAGGACCCTGGAGGCAGGTGAGCTGGAGAGGACCCTGGAGGCAGGTAAGCTGGAGGCAGGTGAGCTGGAGAGGACCCTGGAGGCAGGTGAGCTGGAGAGGACCCTGGAGGCAGGTAAGCTGGAGGCAGGTGAGCTGGAGAGGACCCTGGAGGCAGGTGAGCTGGAGAGGACCCTGGAGGCAGGTGAGCTGGAGAGGACCCTGGAGGCAGGTAAGCTGGAGAGGACCCTGGAGGCAGGTAAGCTGGAGAGGACCCTGGAGGCAGGTAAGCTGGAGGCAGGTGAGCTGGAGAGGACCCTGGAGGCAGGTGAGCTGGAGAGGACCCTGGAGGCAGGTGAGCTGGAGAGGACCCTGGAGGCAGGTAAGCTGGAGAGGACCTTGGAGGCAGGTAAGCTGGAGAGGACCCTGGAGGCAGGTAAGCTGGAGAGGACCCTGGAGGCAGGTGAGCTGGAGAGGACCCTGGAGGCAGGTGAGCTGGAGAGGACCCTGGAGGCAGGTAAGCTGGAGAGGACCCTGGAGGCAGGTAAGCTGGAGAGGACCCTGGAGGCAGGTGAGCTGGAGAGGACCCTGGAGGCAGGTGAGCTGGAGAGGAGCCGGGCGGCAGGTGAGCTGGAGAGGAGTTCTGTTGAAGAGCCCCAGATGGATCAGGGCGATCTGTGACTTGAGAAGGCGCAAAGTCACAGTCTTGAAAAATGTTACAATTGTAAGGCCATATGCCTGTGCACTGGAAGCCCGCCTGTATGTTCTTCTGTGTTGCGGCAATTGGAAGAGCGATCCTCACGATGCCTGGGATGTCATAAATGCTCATACTTTTCCCTGGATTCCCCCTCATCCAGTCATCGCTCGCCGAATTCACCATCCTTTTAAACGGACCAAACACACTGCGATCGAGTGGTTGTAGTTTATGGCTGCAATGAGGTGGGAATGTAAGTAGTACAATTCCCTGGCCTTTGCAGAAATCCACAGCTCTCACAGAGATGTGAGAGGAGTGGTTATCAAACAGGAGCAACACCTTTCTTTCTGGACAAACCTTTGTGTGCTTCACAAAGTGAGCGAGGAACAATAAAAAATCCTCTTCCTGCATCCAGCCTGATGAATTAGCACTTCCTGCACTCCCCAATGGCCCGCCCTGAACAAAGTGATCTTTGAAATTCTTACGAGGGAACACAAAGAATGGGGGAATGGTATTCCCCAGAGCTTGCACAGCATATGCCACTGTCACAAGTGTGCCCCTCTCCCCTGACGTCATGGCACCAACCTGCTTCATACCCCGGCGTGCTACTACTCGGGATGGTGCCTGGACCGTTGTCACACCGGTTTCATCGACATTCCAAATATCACTTCCATCAAACCCATTTTTAGCAATCACCTCCCCCAGTCGATCGAAGAAGAGTGCAACATTAGTGCGATTGAAACTGGTGGCCCTTGAAAGGCTAGTTGCCTGTGGACTCCTCAGTGAAAGTCTAGGGTTCCGCTTCATGAACGAGCTGAACCAATCAGGCCCTGCCATATTCTTCTCATCCCAGGTTTGTGGATGCTTTAAGTTAAATTCCACCGCAAGTTGATAGGCAAACTTTCTGACCTAAAAGAAATCATAACACAATGTCATTTTTTTGGAAATTGTCTAAATATATGTGTTGGTATTTATTCAACTTTTACCTGATTTTAAATATTGCATTCATCATTCACAAACATGAAGTTGAGCTTGCATGAAAGGTCCAATACAAATTAAGAAGTGTTGAATCTTGCCTTTTCTACCCTAGTCTCAAAACACTTATCCATCATGCTCACCTCACATGGAGTTAGCCCAAAATATATATCAGCTGCCTGGGTAATATATGCGGACAAAGTCTCCTCCTGCTCCCTGTTGAAGACCTGGTTAGGACTGACGTATCCTACACGAGGAAGGTCCATCGATCCCTGGTCTTTCAAAGCTTTATATTTCCGCCAATATCTGCCTAAGGTGACATGGCAGATCCCATGGGATTTTGCCACTGCCCTGACTGACTTTCCTCTCTGAACTTCCTCTGCTGCTCTTTTTAAAAGACTGGCATCGACTCCACGCTTTGTTTTCCTGACCCAAGTTCTAGGCATTCTGTAGAATTATTAAAATCACAAAAATGTTCTTAGTTGTATGTAAGGGGATGGTTGTAACACTTTTGAAACACACGTTTCAACCTACCCCGCCACTGTCACCCATTGTTTAGCTAGCTGTATCAGCATGGTGCTACGAAATTAGCAGGAGGTTGATACACCATTCTTTACTAGAGAAACTATAGTTTAACTTGATATGACTCATACAACATTACCTACAACGGTAGAAGTACTAAACACAAAATTATCTTGTTATTTTTTTTTACTTTCTTACCTCAGAATTAGATTTTCTGCTGTAACTTCAGGAGAGATAGCAGCACCGACTGGAAAATGTCCATGTGGGATCGAAAAGGAAGCCTGAGGAAACTGAAACTGTCACATGACTCCTATCTTATCCCTGATTGGTGGAATTGGTAGTGTTACAACTCTCCGTGTTACGACTATACCCGGTCTCCCCTACTGGCCCACTGCTCCACATTTTGAATTGTTAATTCTGGCAAACAAGAAAGGTTGGTGGTCCACACTGGAGTTTCCATTGCTGGTGCTGCTGAATCTTCCATAGATCGTATGCGTCGGAGTCAAACTTCCGGGTTTGTGTACCCCTCAGCCTCGTTCGAGTTTCAAAATGGCCGCCAGGTGAATAAGGCGAATAGACTCTCGTTAAAAGTTGTACATGCGCAGTAGCTCCTCTTCAATACAAGAGATAGGACGATGTTGGGGCGCACCTCTCCTGCGCCCCGAGCTGGATTTACGTACCACGGACGGCGGCGGGCCTGACGTCACAGCCGATCCGATCGTCTCCAACTCCCGCAACTCGACGCGGACTTGGAGACCATCGGACAGAATTGCAAAATGGAGAAAGATATATTAAATAGGGATGCAAATTATCGATTAATTCATTAATCATTAGTTGATTGACCTTATCGATCGATTAACGATTAACTGATATAAACGGCTTTTTTCCTGAGAATGTAAATTTCTCAGTGTATCAATAGTGTCTTTAACATTAAAAGCTAAATATTGCTTATTTACTGAATAAAAATGCATGCTATATTGCACAATTGATGTTTTATTGTACCAGTTAGGATAATGTGCAGATAATGGCATTTATGTAGTTTAACAAAATACATTAAGCACAGAAAATTAAAATACATAACAAAATAATTGTGCACTGGCTCACCTGTCGCATGTGAAACATTAAGCAAAATAAAATTAATTTTAAATAGAAATCTAAACAATATGGGTAGGCCTAGCCTACACAATATTAAGCCTACACATTATAATCTGGTTAACTACATATGTAAAACTTGAAACATTAGCAGCATTTATAATCCCCTTTGGTCTGAGAAAGGTAACAGTAAGATAACTAGCCCTGGAAACTTCAAATATATTCTGAACACAACTTAAATCATCCCTGAGGAAGGTGACAGTAACATTAGAGGGCGACCCTTAGAACAGTCAAATGAAGATATAGGCTACCTCTCCTGAAACAAAAACATTCCTGTCTCAATGTGTTTTGAATAGGCTCCTGACCTAGACCCCTCTATTTTTGTTCAAGAAAATAAGCATATTAACGTGGTCAGGAGTAAGTCGTGTGCGCAGCCTGTTTACAGTCAGGCCAGCTGCTGAGAATACACGTTCTGATGGGACAGACGTGCCCGGTATGCACAGATATCGTCGTGCCACATTTGCCAGCCTCGGAAATCTTCCTTCATTGACTTTCCACCATTCTGTGGGACTGGAATCAAGGAGTGGTGAGGCATCCTTCAGAAACATGTCCACTTCCTCTTTAATGTCATCGTTGCTGCTGGTGGTATAGTTTTCACCCAGTAGAAGAGTCATAGCAGAAGTGTGTCTCTGAAGTGTAGCTCCCTGGACTGGCACATCATCTCCAGTGGTGGCTTCATTTGTTGATGTGGAGTCCACATGTTCTTCCATAGCCAGTTCAAGCAGTTTGGTATTAGCTGAGATCCTGCTTGCTGGGCTTAGAAATCCCAGGTGCTTATGCCGTGGGTCCAGCATCGTTGCTATCATTGGTGTTGTTGATGTGAGGTCTTCAGACTCAACCTGTTAAAATTAAATAAAGGAGAAAGCTAGCATTAGAGTTTTATTTAATAAGGTTTGACATGACAAGGGTACAACTGCATAAAAACGCAGTTTACACTGTGACAATGTGTTGGTGATAAGTGATTCACCCCATAATCTGTTATATAGCTCAAATGTGATCGAAGAGTTTAATTAATTAATGGCCATAGCTTACCTTCATCCGTTCCCCCAACGAAGTGCGCACTTTAGATTTGAATTCCGCCACTCTGTTGCTGTCTCCATTTGCCATCTTGAGATGCGTGTTAATCAGACTAAATGTGATGGGGTACGTGTTGGATATGGATACCTCCGCCTCTGCTGACATTACAGTAGTAGCACATTGGAGAGCCTCTAGTGCTGGCGCTATGTCCTCCATAAGCTGCCAGAAGTCGTCTCTCAACTCCAGCGTCCTCGCATCTGAAAGCTTGGTCTCTGAGCGGTCTGATAGCACAGCACACACGGCCCATCGCTGTTCTACGAGTCTGCCAAACATCGCATGTACAGAGTTCCACCTGGTCTTACAGGACTGAATGAGCCGATGAGCTGGTAGCTGCATTTGTCTTTGTTTTGCTTCTAGCGCTTTCGTTGCTGGTGTGCTGTGATTGAAGTGCTTGACCAGCCTGCCAGCAGCTCCAATTACTCGGTTGACACCAGCAGCAGCGAATCCGTCATTGACGGCCAGATTTAAAGTATGAGCAAAGCAACACACTGACTTCCAACTGACTCGTGCGGGGTTGTTTGCTGAAACAATGTTCCGAGCGTTGTCGTGCACACAGGCTACTACACGGCCGGTGAGTCCCCATGACTCCACAGCCTGGTTCAGTTTGGCAGCTAAATTATCAGCTGTATGTCTCTCGGATAAGCTCTCCGTAAGAAGGACTGCCGACTTTACCTGCCAGTCGTTTTCAATATAGTGGCAAGTAATCGTGATGTAGCTTTCTGTAGTCAGTGCTGTCCAACAATCCGTCGTCAGAGCCACATTAGCCGCGGACAAACATGTTTTTAGCTTAGCCTTCTTAATTTCGTAGCGTGCCTCCAAGTTGGAAGTCACAGTCGCTCGCGAAGGGATGTTATATCCTGGCTCCATGAATTGTATCAGCTCCCGAAATCCCTCGGCCTCGGTGGTGCTAATTGGCATTATATCTCTTTCAATCATCCCGCAAATTCTCTGAGTAATGCCGTCTGCTTTTCTTTGGTCGCATACTCGCCTTCCCAGCACAGCAGCAATTGTAGGTTGTGAAGGCGACGGAATGGCTAACGTTACATGCAAGTTGTTCAGGTGGTATCTTAACGAACTTGTAGAGCTGTTGTATTTAAATGTAGCACCGCAAAGTTTGCATTGTGCGTCTTTTTCATCGTTAATTAATCTAAAATGCTCCCACACTCCACTCCGTTTTGACCGCCTCATCATTGTTTGTTTTAGTTTTTTTGCCGCCTCAAGTTTGTGTCTAGCTCTAGCGGCTCGCGAGAATCTCGGGTCACGTTCAAGAACGTCCTGTGGGAAACGGTCATAGATTACAATGTTCAATTAGTCACAATTAATTTAATTTAATCGAGTAAATTCTTTTCGACAATTAATCGATAGTCGATTAACCGTTAACATCCCTAATATTAAATAATTCAGTGAAGTCACTTCAGAGAACACCTTTTGAGAGGAGAACATATCAGGAGAAGCTCAATGTGAAAGAGCTCGGACCTGATCAGCCGAACATCGCGATTCATCAGCAGTCAAAAGACAGAGGGAGACAATATACTCGTTGTTTTTCCAGGACCTGGTTTAGCAACAAGGCTTGGCTAACTGCGTGTAGCGAGGCTACTGCTTTATTCTGCTTTCCCTGCCTCCTTTTTCAAACGTCAGGATCTGACCCAGCATGGATTAAGACAGGTATGACTGATTTGAAGCACTTTTCAGAAAAGGCAAAGAAACATGAATTAACTGGGATCCACATGGAAAATGCACTGTGACTAGCAATGTTTGGGAAAATAAACATTTCATCTCAGCTTGATGAAGGCTACAGGGTAGGGATCCGTAAGCACAATGAGGAGGTTGACAAAAACAGGCACATCCTATCTAACATAATAGACTGTGTCAAGTTCTGTGGTGCATTTGAACTTGCCCTACGTGGCCATGATGAAAGTGAAAGCTCAGAAAATCCTGGTGTTTTTAGAGGATTGGTGGATTTTGTAGCGTCACTGGATGCAGTTCTACATGATCACCTGCAGACTGCCACTGTGTTTAAGGGAACATCTAAGACTGTACAGAATGAACTCCTTGACTGCATGCTGTCAGTTTTGAGAGAGTGCATCATTGGAGAAATCAGGAGTGCAGACTTTGTCTCCATCCAGGCTGATGAAACAATGGACATTTCCACTCAGTGTCAGCTGGTGCTTGTGATCCGCTACATTGACAAAGCCCATCATGTCCAAGAGAGGTTTTTTGAGTTCATACCTCTCCAAAGTGCCACAGCTGATTCCATCACCACAGCACTTCTGGATAGGTTGAGCTCCATTCTCCCTGATGACCAGAAGAGCAAGCCCATTTCCCAAGCATACGATGGTGCAAGTGTCATGAGAGGAGCCAAAGGTGGTGTACAGAAGAAGGTCCAAGACGTGTATGTGAATGCACACTATGTCCATTGCTATGCTCACCAACTTAACCTCATCATGCAGCAGGTGACTTCCCATATCCCAAAAGTGAGTAATTTCTTCTCAGACCTGGCTGGATTCTCTAGTTTTTTTTCAAGATCTCCAAAGAGAACCAGCGTGCTCGATAGAGTGGTGGCCCACAGACTCCCAAGAGCAAGCACAGTGAGGTGGAACTTTCATAGCCGAACTGTGAACACTGTTTTTGAGCACAAAGAAGACCTGCTCCAGTGTTTTGAAACCATCAGGGACTCAGGAGAGTTTGATCCTATCACTGTGAGAGAAGCTGGAGGGTTTGTGAGGCTGCTGGAGGATGATAGTTTCAGCTTCTTCCTGAAACTGTTCCATCTCATCATGCCTAATGTGGACATTCTCTACAACCAGCTCCAGAAGCGGACCATTAACTCAGTCTTTGTTCAGGGAATCATGCAGCAGTTCACAAACAACATACAAAAGATCAGGTAAATTAATGTGTATGTTGTGCTATTTAATATTACTGATATTTTGTTCATCTCTATTATGCTTGAACCACTTCACATTTATTGTTGTTTTAACTGGTGACTAAAGATGAACTTTTCTCTCCTGGTTCTGTTCAGAGATTACCTCCCTACTCTCTGTGGAGAACACAGTGGCAGTGTATCTCAGCTGGCCAAGAAACGCCACACACTGGGCCCAGATGATCTTCAGAGGCTAGCCACAGAGGTGAGATAGAAGCTAAATGTGTGGTGTAGGCCTTTTACAATGTTTTTAATTAGTGTAGTACTATTTTGTGAAAAAGTGGGGAATACCTTAGAATAGGCCCTATATAATATAATAGTCTAGTTTTATAGAGGTGCAATGTTAATTTGCATTGTTACTATTAAATGAACACATATATTCAACAAATAAATCGTTTTTATATTTTAAATAATTAGAAAGCTGACTAATAGCCATCTCCATATTGTATTAAACTGGTGCATTCATTTTTTAGGTTTGTGACACTATCTTGGGCCATGCAAAACACAGATTTGCCTTCACAAAGCATCTGATCAGTGCTACACTGCTGCAGGCAGACAGATTCCAGCAGTACCGCAGCCAGTTCCCTGAAGCAGCACTGAACACCACCATGGAGGCATACCCACTGCTGAACAAGAACAAGCTGAAAACTGAACTGGCTCTCATCTACAGCAACGATGAGTTCAAGAGCTGCAGTGGTGCTGTGGCTCTGTACCATCTCTTCATGGGGAACAATCTTCAGGACACCTTCTCAGAGACTGTGGCGCTGCTGAAGATCCTCATCACAACTCCTATGACCACAGCTGAGTCTGAGAGGTGCTTCTCAACACTGAAGAGAATCAAGACCTTCCTCAGGAACACAATGTCACAGGATCGTCTTAATGCATTGGCCATGACTTCAACCAAAGAGTCATTGAGAAATTTGCTGCTGTCAAGGATAGAAGGGCAAAATTGATGTACAAAAAGTAGAACACTACATGACATTATAATCTGTATATCTGTATATTTGTTCATACTACATCTACATATTCATACTACATCTCTTTCATTACATTATGTATATCTGCATATAGCACATCTGTACATATATCTGTATGTATTGTCCATGTTATATATGATATATATTATTTAAATATAGAGATAGATAGAGAGATATTTGTTATATATGTATATTGGCCATCTGTATAGTAATATAGCACATCTGTATATTTGTTCATACTACATCTGTTTATACTATGCCAATTATTCCCACCTCTTTATACTGCCCTTATCTTTACATAGTCACTCTTAACTGCATATACTGTACATACTCTATATATCGCACTTGTTTCTCTTTGCACTTCTATCTATTGTTGTTTTTGTTGTTTTCATTTATGTAAATACACTTGTTTGATACCTTAGTACATGTATGCATGCTTTTTTTTTTTTTTATATACATTTGGGAGTTATAGCCCCCCCTGGAGAAAACTCCACCAGCCGCCACTGGTGGTAAGGTATTTTCACTTTGATGATGGCATCCAACATCTCCTGTTGGATTTCTATAGTAACAGCAACGAAACGTCACAGGCCATAACAAACCAGCTGCTGGCAAAACTTGAGATGTCTGGCTTAGAAGTGAAGAACATGTCTGCATATGCAGCAGACAATGCCAGTGTCAATTATGGCAAACATAACAGTGTGTATCAGAAGTTGAAACTGAGCCAAAAAGATGTGCTCCCTGCAAACTGTTTGGCCCATATTCTGCATAACGCAACCAGATATGCAGCAAACAGCCTTGATTTTGATGTGGAAAATGCTGTGCTGAAGGTTTACAGCCATTTCAGCATATCAGCAAGCAGAACAGCGCAATTAAAGGAATGCTGTGAGTTTGTGGAGGTAGAGGAATGCAACCTGCTGCGGCATGTTGACACCAGGTGGTTGTCCCTGCTGCCATCCATTGACAGAATCCTGAAATATTGGAAGGCCCTGACCAGCTTCTTCCAGAGTGAGGGTGAGGGGGACTGTGCCAGAACTGTGTGGAGATGTTTTGGAGAGGAAAGAAATGAGGTGTCAGAGACATATTTTCTGTTTCTCAGCCATGTTCTTAAAGTGTTCTCCGACACGATCGAAGCACTTGAGGCAAAATCCTTCAGCATTACATCAGTGTTTAAGGTAATGACTGAACTAAAACAAAAGCTAGAAAGAAGGATGAAGGACAGGTTCTTTGGGTTTACTGTTAACAGCAAACTGAAGCAGCTGCCCCCTTGCCAGTCAAAAAAATGTGAAGCAGATGTTCTGCTTTTTTATGAAAGAGCAAAGAAATACATCAGTGAAAGATATGACTTCTCTGACACAAGCTTTCATAGCAAAGTGGCCAAGCTTGGCCTCACAACTTCTGTGCCATTTGAAGACTACAGTGCTGCTGTCCAGGCCTGCAATCTGGACATTGATATGGATGGACTGTATGAGGAATATGCCATGGTGGAAGGTTCCTTCAGCTCACCAGAAATGGAAGGTTGCCACAGTGAGGAACGATATTTGAAACTGTTTTCCAAAGCAGATGTACCACTTGTGAATCTCAGGAAGGTCAGCGCCTATATTTTCTCCATCCCATGCAGCAATGCACACGCAGAACGTGTCTTTTCAATGATGACAACTGCATGGAGAAACAAGACGAATCGCCTGGATGTGGACAGTGTCAAGGCTTAGCTGCAAGTGTGTGTCGATTTCACTTATCCCTGCACAGAGGTGTACAAGAAGTTCATTGAAAACAAAAAACTCTTGGATGCAGCCAGGAAAGAACAGAAGTATTGCAGATAGACAATCAACTACTTTGGTGAGTACACTAGTCTTATGATTTCACTGATGGGCTGCATGAAATATTTATATTTATTGGGTTGAAAACAATACAGATTTGTGAAGGTTGATAACAGTATTCTTGCTATGTTGTTATTTGTACCAGTCCCTGCAGGATATAAACAGGCCCAGGGGCAGTGGGGGCTTGGAAGCTATGATGTCAGAGGTGCTGTTGTCTCCTGAGCTGCTACAGAGGGTGAATGTGGAGTTCGCTTAAATACAGGTGGACTGCTGCACACACACACACACACACACACATATACAGATGAAGACACTGAAGACAAGTCCCCAAAAGACTGAAGCACTTTAGAAATGCTATACTTTTTGAGCAGTTGAATGTTATTGTTTTTTTTACAATCTCCTTTGTTGTTTACATAAAAGGTTATTTATGCTTTTCAAAAAAGCATTTTTGTATTATTATGTATGTTACCTGTTATTTGTTTTTTCCATTAAAGTCCACACATGTTATGCTTTGTGCACTCTGCACTTTAAAAGATTCATCTCAGTGGTCAGTTTTTGAACACCACAATGTATTGAATAAATACAAATACTGTGAACAAACCCTTTTTGACTTTTCATTCATATTTTTTCCTATTCAGCTACACAAACATCATCTTTAAACCACACACAATTGTATTGTAAATGAGAGTATACCAGAGTCCTATGTACACCATATTAATTTATTGATATGCCGCATAATGTCCTCCTTAATTTGGTGATAATGTCTGTACCTGATAATATAACACATGGCAGTATAAGTGATACATTTACGTTGGTCTCCTGGAATGTCAAGGGGTTGGGTCTTGTGATTAAAAGGGGTCGCGTCTTCTCGCATCTTAAGTCATTAAAGCCGGACGTAACCTTTCTTCAGGAAACGCACATTAGTGTAAATGAGCAACGCAGGTTGAGAGCGAATTGGATCTCCCAAGTTTATCAAGCACCTTTTACCCGCAATTCTAGGGGGGTTGCCATTCTTTTCCGAAAACATATACCATTTCACCTCGAATATATGACTGCAGACCCTTATGGCAGGTACTTGATGATATCTGGGCACATAAACTCCTTTCCAATAACGATACTTAACATCTACGGCCCAAATATTGATAATCCAGATTTTTCCCGTAAAGTATTTGATTTGATACCAGCCTCTACCCCAAATGTTATTATTGGGGGTGACTTTAACTGTTATCTTGACGCAGTCTTAGACAGACTTTCTACGAAACCGCCTCCCTCAATAACCTCAGTGGGAATTCTGAATGATTTAATTAAAATGAGGAACATGGTTGAAATATGGCGACTGCAACATCCTACAGATAAAGAGTTTTCTTTTTATTCTCATGTCCATAAATCCTACACCAGGATTGATTACTTTCTGATAGCTTCTGAATTACTGCCCAGTGTTACTAACTCTACATATCATAATATTTTAATATCTGATCACAGTCCAGTTTCTCTTAACTTCAGAACATTCTGTCTAGCCCAAAATATAGCTGGCGCTTCAACCCTCTTCTTCTTGAAAGCCAGTCTTTTACTGAGCATATGACGGCACGTATAGACACATTTCTTGTTACAAATGATAATGGGGAAGTCTCTTGATTCTATTTTGTGGGAGACCTTCAAAGTAGTTATGAGGGGCCACATTATTTCATTTGAATCAGCTAAGAAAAAAGAACTTAATAGCCGCATGAAGGACATTGAAAAGATGCTCCGGCGCTGGAGGAGACCTACAGATCCTCTCTCTCATCCACTGATTATAATAAGATGTTGAAGCTAAAATACGAATATAATTCCATTCTCAATAAACGCGTTGGAAGCCTGCTACTCAAACTTAAGCGGGAAAATGTTGAACTTTGTGATAAACCAGAGAAACTGCTAGCCAGCCAACTGAGGGGCGAAAGGGCTAAGCAGGCTATTCACAGGATAAAATCCAAATCAGGCAGTCTCCTAACCAATCCGACAGAGATAAACACTTGCTTCAGGGACTTCTATAAAGAACTGTATTCGAGTAAGGTACAGGCTACTGAAGCAGATTTCTGTAACTTTTGTGACAATTTAAATGTTCCCAAATTAGATAGTGTAGCGAGGGATGATCTAGATGCCCCATTTTCTGAAACTGACCTATTGATTGCTATTCGATCCTTCCCCTCTGGAAAAGCATCTGGCCCAGATGGCTTCGGTTGTGGATTTTATAAATCATTTCATAACAAAATAGTTCCGCTCATGCTGCAGATGATGAATGACTCTAGGAGAAATGAAACGCTCCCCAGTTCATTATATGAAGCAAATATCTGCTTGCTTTTGAAGGGAGGAAGGGAAGAGTTAGACCCTGCAAGTTACAGACCTGTTTTTTTTTTTATTCTGATTTGAAAATAATAACTAAAGTCCTGGCTAAAATTAGGGAGGCATATTTCCACAATCATACACCCCAATCAGACTGGATTTATTCCAGGTCGGTTTTCTTTTAGTAATGTCCGTCTGCTTTTAAACACAGTATACTCGGTGCATGGGAAAAATACACAAGCTGCGGTTCTATCTCTCGACGCCCAGAAGGCATTCGATCAGCTCGAATGGCCTTACATGCTGAAGACACTAAAACAATTTGGATTTGGGGAAAATTTCATTGAATGGGTGAAAATAATTTATCTTAAACCAGTTTCCTCTATTCTCACTAACTCAGATAGATCCCGACCCTTTGATCTGCAGCGGGGTGTGAGGCAGGGCGACCCACTCTCTCCTCTTCTCTTTGATATTTCTTTGGAGCCACTTGCAGTGGGTATAAGGGGCCACCCAGGCATTCTCGGGGTGAAGTTTGGTGATGTTGAAAGCCTTGTCAATCTGTATGCTGATGATTTATTGGTCTGCTTATCAGACCCAAGGGTCTCAGTATCCAACCTCCTGAATTACATAGAATCATTTGGTAAACTGTCTGGGTATACAATTAACTGGGACAAATGTGAATTCATGCCATTGACAAATATCTGTCCTATTTTTTGAAATCTTTGCCATTTAAACTTGTTACTACCCATATTAATTATCTCGGCCTCAAGATCTCCAAAAATCCCAAACTGTTGCTGAAATTGAACTATTTAGATATGATGGATAAACTAAAAGCTAATATTAGGAAATGGAAGTTGCTCCCTCTCTCTATGATTGGCCGCATTAATGCCATTAAAATGGTGGCACTTCCAAGGTTCTTATACCTTTTTCAAAACCTCCCTATCTTTTTACCATTATTATTTTTTAAGCAATTGGATTCAGCTATCTTGTCATTTGTCTGGGCAGATAAACCCCCCCGCACTTCTAAGGCACATCTGCAGAGGAAGGCAAAAAGGGGTGGCCTCGGCCTTCCTGTTTTTAGGCATTACTGGGCTGCGAATGCGAGGGCTCTTATGTTCTGGCAGCGGGGCCCTCCTTACGATGACTGTTCCTCTCCACTTTGGCTTAAGATTGAGTCCATGTCTTTGTCACAAACCTCGCTTCCAGCACTGCTTTTTTCAAATGTACAACTGTCCCACAATTTATCTGGCCACAATTTTGTTGTTAGTAATTCTTCAAAGATACTGAATCAAATAAGAAAAATTCTTGGATTATCAAAGATTTCGGTGAATGCCCCAATAACTGGTAATCATTTGTTTAAACCAGGTTTGACGGATGGGGTGTTTTTGGACTGGAGAGAGAGGGGCCTACGCTGTATTTCAGATTTGTACATAGATAACACCTTTGTGTCTTCCCCCTGCTCCAGGCTAGATATCACCTCCCTCAGTCACATTTTTATAGATACTTACAGGTCAGACATTTTGAAAGGCAGCAAGTCTCTGATTTCCCAACAAGACCACGCAATTGTCATTTTTATGATACACTCCTATTACAACCACACTCCATTTGATCTCCCGCTTCATTACTGCTTTTGAGGCACCAGCAAGTACTAGTCATCTCAGGGATACATGGGCAAAAGAACTAGGAGTCCCACTGTCGGAGGAATTATGGGAGGAGGGCCTGTCAAATATACATAAATGCTCTATAAACTCTAGATATCGGTTAATTCAATTTAAAGTCACGCATAGACTGCATTATTCCAACACTAAACTTAATAGAATATTTGAATCAGTGTCTCCCATGTGTGATAGATGTGGCAGGGCCGAAGGCACACTCTCACATTTATTCTGGCACTGCTCAGTACTGGACAACTTTTGGCGTGATATATTTAATTGGTTCTCTAAGCAATATAAAATAAACATTCAACCAGACTGTACCCTGGCAATATTCGGCTCTTCTGAGAAGACTTCGACCCTTCCTTCCCACTGTAGGCAGATCCTTAAAACAGGCATGGTAGCAGCTAAAAAATATTTTAACTTGACTGGAAGTCTTCATCACCCCCTTGCTTTAAGAGATGGCTTAACGAAATGGTCTTTGTTTCCAGATTGGAACAAAGGCGTCTTAGCAGAGGGAATGCACCAAACTACTATGAACAAATGTGGAAACCGTTCTTGACCTTGCTTGATGAGACCTAAATAGTTAATGTATGAAGCTGGCTGCTATGTGATATCTGTATTTTATTTTAGTATTTTTTCTGTACTGATCAAAGGTTTGGATTCTCCTCTCAGGGCTTTTTATTTTTATTATTTTTGTTTCTTTTTAATTATTGTTTTCTTTTATTTCATGTGTGTTTGTTTGTTTTTGTTGCGGTTTGTGTTGTCTTATTGTTGTTGTTTTTTTTATTCACTCCTGACGGTATCGTGAGACAGAACACTGGACTATTTCGGTTATTGTATACATTTCTGTCATGTGAAGTCTCTGTCTTTTCTTTTATTACTTAACTTATGTTATGTAATACTGTCAGATATTGTATACTTTGTAACAAAAAGCTTAAAAAAGTTTAAAAAAGGATCCTTGATCCTAGATGTGCATTTAGAGAAGTGAAATGTCCTTCAACTAAAATTGATTTCCGGGTCACTACCGGAGGACCGAGGAGTCGGGGAGGCGAAAATTTGAGACGTGAGAAAGGGCTATAGACAGCACTTCAACTACTGTTGTGTGGCAGACTAGCATGTCCCCTTTCTTTTTGTTATCTATAATGGGCTGTGATCTATTTGGTTTCAAATGTGTTTTTGAAACAGCAAATACATTAGTTACAAGTGATCTTATTTGGTTCCTGCTGAAAGTAATATATTAATGGAAATGAGTTACTTTTCTACTGTATTACACATTGGAGTCTTGGTTAAATCCCAATATCCAGTTGCCAAAGGTGGATGTAAAGTGAAGTCATCACCAGGGTTGCTATAATGCATCCTCTTGGAACTATTGATGTCTGTTCAAATTGTGCCAGTCAACCATCCAATAGATGTTCAGATATTTCAGTTGGGACCGGAGTGTGTGTTAAGTCTTTAAGTCTGGATTCTTGCTAAAGCACCACTGTGGTAATAAAGGTCATCTTACAAACAGATGTGGATTATTTAGAATCAGAGAGCTATTGAAAACCAAAGCTGGGCCACCAGGGAGGTCTAATGCAGAATTATCTCTGAGAGTGTTTCCTCTTTTCCCTTGCGTGATTTCCCTTGTTTGATACCTTGTTTGCCTGTCTGCATATGGCTGGTGTGCTTAGCATTATTAATAGCACCGCTAGCAAATGGATTACATATACTATAAGATTGTTGACAATGTCTATCACCGGCTTCATGACAAACAGAGAACAGACATGGGTTGAAGGTAAATAAAAGTAGAGAGAATAGGGTTTTCAAATCAGAGACATGGAAAAAAGGGAAACTACTGCAGTATGCTAATACACATGAAAGCCTGATCTGATATTCAACTCCATCCTTCTCAAGTCAAACACTGAATCACATACCCCTGTGGAATATAGTGTTTGTTCTGCTAATTATTTGGAGATACAACATCTCACAGTCCTGATTAAATCTAATGTTTGCTTGCATTGTGGATAAAAAGGTCAAGGTCTATTTTTGTTGTTAACTTTGTCTGCAAGGATTTGACCATGACTTAAAAGACTCAAAGTTACATTTCACACTTTTCTAGTTTTATGATCAGTATTTTAGTTGTTCTCCAATTTTACCTTGCGAACTGTATACGTTTGTTAAATAACGTTTGGGTTTTACGTTGTGTTTCCCCGAAAAGCTGAGTTTTGGGGAATATGCTTATTTTTATAATTTTTTTCGAGTTGTAGGAATTGCTAACTCCATCGAATTTTGTGAAACCCAATGGAAGGGTTAGGGTTAAGGTAAGCAAAAACAACATTTTGTGAATATGAAATCTGAGTTATGAAGACAAAGCTGATGCCAGTTTGCCAATAGGTGGCGCTGAAGCAGTAATATCTTACTTAAAGAAGGAATCTCTGCCCGTCTGTCCGTGTATGTATGCCCATCATCCATATTGACTTCACTGTGTCATGTCTGAAGGAAATTGGATTAGCAGTTCTCGAGATCACTGCAAGCTACATTTTTTGGGGGGGGCAAGCATCGGACAAGAAAATAATTAATGTTTTAGAAAACGTTAGGTAGCAATTAGCATTAGTTTGTGTTGGTGAACAACTTTGGGGTACTGCATAATCTGTAACAGCTGTATAATGATGTCATGAGCGAAGCTGTAATAGTATTTAATTAAATACCATTGCATTAATGACCAAATTCTTCCAGTATAAAACATTTAGCAATTGTTTGTACACACGTGCAAATCATTAAAATGTGGGTATATAATTGGGTTTAAAACTGAAGACATTTAAAACTTAAGGTTAATTTACTAATGGATGTCAGGCACTAACACATGGAAAAATCCTCCCTGAACTCAAACTTGACTTAGCTTGTTACATGTTAAGCTATCGAAATCGGACAGATGTCGCAACGGCGCATTCTGAGATAAACATGGATTTTTGTCAAATACTTGCATTTTGGTCATCTTGGAGTTTTTGTTCATTTTAAACACATAAAGTCTTGACTTTCAGAATATCTAATTGTTATTGCCGTATTTAGTCGATAAATACATTTTGAAAGCTTGTAAACTCTTTCCATCGCCTCTCAATCTGATCAGCGCCACTTCCCCTTACTATGTCAGCCTGAACTATTGAATGACTGATAGTAACATGGCAGGGTCTGAGATAAGGTGTTTTCCATTATTTGAAATCAAATAAAGTCTTGTCCTTCAGAATATTAAACTATTATGGGCAAATTCAGATGATGAATACAGTGTTGAAACTTGTAATATCATCCGGCAAACAGAGCAACTTAATGGCAGAGGCATTAAAACAGGCGATGTGTGTTTCCTCGAAAAATACACACACCATCACTAACCTTCTTACGCCAACTTGTTCTCTCCCAATTAAAAAGGAGAAAGCTGTCCTTGATGCGATTGCTTATAAATGAGTTAGCCTAATCAATACTGTGGATTTGAAGGCCCTTTTCTTATTGTTATTATTATTAGTTCATTATTGAGCAAGGACCATGCTTAAAAAAACACTACCTCAAAATGACAAAAGATGCAAAAGGTTGGATTAGAGCTAAAAGTTCATTTCCATCTGCAGTCCTTGTGCAATAATCGTGACTTGATACCAATCATGCATCGTGAATAGTGTAGCTCAATATTTGGAAAACAAAATCAATGAGGAGGTTATTGGAACGCTAAGAATCTCATCTTTCCAACAAACTGTGTTACTCAAAAGGTGTTTCGGGGTTGATGAAGGAGTTCACATTGTGAAAATGGTAACATAGAGTTGCAGGGTATCAGAACTAAAGATACTACTTTGAATAAAAGCCTTCAGTATTCACATCAGCTCTAGAAAGGACAACACGCTCACTACTCAGTATGAAAGGTAAGCAGCCAAGCTTCCAAAAACACTGCAGCTCTTCTGCCAGTTCTAGCGAGGCAAACACTAAAAAAATCAGAAACACACACAGGGGAATTTGGGTTGCTGCCACTAAGCCTGCGTGTAGTGTCAGGCTTAACTTTTCCCCAGTCAGGGTAAGCTTGTCTTTGTCCAGAGTTTCAACTCGACTGCCAACATAAAGGTCAAACAATTACTGGCCCACCTTTCTGTTTCACATTGCTCTTTTCAGCTCACTGTACGGTGTGTGTGTGTGTGTGTGTGTGTGTGTGTGTGTGTGTGTGGTGTTGAATGTCAGCACGTAGGTCACAGATTGCTGGTATAACAGCATTTTAAAGTGGCCCCTTTTCCACTTTGTTTCATATCTCCCTCTCGGTGTCTCAAACACCTTGGCCCCGTCGCATCGCAGTTCACCTCCTCAGTTCAGAGGTCTGATATAAAGGGCGACATCCATTTTTTGGTTTTGCTTTAAAGTGTTTCAGCTCGAGTAAAAGGCACAGAGGGTAGAATCACAGGGAATAAAAGCAGAGTGGGATGACAAGTGATGGAGGCTGCCCCCCAACCCTGCCTCAACTTTATATTTACAATATAAATGTTTAATAGTTTGCGGTTTCTATTGATTAAAAAATGGTAAATGCATTAATCACAATATTAATCTGTGATAAACGACACATTTAAATACGGCATGTCACCGCGCAAAATAATTAGCTTGTGCCAGTTCCTCCACTTACTTTACTTTTTCACTGCCGTTCAATACATGGTAAAAGTCAGTGCTTAAATTACGGGAGGAAGCTGGGGTCAAACTTGGTAAAATAACATCTCAAACGCACTGTACCATTATTATACTGAGGATACTGTATTATTCATTGCTGATTAGTCCTACAAACCCTTAAATTCTTGCCTCTTTTTCTATCGTTTTAACCTAACCTAAATTGGAGTTAAATGCGGACAATTCTAATAACCAACGCTTACAGACTCAACTGCCAAAAAAAACATTTTGTAAAATCTTTGAGATATTGGTACTCGGTGATATTGATCAACTTTACAGTTTTATAAAATCATAAAAGCACTTTTTTTTTTCTTTGAGATACATTTTTGAAAAAATCATTGTGTTTCTCTTTCTAACTTTAATTCGGAAACAGGGTTTTACTGTTCATCAATGTAGCATGTTTTATTATATATGTTTATGTCAACAAGAAATAATGATTATTAGCTGATATATTTTAAGGCAGATCATACATTCTTTTCAAAATTGTATTGGCTTTGAAAAACCATGATCTTTTTCCCTCTACAATGATGTCTTTAGAAAGGAACACCCTCAGAAACTGCATCTGTTGCTTTAGTTTCATTAAGTGGACCTTTCTCATTAGAAAAGAGAGGAATGAATGGTTGTTAAGATCTTCTTGAACTCTATTATCGGCTTGACTGAACTATTGAGAACTTCACCGTCTTAAATCCTTTTGCCCTGCATTTTATTAAAACAGTTTAATCAGGGAGTGATTTATAAACGGAACAAAGGTTGAATATAATCGGCCATAACTTTGCCTGCACTGCCTTCTAGATGCTTAATAGCTTAAAGCTAATTGCAATTTAAAACACCTTGTATTCTATGTACGACAAAGAGAAGGCCTTTATTCAGAATCATCAATAGTTCAAGTCATTTTAAGATTGCTGTATTGTTGTTTTTCTCCCTATATCCACACGACGTAGTAGTCTAATGCTCATGATGAATCACGTGTAAATATAGTAATTGCTATGCTTTGTGGTTGGTCAACCACAGAGTTTATAAGGCATGCTTAATTAGGCACGGCATCTAAACCTTCACACACTTTCACATGGTGGCCCGTCTTTCGGTGTGTAATTGACTGACTGAGGAGAGACTGTTTGCCTGAGTGACTGGCTCAGCAGCTGACTGACCCACTAATTGAGTCGCTGGGTTTGTGAGTGAATAGCTGGCTAAATGATTCAGACACGACTGGATGCTGGTGAGACTGACAGACTGCTGGACTGGTAAAAACAGTAGGGGTTTTTCGTCCAGCAAAACTTTGAGAATGTAGGGTTGTTTGCTTTCAACCCTACATTTTGTTAAAACATGCCTATCGCCAGATGGCACACTTTTGGTTCAGACCCAAACGCTAAGGTGTTTGCACAGAGATCTTTCAGTTCATTTCATTCAGCTGATGCTTTCGTCGGTAGCATATTACAATAAGTGCAATAACCATGAATGAACCATTGCAATAAGCAAGACACAGGTACATTATCTCTAAATAAGCCAAACCATTGTAAGTGATGGTGAATTAATTCATACCTTCTAAACTAGAACTTTTTTCTGTGTGTGTGGTCTATGGCCAAGGTGGGTTTTCAGCCTGTGATGTAAGATGTGTAAACTTTCTGCTGTTCTGATTCTGATTCTGTGTGTGTGTGTGTGTGTGTGTGTGTGTGTGTGTGTGTTTGTGTGTGTGTGTGTGTGTGTGTGTGTGTGTGTGTGTGTGTGTGTGTGTGTGTGTTAGTCCTGTTGAACTGTGTGGCAAAAGATAGCAAGGAGGTCCATTTTGTACCTTTTTTTGTAAATAATAATCTGTTTTTGAAGACATTCTTTTTGAAATGTAGGAGCGAGAACCCTTTTTTTGTTTGAGTCCCATTTTCTCCTGTTTTTGTTAGGAGCTAGGCAAGAAGCCTGTATTTTGTATTATTTATGTTGTTAGGTAAGTTGACTGCTATTTGTCCCGCGCTTAGGTTCCCTTTGACCAGGGCGTAACACCCCAGTTTGGAGCCAGGATAGGAAACAGGTATGTTTTTGTTGAGGAATAACTGGGGTACAGCTCGCAATAAAGGAGTGAGGAGCAGATTGGCCGATGCAGAGCAAAGTCAATATGTCGGATTGACAACCCCTGACTATGGAAGTCAAATTTGCTATCCACTGAACATCCATTTATAGGTAACCTTTGCTGTAGTGCGGCATACCTAAGGGCAAAGATTCATAACATGTGGGAACACTCAAAAAATTACGATCCCACGGTGAAATTCTAGATGTATTATACAATATGAAGTAGACTTTTGATTGTGTTGTGGTGTTGTGTTTCTGTAGGTATTTGTAAACAACTGTGCTTTTTTATTTTGGTCATTTCATTTATTAATTTTTTGAAGTATGGGCATGTAATTAAGATGTTCTTCTCCCTGCTCCTTTCCACCATGTGCTATACAATTTGTGTTAAGTGTTCAGGTTTTGTTTTGAAATAACTGCCATGTGTGGAATAAACAAATCCAAATAAATATTTATTTGTACTTCGAGGTACGTGTTTTTCCCGCTTTTTTTTAACAAGTAGCTAAATGAGACAATAACAACCTCAGATAATCATAGTGTTAGGATGCAAAAGTGATAGAAATGCTTTTTTGTGTCCTTCATGTTTACTGTCTCTGTTCACAGCATGTTTACTTCTCTCTTTCTTATTTATGTGATGGCTCTTTTCCTTGTTTTGTATAATTTGACTTATCTCAAATGAACCTGTTGATTTTGCGAAGAGTGATCCAGCTTGCCTCAGGCGATCCACATTTAAATTTGATTGTTCTCTCTCTGGCCTTTGACTTGTTCACTGATTGAACCATGCATAAGAAAAGAAAGAACATTTTAGAAAGGCCAAAACATGAGTGTCTTTCTATGATTTCTCATTCAGATGGTTCCAGTCCAACTGAGCCATCTGGCTACCGTTGTATTCTAAATGATGGGCTCTGACTGGTTTGACATTTCACTCTGAACAACAGGCACTGATTGGTGAGGGAGCTGATACTTGGCCAGTACTGATTTCCAGCAGGCCGTAAATGAATGCACACACTTCCAAAAAGCGTGCATAGCCAATACATTAAGCATTCACACAAAGTTAAAAAGAACATTTTGGAGAGAGACAATACAGCAGTTGATGAAAATGGATAAGGAGAGAACTTTCCCGTCGAATATGTGAGATCTCCAAAATATAAATCCCGTATGATCCCCCTAAATATTCAAGTACACACACACACACACACACACACACACACACACACAGATGAGAGACATCTCTTTCGCATACACTGCTAACATTTAAAATCTCCTGCACTGTAGTTCTCTGCCTAATACGCATTTCTTTATTTTGTGGGAGATGAATAGAGAGACAACGTTGGGAAATGAAGCAAAAAGCTAATTTGGTATGCAAGTGCCACAACATGACAACAGGGAATAGATCAATTGAGATGTCATTTTGTATTCATCAGAAAACAGTGACAGTGTGTGTGTGTGTGTGTGTGTGTGTGTGTGTGTGTGTGTGTGTGTGTGTGTGTGTGTGTGTGTGTGTGTGTGTGTGTGTGTGTGTGCGAGTGTGTGTGTGGGGATGAGCGAGATTGAGCATTAATTTGCCCAGATAAATTGTGTGTTTTTATATTTACACGTATAATATTTTTGCTCGTAGAATCCACCATTCTTGAAAATGGAATGTTTTATAAAAAAGGTATGAACTACCAAGCTTTTCTGGTTCTATATATATATATTTATATAGATCATGTCAAAGGTAATTCAATATTTGTTCTACAGTATTAAAGGGGGACTTTTATTGCATTTCAGTTTTTTATATCTGTTTTTATGACTGTTTTGTTTGCTGCCCTCTGACCTGAATAATTTCCCAAATTGGGATCAATAAAGTATCCATCCATCCATCCATCCATCCTTTTTTTGAATAATAAAGTTGGCCTTGACCTCATTTATCGATTTTTGACATTTTGTATTTTCCTATTATTAGTGCATTTCCAAGGGGATAGGGCAGAGGTCATCTGGCCCCTGGCTAGATTCACATGTGATTTAAAGGGTACCAATTCACTACCCTTAAATCATATAACAATGTACATGCTTTTGGGATAACTTTTGGGTGAAAAACAAATTAGCCACAGTAAATTCAGAGGGGGCTCAATGAGTTTGATATAATGAAGACTTTTTTTTAAGGCAGGAAGAAGTGCATCGTGAAAGCAGGGCTAAGAAGGAACCTATGTAAAGACGGTGTCATTATTCTAAAGCTATTCACTTGTGCTCTATGACATTTACTCCTCGTCATAGAGCAGCAGATCTTCTGTATTAGTCTGATCTTTTTTCAGGTATTAGTTTAGGTGACATCAGCCAGCGAGACAACCTGTTAAAGTATTTTGAAGCTATCACTAAAGCTATTGTATGTCTTGCACAATGTCCCTGCATGGTTATAAGGCCCAACGTTCTCACTTGACAATTAAAACTTATGAGCTCTTGTGAAAACATAATGACCATAAAGGCATGACAGTTACAGCTATCACTGTGTTATTCTGACCCCAGCAGGATATTAGCATTCAAATGCACGACCAAAAATAAAAAGGTGTAATTAAAAAAAAAGTCAAAAAAATGTACAGACAGATGTAGAACACTCTAGGAGATACTGTATCTGAGGAAGCTTAATGTGGAACAGAAAAAGACAAACTGGAACATTTAAAAGGATCAGCTAAGACTAAAAACACAAGGGAGGAGGGAATTCTAAGGGAAGGTTGAAACTGTTCAGGGCGGGGCAGGTAATCACAAATGCGTACAACATTAGTGTAGAAAGCGGAGCAATTAGACACCGGGCAAGGACGTGATAAGAGATTGAACATAGAGTACATGGTCATTGACATTATCGTGATTTATCATATAATAATGGACAAGAGACCTGACTATAAAAAGCAGTGGGGGAAACACTTTGAATCTCTATTGAAGGCACAGAAGGAGATGTTTTTTTACTCCATTTTATTGCATTTCTCTGTCTACTGAAACCTGCTTGTCAGAATAATGTATTGCTTTTATGTGACACGACAATGTGTTTGATCTCGCAGAGCAATAAGCAGCTCTGAATGTGACACTTATATTTTTTTATATGTGAAACTAATAAATATGAGACATTTCACAACAACCACATACAGTACGTGCATCCACTGACAAGTAGAGGGGTGCTCAGGAGTATTAATAAATCAGGCTTTTGCTATGATCTTACATGCATGGTGGTTAATTATAACTGTATATCCACAATTTATATTCTTAGGCATGCACAAGGAACTCATTGGTAGCTAATAATAAATGTTGGCTCGTCTCAAATGATCTTTTTACTGAGAGGCTGTCTGAAAAGTTCTAAAACATTCCACCATATTTATTATGTCATGACTCTGTTGACACTATAAAAAAGGGAAATTCCCATTTTCGATGGTAACCCACTCAAATACCATTCGTTTATTAAAGCATTTGAAAATGGAGTTGAGCGAAACACCAGTAACAACTGTGACAGACTCTACTTCCTTGAACAATACACCAAAGGGCATGCAAAGGGACTAGTGAGGAGCTGTCAGCACATTGAGTCGAGCAGAGGATATGTGAAGGCGAAGGCTCTATTGAAAGAGCACTATGGCAATGAGCAAAAGGTGGCAGCAGCATACATGGAGAGAGCTTTGTCATGGCCCACTATTAAAACAGAAGATGTGAAAGCCCTCCAGGAGTACGGCCTCTTTCTGCGTGGATGCTGCAACGCTTTGGAGGATGTGCAGTATTTAAGTGATCTGGACACACCCACAAACATGGTGGAAATCATTAAAAAACTGCCGTACAAACTCCGAGACCGCTGGAGGTGCGACGCATGTGACCTGCAGGAAAGGTACAATAGGAGAGCAAGGTTTGTGGATATTGCCAACTTTGTTGAAAAACAGGTAAAAATCTTGACAGACCCTGTGTTTGGAAACATTCAGGACACTGTTATAACAACTAAACAAATGAATCACAAACCTCCCCCTCGCTCCAGCATCAGAGGAACCAGCTTCGCTACCACAGTGAATCGTGTGGAGAGAACAGCTCAACCTGTGAAAGCTACATACATAAAACCACCAGCCAAGAAGATCTGTCCCTGCTGCACCGGAGGACACACATTGGATGTGTGTGCGCGGTTGGAAAAAATGGCACACAAAGAGAAAATTGACTTCCTGAAGGAAAATGGTGCTTGTTTTCGCTGCCTGTGTATAGGACACATAAGCAAAAATTGCCAAAGGAAGATTTCCTGCTCGAAGTGTGGCCTAAGACATCCAACTGTGCTCCATAAGGATAGTGTGGCAACGGCAGAACCAGCTGAGAGAAGCATCCAGGTTACAGTGGACGACACCTTGGTTTCCAGTGGGCTTACAGGGGCTGGTGAGATGGATTGCAAGCTTCCTATCGTGCCGATTCAAGTGAAGGCGAAGAAGGGCAATAAAATCATTCTCACATACGCCTTTTTGGACCAGGGAAGTACTGCGGTGTTCTGTACTGAGAGTCTGAAGCAGAAGCTCAATTTGTCTGGGAAGAGAGCCAACATTCTTCTCAGGACCATGGGGCAGGAGAAGGTGGTCAGTAGCTACATTGTGCCAGAGCTGGAGGTGGCAGCACTTGAAGATGACAGCTTCATTGAGTTGCCAAAAGCGTATACTCAGTTGTCAATGCCAGTCCACAAAGCAAACATACCCACAAATAAGGATCTGACAAGGTGGCCATATTTAAAACACATCTCCTTACCACAGATTGAGGCTGGAATTGAGTTGCTGATTGGAACGAATGTTCCACGAGCCATGGAACCGCTGGAAGTTATCCGCAGTGAGCACAATGGACCCTACGCTATAAGGACGGCACTGGGCTGGACGGTAAATGGACCACTGACAGGAAACGGTGGAGAGGCCAATTACTGTGAGCAGCCAGTAACTGTGAACCGTGTGTCCATTGTAAATCTGGATGAACTGTGGCAACAGCAATTTAAGATGGACTTTCCAGAATCTGCTGTGGAGGAACAAGTGGGTCTGTCCAGGGAAGACCTGAGGTTCATGGACATGGTCACAAAGTCAGCCAAACATGTCAATGGTCACTACCAGGTCGCCCTGCCTTTGAAAAATCCAAACGTCAGCATGCCAAATAACAGGAAAGTGGTGGAACAGCGTCAAAACCATCTGAAGAGGAGGCTCCAGAGGGATCCAGTGTTTTACAGGGAGTATAACACCTTTATTAACGATCTACTTGGTAAAGGTTATGCTGAAAAGGTTCCTGATGCAGAGCTGGAAAGAAGTGATGGCAGGGTCTGGTACATACCGCACCATGGTGTCTACCACCCGACAAAGGGAAAGCTCAGAGTTGTTTTTGATTGTGGTGCCAGTTACAAAGGACAATCTCTGAATGAAGAGCTGTTGCAAGGGCCCGATCTAACCAGCTCACTGATTGGAGTTGTGACCAGGTTCAGGAGGGAACCTGTGGTCATCATGGCTGACATAGAAGCTATGTTTCACCAGGTGCAAGTGCCCCCAGATGATGCTGATCTGCTGCGATTCCTCTGGTGGTCACAAGGAGACTTGAACCAAGCACCATGTGAATACAGGATGAAGGTACATCTTTTCGGAGCTACATCCTCCCCTAGCTGCGCCAACTTTTCCCTCAGGAAATGTGCAGAGGATTTTGGACATGAGCATAAGGAGGAGACAGTGGACAAGCTGCAGCACTGCTTTTATGTGGACGATTGTTTGGTGGCAGTTGCAACAGAGGAGGAGGCACTGATCCTCTGTCATGAGCTCATGTCTCTGTGCGCTAAAGGGGGATTCTGTTTGACCAAGTGGCACAGTAACAGATCTGAAGTGCTCAAGACCATCCCAGAGCCCCGCAGAGCTAAAGGCATGGAGCAGCTGGACACTGACTCCTTCATAAATGCACTAAGGCGTTTTATAGCCAGAAGAGGACAGGTCCGTGAGCTGCGCTCTGATAATGGGACAAATTTTGTGGGTGCAGAACGTGAGCTAAAAACAACGATTGCGCAGTGGAACCAGGCACAGGTGCATGATGTGTTACTTCAAAAGGGCATTAAGTGGACGTTCAACCCCCCTGCTGGATCACATCATGGAGGAGTGTGGGAAAGGCTTATTAGATCGGTGAGGAAAGTCCTGAACTCCACTCTCAAAGTACAACGCTTGGATGAGGAGGGACTCCACACAGTTCTTTGCGAAGTGGAAGCCATTATTAACAGCAGGCCCATCACCAAGGCCTCCACAGATCCTAATGACCTGGAAGCACTGACGCCGAACCATCTGTTACTGCTTAAAACCCAGCCTTCATTACCACCTGGAGAGTTCCAAGCAGCAGACCTGTACGCACAGAGAAGATGGAGACAAGTCCAGTACATATCTGATCTGTTCTGGAAGCGCTGGACAAAGGAGTACCTGCCTCTGTTACAGGAACGACAGAGATGGACTGGAGTCCAGAGAAACCTTGTCGCAGGAGATCTAGTTTTGCTAATGGACAGTACTGCACCTCGTAATTCTTGGATTATGGGACGTGTCTTGCAAACTTTTCCAGATCGCAAGGGATTTGTGCGTCAAATTCGGATTAAGACAAGAACCAGTTGCTTGGACAGACCCATATCCAAGGTGTGTTTGTTGCTGGAGAAGGAGGAGGCAGCATGAGGACGTTGCTGACCTCTATATGGACTTTGTGTTTTCGGACGTCAGATGGACTTTGCACTAATCGGTCATGACGACCAGAAGAAGGAATATTCGTTGTAATGACTTTTCATGGACTTGAGCAATTTATTAGAGATTTTTGCATTATCGTTGAAATTGATATGATGATTTATTATGTCTCCTATTGTGTTTTGAAATGTGAATTATTATGTGAGACCTAATAATTAGGGGCTGGTGTGTAAGAGACATATAGGCTGAAGATGAGCAGCACGGTGTGTTAGAGTGTGTGTGTGTTGCAGAGGGGGTGGTTCACCTGGGAGTGGGCGTGTGTGCGTGCGGAAGTGTGTGTGCGTAAAGGTGGGCACTCACCGGTGACGCAGATGAGAGAGAGAGAGAGAGAGAGAGTCAGGGTTGGGAGTAGCCGTAATTTTTGTTGACCGCTACCGCTACTCATTCATTCATTTATCCATCCTTGCTGCGCTGTGATAGCTCTGTGCTTTCAATAAATGCACCTAAGCATATTTGGATCTCAGCGTGTCTTTGTCATGGTCTACTGTGGCGCGTCATAAATCTACGTACCTGAGGACCCAAACCTCATAGACTCTCAGCGGCTAAAAGGTTTGTGTTTGGAAGCCGCAACAGTCTATGTATTTGTTTAAATATACATCTTTAGCTAGTTTAAGGCATCCACCTATATGAGGTGTTGTGCCTAAGGGCTGCTGTTTCGCAGTTAAATGGCAGGATAAGAATTTAGTAGTCATTTTTCTACATTGCTAGTTTTACTGCCAACTTCAAAGAAAAGCTAAATAAAATGGCTTAAAGTGAGAATGACATTGATGCAAGAGTACAAGTTGTTGTAAAACCACAATTTGAAATAATAACTCTTGAAGTGACATTTCTTTTGATGAACGTGAAAAAATGCTAACTGTTCCTGGCTAATGGCTACCACAATATGTACATGATATTATGAATGCATCCATGCATCTGAATCTAAAATTGAATGTAATATTTTTTTTTCTTTAGCAAGTATAATAGGATAAGTCCTGACCAAGTTTTCATATTTTAAACTACATTTTAAACAATGATGCTATAATCTGAAAGACAATTAAAGGCAATTAGGCAATACAAATAAAAAATATCAATTTAAAAAAACATGTTCTCTCCTCCGAATGTCTTGAACTAACTAACTTAATGATTCAATTATTTTATACTTACTTAATATATAATGTTCATTTATAGAAAGATCATGTCTATGTACTGGCTGAACTATAACATGGGGCCAACTAAAACTCAAAATACCATCTCGGTGACTGTGGCACTATATTGACGACTCATTCAGACATCTAAAGCAACTTTATAAAAAATCTAGTAATTTGAGGCGGACATTAGTTTGACTGCCAGGAGATATGAGTGAATTTAATCAATATATCCGTAGGCTTTTAAACAGCATGTTTTAATTATTCTGTCCATATTTATCTATCAACATTAAAGCAAAAAAATAATAAATTGGTATTAAATCATTCCCAAATGAAATCTAAAGGAAGAAAAACATAATGAATGTTGTGGTTGAATTGCTTACCCTAACCTTAACCGAAACATATAATCTGAATGTAAATAGAATAATAAAGGTCATACTTTTTTTAACAATCAGTTAATTAAAGAGTTAAAAATGCATCTGTACCAAAAACAATTATTGTAAAAGTTGTTTTAACTTCTTGCACATTTCTACAGTTTTCTATGAGCTATTTCAGCTTTGTTTTTGAGGACAGTGAGAAAAATGGTACACCTACAAGATCTTACAAAAACTTCTCTCTCCGCCCTGTTGTTTCGGCACCACAAGTAATCTTCCTGTGTTGCTGTGAATAATTAACCAATTATATGTTACATGCAGTGCTATACATATCTGTATGTTAATGCAAATGCCATCTAAACCAGCTCAAAGTCTTTTTGAAATTGACAGCATTGACACCACATGAAGGAAGAATGGATCCACTGTTCATGATAGAATAACACGCGTGAAACAAACAAAGAAATAATATCCTTCCTCCTGTCATCAGCGTAAGATTAGATCAGTGGAGTTTTTGCAGTGGGTTTGCCTTATTGTCCCTTCCTTCCTGTCATCTTCTTTTATGCTGTATTATAGCTCCCGTCTTTTTGACAATCAGGCAGTTATGAAACAGGAGAGGGAAATCTATTCATGGTACCAGACTGCTATTTATACCCTCTAGCATGCCAAAGAAAGCAAGGAACAAGGGTTCATATAGTTGAGAAAATATTTTAATAAAAAATATGCATAAGCATTAGTGTAAAATGAGTCACCTTAACTTTCGACATACATATATGTCGTGTTTTGGATTCATAGGCAAACAATATATTCTGGAGGAAGTGTTTGTGATTCCAGTTTAAGATTTATTTTTAAGAAAGCATGAGGACTCCATCAGTGTGAGGAATTATATCTCCAGAATGTGCCTACCGCAATCTTGCCAAAAAGTGTATGCCAAAATTGGCTAAGAAAAAGACACTGAAAACTATAGGGAAGGCCTGGTAAACACAACAGAATGTTATAAACCATGAAAGGGTTCCAACAACCTAATTTTCTAAATCCCTCTTGAGGAGGAGGGGTTTGATTCCTTCTATTCTATCAGTGATCGGGAGCCAGAAAGTGACAATTGGCAAATTAGACAAAACAAAGCTTAAGACGCACATGCATTGGCTTCTCCACTGGCTATGTTGTCTGCTGCTTGTTGAATTAATGGAAAATACTCAAACTTGTATCTATCCCTGTCAACATAGATATTCATTTCTCTTTTTAATATTGTTTTTGTCACTGTTATCTGACAGCATTCCATCAAGTTCTGTTCAATATTGGCTCAAAGAACAATGACATTCAGGTTTTATACTACTTTACAAACGTTTCGTAAGCGCTTAATGACATTTCACGAGTCAAGTATTATCTTATAGTTGTTTTATTATGAGGTAGAGGAAAGATTAAGTGACATTCTCAGGAAATATATCGGGACTCTAAATCCATTGTGGCATCTGTTCAAGACACCGTGGTGACCTACGTGGAATAATTTAGATAGATAATAATATATGAATGTCATAACTGTCTTGTCGTCAGTCATTGCTCAGTTTTATTGAGTACAAAATGCTAATTTGGAAGGATATCTAACAATCAAGTAAGGAATTTGTCACGTGTGTCTGTGTGTGTGTCCATCCTATCTATTCAGCAGGTGTATTGCTAGTGGCCCAAAGACATGCAATGTTGAATAGCAAAAAAATATAATATATAAACAAGCTAATAACAGGCTTTTCATGCAGTTCTTTGTGAAGCAAAAGGGGGCGGGGCTTCAGGGGTCCTTCATTAGCCATGGTAGATGCTTATAATGTTGTTAACCATTTTTAGGTTACAACCACATTCATTTTCCACTCCCTGAACTCAATGATCCATGAGCTCTTCTCTCGTAAGCAGCAATACCAGGATACATGCAATTGATCTCTCACAATACTAAATAAGCTGATAACAAGCTTTTCGTGCAGTTCTTTGAGTAGCAAAATGGATTGGGGCTTCGGGGTTCCATCGGAAACCACGGTGGATGAGTGTTTTCAATATTGGTAACAACTATTTAAGTTACAGCCAATGTCTTATTCCATTCAAAAGACCTATGAGAGGTTCTCGAGAACACTCTAAGCGGCAATACCAAGACACAGGAAATCGGTCCGTCATACGTCGATACGTTCTGAAAGGGCAAGCCTACTGGCAACAATAGAAACAGGAGGCTTATGCTGCATTCCCTTTACATTGGAAGTCGGAGGTCGGAACTGGAGTGACGTCACATCCGAGTTGACCGTGTTCCAGAAGCACTAGTTGGAAAAAGATGGACGCCCCTTTTTTATGGCTTTAGCAGTCCCCTTCGGGTTAGCCATTTTTAGCAATAACGGTTGATAACTACACTTAATTTTGTATTTTGTGAAAACAAACATTTTAGCAACATATCCATGGATAGAAGAGGAGCAGTACCAACTGTATGTGCAGTTGATTTAATGTGACGCAAAAGAAAACTTGGATTTTCTCACTTACAACTGGAATGCACCTTTATTTAGGAATCCTGCTAATCTATGGCAAAAGCATGACCCTTCCTACTCTTCCAATGATTGGCTATCTATTCTGAACAAACACACTCTCACCTGACGACCTCACCTGGAACAACAACACCACTGCACTGGCAAAGAAGGCCCAGCAACGCTGTCATGCTCTCATTCTACCGAGGCGCCACTGAGAGCATCCTCAGCAGCTGCATCATGCTGTGGTTTGGAAGCTGCACCGCCTCCAACCGCAAGAGCCTGCAGCGCATCGTGAACTCTGCCCAGAGGATCATCGGGGTGTCACTCCCTACACTACAGGACATCTACAGCATCCGACTCACCCGCAATGCACTGGGCATTGCGGGGGACCCCACCCACCTCTCCAACAGCCTCTTCAGCCTCCTGCCTTCAGGGAGAAGGTTCCACAGCCTCCGCTCGAGCTCCACCAGGCCGAGGAACAGCTTCTTCCACCAGGCGGTCAGGATGCTGAACTCTCTCCCTCCCTCCCTCCCTCCCTCCCTCTCTCGCTCTCTCTCCATCCTCCGTCCCTCCCTCAATCCTCTGTCTCTCACTCCTCCCTCCCTACCTCTCTCCCTCCATCTCTCCTCTCGCTCCCCCTCTCTCCTTCCCTCACTCTCTCTCCCCCTCTCTCATCTCCCTCTACCCCCGCTCCCATCTCTCCCCTGACCTCTCTGCCCTCCGTCCCACCCACCTTTCCCCACAGCCTCAATGGAAATGTACCAGGACATTAATCCCCCTCCCTCACACACGCGTCCCTCATCCAGCACCAGTGACTTTCTATTCTCCGCTGCTACTGAAAATGTACTTTGCACAAAGTATTTTTTGCACTAAAGAACTACTTGCACTACCGTCAAACTGTGTTGATTGTGTCAAACATATGTATATATTACTTAGTTTTTCTTTGTTTTCTGTATACCCCCCCTTTTTTCTACGCTCTTATCTTTTTATGTTATATGTTGTTGTTTATATGTGCACTGTGGGACTGCCAGAAACGGCATTTCAATTTCCTGTATGTATAACACATGTGGAAACTTTGACAATAAAATGGACTTTCTTTGACTTTGGAAGGCCATTAAATGAACGGGCATTGCACTGTTCAGATTGAAATGACAAACTGTGTACTGTGTGCATTTCCCCCCCCCCCTACTACTGCATTTGGCTTCATTAGTTCTGACTCAAAAGCCAATGTTCTCATAGAATATTCTATGACATCCACCCACGCTGTCATGCGCCTGCACAAATGGGGACAGGGATCACTAATGAATGTATTGAAAGATTGAGAGAATGAAAGGGACACACACTGATCGATTGCAACAGTTTCCTGAAACACAACAAACGCCTACATGTGTTCAAGCCTTCCCCTCTACCTAGCTCTCACGGACCTTTGCCATTCAGTATGTGACCCTTAACTATAGCTGTGCTGTCGATATGGCGTCTCCTATAGCTTTCTGCAACCTTCTGACCTCCTTTCTCTATAATGCCATTTTTCAGTTGTTCATTTGCAGTAAACACCTCGCTAAATTATAAACCCGGTATGAATGCACACAGAGAACGACCACGACAGGAGATTGAATTTTATTCCATTAGAAGCACTTTTAGAATTGGCTAGGTACATACCACTGCAGCATACTGACCCTTTTCATTTAAGCCCCCTGTGTACCATAACAGCAAACCACCACTTTAAGTACTAATACATGTAGGCATGTATGTGGCAATGCTTTTATGTATCTGGGTAGTTAGCTGTGTTTTTTTTTTTATGGATAACAAGTCCCTAGAGGAGGTGAAATGCTGCTGCCTATGGTGCAGTGTAGAGCTTAGTTAGCTGGACAGCTTGTGGATGGTAGAAAAGCCACTTGGACACATAATTGAGTCTGGAAAAATGTTTATGTCGGCAAGACTGTTTGTTTAATTGTATCTAAATTAATAGTTTTGCATAGTTTTTTAATGTCTGTGGATTATGCTAAAGTTATGTTTGGTATTGTATACAACAGCAATTAAAAGGCATCAACCCAGTCAGACGCCGGGCAGTCTGCAAAGGTGGATCGATATACGTTTCTGATGGTGTAAACATGTAAACGTGTCAGTCTCGTTGTCTATGTTGTTTACTTTGAGTTGTTTTTCATCAATTTGGTTTGATTGTAATATATGAATGAATATATAACTAAAATCAGAGTTATTTAATATCTGGGATTATTAATAGAGACTTCTAATGGATGACTGTTTTTTTTCTTGCAATTGAAACACATATAACCTTACGTTCCGGCTTCCAGTCTAGAGATATCCAGAAATGATACAAGTATTGGCCTCAGGCATCACAACACCATACAAAATGCATTGTTTATTTGGATGATGTGATTAACTGCATTTTTACAAGAAATCTTCACACATTGAGGCATCAATCTCGGCAGATAATGTCAAAGAAACGGACAAAATATACTAATAGAGGAGGAGGATGCAACATATAACAAACCAAATATTTAAAGCAAAGGTAGAACATACAAGCAGAACAGGCTAACAAGCTTACTAGTGAAACTGTGGTTTGTGAAGCTAAATTCCTTTTCAAAAGACCTTTGAATTGGTGCTGAATCTGTATGGAAATACAGTAGATGCAAGGCTTTACTATTAAACATAATATGCAGATCAGCTTTTTCATGCTGCATTAATCTTTGAGAGCTCGGCATTCAGCAATGGACACTTATATACTGAGTCTCTATTAGTAAGAAAGACCTTGGGTTGGTGTTTCTATACAACTAAATGATTAAACTAAATACATTTCTCATTCCACGCCATAGCAGCATGGGTGTTAAACTCAATTAAAATGCATCACACATTGAAAGTATGTGGGAATAAACTGATTGGTAATCAAACAGCTGCTCTGGACAACTTTGAAAGAGTTTCAATGCGTTTAACTGTCAGTTTTGACAGTTATTCCATGCAGAGAGTTCAGCTTTTTAATGATGCGATGGGGTCATTGGGAATCTTATAGCGGAAGGCCATACGGAATCCAGTCACGCTTCCTCTTCCTGTTTTCCTATTCCCTGTTCTTCCCATTCCTTTATGAGAATTTTCAATGAGATAATTTATTTGAATATTTGTTTATTACTCTTCTCATTATTAGAAACTTAGAAACAAACTGCTTTATCAGTATGAGCAATGACTAGAACATGGCTATGCTAAATACAAACCGTACCTAGTCTTTTGCTGACAACATTTTGGCCTTTGTCTTTTCTTAGGAACTGACATCTTGAGAAAAATGTGGTCTCATTATAACCAGAGCACCTGCAGAGAAATTCATACCAGACATGTTATGATCCACTGAGGTACAAAAGGAATAAAGCCGTAAGTACTTTCAGAGTAAACACAATACACCAGTGCCTGTTGTAAAGCCTCAGCCTTCATGTTTCTCTGTTTTAATGTGACATTTTTAATATTCTAATAGTCAAGGCTTTGTTTTTTATTTGAATCAGATAAAAAAAAAAGAACACCTGTCTTGGACCGTGCGAAGCTAATATCAACCTGTCATTAATTATTTCAGGCAGACGTAGAGAGGGAGGGGGAGCGGCGCTGCTCAGTGTGAGAAGGCGATTGCTGTTATTGCATCTTTACAAGCTTCAACAATGTTTTTATCTTCTGAATCAGACAAAAAACGTTTCATATTCAGAAAGATTTTGTTGAAAATCAACAAAAACCCCAAAACAACCAAAAAACGAGCTTTTGACATAAATCCATGATTATCTCATTGTGAAATTTCACAGACTTTGAAAGAGCTTGTTGCATATAAGGAAAAATGGACTTCAGCACAACAGCAAAATAGAGCAAGACGTTTCAATTTACAAATATGTCATGACATTTGCATACAGCTGCGGGAAAAAATAAGAGACCACTTCAGCATTATCACTTTCTTGTGTTTTGTTATTTATAGACATGTCTTTGAGTTAAAACAATTGATTTCTTTTTTATTATATTCTATAAACGACTGACCACATTCTCTGTATTGAAATTCAACAGACACAGAATGACTGCCATACATCTAGAGATAAAAATGTAAGAAAAACGGGGCTGTATATGCAGGCAGAAAGGGAGTACCTTATATAAGTTACCCCTTTCTGCCTGATTTGTTCTGTAAGTCTAAAGATTGACCATATGAAAGAAAAGCAGCTAGAAGGTAATTATAAGACCTTCAAATGAGCACAGTGTGACAGATTCAGGCTGAGGGGCTTGACTTCCAGTATTCTTCCAATAATTCTTTCCATCACATGATGATATGACCCCAGGTTCAAATTTTGCTGTAAGGAATAAAGAAATCCTTCTGGGACCAATTGGCTTAACAGAAAGACAGTGGCTTACATCCTCTTAGCCATCAAACACCTGCAAGAAAGGCTTCAGACATTTACAGGAGCGTGAATAACTGGCATAAGCTCCCCACAGACTTCCTCAAAACAGAATCACCTTTTACTGTAAACGGGCTGATGTGATTCACAAGGACATGAATCGAAGATATACTTCTAGTATGGTACAGTATGAGAAATGCAGGGGCAAAGCAGAAGCTCGTCACACAAACACTGGGGTTATCTTCACACAGAGCACTTACTAAAATATAAGGTTTTAAGTATTTATCATTCAGGTCAATCCAATGTTGGATGCAGGGAAAATAATGTCCAGACAGGGGCAATGTCTCAAGCCATATAGTCTATTATCAAAACAGAAATTGACTTGCTCTGTCCATAGAATGTGTATGTTGCTACACAAGGCCTAAAGCGTTATATTTGAAGCTCTATATGCAATATGCCTGTATTAATATTTGATCAAATGCATATATGAAAGAGTGATGAGCCCAAATAGAAGTATCAACAGACTCTGTAGTTGTTGGAGAAGAAAAACAGACCGTGAAAGGACCTGCAAAGCCAAAGCTATAAACATCTGAAGCTATTTGAAGGCATAAATCCCATGAGTGGATTTGTCATTAGTGGATTTATCACCTCCAATACAATTGATTTGCTACGGTTACTTCTTGAATGAGATATGCCCTTTGTCAGTGCAATCTAAATCTCCGCCCAAAGCCATTAATTTAGACATCTGTCTGTTTATGTGTTATAAACGGGGCCAAATCTGCTACTACACAGAAGATTAAATGTAACACCATTGTGAATGATGTACAGGGAGCAAGACATTAAGGAACTGGTTACCATTACAAGTTAATCAGGCAGATTTTTATACAGGGTCACCACTGATATCCTAATGCAGAGGTGGACAACTATTTTGGCCCTGAAAGCCCTGTCAGGTGAATTAAATCACTCCCTTTCACCATTAAATGTGTGGATGGCACTGGATTTTAAATGTTATCTGTCATTAACAGCTATTAAGGCTTCCCCGCCTAATTGAAAACTAGTTTGTAACAAAATAGGGTCGGATAATGAATCACATTTTAGTTAAAATTGCACTATGGACTTTAATAATCAAACCACAGAAAGCACACTATTCGTTATATATATTAAAATACCTTTTTGAATTAAATATGGTGAAGCTAAAGAGATATCCATACTTGCTAAAGGTTTTCTGTAAACTTAAGAAAAAAGATCCTTTAAAAAAAATTCTAACGATAATATGAACTTTGGTTCAAAAATGATAAATCCCTACAAAACTGTGAGTCATATAGCAGTTGTAATATCATTGTTGTATATATTGTACCTAAGATCAGCCATGTAGTCTTTTAAGTGTGTTTATGTGTGCTTCTATGCAGATGACACACAAGTTTATCCCCTGATCAATATAATAAATTCAACAATTGATATACAATTAAAATGGACATTTCTCCAGCTCAGAAAAAAATATCATTCCTTTATAAACATTTTCTTATTGAATAACACCTAGTTGGAAAATACAGTATACATACAGTATGTGAGTTCAAAAAGTAAGATCCTCTGAAAAACAGCAAAAAGTATTTGTTGGTGGATTTTTCAGGAACATCTTTGGATTTGAGTTTGTTGGTGTCAAAAAAAAAGACATTAAAGACTTTATCTTTGGTTCTGTAAAGAGCATTTTCTGACATGTTATATACTAAATAGTTATTGAATATTCACAAATCTTATCGTCAGATAAATATATAACAGATATTTGCAGTTGTTAAACTTATCTAAATAGGGAACTAAAATGAGTTGTATCAATATTGAGTCAACATCTCCTTAAGACGATCCCCCTCTCAATACACCACCAATACAAGCATATTCCGCTCCAGTAATGTTGTGGCATTCAGATATGAAAGCAACTGGCCAGTTTCAGCTAACTCCTTGAAGGACAACCTGGCAAGTAGCCCAGAACAAAACCAAGGCACATAGCCAGATTTATAAGAGCGATGCTGTTGACAAGAAACCATGCTGAACGAAGCAGGCAGCAGAGAAGAGACCCGCAGCAGCCCGTAAACTGAAGCAGACAGTAAGCTGAACACATCGGACACATAGTTGATTGAATCTGTCAGGTCTCTGAATGCCACAGGCTGAGTTAACTGTCATCTGACTTTACATTGTACTTTGCCCCCAAAAGAAACATTTCAAGCCTTTCAAATGCCACTTTATCGTCAATGCCAGGTCACTTAAAAGTGACTCATGTCTGTTTCCTGGTCAGGCTTTGGGAGCATTCACTTCGATGCAACGGGATTAGGGAATTAGGAAAACAATTAAGCTATTGTATTCCCTTACAGTAACATAATACAAAAGAACGTTATCAGATGACTGTTGCTTTTCAAATTTGGGGATTACTCGTAGTATTACAATGTTAAAACACCCTCTAAATTAAGAATGATACATTACAAAGCAAACACTAATAAAGTAAAACACTTCATGAGTCTCAGAGTGAAACGCAGCTCATCTTCCAGTTGTGGAATACTGGAAATATTTGAGTGAAGATACTTTCCACCACTGCCGGGTGTGATAACATGTCCTTTGTCTCTATTCTTTGTTCCCATTTGGTAGACCGTAATATGTTTTACATAGTATCTTGCTTTCCTGTATGATTCTCTGTACTCGTGGTCAGATCCCTGTAGCACATGTTGGTGCAGGCATCTGTCCTTTCAGATGCAATGTATCAATGTTGTTGAACGTTTCACTCTGTATTCATTTAGAAAACCTGGTGAAATTTTTCCACAACAGTAACCATACAATGTGAATCATTCAATAGGTTAATTATCTTGCCCTAAGACACCTCAACATATCAGGTCTAACCACTGACTATCCCGTTGCTGATACACCACTCTCTATCCTGAGCCACAGCTGTTGAAAAATACCTTTCTTTACGAGAATCTATTTGAGTGTCAATAAGTGAATAAAAAGGGAACTGTTTCCATCCGCTGGCTGTTCATGTAGAAAGTATAATGATCTGCAATTGGATCCGCACATTAACAGACATATACTGCTGACGGTATAGTCATTGATTTATGATGATTGCATAATAAAATATAATGATGTTTGAGTTCATTTAATCCCAGTAGCATCATTGTCTCCATTTAATATTGCTAGCTCATTTAACACTGCCAGTGTTAATATACCTTTCCATTCAGAACAGTTCATTTACCAGTCACACAAGAAATATAACAGCTCTAATTGTGAATATAATATAATATAATATAACATTTGTCAATGACAGAAACTAACAAATGTAAACGTTGTTTTTTGAAACTGTGAATTCTGCCTCATATACATGTTTGAACAGCTTTATGCCGTTTAAGAAAACCTCTTACAGGTTATTACAGGGAATATTCACAGGTTCAGATAACCTCCAACACACACTTCTTGGGATAGGTTGAATATATTTGCTTATAAATTAGCAGCTTCCTTTAGGTGATGAAATAGCATTTGTCTACAAAATATGCTGTTTTTAACATTTTTCTGTCAAAAAATGGGAAATCTACAAAACAAAGAAATCAATTTGTTGTGTTACATAAAACTAAACTAGAAATATTCAATTCTGACTGCATGTGATCCATTTAGCAAAGCCATAACATGAAATATGATTAGCTGGGCATTGTGTAAATTACAATTTCTCTCATTACTCCAATCCTTTACCTTATTGGCTTCATCTGAGTTTAATTCAATATTTGGGTCATGGATCTAGGAATGGCAAAGTCGGTTCATTGTGTTACTACTTTGGTCCAAATATCTAAAAAACTACTGGATGGATTGCATAACAATTTGTACAAACATTCATGGTAAACGGACTGCATTTATATAGACCTTTTTTCTCTGGTCTTTGCCATCACTCAGAGCACCTTTACATAATCAATCATCATTCATACATAGACAAAGGCTACCATTCAAGGAACCACGTGTTCAGCATGAGTGATAAACATATACATGGACTCAAAATTAGTTTAGAGCAATATGGAGTTCGGTATCGTGCCCAAGGTTCGGTAGCTTGCCCAAAGACACTTCGACATGTTCAGAATAGGGGCTGGGGTTTGAACCGATGACCCTCCCAGCACTAATTAGCCAGAATTAAGGTTAGGGTCTTGTTGGATTTTTGTTAATAAAAAGTATTAAAACTGACAGTGTTTGAAGCCCTGATAGTAATTGTGGTACAGTGTTACACTGCTGTTACCAACAAAGAGAATGTTCCCTGTATATACCTGCACTTGTTTAAAATGTGCGCAAAGGAACGTTTAAGTGATGGTAGAAGGAAAGACTGAAGCAGCAAAATATTCTCAATTCATCATGTACAAACTCGTACCACCTGGATGTGAGGAAATTCTGTGTGAAGAAATACAAAACCACATGCTGAGTCACATTTTTTATGGTAAATCAGCTTCCACTCTGTTATCGTGTGTGATGGGTTTGATTTATTCACCCTGACAATGTGAGATCCTCAGAAGTAGAGTCAACAGAGAAGAGACGTTGTGAAACTGTCCCACATCAAACAGACCTGAAGCATTTCCAGAATTCAATGCATATTTCAACATTCCTCTGTTGAGTCTTAAATGCAAAAGACACCAGTGCTGCCTTTTTTTCATGCACTGCTTTTCAAGTTTGAAGAGTTGCTAGACATACAAACACATAGAGTTGCGCAGGAATGATTCCTAAAACCCCGGACTGAGATAGCACATTACCACCGTTTTGTCCAGTTTGCTAAATTATGGGTCAACCTACAATAATATGTTAGAGCTGCAGCTGTCATGATCCTTGGTTCGTGTCTGTCATGTCCTTGTGTTTTATTTTGAGATGTTTTCCTTCATGTTAAGCTTCACTTCCTGTCTGCGTTTCCCTCCTGTTCCTGATTGTGTCATTGTGTTCACCTGTAGCCCCTGTGTTTCTCCTCACCCTTCCAGCTGTCTCTCGTCTTGTGATTACCCTTGTGTATTTAGTCCCTGTTTCCCTTTTGTCTGGTGTTCGGTTGTCGTCATTTCTTCCTTGATCTTGTCCAAGATCCCTGCCTGTTCCTGTCGCCCTTCATGTCTGAAGCTAAGTGTTTCTCATGTCCTGTGTTCCCCTTACTTCGTGTTTTCGTCAACAGCTTTTGAATAAAGCTCGCTTTTTGTTTTCAACCCTTACCTGCTTCCCCTTGATTTACTGCACTTGGGTCCTGTTTCCCCAGCCCTGACAGCAGCTCACTGTGAAGTAATATTTTACCTCAACATGACGGTTTTACCAGCAGCTGCTGTACAATTCAGTTGTTCAATGCCTTGACATTTATTTGATGTTTAACTAATCCGCCACTTTCAAAAACATTTAGCAAATCTGTTAATGAAATGTGTTACTGGAATGTATGGGCCTTTCATGCAGTGAATTATGTTATAATGTCAAACTCCACATTGGTGCTATGTGCAAGAGTCATTTTTAATTCAGTGTTAATGTCCTGATAGGATTGGATAAATATTGAGTTAATTTTTGACTGTAACTGCACCTGCAGATAACCTACACTTAATATGGACCCAAGGTTATACTGTTCTTGAATTCCTATCTTATTCGCTCTCTCTCGCACACACTACATTCAATTCTCCATTTAATAAGCATGCTATTCCTATTCGTCACTTTCTCTGCATAATCCTTCCTCCTGTCTGCTGATCTGATCTAATTACCGTTTTAATAGTCTAAGAATGTATGTCCTGATATATCTCTAATGAAGCAGCAGTAGCTACAACATGAAAGACTACCGCAGTAATGTTGCATTCATAGAAGGGTAGCATAACTGCAGAACTGTAAAAATATACATGCGTCAGGCTATGGACAACTCCGGAGTGGTCTTTGAGCACATTTTACAAATTCCAGACCCTCATTTCTTTATTGGGGCTATAAAAGTGTTTGTACTTGATAGTTATTTTAGTTTAAAAACATATATATGCTTCCCAAGGACATCGTGGACTGACACAGTATTTGTAGTACCACTGTTTGGCTACATGGCTGGCTTGGGAGCTTGGGCTTCACATCAGCAGCAGCCATCTGGTTGGTTTCAAAAAATGCCTCAGCAGCAATGACATATATTTTATTGCAACATTTTGGCGGCTGAAATTAAGAAAATGTAATCATCAAACGCTTAATGGGAAGTATCCGTGATTAAGAGCAGTTCCAAACGGAACAAGCTAGTGGGATGTAGCGACAGTGCCACATCTTCCATTATTACAATATTATCTCTGGTCTCGTTGCAGCATTAGTAATTAATTATCTAAACATAAAGTTATTGTTGTTTTCTCAATAATACGCAATTGTCATTGATGGGATTGAATTCCAAATGTTGATACGTGATCCTTTGCTTATTTGTGGCTGTATTACCAAACCTTTTTTTATCAAAATAACCAATTCTACGCCCTTGCCCATGCTGCAAATGTGAGGACCGGTTGTGATTGGCCCGTCTCAATAACTTTGATTGGACAAAAAAAGATTTGTTTGGTTTTGAGGCAACCTTGTTTAACAATGTTTCCCTTTTTAAACAGTCCCTCTCTGAAAGCAGTCAAATTACCTTAAAATGATAGTTAATAACGATTGCCACTTCTAGAAAGTCGAGGGAGAGTGCATTTTTTCTCCTAATGTGAAAATTGAGGCAATTTCAAACGTTTGAGTGAAGAGACTAGAAAGGCCATTATGGCTGAATAACATTGAGGTAGCCAAATTGCCCGTTGATAAGCCAAGTAAAAGGGAATTCTTTTGAATCCCAGTAACACAGTAAAACAATGGCGTCTGTATGAATCAGAGATGTGTTCCAATCCTAGAGAAAATTGCATTTGTAAAAAGGATCTTAAAGTTGATAATGATAAGACAATTCCAGTAAAACCTTTAGTCACATCTTGTGCCATTTATTACAAAATGTAGTTTATTTTGATATATCAGTTTATTTAATAAACAAATGGAACAAATTAAACGCATAATTTTTTCATGATGATGAACTAAAATACGTAGAATTGATTCCTTAAGAACATTGTGTCTGCTTCCAAACAGGGTTTCACTGAGAGAATTAGCCCCACCATAGTGACACAGTTAATCACTCTTCAATAAGGAAGGATTGACATCTCATTCAGGAAGTGTTTCTGTATTAATATCCAGAGTTGGGTGTAAAGAGTTACAAAAGTAACGGAGTTACAGTAATGTATTACTTTTTGCTGTAACGCAGTAATATAACGCATTACTTCTGAAATGTGGGTAATATAATACCCGTTACAATTCTCAGTTACGCAGTTACAACACATTTTAATGCAAAATGATGTGGTGTTTTGTTTCTAAGAATTCACAAACATTGCGAGACATTCCGACACCAGAGAAATAATTGTGCAGGTAGAATAGTAACTCAGTCAGCCTGTTTACTGTTGGTTCAGAGGGCTGCAGAAACAGATTCGCAATCGAGAGCTGCAGGCTCTGAGAAAAGACAAGAGAAAGACAGGAGTGCGCGCAGGCCAAAGCAACAGAAGGTAACTGTCTCTCGGTCTGCTGCTTGAACCCCGAGAAGTTGAGAGACTTGTGGCAGAGGGTTGAAGATCTGCAGCCTCTGTCCTCTGTGGAATCGCCGGCTTTTAGAAAGCTTGTCAGCAAAATCCCCGTTAACACACCAATGATAAGGTGAGCTAACGCTGCCATAGAGACTTGTTTATATACAGCAGGTCACAGGGCCGTGCAGAGGCTCCACTAACATGTTATTAATGACACACAGAGACGTCATGGTACCGGTATCACATATTATCCAGCCCACTTAAACGGAGCATGAGTTTAATTTCAGCATACTGCCATAGATACCTTTAATTGATGAGGAGCAATAAACTACATTTTAACATTTAAAGCCCTACCTTTGCAGTTATTTTGGAGAAAGTAACTCAAAGTAACGCAAAAGTAGTGTAACGCATTACATTTCAGAGACATTAATAATGTAATGTAAGTTATTACTTTAAAAAGACAGAAATAAGTAATATGTACTGTACATTTTGGAAGTAACTTGCCCGTCACTGTTAATATCATGGTATGGTGACATTATTCAACAAAAAGAGAAAAAGGAATTGTAATTTGCTGCAGTATGAGCATGTCCTGTATAGCGTGTAAAGATAAATGTGGGCAGTTTCAGTCATGGGGTCATCTGGGGTTCAGATATCAACGAGCGCAGTTTGGGGGTAACGTGCAAGAAAACAATTATACATGACCAAAGTCCAGTAAAGGAGAAATATTGTTGTGTCTCATCAAAGATGTTAATCTTGTCAAGTTTCTTGTTTGGGTCCTCATGCCCCAGGTCTATGGTCTCTTGACTCCCTGTCACTGCCCTCGTCAGCCCCGCCCCTGATTGTTTCCACCTGTTCCCTGTTACCTCATGTTTAAATAGTCCTGTCTCCCCCTGTCTTGTGCCAGTTCGTCTTGTCCTGTCTGTGGGTCAGTAACCAGTGTACCAGCATTGTTTTTTAATCCTCCATGTGAACGTCTTGAGTTCTTGTTGTATTTGTACATTTTTGGGGGGAAATAAAGTATTTTTTAAATACTTTAACTCTGTCTCCTGGGGTCGTGCATTTGAGTCCTACTGCCTTGTGTTTAAAGTTTGTGAAAAATATAATGTGTAATAAATGGGATATCTGTACAAGTTTTACATTTATTATGTTAAGTAACTGGTCATGACCCAAAATGAAGTGTTTATGGTCAGGTATCATAGGTTTAGGGAACGCATTAGTCTCAAAGTTTTAGAGAATAGCCCAAATCGTTTTTTAAAATTATGAATCGGCCAAATGTGTGTCTAGCTTAGAGTTATTATCTTGGTAGTATGCGTGCATGTGAGTCCACAGCTAATTTCACATACAGTGTTACGCAACCCATTAGCCAAATACCTGAAAGGCCTACGTGATTTGTTTGCGGTCTAGACATGATGGTTTGTATTCATTCAATCAAACACAGGTGACCTTTTAAAACACATCTGGTGGGGATCTGCACCTGGAGGAATTATCCAAGTTCAATCAGATTTGATAGTTCTAAAACTCCCCAATGGCTAGAAAACGTTGATATTGGAAAATTCTGTAAATCCAACAAACGTAAATCTTCTTTCTTCTTTCAAATATATCTGCAAACTAAAAAGGCTAATGTAAATGATAGAGAAAGTTAATGGTTTTGGCATAAAAATAAGATTACGGAAGTATTTTGTGTAGCTTTTAAACAACTTTTTCAAACTAAAAATGGAACCCCCGCCACACTACATGCTCATTCATCACATAAACCACCACATCCTTACATTTGCTTTATGCCACATTATGTCCCGTATTGACCCTTAATGTTGGCTTAACAGTGCATGAAGAGTGTTTAGCGGTACACACATCATCCCTGTCGCAAAAGTAAAAGGTTTTCAGTATCTCAGCAAAACAGCTTTTGTTTTAGCTTGACCACCGTGCAAGTTGGACTTCTTCCAATGGCTTTGATAAGGTTTTATGAGCTCAGAGGTCGCAAAATGTGTCAAAAACCACCACACCATGAAATCCTTCCACTGAAATTTGAACACGAACATTGAGCCGGAAAAGGTTTCCATTGGCTATCTATTTGCAATGTGTGTTTGTCTATCCAGTGGAGTCAGTTCCCACATGTGTTTGACATTGACATGGTTTAATGATCACCCACTAAATCACAATGTAGTGACAGCCTCACTTTGAATCATTTATGAGGTCAAGTTTACTGTAATCACAGCTGTGGTTATGTTTCACCTTTACTCGCACCTGTTGAAAGAAAACCATTATAACAAGGTGAAGAACTACTTAGTGAAGGTTATCGCGATGGCGACTTCAATCTTCTCATTTAGGCTACAGTTAAATAATGGATCCTAGATTTGAATACCCCACTCTCCCCAACATAAAAGGCTCGGAGCACAATGCAAAAATATACATGTTATTTCCATGAAATTATCTTCTATAACTGGTGTGTCATTGACCTACCCTTCAATAAGAGAGGGTGCTGCACTGAGAGTAAGTAAAGTGAGAATGAATGCAATAAATTACAGTAGATCCTTTACGATATCCCTTGGGAACCATCTGTTGAAGAATGAGATAAAGTAATGAATGGCAGTGTTTTGACATTAAGTTATAAACCGGGTTTTCCGTGCCTACCTAAAATAAATCGGGACTGCCTTTGTATTATTGGCACACTCCTTGGTGAAAATTTGGACAAAAAAAACATTCTTTGAATGCAGGAACAACAGGGTTTTTGATGAACTCATACCAACTGTGTACACAAGTTACGGTTCGTGATCGTGGAGGAAGCAGTGGTATGAATCATAAATTAATGTAAGGGATTTATCGCAGTACATTTTTTCAATCATCATTATATATTAATACTAGTAGAGTCAATTGAAAAAAATGACAGGCTTAAAATCATCTTACTGATGTCCAGTGTCTCAATCAGTGCAAGACATGTGCCAATTCCTTATTGCCATGCGTTTCACGGTAAAAATCTGCACTACAATTCGCTGAGATTTTTGGGTCAAATTTAGTTATTCTAATTTCTCTTTAATGGGTTGAGGTTTCCAGATGAATCTCAAGCGTTGACGTGGTAAAATTGATCACCGTGGTTAGTTAATAGTATGAATACTTTCTATGTTTGTTTCCGATAAATATATATACCTGTCATTGTTTTTTTTCTCAATTTAGTCAAATCTGTTTACTGTTGTTACCGTAGTGAATGCTGTAGCCGCATCTGCCTCTAGTAGTAGTATCGAAAAGATTCAAAAGATAACCAGCCATATAATATAAAATAAACACAGTTCTTTTTCACTGATGTCTTAAATAATGCAATAACTTGAAATGCCAGCACCAGAATTCAAATGAAGAAGATGACAGTGTTCTATAATGAAACAAGAAGAGGTGAGAGACTAGCATAGGCTATTCTAACATCTTTTGTTAAAGTAGTAGGAGTAGGACAGTTACTCCGTATGGGGAAGTTTAATACACTGTCAATTTCTCCTACGGTCCAACATATTCCTAATAAACCAGCCGGCCAGATGAGACTGTTCAGGAGGAGAGTGACAGACAGACTCAAGCCAGAGAAGATTACTCCATTACGAAGTGGCTTTGACCCAGTATGGCCTTTAATCCCACAACTGGCTCTAGAACACACCTGATAGGATGTTGTGTGTACTCACAGTAAGAACACAGTCGCTCACATCATGTGGATTTTGTAAGGCAGTCACTGTTCATGCATGCTGCCGTTTTTCTAGCATTTGCCCAAAAGAAATGGAGGGAAAACTCTGCACATGCGAGTAAGACTTTCAACACTAAATTGAAAACTCACTTGATTATGTACCCGTTTGAAAAGCTTACATAAATACAATCCAGTTTGCATTGTCTAAAATAACTGTATTTCTCAGAATTTGTGCTGGAAATAAATTATTACTGCAACATATTGAAAAATGAAAAGAGCCCTGGACTGGATGATGCCGATGGAGACACCAAACCTAATGCTATGGTAAAACTCCCTGCAATCTGCTTCACAATTGAGCTAGTGCATCCTTCAAAAGATCAGTTGTGAAACAGCTCTGCGCTGATGTTTGTCATTCTAAGGAGAGTGCAGGGACGCCCGACTAAAAGGACCCTCAACGTTGCACAATGCATAAAATAGACATTGAGCGCTGCACGCAAAGTTGAAATAACCTTTATTGCTGACCTTTTGACATGCTAACGGTAGAAGCTAACGGTGCTTAGTGAGCCATTGCTCCACTTTATCTTTACATAGCAATAAGTATTTTTTTTGTCAAATAATGGCTGACAAGTTATCAGGGAATTCACAAGTCAATCAATAGGCTAATATACAGGTGCTTTTCTAGCAAAATATAGTATGAGGGCGCTAATGTCACTTCTGGTCAAAATGACGGCCCCGCCCACTTTCCGGCAAAAATAATGGTTTCTTCATGTCCTAAAGCTGCTGAGTCATATATTGCACCACAAACAACAAAGACATCCAGAGAGTTACAGTTTCTTTACTTCCTCTACTGAAAAAAAGGGAGTAAAAGAGACTAATTCAGAAATCACAGTTCCAGTGTAAGCCTGCCACTCGTCCACCGGCAGACCCACCGGACATCCATCCCCTATTTATTCAGAACTCTGTATAAACAAAGCTGTCTGTGTCGTCTGACGTTCTATTTGACATGATTTGCATATTTTTGTATACAGTTTTTGACAAACAGAAAATATTGTTTTCTGGCATCACTTTAAAATGTTATGGGAAAAATCGGCATTTTGGTATGAGGCGCAGCACCCCTGTAACCCGGTTTAGACCAACCCTAGTATATGTTGTACACAACATGTAACATAGTATAATGGAGTAGCCTGCCTACTTTTAGTCAGTGATCTGTATGTTCTATGTTCAATTTAATGTGGATTGCTCTTTAAATTTCAATTTGCTAGGTTTTTTTTTCCAATTACTCTTGAGCTTTTCTAGATTTGAATAGCAGGCGAATAAAAGAGTGAGACTAAAGATATCAGCCTACTTTGAGTGACAGCTCTCAGTGTAAAGCACTTTGCATGACGGCTTACTGTAAAAAGTGACATTTTATTGCATGCTTAATGTTTTTCTGATGTGAAATAATGTGAACAAGTTTCATCCTCTGTGTGGGTTTGTGTGTGACTACATAAGTAAATGAATCATTTATTATCCCTACCAGGAAGCATGTCTGTTGCTTTTTATTTTTCTGTTACACAATCTTCTACATACTTTGAAGCCCCCCTAACACACACATGCACACACACATTCCAGTGTTTGTAGTTTTGATGATTCATTTTAGCAATCTGCTTGTTGTCTGAACATGCTGTATATCTGCAGCTATTTGTATAAACCACAAACAATCAACGTGTTTATAGACTTGGTAGTTTACAGTAATGAATACATTGTGTTATTGGTAGTAATAACTCGAATTGTTAAGAAGAACTTATTTTTATGTGTGCTCCTAAGGGTTCTTTAATTGGTTGGTTTTTGGAGACCTAAATTGTGAATTTGTTATTTTTCAAATGTATTTAGCAGGCTGTACCACTGTAGAGGAATAATGAAAAGCAGACTGTGGTTCAAGAGTCAAGATTATAAATTCATCCCTGGGGAAATTTATCTGGCTCATAAAGGATGCCATATAAAATATAAATAAAGTTGTAGTGCAGTAACAGACATAAAATACATTATACCGATTGACATGAAGAGCATTCAGATACTCTCATTTCAAACCGGCAGCGTGTCTGGAATTGAGGATTGAAATGGAGGGTTGAAAGATAATTATTTATTTTAAAGCCAATTCAGGCATCTTCTCATGTATTTAATTGGAAGTCTATTATGTCTACCTGATGGGAGCAATTTGTATTCTGAAGACAGAACATGGACTATAAGAGGGTAGCTCCCTCAGGCCATTACTTTCATTGCTGTGCACCAGTCTGTTTATTTCTCACTTTTAATTAACTTACAAACTCAAGCTGAAATTCTGTACAGTAATACTCATTATACACGTCATGTTAAAGAAATATCATGACCCTTTGTCCAAGCCTAGAACACCTGAGTCTGCGTAGAGTCACTGTCCGGTCCTAGTGGATACAGAATTCACAAGTGCATTCCAAAATACATCAATTATCAAAATGCTAGTTCTGCATTCAAAGCTAACTCAGTTTTGTTTAGTATGTGACAATGATGTCAATAGGCTGGCATTTAATCCATTTTTTTAAGTGCCTGGTGGTAAAATGTCTGTCATGAGCTCATAATACATACAATGTCAACAATATTAGCTAACAGACACATGTGTAGGCTTACTGAGAAGGATATGTGGGTATTAGAAACAGCAGCCGGGAGCAGGCTTGTGAGTTTTCATGTTGTTCTAAAATAAAGTGAATTATGGGTAATATGGTACTAGATCGAACATTCTACTCAGGACACATTAAGAAGCTCTATGATCACATAATTGAAGTAAACCAACACGGAATCCGCAACACATGTTAAGGATTTCTCCTGAATACAAATTTAAAACAGCTTTGGACCTTTATTTTTAGACATTGTTTCATCTTCTTAAATAGGCTCTATAAATCATTCAGATTCATGTCTGACAACAAGAGAGGAATGTGTACATTTCCTGGAAGAAAAAGCCAGGACCCCATGATACCCTAATCTATACATGTGTCCACCTTATAATTAATGAGTTCTTTCCACAGATGGTCTCAGTTGGTTTCAGTTGATGTCTGTAAGGCTTTTTAAAATGTATGCTTTCTTAAAACAACAGTATGAGATGTGATACATGGTATTCACCTGTGTGCATAACGCTGCATGTAAGAATGCGGTACATGATAAATCTATTTACAGAATTGAGTCCAGCAGTGTTTTAAGCTGTCATCATACAATGTTAATATGGACTGTGCAAGTCCTACGCTCAAAAACTGACCTAATTTTAACTTATGTAGGTAACATTTACCAAATGTACGTCATTTATGCACGCAACTTAACCTACTTAACAATTGTTCTAACAGTAATCCAAACCATAAGCTTTTCCTAAACCTAGCCAAGTAGTTTGGTTGCCTTAAAGGTTTATTGGGAAAGAATCTTCCAATAAACAAATAGTGTGACCTGAGTAAAAAAATAACACCTAATTACTTGTGTTGTCCAGTTATTTGAGTAATCTTTCTTTAACGGTTCTCTTTAAAGAATTGGAAGCATTTTTTTAATATTGTGGGTTCATGTCCACAAAGCTCCCAATGCCGCAATGGTTGCACCGGCGGATAGCAACTAGCGGTAGCAGTTAAGGGTAGCAGGCATCATTAGGCGCTAACGATGCCTAACAGTTCTTTACATAGCAAATATTGGATTGCTGCTATATTAATGCTCTGAACACTGTACATAGAACAGTCATATTTAAATTCAGCAGATACTCCAACAAGTGAAACAATAGCTATAACCCCAGCCTTATGTGTGTGCTCGGACGCGTATAAATGGCTCTACGCTGACAATGCGGTTAATATGGAGTGAAGCAATACCATCAGCGTCGCACACAGCTAAAATTATTTCAACTTTTACCTCGATTACCATTTACTTTTTGATGCGCAACCAATCAGACAAAAGCAAAAAGCTAGCAAAGCAACACAATTGAACTAGCTGTTTTTTCGTCACAAGGCCCTGCTCCCAAACTTGCGGTGTGCAAAGAGAAAACACTTTTATGACGTGAATAAAGTTTTAATTTGAGTTGTTTGAAAGAATAGAGAATGCTTGTGTTGGGGCTGCTAAATTGGCCAGGTATTGCCAGCATAAATCAACTGCAGTAAGAACAGAGTTTGAAGGGAAGGGGAGCAGTTACTTTATTTTTCCTGCTTGATTCCCTGGCATATTAAAACATCCAGCGACCCACCAAAACATAATCTGTATCATTTGATCTTCTGAATATGTAATTTATTACCAGAATGTTTTATTCAAAAGTATTGTAAAGCTCTATAAAACCATGACATGCCAGGTCAAGACCAGCACATATTCTGATGTAAGATGTAGTGTACAGTGTATTTTGTGCAACATGCCCCCACATTTAAGTCACATAACTGAAGACCAGGGTGCCTGCGTGTATTTCTCTTGAAGCCAAGAGTATTATCGACAGGCTGGATTTGGCTGCAAGGCAAAGACAACATTTTATAGGCTTTAGAGTCGAAGTGGTGGCCAGGGTGGGATTTAGGAGAGAGGGATGACGGGAGGTTACAAAGAAAAAAGGTTGGAAGATGGTTGGTCGTCGCTTTATGTGTCATTTTTAGAGTTGAGCTCAGTAGTCCGTCATGAGGACACAAAGAGCGACTAAGTGTAGATGTTGTGACTTGCGATTGACCTAACTTTAATCCAAACCTAACCCTAACCCTAACCCCACATTGTGATTTTGTATCGAGTGTGACTAAAACTTAAGACTAAAGATAAGGAAATGTTGAAACTGAAAGAATGAAATTAAATTGTCCTTCTAAACAACTTACAGAAAAGAGTGGATGAGAGCCACAAGACTCAATCAAAACAGAACAATTGCAATAAAGTCAATGCAATGAGCTAAAAGATGCTTAAATACTGAAGTGACCTGTGGATGATAATGTTTCTGGCTTGTCACTATAAAGTGGTGCAGGAATGAGTCCCAAAACCCAGACATTAGTTAACATTTTACATTTTAAGTTTCCGTCTTCTTGGAGTCAAAGTTTTTTTTAACTAATTTTTTTCTGAAACAAGATGTGTGGTTAACACAAGCTTACGATACTTCCAGCTGTGTTCTACAACATAAAATACATCGGTGTAACGGTGAATGTCCAAGGCGTCTGAGACATAAAATCAGCCTTAGTTTACAAGTTGCTAAATGTCACGCTGAACACGATGTCACTTTCCTTTATAACCTTACATTAACAAGTATTTAACTTTTGGCTCTTGCATATGGGGATAAAATATGGATGTGACCCTACTTAACACAACATGTGTTTGCCACGGATCTTATTTTCTGCACTATTCCAAAATCCGATGAAAATCCCATTGCTTTGCCGTTGTGACCTCACCTCCAGGTCAGCGCACAACAAAACGTCAACAATGCACCACTATTAGAGCACTCCATCTCAGCTGCTTCTACCTACAGTATGAACCTTTCGCCCACCACCTCAGCATCCATCTGTGGTGTCTCAGTGGGGGGTGGAGGAATGGGTTGTGATTGAGGTCTACCTGCTGTTGCGTTCTTGGCTGCGAAACAAAGCCTCAGCATAAGAAATAACACTCCTTGACACCAGTATATTCTCAGGATAAAGTTTCATGTTGGGTGTGTGAATTGTCTGATTGAAGTACAAACTATAAAGGGTTGAAAGACTCTCTCTAACTCCCTCACCCACTCTCTTGGTTCTTCATTTTTCTCTCTATGGGAAACAACACAAACACACAAACTATCCTGCCCCTCCCACACAGCAACTCTTTGTGTTGCTTTTAGAATTTTGGTGGGGGAGAAGTAAGAAATGACCTGGACATGAATGAATGATGAAGCACAAACATATTGTATGACTTTAATGGACTTAACTTAAATATATGGTAGGTGCCCCACCCAAAAATAGTGTATAAAAGAGTCACTCTGAAGTGTTCTAAAATTATTTTGGAGGATTTTTTAACCACAAAAGCTGTGTGTGCTTCAAAAAACAGCATGAGTTCAAGCAGGTTACTGTAAAGGGTTTCATGTTTATTTATGTGTGGTCATACCTGATCAATGAACATAGACAACAACATAGTGCAATGTGTCCTTTGTGACTGCCCTTAAAAAATTGAATCTGGCCCCGGCCGTGGCGCAACTAGAATCTGTTGTTATTACAGACGTTCAGGTCACTTTACGATGCCTTGTTGACACCTGCCTCCTCTCTTAAGTACATCATCGCTTCATTGAATGCAAATAAACCCCAGGTCAGGGTCAAGTTTTGCTGGAACAGTAAAGCTGCTAGTGTCCCCCCGAAAATCAATGTTTTTTTTTCCATTTGAAAAACACAAAGTGCTCTCCCTCACGGTTTGAGTGGCAGTTAGCACTTTTAAAGTCAATGGATTAGAAAAATGAAGGAAAATGCATTATTATAGATGCATTTCAGTCAGATGACTCATTCTCTCCTCCACGGTGCCAGTTCTTAAGGTATTTGTGATCAAAATGAAAACGTCTGGTATAGGCCATAGCGTCAAGGTTCATTGGTTCCAGCCCAGTCAAATGTTTTTACCTGTTCAGAGACATTAGCGTGCCTCACTGCCCACACAAACCCATAGTGTGCCATAATGGCAACCATCTACAGGGTATAAAATCACCCCCTTTCCATTTAAGAGACTTTACACAAGATGTCCGTGTTCAAACGAGCTGTGATTCTAAGAAGAACTTTAAATCTTGATGCAACAGATTTTTTTATCTCACAAAGTATCTCTGTGTCAAGTCTTGACCTTTCAGACCGTGGTCATTCAAGGGGTGTCAGATTCATAGAGTTCTTAACATGGATGTATAAAAAGAACTGGATATAGCGTTGAAGGCGGGGTACAGTTCATTCCTATGAAAGTTGCTCATTGGCACAGGAAGCCAAAATGGCTTAACTCTCAAGTACAAAAATAACAAGTTCAATCGCGACCCTTGTGACTCGAATTTACTGAAACCCTTTCTTCAATTTAATTTCTTCAATTATAATCAATTATCGGCTTATTTACAGTCTCTTTATCAAGGAAAGTTAATGGGAAAAAGTTTGTTTGGGCCAAAAATCGACACTTAAGTGGTGGTACCACCGTTTGTGTATAAATCCCCTCCCCATAGTGCAACTGCTTAGTACAGGTAGGATCATACACAGCGTTTGGGCTATTGATGGAGAGTAACTGTGTTGTTTGTGTGTGTCAACATGTGTGTGTATTCATGAGAATATAAGTTTCACATATTAGTTAATTATCGAGCTAAATTATTGAGCTTACTATGCCACACAAGGCAGTTAGCAACAGCCGCTCAGTTAGCCAGGCTGATCACGAGGCAGCACGGGGTGTGGTCAAAACATGTCGAGACATGTTCCTGCCCTTGCCTAAATGTACAGCCAAGTGAAGCGCAGGACACATTTATGCTTGTTGTTTTTGTTACATAGACTATACTGTTCATTCTTGCATATTGTTCATGTGTGGTTAGTTAGATAAGTTCATTATTATTGGGCATAACCTCATATTTTCACCGTCAACCTGGACAGGTCTGGTCTCATTTGTTCATGAGAGTGCTTCTGTTTTCAGATGTGTGTATTATTGATTATCTACACAGAGAGATGGATAGAAAGGGAAGCAGAAGAGAGCGCCAGAGATAGAATGACACAAATGGAAAATGAGTAAGAGCGAGCCAGCAGCAGACAGAGAGATAAAACAAAAAAAATACAAAAGAAAACAGAAAGGGACGTTGCAGGCTACGCTTTAAGTTTTAAGTCAATTTCCTGTCTGGATTTTACACTTCTTCTTTGTGGGCTGGACAACAACGGATAGATAACACACACCCAATGCACACATATGCTTTTCAGTACCAGAGCTGTGCAAAAATATCTGAAGGCATTTATAACTTCCTGTTCCTCAAATATATATATATATATATATATATATATATATATATATATATATAAATGTTTTTTTGTATGTATTTGTTGAAGTTTCTAGTCAAAGCGAAGTAATACCTGTTAATGCAAAATGTATGTTTACTGTATTTTACATTATACATGGAGGATATTTCATCAACATTTACATCATTTGAAGGGATATAATATCAAACTAAATGTGATGTGAAGTTTTTTTATATGAAATTTCAACCATGATTGCAGTTCAATTGCTGAAAATTATAAGTCACATTACAAAATAGATGAATATTTTGACACTTATTTCAAGATTTATTTGTGATCGTTGGGATAAAACAAATTTTAGTAATTATATTTCCACCATTTAAAATAAAAACAATATCAGTCAATTGATTCAAGAATTATTTATTCTCGTGACAAATATTTAGTGAATTTTTTGACAAATCTTTCCAATAACTACAAGCATACAAGGTACTTAACAGTGTGGGTTATTAAAAAAAGTAAAACGGTTGACACCAATGGTGCATCTTTTGTCCATTTTCACAGAGAAATATCTGTTTCATTAAAAAGAACAGATACAATGTTATGCAGCATGTTTGTTCAGTAGCAGCGGGGTCATGAAGAAAAGAAAAGGTGGTCGTCCTTTATGTAATCTGCTTCTGGCAATACTAAACATTTGTTGCAACCATCTCTGGCGCTAAATAAGGGTGAGCACCTTTGACACATGTTAGAAGACGAGGGCATGTGAGAACAGATATGTGTGGGCTTATCACATGAGCTTATTGTTTTCTCAGTCCTACTGTATTAATCCGGTTGCAGCTCCAGGGTTGAACATGTCCTCAGAACTGCTTCGATAACATCAAACCCAGCAGCGTTCACTTACTGCCGTTTGCATTGTTTGTGTTTTTTCTGTCAAAGCATGCAAATAACAGGTTTTCGATGTGTAGCAGCCATTCAGAATCATTGTGAGTAGGAATGGATTTCCGAGAATCCTGCTTAAATTACCAAGAAATCTTGGCTTGTCCCAGGAAGAATTTAAATGTCAATTTTCGTAAAACATTTTTTTTTAATGATTAATTGAATATGTTTTTGGGTTGGCCCATGTAATACAGCAGAGATACAACATTGTTGTTCTATGTTAAAGTTGTTTTAAAGTTTCTTTAGCTATTTTATTATTTTGATTCTAGGAAGCTATAGTTGTACAGTTTCCAAATTATCGAGAGAAGCACCAATAGAAGTATCGTAATTACCAGTATCAAGAAGCAGTATCGGTATCAGTATTGGTATCAATAAAATCCTAACGATACCAATCCTTCATTCTATGTCACCTATTTTGTAGAGTCCAAACATGTCTTGACTTGAGGCAAATATGTTCATGACGAGTCATGGAATCAGCTAAATATTCAGACCTGAGGAGGGACACCAGAATACATGCTGTCTTACAAAATGACTGCATACTTGTGTTCAGTTCTATTGACCTTTTTCTGTTTCCATCCTTTCAATACACCTTGAGCCTCTATGTATTTTCCAGTAATATTGCTCAAAACAAAAATGTATCTGGAAATCTAAAAGGACCTTCCAGGATAATTCCATTTGGATGTTGTGGGAGTGTCTGATTTACAAAAAGAAATGCTAGGTTTCCTAATGAATCATTAGCCGGTTTTGATATGAATATTGTTGTGTCTACTGAGACCAAATAACTATAAGATTTGTAGATATCTTTCGGAAAGAGACTGGAAACCAGAGCCTTATGTGGTTTTAATCCATTTCCTTAGTGTGTGTGAATAAATAACCATGTAGTTTTCTGTAGTTAGAGCAACGTCTTTTTGATAGCTACAGAAAGAAAAAAGGACAACAACATTAGGCTACTGATACAGAACCTTAGAACAGAGGAATCATTCAGAGCAGTCACATAGGAATGAAGGCCCATCAGATCACTTAATATGTTTGAATTTATTAATAAATGTCTGTCAAAATCAGCGGGAAAAGGCAGGTAATAACAGCTGTGAGGACTGCAGCTCAAACACAAAATGCAACGTTTGTTTGACTGCCTGTCTCTTTATCGATCTGCTGACAATTACCGCTGACTCGACATGTTTCCTTGAGCTTCGAATTGTTCTATTGTATCCTGTTTTAAATGATGTAGCCTCCTAAAACAACAAGCAGATCTTCAGATTTTTGGAGGTCTTGCTTGTTAAACTGACTGACTTGTTTCGCTTGTGGTGTTCTTTTAATAACAATACAATGAAAACATTATAAACCCTAAAACGACTTAAAACTATTATGATACGATAAAATGCGATAGCGCTGCATTTGACGGAACCCAGCACTTTTAATTCTCTCTGGACACTTTCAAGGATATGTTTTGAAAAGAAAACTATTAAATTTGTTTGAAAAGAAGAAAGAATCCATTCCTTCATCAGCTTCATCTGAAGTCATATTTCCCTAAAGGGATCAAAATAAGAAAGAGGCCCTTACTGTATGCTGACACTTTCATTTCTCACTGCCTCTCCCATAAACACTGAATGGGATAGAAAAGAAAAGTTCACAACAGGACAGTGTGTATCTGCAACATTCTTCAACTCTTTACATGTAATCAATTATGTGAAAGTCTAGCCATTATAGCTTAAAGACAGGGGAGGCAGGAACGTCGGAAAATGCATGTGTTTTTTACCCACAGCTGACAGTAAATAGAAATATTTCAAATATTTTAAATCTTTGTACGGATTGACTGGGCCTGGTCCCGTAATCACAGTGTCCTTAGCTATCAAGTGGTGCAGCAATGAGTCTTAATACACGGAAATGAGTTAGTATTTGACCACTTCTGGTTCCCTCGTCTCAAAGGGAACACAAGCTAACAAGGTTTAAAAATGGTAGATAATAACAAGGGATAACATAAGCTTATTGGTGGTGAACTGAAGTAACGTGACCATGATGCAGTTCTTTTATAGCCTAACGTTAGTTTTTTACACCTGGCAATAACATTTATGCTTCAAAAATCATATATGGATATTATGATAAACAAAATGTGTTAAGTATCATTAACGTGTGTTTACCAGATATCTCATTTACGCAATATTCCCAAATCCAATGGCAAAATCCCATTGCTTTTAGTCGAGGGAAACCTTGCGATGCTAATTTCCAGGTCGGCCTTCAAACACATGTCATCACTACAGAAATAAAAGACCACAGAATTTCCAAATTGACAAATCCGAATCGTGTTCTTAGGCCATCTAAAAGGACCTATTTTAAACAAATGTTCCTCTGTGGGTTTCTGCACCATCAAATAACTAACGCAGGTTCTTTTGGTTTGTGTGTATGAGGTGTGTGTTCTCCAAAGGGATGTGGAAAAGAGCATCAGCTATATCCTAATAACACTGCCGCAGCTCTTCAGATATTACTTTCTTCTTTGGGACCAAACACACAGATCCACACACACACACTCGCACACACACACACACACACACACACACACACACACACACACACACACACACACACACACACACACACACACACAGTCATAATTGTTTGGCCCGCTGCAACACCTCTGTGCTCTCACTTTAAAGAGGATAAAAAAAGGTGAACTTATTAGATTGAACAAATACAAAAGAATGAAAGACAAACCCGTTATACCGTATATGTCCTAGTAAACACATGGTGTAGGGACGTGGTTTGGGAACCTAAAGGTTGCCGGTTCAAATCCCAGAATGGACCAAGTGCGGAGTGTGGCTTGGTTCTTTAAAATATTCCAGTTGGCCTCCATACCCTTTGCAATTCTGAGCCCAGATTTTGGTGTGTGTAAGGTGATGTGTACGTGTGATGATTAGGGGGGAATTCATTCAAATTCTCGATTTTCATTTATAGTACAGCCACGTCAGCTTGAAATGTGGAAAGCTGAGCAGGAAACAAAGAAATGTCACTGTCTTTTGTTTCCAGTGATGCTCATCTATGCTTTTGCTTACTGTCTTTAAACCCACTCATGGCTTGTCTTCATTGTATATGTAGGGTAAAGGCTCTACTTCAGGGCACCATATTTCATACAAATCTATATCCATTGCCAGGAGTTATACTTAAGTCTTTGACTCCATTCGTCTTTTTTACACTCGCCATGTTAATCCCAGGACTGAAGAACTGTGCCTTTGAGCTCCTTCTGCCATTGACATGTATCATGAATGAGTGGATTATGAGCCATAGTTCCATTCATGAAGCATAATATGGGTTTCTCAAGATGGCCTTGATGATCATACTCATTATGGAGGTGGTAAACAAACCTTACGAGATAACAGTTATAAAATGAGAACATGTGAAATTAAAACAGAGAGTAGGCCTGGATGGAAGACATTCCCATGGTATCGTACATTTGAAAATGGAATAATGGGATATGGCTCTGGAGTACACATGGGAAGGTGTATTACAATACCTGTGGAAAAATAAGAAATGATATGGTAGTATTAACAATTCCCTTATTTTAATGTGTCTTAAGTAAAGTAAATATTATATTTAAAGCTTAATTATCGAAAATCATATATTGTCAATGAAGACAGTGTAATGATAAAAGGGGCTGTACTTATGTAGTTAAATTTGTCGTTTTGAGCGCACAAATGTACTCCAATGGCGTCCATCGTTTTTACATCCCAGTTTAAATATTACCTAGTCAAAGCAAAACTGGGTTGTAAAAACAATAGAAGTGTCCAAATTCAAAGTATGGCAAAATGCACTATGAGTATCAAGATGGTGCAGTTATAGGTTGGGAGTGAAATGCTGGACACTTCTCACACTCAACAATCGACATATTGCCTATGTGATGAAACACACTACCATACAGATACTAATTTATACAAGTTTTTTTTGGTACTATTTAAGTAATGTACCCCTTTACTGGTTCCTATAAGAAGTCCTGTTAATTGTAGGAGGTTAACTGGAGTCTGTCATGACCAGGTACCTCAAACTAATGTTACTAGCTAGCTAACAGCACAGATTGTCACTTCCAATCAGGGCATAGCAACCGTGTATTGAGACTACTTTCGCCCACTGCATAAGTGTTTACTTATAAGTGTAGTAAGGGAACTATCCAAATTGAGACACAGCAACAGTGTTTCCTAAACCATTGTAAGAGGGTCTAATTTTAGATTTCTGTTCATGTGTATCCATTGTTTTGTGAAATCAAATAGATCTAAAAGAAGGGAAATCAGTCTTTGAAAGAAAGGAGACTTTATCAATGTGTGTTGAATTTTGTTTTAAGTAAAAATATTGCAGGTAACCAAGAACAGTCTTAAGCCATAAGCCATCACTTGACGTGTGCATCCAGAGAGGAAGAATTTGTCTCTTTACTGAATGTCTTTTTACCCCTCTCTGACTGTTTGGTGACAATTCAATTCGGTGCCTTGCATAAATATGTCTGTGTGTTTGAGAAGAAGTGGGTCTGTGTGGAGGTGTGACAACAGCATAATATGCTAATTGTAATTGGTTACAAACCAGATTCATCCCTTCATCGAGGTGCTTTCCACCCTATTGTTTCCTAATTTTAATCATATCCTCCCTGGTGTTAATAACTTTTCTAATGCAGTCTCTCCTATTTTAGGGATTTAAACAATTCCCCTTAACAAGTGTAAGAAGGGGTTTACTTGTTTGTTTTTTGTTAACCTTACACAGTTTTTTTTTTCCTGTAGCTAGGGCAGAGCATCATCAAATATCCAGCAGCTAAAAGAAGTGTGTGCCTTTGACAACTCTAGTGTTTGATAGAGTACATCTACATATGGGTGTAAAATCAGAGGTTTTACTCTTGGTGTCAGAAATAATATTCCAGCAGAGAAGCCCCATGAGAGTGGAGGAATCAAAGTGAAGTAGATAAAGAGGCACACACACACACGCTTCCATACACACAAAGGGTCATTTAAAGTGTTCTCACAGTGTCTAGTAGGGACTATCTTAAACGCTGTGGGCCACTGCAGTGCTGTTGATGCCCACAGCAACCTAACCAGTAGGTGGGCTATCTTACAGCTGGTAGGGAGAGATAATGGAAAGTGTGTGTGTATGTGTGTGTGTGTGTGTGTGTGTGTGTGTGTGTGTGTGTGTGTGTGTGTGTGTGTGTGTGTGTGTGTGTGTGTGTGTGTGTGTGTGTGTGTGGTTTCTGTACCTTTCTATAAAATTGCAGTCAGAGCTGATGAATGCAGTACCTTGCGTCAGTACCTTTTCCTTCACATTGGACTCATGTTTTTTAAAGATAACAGATTTTTTTTCATTAAGGGCTGCAGAGGTTGGGAAACAGTTTGAATACTTGGTCTGGCTGAGAAAATGTGTGATGTATTGTGTGATGGAAATGAGAAAAAAGTTATTACATTAATATCACGTCATTTAGCGGGAACTTTATCCAGTTCCCTTTATTTCAATACTGTGAACATTACTATGTTTTCCCCCTGAGTGACAGCTGCCCAAAATGATCGCCTTACTCAGCGTTTTCAATCTGTTAGCTAACGTTTAAGTTTAGGAATCTTAAACGACTTCATTGTGGTCGTGGTAAGACAAAAATATTCCGATACAAATGTTGCCATTCATTTCACCTAAATGTTGCGTGTCAAATGCATATAGATTATTCTAAAAATTGGAACAAAAAAACTGATGCTGTCGGTAAGTTAAACGATAAAAAAGATGATTTTAATTTAAGTGCAGATAATGTGTTACAGGTACCGCGATTCATTTTTTTATATTGTTGCTGTAAGAAGCTCAACAGTCGGAGTAATAGTGGAGACCCACCCCGATGTGCCACCATCGGTAAAACTGCACATATTGGTATGCAAATGTTTATTTAGGACTTTTGAACATTAACTTCCTGCTATTGTGGTAATTTTCAGGTGCCTGAGTCAATTATTCAAATGTATAGAGCAGAACAATGTGTACATACAGCTTTAGAAATCTGAAAGAAACAATGTCCATGCAAACTTCCATGACTGAAACACTGAAGAGAATATGATGCATGCAGCGGTAAGTTCTAATACCAGGTATAACATTTAAAAAATAATAACTTCCACTGCACGAACACCACAGACCTATAACTAAAAAATACAATTATAAAGTGAACATATTGATTAAAAAAGTAAAGCAGGGTCAACCAAGCCCCCAGGAAGTGTGCTGGGCATTCAGTTTTTGTTATGCATTACAGACGCTTTAACTTTGACAGCCCTCATGTATATATTGATATATTATCAGTTTAACAAACTCTGCATTGCAGGTGTTGGCCATGCCATGGGAATGAGTTCTGCAGTACTTTGAACAAAATATTTTGTCCCTTCTAAAGTTGAGATGAAACCTGGACTCCTGCTGGTCAATATATTTTTATGAAGGCCTACAACGGCCATTTTCACATAATGAAGTGGTCCCTGCTCTGCCACATCCCAGCTTCTCCTGCCGGTACACCCTGTTCGCACTAAAAGCCAGACATATTTCTCTCAAAGGCTTTCTGCTGTGCCAATGTAAGCTCTGCAGCTCTGCTCCAAGGCTACAGCTATTCCTATCAAAGGCTCAGCACCCATCTACAGTACATCGTAAAGACTTGACTCGTGCCCTCTGTCTTCTCATCTCCCTCTCCTCTTCCCCTCGCATTCTTTCAACTTTCTCTCAATTTGTCTCCCTCTTCCTGTCTTCTCAGCCCTGCTCATTAATTCACAACCTGCAGCAATGTGGGTGACAGAGAGCGGGGAACAAAGAGAACAAGAGAGGCTAAAATGACAGAAATCTTAGGGCATGACTGTAATGCTTTTTTCTAGTGTGTTGGGGTCATTTGCTTCAATTGCGATAACCACACCTTCTGTTATCATTTCCGCCTGTGTAAATGGGTACATAAACTTCATCCTATGCTATTTAGCACATTTTAAATTGAATTGCCAACAAGAAAGAGCCCTAACCCAAATCTAACTACAAAAACACAAGGACAAAGGTTTCAGCTTGGCAAGAGATGGTGGCATGCAGTGACATAATGTCTTTTCCAGGAACTCCTGCCATGTTTGTGTTGAGCCCAGGGTCAATAAAAACAATACTTCTGGTCTATATTTGCTGTCATACGGTAGATGTGTCTATGGTCTGACCCCCCACCTCAAGCTGAGCATGTATGGGGTCAGGTCACTTGATTGAAATGTCCAGTATGAGTGGAAGTGAGAACCGTCTGATTTATTGTGGCATGTGTGGCTCTCCTGCTCCTGTTGTCAAGGCTCTCAGGTTGACTTTTTTTAGCTATTAGTGGTGTAATCTTCAGGGTTGGCTACATCACTTAGCCCAGCATTTGATTCCTGATTGATATACCTGAAAAACTGTAGGGTTTTGATTGCCATGACATTGGGTATATACTTTCTGGGGATCCCATGACTAATTGTGCAGTGCCAATGGTGGGAGTTTTGGGGAATACATCTACATCTACAAGCATGGATTGATACCAAAATTGGCACAACTTAACAATGTAGTGTGTCCCACAACATCTGGTAAAAGACCTGGTAAGTAGGCTAAAAACATCTGGCTAAAAAGACTCAAGGTTGACTTTTTTTTAAATAGACATGCAGGTAAGATTAGTATTAAAATCATAAATAATAAATAAAATACATAAAAGTGTTTTATAAAACAAGTGCTAAAATAATGCTGTTAAAATCACTGCAACCCAAGTGATAGAATAGAATGCCTTTTATTGTCACTTTACACATGTATAATGAGATTAAAAGCAACTGTTTTTGCAGTGCAAACATGTACATAAAATATAACAATATAAGACATACAACAATTAGTGCAAAAAAGGGGGTAAGGGGGGTAAGGTAAGGTGCACAGAGACGCTGTGTTATATACAGTGTAGTGTGGGTTATTGCACATTATGAAATATCGCACAGTCGTGGAATTCCACAGTATTATCAAAAATATTAATACTGCACAGTAGTGGGTAAAAGAAAGTCTGGGGTTGGGGTTAGACCAGTGGAGTCAGTGCATGTGTGAGATCAGAACGGTTGTGGCTTTGGGAAAAAGCTGTTCCTGAGTCTGTGGTCCTTGTTCTGATGCCCTGTAGAGCCTCCATCAGGCACCGCGGTCAAACTGTATAAAGCCAGGTGATGTATCCTTGGAGGCTTTTTTCCTGTAGCTTGCAGTGCCAAGGCTACAGCTTTAAATGCACATCCATACATGTAAAGGAGAGGGCCCATGATCTTCTATCTGCCTTGCCTTACCCCCTTCTTTCAAGCTTTCTCCATGTCTGCCACGTTCTGAACTTCTGCTGCCATAATATCGAAACAGCATGTGGCACGAGGCGCGGACAGGATGAGCGTGTAGAAGGTGCAGGCAGCAGGTTGGAGTCCAGGTGATGCCTCCTGAGAACTCTCAGGGAGTGTAACTGCTGCTGAGCCTTCCTGATGACCCGCTCTGATGTTTTCTGACCAGGAGATGTCGGCGGAGATAAGGACGCGGAGAAACCCGGAAGGTGTGGACCCCTCTCCAACACTCACCGTTGATGTAAAGGGGGGTAGGTCTGGGCTGTGATTCCTGAAAGTCGACTTTGATCTCCTAGGTTTTTTACTTGGCTGTCAGAGCCAGGTTATTCTCTGAACATCCAGGCTGTCAACTTCAGGACCTCCTCTCTGATCTATTCAGTGTTGGGGGGGTAACTTGTTACAAAAGTAACGGAGTTACAGTAATGTATTACTTTTTTTGCTGTACCCGCAGTAATATAACGCATTACTTCTGAAATTTGGGTAATACAATACCCGTTACAATTCTCAGTAACGCAGTTAACAACACATTTAACCCGAAATGATGTGTGTTTAGTTTTTAACAATTCACCAACATCCCGCAGAGAAATAATTGTACCGGTAGAATAGTTGAATGAGTGGCAATAAACTACATGTTAGCATTTAAAGCCATACTTTTGCGGTTATTTTTGGTGAAAGTAACTCAAAGTAACTCAAAGTAACGCAAAAGTAGTGTAACACATTACAGTTCAGAGACAGTAATCTCAATCTCAACGTCAGCAAAACAAAGGAGCTGATTTTGGACTACAGGAAGAGATAGAGAGAGGCACACACACCCATCACCATCGACGGGACTCCTGTGGAGAGAGTCAGCAGCTTCAGGTTCCTCGGGGTAAACATCAGTGAGGACCTGACATGAACACATCACACCAGGGTCATATCCAAGACGGCTCGACAGCGGCTCTTCTTCCTCCGCAGGCTGCAGAAGTTCAACATGGACTCCAGGATACTCTGCAACTTCTACAGGTGCACCATCGAGAGTATCCTGACTGGCTGCATCACCGCCTGGTATGGCAGTTGCATCGCCCTCAACCGTAAGACTCTACAGAGGGTGGTGTAAACTGCTCAGCACATCACCAGGACGGAGCTGCCATCCATGGCGGACCTCTACACCCAGCGGTGTAGGAAGAAGGCCGGTAGGATATTAAAGGACCCCCATCACCCCAGCTACAATCTGTTCTGTCTGCTGCCGTCTGGCAGACGGTACCGCAGCATCCGGACCAAGACCACCAGACTCAGAGACAGGTTTATACCACAGGCTATAAGACTGCTGAACTCCTGAGCTCTGTGAATGTCTACTCACATCTGTTTATAGTACACATATCTATATATATTATACATATCTGCCATACATATCTGTTATACGTAATATGTGCATCTGTCCATACCTCCTCATTCAACAGAGTAAAGTATTTAAATACTCTCAATGTATTCCACATATGTATATATTTCACACCTCAAATCTTTAGTGTTGTTATTGTAAATATTCTTCTCTCTTTTTGCACTATTTTATTTATCTTATTTGCACCATGTATGTTGAGTTGTTGGAGGAGCATGGGACATTCTCATTTTCATTGCCAACATATACGTTGTATATGCTGTGCATATGACCAATAAAACATTGAAACCTTGAAACCTTGAATTACTTTAAAAAGACAGTAATAAGTAATATGTACTGTATTACATTTTGGAAGTCACTTGCCCATCACTGGATATAATATATAAGATGTCATGATCCTTGTTTTGTGTCTGTTGTTTCCTGTTTTATTTTGAACTGTTTTCCCCTCATGTTTAGCTTCACTTCCTGTCTGCGTTTCCCTCCTGTGTCTGATTGTGTCATTGTGTTCACTTGTTGCCCCTGTGTTTCTCCTCACCCCTCCTGCTGTGTCTTGTCTTGTGATTACCCTTGTGTAAATACACAAGGGTAATCACAAGACAAGTCTCTGTTGCCCTTTTGTGTTTTGTTCGGACCCATTACCTGCCTCCCTTTGTTAATGCACTTGGGTCCTATTTTCCCCAAACCCTGACAGAACAGCCAAACCCGAATAGACCCAGCAATGTTTTCCACGCACCAAGAGTTGTGTTATCTTACAAACACTCTTGAGTGCATTTATGGGGATTGGAAGAGAGCCCCCTCTTACAGGGCCAAGGAGGCTGCCCTAATAGAGGCACGTTTGGAGGTGGCCAACAAGCCTTGGCTAAAAAGCTTTTTGCCAAAATGGCTGAGACTTTTTTCATGCAGCCCAAAGGGACATCCTCTAGCCCCCAATCCCTTCTTAGGATCGCGCCTGGCCTTTGGAGGTCCACGGAGCCTGCAACAGTCTGCTAAGGGACGCAAGGCCCAGCTACCAGCCAGTGCTCCTGCAGCCAAGCCTGTCCTGTCGACTCCAGCCTCGCCTTTATATAGTATATGTTTAAGAAATATTAAAATATATAAAATATAAAATACACACAATAGTATCACACAGGGAGGGAAAATGTTTTAAAATAAAGGTCAACCAAATGTCCTTAAAAGTGTTCAAGGTCTAGGGAGGGGTGCAGGCGAGGCATGGGACACACATCGGATGGTGTTTAAAAATACTTTATTAAAAGAATGGTTTTAGGGTAAATCTCTGTGGGAGGCTCCAACATCCATTTAAAACAAATAAAAAATTGTGGAAAGTAATAAATAAATATAAGTAAAATAAAGTAAAAGTGTTTAAATGAAAGATGGGGGATTAATAATAGATACAGGAAAAAGGGATAAAAGATATGACCTCCTCATGTGGAACTTATTAAAAGGATGGAAACATGCAATAAATCACTCAAGAAATAAAAATGTAAAATAAGAAATATTTAAATGTAAAATGTTAGTAAAGGTGCATTGTTAGTTTAGGTAATAAAAGCATGCGTTTAAAATTCATAATAAAGTCCACAAAACGGGATTTGTAAAAAATATATATATAAAATTAATAAATAATATATAGATAACAACTGAAATATAAATAATTCAATATTTAATTAAAAAAGCTACAAATAGTTAAAAAGCAGCACCCTTCGATGATGTATAATAAATAAGAGAATATAAAATAGGGTGGATCTGCTGGTTTACCATCACCACAGAGAGGGGGTCTAAAAACCAGCAGGAACCTGTTGAAGATAAAAGTCTTAAAAAGATTAGTAATCATTTTAAAAGAAAAAGTTGTTTAAAAGAGATTTAAAATAACCGTCTGATAAAAAGGAGGTGGATCCATCATTGAAACTTTTCGTTGAGGCCCGTGGGGTAAATTGTTTTGAGGTGATGAATCCACCTCCTCTCTGCCGCTCGTCTCTGCGCCGTGGTCCGGCTCCCACTGGAGTTAGGGTGAGGGTGAGGGTTGATGCATTTCTAGTGACTTGGTAGAATGATTTTCACTCAGATCTTTCTTATAAATATTGTAATAGTGTGTATAGTGTGTGTCTGCATTTCTTTGGTGTTATTTCTTTTAATTTATCGGTAAATGACTGTTCTGCTTTACAGTAATTGTATAGGAATACCTGCCTTTTTACGTATGTTGCTCTTTTTAACTCCAAATTAGTTGAGTACAAATAATCTAACAATGAATGTCAGAGTTTTGTTTCTTTTTTTTTCGGTAAAATGATTGATTTTGATTGTTTTGTGAAAGATTACTGTGAAAAAAGTTGGTGAATGCACATTGCTTTATGCCTATTGGTGTTTTGAAGTAAAGTGTAGTGTATCATTTTGAAAGAACAAAGTTAAATGACAAATAAATGGCTCAGGAATTGGAATGAGAAAAAAAAAAAGAAAACAGCCAAACATCACACCTTAAACAATCTTGTATCCTGTCTTTTTCACTCAAAACCGCTTCTCACCAGGTCTTTGTGAGGAGACCGCATGAGGGAAAGGCCCCGTTTACCCAAGATGCATGTGATTTGTTGAGTAAACTCAAATATTGACCTGCTGTCTGTCTCCACAGCTCTTTATTGAAGGACCGCTGTTATTTCTGATTTTGAATTGGTTTGTTCTTGTCACTGATCGTCTGAGCTCTAAATTTCCTCGGCTGTTAACCCCCTCATAGGAACATACAACACACCGGGATATTGTAATACTGAGGTTGCACAAACTTTTAAATGACTTGGCCTGTTAGCGCATTATAATGAGGATTATCGAAGCTCAGGTTTAATTCCAGGGAAGTCACCAGTGAAACCCTGAAGGATTTAGGAAGCTGTTAAACTCTCCGGTTTCTTACGTTTATAGTGAGTTGGCTTTGAGGTTTTGTATCTTAAGCCTTAAAGTTGGCATGGCAGGTCGGAAAACTGGCATCACACACTGGCAAAAAAAGTGATTTAACTTAGTGCAAAGCTGGTATTTCAAAGCTGGCAGAGGAAAGACTATGGAAACAGCTTACCTCTAGCACCTGAAACAATATTGTGTGTGTGTTTATGTCCCTGTCAGAATGTACTTAACCATGTATTACTTCTTACCCTTAAAAACATTACACGCATTGGTGCTTTTTCCAAACAAAGCAATCGCTCAGAAGAGTGCAAACCTCTCCCTTTTGTGTTCCGATGATTGATGAGCTGCATTGATCTGCAGCTCGAAGCAGAAACCGATTTTACTTTGAATTGAACAGAACAGGACACTAGTTTCTCGTTTCCGTTTGGTTTAAACTTCATATGACCCGTTCAGAATTTAAATTGGACATTTATCGGCTCTTATCCTTCTTTCTGGCTATTGAAAAACAGGAGCATGTAGCAGAACCTGGAAAGAAAACCAGTAGAACATTTTTTCTTTGGGAAGAAAAGGTTTCAACGTACAAAGGGTCTCAGGTTTGAGAATCACTTTTGAGTATTATAAAGATGGCCTGTTTCAATGTTAAAAGAAAATGCATAACCAAGAAACAATGGTGAAGTCACAAAGGTCAGAATAATCTGAAAAACATGTTCCCATCTTGGATTCTTGGATGTGGAATGTCAACTTTACCTCAAATTGGAATAAAAAGTCCCCTTTGTCACAGTAAGCAAATAACATGGCAATCATATTATACTATCAAAGTGTTGTTAAATGAGCTGAAGAGTAGAATAGAACACATATTACTTGCAGGATCCACATGTTGTTTCCACATAACGACTGAAAACCTCCCCCACATGACGAAGTCGGAAAAAACAACTTATCAAAACTGGTGAAACTGGATCATTTGAGGAACATGAGAATGCAGCTTTAAACTCTTTTTTAAACTGCAATGTATATACGATGTTCTAAAACTCTTGCAACACTCATTCACTGCCCTTCGACTTTTCATTGTCTTTAAAGTCAATGCCGATAATATCTTGTTGGTTTTGTACTTGGTGATTACCAATCATAGACATGACCAAAATAAAAGTCACATAGATGTCTTTGTCGCTACAACAATTAAATACAAAAGTCATTGAATCCCTTCCAAATGTTCTGATGACTTGCTAAACTGTTTGTAAGTAACCAAATTCACGCTGTGCTCCAGCCAAGGGTTCAAAACACGTCTTATGTGACTCATACATCATGTTGTGTTGTATCGCTCTTTGTGAAATGATATCAGAAGTAGAAGTTTAAATCTAATTGTTAAATATATTATTTGTGCTTCATAAAGAGTTTTACAGAACAGGATGCTTCACCACCAGCTCTTTAGAAGTTTAATAACACCACATATTTGTCCCAGGTATAGCTTTTTCCTCCCTTTCTCCTACTTTAGTGTTTATCCTTCTCTCTGTCCTAAAATGTTCTTTGCTCTTTCACTGCACTTCATTCCAAAAATACTAGCAGAGCTGTCTTCTTTATGTTTTTATATATTCAATCTTTCATGCGGAGGTTCATCTCTTCACTCTCTTTATAGTCTGCTTTGCTGTCTCCCTCTCTCCGAGCGTTCCAAGGTTTAATTTCCCTCAGGTACTCCCCCCTATACCATTTTTTTTTTTATCCTGTTTTCCTCCTGTCTTCCGCTTTCTTTGTATTCAGCCACTTTGTCATTAGCCTCATGTTATCCATTCATTAATTCATCCACTCCTTTTCCACTGGATATTCCCTTCTTTATCTGTTCACTTAAGTCATCGCTATTTTTGTTTTGGTACGTTTCCCATCCATGCTTTGTATTGAAAATAAAGAGGAAGGCGGTGCCTTATACATAGTTTCCCTGAGGACAAGCAACCTTCAAGTTTTGTTGTTTGAAATGTCAAAACCTTGCCAAGCTTTGAAACAGTTTTTCTTCAAACGCCTTGGCAACTTTCAACCAGCTAGCTTCCGTGTTTTTTCTTTGATTTAAAGAGACACGATGTTTTTCATCCAGCAGGTCTGATCCTAAACATAAATCTCTTTAGTGTTTTATAAATAAGCATGTGAGACATAGTGCTACATATAGTGTTATATACATATAAGTAGGGTTTGCCACGGATCTTTTTTTTTTTTTTTGCAGTACTTTGAAATCCAATGGAAAGTCCCATTGCTAAGCTATGCTAACTTCTAGGTGGTCCTACAAAAGAAAAAACCTCATTACAGTACCATCTATGAGTCCCACCTTTTACTTCAAACATAGTCATAGTCATTTAGTTTTCATATAAATAATTTGTTGGTGTGATGTCCCGAATTATCGTTTTACATTCAGGCATTTAAGCAGGTGTTTTATTCTTAGGTCTGGTTAATGGCTTTAAGGCCCCCTACTCTTTTTCAACAATATATTATATTTCTCAGATATATACAAATAATGTTTATGAAGTGTTCAGCTCAATATACAAACAGATCATACGAAGTAGCATGCCATAAACCCCTCTGTTTCAGCCCTTTTCCAAAGGTGCTGATTCTGTCTCTGTAACCTAAAATGCTAATGAGCTGCTGCTGGCCACACCCCTCTGCAGAGTGTTTGTTTCAAAAAACACAATGGTGCTCTAGGAGGAGATTCAGGTGATAAAGTGGGTGGGTGTTATCTTGGTTGGCTATTGACTTAAGCTTGCATAACCCAAAAAACATTGTGACATCACAAAGTGGCAAAATCTGATCAGCCCCTTTTCAGGTTTTTATAGAGATGGATTAGGGCAAAAATAGAGAGATTTTTTCCCTGAAATGTTCCAAGTCTCTTTACACAGGCGGGGGGGACCTATTTCTAAAAGACATGAACAAGGGGATTTTGAATAGGGGACCTATCAAAATGGTTTATAATAATTTACACCAGCAGAACCCTAGTGGCCTTCAGCTAATTCTCCTCTTCCTCACCCCCACCTTATTTCCTCTCAGTGCTACAAGACTGCTTCCTCTGATTAATGGACTCCCCAGCTCAAGGATACATTTATGGACCACACACAGATTTATCTCATGTCTCTAAACCAGGCAGAGCGCATTTCCTGTGTATATTGTGTTCCTCATTATACATTAAAGTTTTCCCATCAGTCATGGCAAACTAGATATAATCCATAACATCAATCACGTTCTGCGGTGTTCACTAACGCTTCCTAATCACAGTGAGTTCCAGGTTGCCTAAGATAGGTTATGTCTTTATTATGGTATTGCACATATTCTCAACATCAATCATAATGATGCATTCAAATGTTAGCATGCCAAGACTTTATCATTTATGCGACATTATTAGATAGCATCAATCATGTCTCAGGGAATTAACTTTCAGGTAATAAGTGTGTAGGGCATTTATTTAATCAATCATACAAGGGTTTTTTTGTATTAACCCCTGTGATTAAGTTAATGTAGAGATCTTCTGAAGTCTTTTTTCATGACTTGTTATATGCTCTAACAACTAAATTATTTCAGCCATCGAACGATAAAACGCAGTCTTCAGACAACGGAATTTCATGCACATCCAGCCTTGAACAAAATAAAAGTATTTTCTGCTGCTGCTGATTTTAGATGGCAAAACATAATTGATAAGAAGGAAGGGAGTGTGTGGGAGAGAAAGTCCCTTTGAACGGAACACAGGCATGTAAGCCTTTGCATACCATTTACATGCAGTCCTAATCCTAAATAAAATACACTACAGGAAAGAGAAAACCCCCAAAAGCACAATAGATACCCTGTGCATGCTCTGTAGTTCTGAGGTGAACTGTGGAAGATGCTTTTGTATGATTTAATCAATGTGTTTGTTTTTTTTGTATTACGTATTTTTTTATCATAGAGAAACCCCTGTGCTTGGATTGAAGAGTAGATTTAGACATCTGGGAAGTCATTTTTCATGATTTGTTTCAAAGGGTATAAGCTCTAACAACCAAAGAATGGCGTTTTATTATTCAAAACGACAAGAGATTAACATGTTATTCTCAAGGTCTGCAAAAACATTGTGTGACATTATTGTGACACTTATCTACCGATACAATTACAGATAGAGTAGCTGACAGATGCCTGAGGCCTATAAACGTGTATGATTAATGGTGGCTGTAATATCAGCTCACTGTATATCTCATTATATTCCAACAGCAGTAAAAGACATATGGTTGTGTCATCTATATTTAAATCTTTCCTTTTCTCTCTTATGTCACTACATGTATTATCGAGGCAAAACCATGTTACAGTAATCCCAGTCTTCAGGTTATTAAGAATTGCCATCTATTTGAAGTAAGTAGTAATAAAGCCTACAAGTTTGAGTACAGCTTTGTATTTAAACGTGTAGTTGATGGGATCCTTGATAGTTGACAGTTAACATGGAAAAATATCATATTAATGGATCGTGATACCCCTTTTATTATATGTCGGCTACATTTGTTAACATTTTGAAAAAAAGAAAAAAAAGTCAAATTGGAAATAACTTCCGTCCATCAAACGATCTATCATCAACAACTTATCCGGACTCGGGTTGCAAAGGAAGCAGTTTCAGCAGAGGACTCCAAACTTCCCTTTCCCTGGCCACTTTAACCAGCTCAGACTGGGGGATTCCAAGATGTGCTAAGGCCAGCGTGGAAAAATAAGCCCTTTATCTGGACCTGGGTCTGCCGCTTGGTCTCCTGCCGGAAGTGCCTAGAGCACCTCCCTAGGAAGGCGTCAGGTGGTATCCTTACTAGGTGGCTAAACAACTTCAATCCTTTCTACACAAAAGGAGCAATGGTTGTACTCTGAGTCCTCATAACTAGACTTCTAACCTTACCCCTATGGGTGATGCATGCAACCCTCAGGAAAAAAAACCATTTCGACTGCTTGTATCCGCATTCTCGTTCTTTCGGTCATGACCCATCTACTCATGCGAGTGTAGGAAGATGGAGCGGTAGATTGAGAGCTTTGCTTTCTGGCTCAGCTCTCTCTTCATCACAGCAGTGTGATAAAGCAACCATCTTAAGTGTTCACCACATTATAGTCAAGTGTGGTTGAGATAGTGATGTAGTCGAGACCGCCTTAACCGAGACCAAGACACTACCAAGACCGGGGAGTATCGAGACCAAGGCCAGTCTCGAGTACTACAACACTAGGTTGAGATAAATTGGAGGTCTGAATGTGTCAATACTCATCAATATTCCAGATGTTGGATGTTAGTCGGACGCGGCCTGACTTTGCAGAACTGGAAGTGAATGTAGGTTTTAGCTATATTTTTGAGAAACCATTTGCGAAACACTAGCACTGGTGTGAAACAGAAGCAATAAATCATGTTGACCGTGGTTTCATTGTTTACTTTAGTTATCCTCTGGATTGAAAATGCACTTGTGACAGTGATTTATAGCTTATAACTGATACAAGTGGGAGCAGTACTCCTAGAGAGCTCCTAGAAAGAGACGCATGTGGCATCTTATTCAAATTACACAAGGCATGTCCAGAATATTTTAACACAAGTCCACAAGTCCTGGATAAGTGGACAGGATGTAATTTTTTTTACGTTGATTCTTTACAGATGAGTTCACTTTGGATTTCCATGCAAGTACGAGCTATTATTCATGATACTGCGAGGCGGACTCAGCATGTCTTTTTATCTGAGCATACAGTGTTGCTGGCGGTGCAGCATGGGTAATCACGCTGATGCTCTTCTCCAGACTGCACATGGACCAGCCTTGTCACAAAGAGCGGGAGCAAAGATGATCTATCATCCATGACCTGATGCAGGAACAGCCACTTAAAGTCCCAGGAGAGAAAGCTCATATGTCTTCATAGAGACAGATCCTCAAGCAGGTGAAATGGCCTACTAAGGCCTATGAACATCAAATGTATATTAAAAGATTCGGATTCCTGGCCACACCAACACAGTGAGAAGGACACCAATATGTGTATAAAATGATTTATTTATAATTCGAAGTTACTTTAAAACATTCCATGTATAGATATTTAAATAACATATGGTTAGAATGATGTTCAATTTATCTAAACTACTCAAATACAAAATGCAGTTCAGACAAGGGGTTCAACCATACTAAAAAGTCCAATCCGGTTAATACCGAACTCCACTCTGGTTCCCTTTTTGCCGGAAGTAAGTGTCTTTCACTGTTCAAGTCCGGTTAATCCAGTGCCAGAGTTTGCACTTTGCCGGCCTGCCACACCGTCCGTCAGCTTCTGGTCGCAGAGCCCTCGATATACAAATAAGAGGGAGACTCAGTGTACACCAATATAACTTTGGTTACTTAAAACCAACAGCCGAGAGCAGGAGAAATAGCTACTTCCCTTAATCTGGAGTCTGCAAGCGTTGGATCACAAGGGTCGAACGAGAGTCTGGTCCAGTGGCGAAGAGGAACTGCGGGGGGTCCGTCCTTTGCAAGTAGCAGTTAAGGGATCCGGTCCGGTCCGATCTGCGGTGATCTGAGAAAATAAAACGCCCCGTCCAACAGGTAATCGGCGTGTTTATGGGGAGTGATTTGCCAACTGGCGAATGGGATCGCTGATTTTCACTGGTTTCTGGTGTGTCAATTTGCAGTGTCTGTGTCTTTGTTGTGACAGTTCGTTAGGGAGGTTAAACAAAGCATGCATAGGTTTATAAATAAAAAAAGTTCATCGCTAAATAGCGCACAACAACCATCAAAAATCACAACATATAAAAAGGTCCGCGTTTTGTGAGAAGGAGCCCTTTCACAGCATGTTAACATTAGCTAACCTTGCTCCAACTAACTTCCAACTCCCTACTTCCTGTTTCTAACACTGTGACATTATGTCAAAATAAAAGTATTCCTGCTAAATGAATTTCACATTAAATAAAAGTCCCAAAATGTTTTATATCTGCCTGAAGGCAGCACAACCTTATTGTATTTGAACATTTGTAGATGTCATTGCATTTCATACATTTGACGCTTTTATCCACTTGTACTGTATATACAGGAATAAAGCATGACTATATAAACTTGGAACAGCAAGAAACCCTGGCTAATTAGCATTTAGCATTTGACCACTTCCACTTCCAACTGCTTCTAAAACTAAGTTGTGTCATAAAAATGGCAGTTCAAGTGATTAAATAAACTACTAAACATCATCATGTCATCGCTAGGATTGCATATGTTAAGCAGGATGAATAGAATTCAGCATTGCAGCCCCCGCAGAATGATAAGTACCACTTTGAGAATATTAGCCATTCAGTCTGATAACGTCTCAAATTCTACAAGAGCCGCACAATTTAATCACTTTATCCCGGTCCAAATTAGCATCAGGCTAAACAGAAAGAAAGTGAGCTTGGCTCATGGAAGTGTCCATTCTCAACTGAAGCGTGCAGCAGAAAGATGCCAACAAGAAGTGTTGCAATCAGCCATCAGCGACCTGACCCGTTTTGATAATAGAACAATGATATACCATGTTTTATTGTTTTTAAACTATCGGGCGATTAAAAAAATATATATCTAATTGCTTGTGAGTGTAGCCTCCAGTTCAAATGTTCAATTTCAAAATTGAAAAAATTGGAAACCTGGACTCCATGCTCAGATAATCCTAATAGGGACGTTTTGTTGGTGAAGCACAATCGAAAAAATGTAGATACAGTCAGGGCCGTCGCACAGGAGGTAAACCACCACAGCTGTGGGGGTCCAAGGCAGAGGCGGGCCCATGGGAAGTTTAGATTTCGTCGGAGTTTGGCAATTGCACCTTGATGCTTACGGTGACTCGGTGTCGGTGTTATGCAAGATGTCAGAGCGTAAAAAATGTAAGTCTGGTTCTCAAAAGAGAAAGGAGAGAAAAGACATGGAGAGGAGGCAAATTGAAGGGAGTCAAGTTCTAACGAACTTCTTTGCAAAGAAAGGTGAGCACAAACGTTTAAACACACAAGATGAAACGGCATTATTAGGTGCCATACGTCCTCCGTTATCGTTGCTAAAATAAGCAGATGCTATCCAAGAGCTACACTTTCAATAAGGCCTTGGTTAAGTTGGCATAAAGGATAAATAAAGTGAACATTATATTGCAACAGAAGGCTACTGATTTGAAGCAAGCAAATATGAAATGAATACTAAGCCGTTATTATGCTGGCTACATGATGAATAATAATATATAGCATAAGCTAGTTCCCAGACGTCCTGATATTAGCTTACACAATGGCCAACATCCATCCTAGCTGCCTGCTAAAACATAATTTGTGAAACACATTCCAGAAACTGCCACAGAATGTGGTCCTGCAGCTGCAACAAGCCCCCCATCATCCACTGATGCAGACTTGAGACAAGGTGAGCTAGTTCAACATGAAAGTAAAAATGAAACTATTTTGACTTGAATGACTGCAGCAACAGGGTGTCAGTGTATTTGGCAATAATTGATAAGAGACTAATGTTGATTATACTTCATGCTCCCACAGAGGAGCCTGATGTAGATAGAGAAGAAGTGAGAGAAGATGGAAGTGATAGTGAAAGAGAAGACAGCGAACATGAAGGTTGCATTCAGGATAGAGAGGAGGACGGAAAGAGGACAGAAGAGGTAACACGTAGTCAGGGTGAAGCCGAACAGTTCTGCCCAGAAGATCCAGGATTATGGCCAGAGATGTTAGATAAACACCAGAGGGAAATAATTGTATGTGCACTGGCAAATAAAGAAAAAATCAACACATTGACACCGACAGATATGGAGGGTAGACCCTTTCCAATATATCTTCAATATGTAAAGTCGCCAAATGGCCATGAGCAAATCAGAAGAGATTGGCTTATTCACAGTGAGAGTGCCAAGGCTCTTTATTGCATTCCATGCCTACTGTTTTCCCATGAGCTGTCAAAGCCATCCACAAGTGCCCTAAACAGCAAGGATGGATATACATTAGAGCACATTAAATGGAATTACATGTACAAAAAACTTCCAGAGCACGAGACAGGCATGTCCAATAAACAGTGCTATTTAAAATGGAAGAACCTTCAGCACTCACTTTTGACAGCCAGTGGAGTTGATGGGCATCTTCAAAAACAGATGCAAGGGGAAATAGAAAAGAATAGGCTGCTTCTGGAGAGGCTTTTAGATGTGACCCTTCATTTGGCATCAAGGAACCTGGCTTTTAGAGGCAACACAACAGATTTAGGTGATGTCCATAATGGGAATTTTCTTGGTACGTTGGAGTTGCTGGCCCGTTATGATAACGTTTTACACAGCCACTTGGAAATGATAAGGCAACACAAAAAGGGAAGATTAACACACTATCTGAGTCCTCAAACACAAAATGAATTCATCGATCTCTGTGGCGAACGAGTGCTGAAACGAGATGCACATACAAAGATGGAGACATTTGGAAGATAAAAGAAAGATTCTGCCTATTTAAAGACTTCTTTAAAAAGACAGGCAGTGAAATTTCTGCGATGATTCTTGATGTTCTGCAAGCCAGAGGCATACCATTAGAAGATTGTAGAGGGCAAGGGTATGACAATGGAGCCAACATGTCAGGAAAACTGAAAGGTGTGCAAGCCAATATTTTGAAAGCCAATCCATTTGCCTTGTACTCTCCGTGTGCCGCTCATACACTCAATTTGGTGGGCGTATGCAGCTCAGTCGAGCACTGAGGTAGCAGCATTTTTTGGCTTTGTAAATCGTCTCTACAATTTCTTCAGTGCCAGTCCAGAGCGATGGGCAATCCTCAAGAAAGAAACTGGATGCTCACTTCATCGTCCCTCGGACACTATGGAGTGCCAAGATTGATGCTGTCAAAGCTGTGGCAACTCGTTTGCCCTCAATTCTGGTTGCACTGGAATGTGTTATAAGCACATGCAATCTGACAAGTGATGCCAAATCGGAGGCAAAAAGTTTAAAAACCTATTTCCACACCTTTGATGCAGTGATTTTGCTTACTGTGTGGGTTAAAGTGCTACAGTCAATCGAACATCGCAATCTGATTCTTCAAACAGGTAATATATCCCTGGATATTCAAGCATCAAACATTAGAGCACTACAGGATGAAATGCAGGCTTTGCGGGGTGAATGGGACTTGCTTCTTGCTGAGGCCTCGCTAGTAGCCCAAAGCATGGACATCCCCACTCAGTTTCAAAGTGAAGGGAAGCGGAAACGGAAAAGGAAACGTATGCCAGATGAAGAGGGGGAAGATGAAAATACACATGAAGACAATGCAGCAAACACATTCAGAAACCAGACCTTTTTTGTTGCAATGGATAGCATCATCAGTGCTTTGAGTTCAAGATTTCAGACCACAGCCAACATATGTGAAACTTTTGCACCTATTCTGAAGTTTGCTGACATGTCAGAAGAACAAACAAAAGTATCATGCCGGACTCTGACAAGAACATATCCCAACGATCTTACAGCTGGTTTTGAGAATGAAGTTTTGCACCTAAAAATAATACATGAAGCCACATTTCCTCACAACCTGTCACCTCTTCAGCTCCTCAATGCCATACAGTGGGGCAAAAAAGTATTTAGTCAGCCACCAATTGTGCAAGTTCTCCCATTTAAAAAGATGAGAGAGGCCTGTAATTTTCATCATAGGTACACTTCAACTATGAGAGACAGAATGAGAAAACAAAATCCAGGAAATCACATTGTAGGATTTTTAATGAATTAATTGGTAAATTCCTCGGTAAAATAAGTATTTGGTCACCTACAAACAAGCAAGATTTCTGGCTCTCACAGACCTGTAACTTCTTCTTTAAGAGGCTCCTCTGTCCTCCACTCGTTACCTGTATTAATGACACCTTTTTGAACTCGTTATCAGTATAAAAGACACCTGTCCACAACCTCAAACAGTCATACTCCAAACTCCACTATGGCCAAGACCAAAGAGCTGTCAAAGGAGACCAGAGACAAAATTGTAGACCTGCACCAGGCTGGGAAAACTGAATCTGCAATAGGTAAGCAGCTTGGTGTGAAGAAATCAACTGTGGGAGCAATTATTAGAAAATGGAAGACATACAAGACCACTGCTAATCTCCCTCCATCTGGGGCTCCACGCAAGATCTCACCCCGTGGGGTCAAAATGATCACAAGAACGGTGAGCAAAAATCCCAGAACCACACGGGGGGACCTAGTGAATGACCTGCAGAGAGCTGGGACCAAAGTAACAGAGGCTACCATCAGTAACACACTACGCCGCCAGGGACTTAAATCCTGCAGTTCCAGACGTGTCCCCCTGCTTAAGCCAGTACATGTCCAGGCCCGTCTGAAGTTTGCTAGAGGGCATTTGGATGATCCAGAAGAGGATTGGGAGAATGTCATATGGTCAGATGAAACCAAAATAGAACTTTTTGGTAAAAACTCAACTCGTCGTGTTTGGAGGAGAAAGAATGCAGAGTTGCATCCAAAGAACACCATACCTACTGTGAAGCATGGGGGTGGAAACATCATGCTTTGGGGCTGTTTTTCTGCAAAGGGACCAGGACGACTGATCCGTGTAAAGGAAAGAATGAATGGGGCCATGTATCGTGAGATTTTGAGTGAAAACCTCCTTCCATCAGCAAGGGCACTGAAGATGAGGCGTGGCTGGGTCTTTCAGCATGACAATGATCCCAAACACACCGCCAGGGCAACGAAAGAGTGGCTTCGTAAGAAGCATTTCAAGGTCCTGGAGTGGCCTAGCCAGTCTCCAGATCTCAACCCCATAGAAAATCTTTGGAGGGAGTTGAAAGTCCGTGTTGCCCAGCGACAGCCCCAAAACATCACTGCTTTAGAGGAGATCTGCATGGAGGAATGGGCCAAAATACCAGCAACAGTGTGTGGAAACCTTGTGAAGACTTACAGAAAACGTTTGACCTCTGTCATTGCCAACAAAGGGTATATAACAAAGTATTGAGATGAACTTTTGTTATTGACCAAATACTTATTTTCCACAATCATTTGAAAATAAATTCTTTAAAAATCCTACAATGTGATTTCCTGGATCTTTTTTTCTCATTTTGTCTCTCATAGTTGAGGTATACCTATGATAAAAATTACAGGCCTCTCTCATCTTTTTAAATGGGAGAACTTGCACAATTGGTGGCTGACTAAATACTTTTTTGCCCCACTGTATATAACCTGCAGCTACAGAGCATTTTTGGAGAAATCTGCATTGCATTGAGGATTTTCTGCACCTTACCTGTAAGCGTTGCTGACGGAGAACGTGCTTTCAGCAAGATGAAACTGGTTAAAAACTACTTGAGGTCCACCATGTGCCAAGATAGACTGAACAGTCTTGCTCTTCTCTCCATTGAAAGCACATTGGCAAGAGCATTGGACTTTAAGGAACTCATCAGTGATTTTGCCAGCAAGAAGACCCGTCAGTGGGCATTTTCTGCAGAGTAAACCGGAATATTTGTGCAAAGATTCTGATTCTGAAATCTGTTTTTGCCTTTTTTGTTTCTTTGCATGAAAATGACTATTGAGTCATGTTTTGTTTGGTTACCTTTTATGATTATTATTATATTTGAAGATTTGCCACATTCTTGTTCTCTAATAAATATAATGGGTAAATACAGTCTTGTGTGGTTGTGTTTTCTTATACAGTAGCTTAAGTAGACTTGTGAATTATGGTTAAATCATAATGGTTAGATATAGCTATTGTGGTGGGGGGTAAGGCCCTTGGCAGACGGGCGGGTGGGGAGTGTGTGAGTTGAGGGGGTGGGGGGCCCATCGGGACTTTTTGTGTATGGGCCCAGAATTTGGTGCTACGGCCCTGGATACAGTTATTAACAGAAAATATTTTTAGTCGAGGAGCACAGACAGACCGTGCCATTAAACACCGTCTGCATTGTAATCCCGTGAGTGATAACAAATTACAGAAAGGTTTTTTTTAAAGATACAAAATTACTATTATAATACGAGTGATCCGGTTATTTGTTGAGTAATTCGTGTTTACATACATTTTTCTATCATAATTTATACTCTAGATGCCTCATTAAACAGTCTAAACAATATTTTAGACCATTTTATTTTTCTATTTATTCAGCTTCATTGGGACACTGGTAATCCCAGTCCATTTCATTTCATGCTTTTCTGATTTGCGAGGAAAATAAAGTGTGAAATGAACATTTAAGCAGATAACAAGGCATATCCACTCGCTGTGTCCTTGTGCCAATGTCATTACTGCGCACATGCAAACACACAAAAACACACACATTTGTCAATCTGTCAGAGAACCCACACCATTTTTATGTGTCGTACAAGGTAATTGTGGAAATGTCACATGGATGGCATGCTATTATAAAGGTGTGTGTGTGTGAACTGTAAGTGTGTGTGTCTGACTAGGTGATCTACTCTCATTGGGGGAAAAGTGAGACCGACTTGAAACACTTCATGTTGTTATGCTCTATTGAACAAAACACAACAGGGGGTGGGGAAATAGAGAATAAAGGACGAAAGAAAGATGAAAGGAATGAAAGAAACATGAAAAATAGAACAATGATGTGATGGGGAAAGACAGGCAGCTGCCCTGGCATCATTTCCATGTTAATTTTTCCTGGAAGCCTATTGTACTTTGACACACAAACTCAATTAATCAGCAAGGCTATGAATAAAATAAAGTGGTTGCAAATGTAAAGAGATGGCAATCATAAAGAGGGAATAAGAAGGACAAACTGTATATGACAAGCAACACTAACGCTTATAAATAGAGCTGGTAATATATGTTAGAAAACCAGATGTGTGTTTCTGAAGTGTGTTGATAACTTGACATTTTACTCTCAAAATAACTTTTTTTAGTCAAGTTTAATCAAATTATGACACCATTTTCCCCCCTTTCTTTTTGATTGTTTAACGGGATCCAATAAAAGCTGTTTATTCTGGAAATGTTTTTTTTCATGACTTTTGAAATCCTTACAATTGATGAGTATCCTGATAAATGGAAACTGTTAACATAAGTCTGTGGCATCATATTTCCATTTGGTTTGGTTGGACAGGGACATTTCATCCCTCTCTTTCTGCTGGTTCAATATTAGGAGCCAAGAAGTCAAGCTAGGGATGTATTCTAGGTAAGGCTGTTGTGAAAACGCAGATGTCAGCCTGTCTGTGTCAACCTTATCTGGTATGATGGGGGTTCTATCCGGACCAAGGCTCTGCAATATATTTTATTATTTTTATTTTTGGTTTAGATTATCAGCCAATGAAATCATTTATTGAGTTGTAGGAGACTAAACTAAAACACATTGCCAAATAAAACTGCCTCATTCTGTCTGAGAGGTTTTCTTGCCATTACTGTGCTTTTAGCTAAAGCAGAATGCTCTGTTCATAATCGTAATGCTAGCATGGCATGTTTTACAATGTTTACTACCTTAATTTAGCATGCTTAATTGCTAATAAGCACTTACCAAAAGTACATAAAACAAACTATTCTTTCCTTTCCGGTTTTTTTCAGCTTGGCCGCTATGGACACAATTCTTGTCCCCATTAGCCATGACACGCTCTAGGTCGGCTTTGTAAGGACTAGGTTGAATGTGTATGGTAAGCTAATCAACACCCTTTGCACGGACCATCTTTCCCACAGTTCAGTGCCTCAGGGGTCTGCATCGGCCCATTGGCAACCCACGTGATCAATCTTGAGCAAAGACCACTTCTCCGGTGCCATGCTTTGCAAGTCTACAGTTACCCTAGTGGCTGTGTGGGTACTTAATCTCAATGTTTGCATGCTAAAGTTTACTGATATAAAGATTATAGATTGGCGATTTTAGCTGAACATTAGCATGCTAAGGTTATGCTAATTATCAATACAAACAGTGTGTCGCTAAGGCCTATGGAATTGTCCCAGTTTTTTGTATTTATCATTCAGTAGTTGAAGATTGGATGTGGTTAAGTTCATTTAGCTATAAATGCCTTTAAACAAATGTGGTTATTTCCAAATGTAATTTTTCTTCTCATAGATTGACAAAGCCTCAGGACAGTTTGAGATTACTTGGGCTAAGAGAGTTAGCTGATGAAGTAATTAAAAAAAAAGCAATTCAGTCAGACAACTCACGTGTTTCATTAATGTGTTTGTTAGAAGTACATATTTTGAGTTTGCCGTCAAGGCTAGGCCTCATCACTCCACAGGTTGACCAAGAACATTGAGTGATGATTAGATAAGTAATCCCCAGAGCCTACAGCTGGAAACTGGGGTGGTGGTGGGGCAGGCGAGCATTGCCGATGTGAACGCAGCAGCAGTGAGGTGAACGCATTAGCAGCATCAAAGCAGCAGTGGCGGCCGCAGCATTAGCGAGGCAGAGGGACGCAGATCTGACAGCTTAAATACAGCGCAAGATTTAGGAGACTATGTTTGGTTGGTTGCAAGAGTGGCGAGGGGCGTTATACGTGAATGCATCATTGGTGCTCGAGTTGACTGATTGAACTAGCTCGTAGGCTTCACCCCATTCGACAACAATTTTGAGAAATGGGCTTTTCTATGATTGATTGGAAAAAAGCTGTGATCTTGGCAACTACTTAGCAAGTACTCATTTAAGACATTGTGATATAAATTCTGAATTTCTTTGAATATTTAAAAGTTATCAAAACTTTCTGCCAACGAGGTAAGCTGTTAACACATCAAGTTGGCATTTGACAACCCTGGAAGGACTTCCATCTTTCTTCTTGCACCATTTCCTTCCCTCTGCTGTCTATCTTTCTCTCTCTACATCTTGTTAATTTCAGAGACATAAAAGGTTCCCAACAGAACAAAGTCTCTCTTTTGTTTAACGACATCAAAGATTCCAAATCTCCTTTTAAGTTGTCTGATGAATGACTTTTAATAGAGAGAGAAAGGTGGGCTCAGCTGAAGAACAGACTGTAGAGTTGACAGAGGGAATAGATCAGACACAAGGCTCCCTCTCCTCTCCACCTCTTTTCAGATTCATTTTCACTTCTCACATCCTGAGGAGCTGTGTAAAGTAAACTTTAAATTAGCAGAAGAAGCAAAAGGGAGAAAGAGAGGGAAGGGCTGATACACTTTGGAGGAACTGTGTATCTCGTACATAACCCACAGGGGTAGCTACACCTACAACCTGTCAATTTTGTTCTTCACAGAGCTTCGATTTGAGCATCTTCAGTTTTGTTATGAATTAATAGTGGTGCAGTCATAACGTATTGATGTGGGCAAACCCATTAGTTAGCAATGTAAGGGTTCCTGTACAAAAATCAATTTAGGGTATTTTCCATTGGATTGTTTAATGTTGCGCAAAATAAAAATGTATGATACTTTCATGTTGTTTAGCAGCATGATCATTTTTACTCCAATTTTATAATTGTTGAGGCATAATTGAAATTCCCGAAGTAAAAAGCTCAGGTTATATAAATAACTATATAAAGGTTTGCATGACTTCACACCACAACCACTTAGCTAAAGGCGGCTAATGTTTGGTGTGATGACATTAAGTAGTCTCATTTAGACACTTAGCATTTAGACTGTTTACCAACATCTGACATACAAGCTTCAGACATTCATTGGTACATTTTTACTGATGTATTTTATGTATGTTGTATAAAAAACTGAAAATCTGGTAAGCGTGTATTAACCATGGTCCTTATTTTGGGCATCGAAAAAGAGCACATTCAAAAAACATTAACCTGGAAGTGCTAAAAAGTTGGGTTGTTTCCTAGTTCAGGATACATTAGAAAATCACTTTAACCTTGTTATATCCTGTAATAGAAGATTAAACAGTTGATATTCCTCTATGTGTCTGATTTGCCATATAGATTAGTTTTCATTTCTCACTGTAAAGGTGCTTTCCTCCACTCTAAGGTTCACATTTTTTGACATCCGCCTTTATTAAACATTCTTTATTTGTTTTAACTGGTTGCATTTCATGCTGTTCTGTTAAGATCACTTCAGTGTGTATGTATCCTGTACAAATATATATTGACAGTAAAGAGCATATAGTTTGAACTTGGGAGCCTTTGCCTATGCACATGCATGCAGTATAGAAACTCACAGATCCAGTGACAAATTCTCCACATGTTGGGTACCACGTGTGGTCAAATTCCTTTAAACTTCTTTGGAGTTGAATTCCTTGGAAACGCTCACCAATGCAAACACATATACACACACAGGCACATGCACAAACCCACACTAAAAGATCCACTTCAAATGCTCTTTGCCTCAGCACACGGAGTCAGTTTCTGTGAGGATCCACAGTACTGCCTCCCTGTTTGTGTCTGTTTCTGTCTCCCTGGCTGGGCGTGGCTGACCTACTTTTGGATTCCCGCCTCTACACCTCCTCAGCTACAGCTCATCCCACTGATTGCCACTACTCACCTACACCTGTATAAGATCCCGGTTCTCATCTCCAGCCTTCGCCAGTTCGTCGTTAAACCTGCAGTGGTAAAAACGTCCAGGCCCACATGCTTCAAGATAGCTTTTTGTTAGTGCCTTTTGAAGTGTTTTTTCGCCATACTAACCTTGTGCTCTCCCTGTCTAGATCCACCTGAATTTCCCCGCCTGCTCCTCCCTTTTTCTAACACGGCCACTACTCCCGGACCCAATCCTATTTCTGGCAAATAAACCATTTTCACTCCACCCTTCGTCTTCTGTGTTTGTAGTGTGGGTTCAACTGGTTGCTCGTTCTGAGCATAACAGTTTCAAAGTGGGATGAATCCTTTTGTATTATTGAGGAGCTGGTCTTTTTTAGTTACACACGCAGTTTTCTATATTACATGTGCATGATGGAATTATACTGGTGAACATGTGTGTGTCACCACATTTCTGCCACTTGTATCAGTGTGACAGGACGTGCAGTGTTAACATGAGTAAACAACTTCCTCATTCAATATTATAGTTATATTTTCCTTTCTATAAACCTTTGGTCATCTGAGAGTGGCGTGTTTGTTGTAATCCGAATAAACCAATACCGTTCTGTAAGGTTTTCTCTTAGAATAATTTAAATTTCAAGTGTATGATTGTATCATTATTTACCAACTGAGCACGTCATTGGGCTGTTCGTGTTTCAAGGGGTTAGAACAAGTTGGAACTATGATAGGCGGCCTTGATTCCTCTCTTACACACACACACACACACACACACACACACACACACACACACACACACACACACACACACACACACACACACACACACACACACACACACACACACGCAGACAGCCATGCAGGTGCACATTAATGGACACTCAAGATTTGTCGGAATGGAATGAGGAAGGCTGGATTGGTTTCCAGGGGAATCTCATTTCAGTCAACTCTAATCTAACAGAGAAAGAGAGGGGGGCGGTTATGTGTCCATTTTCCTGGTTGCCAAAGTGACATGTAGAAGTGTGTGATAGGAAACACAGTCCACAGAATGAAACTTTTCACATTTGGGCTTTTTTTACTTCCCCACCTTGACACATTCATATACTATAGTGTCTGTACTGTATGCAAATAAGAAGCTGTAAACCCTCAGTTGTGTTCTTTTTTTTTATAACATTTTTCTTGTGTTGCAGATATTCTGATACCTTAATGTTGTATACAACTATGTTCCAAACCTATGTCTTACCTATCTTAGTAAGATAAATTAGAAAAGGATCTAGCAGGAAAGCCAATTAGTTATTGTTCTGTTGTAGACAGATAACTAATGAGGTGTCCAATACAACTCTAGTTCCTGGAGTAAACATTAAATGCACAAATTCAATTTTGACTTGCCGAAATCAGGAACTGTGTAGGATCGTGAAGTCTCTTTTTATTTTCCAATGCTTCTGAAAAATAGGACATTTAGGCTGCAGAAAGAAATCCAGTAAATGTAACGACAGCAGTGGCCAATACAAATATCTATTTTCCTGGAATACTTTTCGTATATATTTATTTTTGTATTAGTAAAGAGCAGAAGAACTTTGGATTATTGATTGCTGAACAAAGCAGAGAAATAAAAAGGGAAGAAGAACAAGAGAACAGCGCAAAAGACGGAGAGCGGTGAAAAGAATCGGAGATCTAGACAACAGAGAAATCAGCACATATGGCAAACAGTAAGTAAACACTAAAGGGAACAGCAGACCGTAAGTAAACACTAAAGGGAACAGCAGATAGGAAGTAAACACTAAAGGGAACAGCAGATAGGAAGTAAACACTAAAGGGAACAGCAGTAGAAGGCAGACATCATGTTAATACTACAGAGAACAGAAGAAGGTAGACAGGAAATTAACACTAAAGGGAACACTGACCCTTCTGTTGGCAGCCTGTTGTGTACTGTATGTTAGATGTCTGTGATGTTTACAAGATGTCATTGGCTTCCCCCTATGGAAATGTGTCGCCCAAGTCCCTCCCACTTGGCGAGGCGGGCATCCGAATTGGAGAGGTACCTGGTCCTGCCATCCAATCCCAGCCTGCATGCCAACAGAGCCTTTAAATGATGTTGACAGGTCAGCATTCGGCGCTGAGTCAGATCAGGCGCCACACACCTCTCGTGTTGTATCTGTTAAACTATTGGATGTTAAATTGTCTTAACTTGCTGTGAGGTACTTGTTAGTTTTTGTGTAAGACGACACGTAGCTCTGATTATGTAAATATTGCAGACAGTCGTCTTTAACTTAACTTTTGGTCAAAGAGGTACTTGTTCTTGTTATTATTAGGTTGTTAACTGTAGCCTGGCCAAGGATTGAGTTTAATATTAGTGAAACTAAGTGCAGGGGGGATGTTTTGACTGTGTCTTTGTCAGTTGGTAGTCCTTAGACATAATGAGGTTTTTGTTTGATGCTTTCTTAAGTTAGAATTAAAAATAGCTTGTTGTTTTAGAGTCTTTCTTCTGTTATATTACTTTCTTTGTTTTGCACAGCACTCATCAGATCCATTGTTTTTCGTTAATAAGAAGCATCATTGTTTTTATTCTTTTAGTAGAGTTGGCCATGAATAACTTTTATTTCACAAGTAGCCTACAACTGGTTGGTGTTGCTTTCTAAAAAAGCCAACAATACTTCTGAAATGTATGTGTGTATATGTGTCTGGAGTGCTTGTTTATCGTCAGTTTTTCATTGTTCTTGAGTTACAACATCATATACACACATTTAAAAAACGTCTAGTGTTTGTTAGTGTTGGTTCAGTCTGAGGTAAATTTATCAGCCAACAAACACTAGAAAAATGCCCCTTTATTCTTTTGCCTGCCTTTATTTTTCATCGGCTTATGTCCAAAGCGGTAAGCTTCGTTGTCAAAGCCTAATTTATAAAGTTATAAAGTTTCTGTTTCCAGGCAGCACCAAAACACGCAGACCAGTGGAACATTAAACTACTGCTGCCTTTTTTGCCAAATGTGGCCCTTGATATCAGCTGATGTGAGAAGGAAAATTATTTTTGTTTAGAGGTCGAGGGGGGAAAAAGGAAATGGAGAAAAATTCAATTTCATCAGCAGCACAACAAAGTTCCAACATCTTTGTAGGACAAAAAAAGTAAAGTAAATAGGAGAGAAATAACACATGGAAAGAGTGAGAGAGAGGCAAGGAGGATAGATTGCTATAAAAGTCCCATTAAGCTCTCAGCCTTGATTGCTCTACAATTAAATGTCCATTTTCTTTGACTACATAGCATGGCTGGCAACTTTACTTCAGCTGTGTGTGTGTGTGTGTGTGTGTGTGTGTGTGTGTGTGTGTGTGTGTGTGTGTGTGTGTGTGTGTGTGTGTGTGTGTGTGTGTGTGTGTGTGTGTGTGTGCGTGCGTGCGTGCGTGCGTGCGTGCGTGCGAGCGAGCGAGTGAGTGAGTGTGTGAGAGAGGGTGCATGCATGGGTGAAAAAGCCTGCCATTAGTTGTGGAGGCTGAGTGGTGTTGCTGCACATTCACACTTCACACATCAGGGTGCCGAGATCCAGTAGCATTTCAAATTGATTTCAGGTCAAAATCAGTTAATTATATAACGACAGAAACAGCTCCCGAGTTCCTGTAATCATAGCGCATTTAGCTTGAAACGAGAGAGGGAGAGCTGTTAAACAGTCTTTCTGTGAGACACGGTCAGAAATGAAACAGCAGTAAAGCTTTCACATAGTGATCTATTGCAAAATGGCCATACTTAAGTCTAAATGGATGATGTTTGAGTCTTCAATGTGTTTGGGAACCTGGACACAGGCTGAAAGAGTTCATAGAGATGTTCGAGGCTGTTACGTCCCCACTAAAGTCTAGGGGACCTGGAGACAGTAACACACGACAACCAATTAATGAGCAAGTCAGATTAAAGTAGACAGACAATGTGTATTTCTAATAACTAAAGAAGGAACAACAAATGTTCTTCAGGTGAGGAGGAGGAGGAGACTGTGCCAAATAAAAGAAAGAAATATAACAAAAACCAGGCCTATCTCTACATCTCTTCTGAAACAAACTCAAACAAAAACCCTCACTTCCTGAACTACTAATAATTGGACAAAGCAAAATACAGGGGTGGCAACAATCCGCTAACCTAGTGTGTCTAACATATGTTATCTACGTGATGAGATGTAAAGGGTACCCCAACTTACCTAACTCCTCCACCTCCCACCACACACACACAGTCACAACATATAGCACAGGATACACGATTGTCACAATAGCTTTAACACGCAGTCAAATTGAGGCTCTCCAGTCAGCAGCAGGCCCAGCAGTGAGACCCCCGAGAAGGCTTCCTGGTTGTCTCCTTTACGGCTGGTCCTGGGTGCTGATTGGTCAGCTGAGGGTGAGAGGAGCCAATCAGTCATCAGTCAGAGATGCCCAGGCAGGTACTGATCAGCTGCTGATTAGCTGTAGCGAATGACAGGGAGTAGAGAAAAGAGCAGGAGGCAAGAAACAAAAGTACAGCCTGCCCGGCACGTAACAGAGGCGGTCATTAAAACCAATATGTCAGTAAAAGTACAGAAGACGAGGAAAATAGTCAAATTTTAGACGTTGACATTCGTCCTACTGTATCTAAGTGGCTGTCTAGGGCAAATTCTTATGTCCGAAGATTAATCAATAGGTTTGGAAGGGAAAAAAAAGGTGTACTTGCTTGAGAATCACAGGACAGTTTACTGCATAAAGTCTAAAAATGAAGCTATCTAAGAAACATTTGAGGGAAAATAATCACAGCTCATGGACCAACAATTTCCCAGTTTGGGATAAATAAAGTTCTTCGGATATTCAACCTATAACATGTTATTTTGCTTTTGTCCAAAGCGATTTCATTCACTTCAATATGGTAGACAAGAGGAGCAATTTGGGTTAAGTGCCTTACCTAAGGAACCTTTGACATGTTGATTGCAACGGCGGGGGATGGAACCACTGACCAAAGCTTTAGACATTTACTAGTACGGTAATTACTGTTGTAGCACTAAACAAGATGTTAAGCAACAGACCTTATATCCGACATCTCACTGCAAAAAAATTAAAAAGATATGCTTTCTTTCTTCAGCTGACATCGACCTTCCATGTGATTCATTTTTATTTAGCACCATTCAACACCTCCATGGGACATATTTCACACGTCTGTGTTGCAGATGTTCCTCATCTCCACACCGTCCCGTTTATTTTAGTGGAACCATCAACATGTTTTTTCCACTGGCACACTTCAACCTTTGAGGGATGTCACACTAAAGATATATTTCAAAGGGAGATGTCTGTGAATATAATAATTAATGTTATTAATTAATCTTTATGTTCGTAAAAAAAACTGTATTTCATACTGATAGCAAGAATGGTGTTTTAATGAAAATGAATATCCATGATCCACTTAGAAATACTTTCAGTAGGTAAATGGTTCATCTTTAGTGGTAATAGGTGTTACACTTCACCGGCTACATTCGTTTTTGTTGTTTGGTGCCTGCTATTAATGGTTTGTTATTTTTGAAAGCCTAACCAGTTCTAAAAATCAGCTGGTGTTTAAACTGTTATTGAAACTGTTACTGAGCTCTCAGTTTGACTGTAAAGGAAATAATTCTGGATTACTTAAAGAGAGTTATCCTATACCCTAGGAACACACCAATAATGGTACTCTTAATGGGGGTCTGATTCTAATGGTACTTTTTATTTATTCTTGGACTGCTATGGATGAATGTATACATTTAGGGTAATTTTTAAGAAGATCATTCAAGACAGTAAATAGACAAAGAAAAACTCTCCCAATAAACCACTGTTTTGGGAATGACATCTTCAGTCCCACTTCTACAACTGAACTTAAGGATCAAGGGGAAATCAAGTCAAACTTTAGCAAACATATCCATCCATCTCGAAACACAACGTCGGAGGACATTCTTATGACACAAAGGTCTGGTATCCTGAATAGGTTAGTATAAGAAACTTGCCAGTACAAGAAAATGTATGACTGCTAAGAGCTGTCAGTAAACACTTCCTGAAATCTAAAAGCTTTCCCAGCTAAAGGAGATACAATATGATGTACCTTGGAGCTATATATTGGTTTATGTTATTTAGTAATTAATTCTTTATTTTCTAGCTGTTTGTATTAAATTACTTATCATAGTTATTTTAGTTGAAGTCATTTGTTATGCTTTTATTTTGAAGGAGGCTTTTGGGCACTGGGTTAGTTGGGCACTCGGTGATTAGTATATAATTGGACACAGGTGGTGGTGGGATAGGCACCAGTGAGCATATGTTTTTTTACCAGGGGAAAAACAGCAGGAGAGGCCACCGGTGAAACATTGTTCATTGTTGTATTATTGGAATATGACCAAATAAAAGAACAAACACGAAATTCTTGCCTGGACAGTGGACATTATTTACCTGTGTAAGGATTCGCTTTCTGGTGCCCCAGCGGTATTTTAATTTGAGTTAAGTTTTCTATTTTATTTCTTTGATTAGCTATTACATTTCCTTTAAGTTCATTTCTGAAAATCCTTGAAGAGAAAAAGTCAGAAAAAGGAACAATGAAATGGTCATTGCTTAAAACATATGAAATATATACAGTATTATCACACATTTGCGGAAAAGGTAACCGAAAAACCTGCCGTTAGGAACTCATAAAGATATAAGTGTGTGTTCTAACAGAAAAAGGTAAAGTTGAAATGAAGTGATCAAAGTCTGAACTTGTTCTGTTACAGTGAGCTTTTATGAATGGTTCATTATTTGGTGTGGTTCAGTGGTTGCTTACTGACAGAGTTGATGTTAGCGCATTGACATTTTGGCCGTTGTAGGCGTGCTTCATTGCTATTTTCTTTAAACTGAGATTTTATACAGGCTGACTTGCCCTAACAGATGGTCTAGAATAATACTCACATGTTCATGTTAATAATGCAGAGCATGTTTCCATTGAGCTCACATTCCTTTTTAAATGAAACTCTTGCATCATAAACGTCAGTTTTAAATAAAGCGTAGGAGTAAGGACGTCTGTCTGACAGCGATTTGGAAAAATAGAATGAATAAAGACCATTTTGCCCCAGACTAAGGACAATAATAATAACATTAATTGTATTTCACTGTACAATATTTAATCTCTAATCTTACATTCTGTTATTGTATATATAATTATATTTACATGTCCAAAGAATCCTGCATTACTTGGTCACTTTCCAACAGTCCATGCATAAGTTAGCACATGACATGTATACTTCATCTGCATTACTTATACACTGGTCTAGCACCATAATCTAAGTCTATTTTACTCTAATTCAAAATACTCTGTTCCATTTTGCCCTATTATTTATTTTAATTGTTATTATTTAAAAGTTATTATTTCGTCTTATGTCCTTTTATAATATGTTGCATTGTTGGAGGAGCTAAGATTTTTCACTTCAATAACTACAATGTAGCTACTGTGCACATGATAATACAAACCCTTGAACCTTGATTCATCTTTGCATGGCTATACAGTTCAAGCACTCACCCAAAGTTGTGCTAAAATAGATCTCCAAATTGTACAGTGTACATCCAAAACTATTTCAAATAACCAGGGTGTGTTCACACTCATTTTAATTTGTATTTTGATGACAATTCCCATGTGTAGTTGAGGCTTGAAATAAGATGGCAGAAAGTGATGGCACCAGCCTGTGAACATACTCAACATTAGTGGCTCAGTAAGTAGGTGCTTGGACTGGGAATCGTAGGGTCGCCGGTTCAAGTCCCCAAACAGACATGAAATATGGAAAGTGGACTGCTACTTGGAGAGGTCCCAGTTCACCTCCTAGGCCCTGCTGTGGTGTCCTTGAGCAAGGCACTGAACACCTCCAATCCCCCCTCCCCATTGCTCCTCGGGCGCTGCACAATAGCTGCCCACTACTCCTAGTACTAGGATGGGTTAAATGCAGAGGACCAATTTCACTGTGTGTGCTCTGCTGTGTGCATGTATGTGACAAATAAAGAGGGTTTCATCCTCCCATTCTATCTATCTCTTACACACCAGTCAAAGTAAGGTTAGGGTTAGGGCCAAATTGAGCTAATCAGAGCATTTTCATTATCAACATAAGGAAACATTGGGGTCTACGGAGGAAGGAGTACTGATGTAGTTACTGCACAAAACAAGACGATGAGATGTTACTGAATAAAGACGTGACAAAGATTCCTAAACATGCTGAAATACAGAAATACAGACCAACTAGCTTGAGCTTACTTAAACTGGCCAGCCATGGTTTTTCTTAGCAGAACATAAACAAATGTGTTGACATTTTTTCTAGAAATCTCTCCCCATGATAGTTTGTGATCACATTAAAGTCATATATGTTCAGCATTTATAGGAAAAGTTTATTGTACCCAAGGCCGAAGGAACTATTCAATTTATATTCGATTTCAGGAGAAAACATTGTCATAACTTATTCCGAGTTGATATTTGATGCCTAAAGAGGAATGCTTTTGCGAAGTAGGTGTGTATTAGGTAAGATGATGTACAGGCTGTTGCCTATGGGTATGTTCACTTTGCATTAATTGTTGGCCACGCTGGGCGCCATGGATGGATGGATGGATGGATGAGTGGGTGGAGGGAGGAAGGGAGGGAGGGAGGGAGGGGTGGGGTGGGTTGGGTTCTGGGTGGATGGATGGATGCTTATAACTTGTATTGTTATTTATCCTACATTCTGTTTGTGTAATATTAATACTGTATTTACAAGGAAGATTTTAATGTAATGTTGTTCTCATTTCAATTCTTTATGCCGTCTTTTCACATGGTTGTGCAGCAGCAAATCAAGCCAGAGGAAACTCAAACACGTTTTGTTTATTGTTGTTGATTGTTACTTCCCTTGTTGTTTCTTTGCATTCAAATGTAGGCGTGTGACACACTGACGTGCTTATCTATTACCGAGTATGGTTTGAGAGGGAATGATAACATGGTGAGTCATATTGTTGAGTGGAACTATGATTTGTTGTATTTGAGGCCAAGATGAAGCATGTCACAAACCGCATTTCCAGCAGTGCCTTCAATTTCACTTGTTGCCTTCAACTTAGAGGAGAATCAAGACTGTTGAAGGAGGAGATTTAGTGTGCATGCGCCACATTGATAAGCTGCAAAACAATAGAGAAGCACGCCATAAAGAATATAATATTTGTATGGGAAACTTTACTTTCACTGGCTATTTTAGGTCACATAAGCAGCAAAAGAAGGGTGAACTGGCACACAAATACCCCTTGTTCACTGTTGTGAGTTCCATTCTAGTTCCGTGCTGGGGCTAATTTAGTTAAGAACCAGTTTCACGGACCAGAATTCGAGAGGAGCTTTTCATGACGTCACTGCACACCAGCATGAATATCACTGTCATGCTGCTATTAAATCTATGGAGTTTAATAATGCATGGTCATACTTTTTTCTAGAGTGAGGTGGGGAATAGCATACGCCTATGAATCAGCTCCATTTGCCGATCACTGGATTGGTTTTCCTCGCCACTCGTGATACACCAGCATTAATCGTAGCGTTTCCTAACGCCAGCTGCTGGTGGAAAGTAGTAATTCACTGTCTGCTAGTAGCATCTTTGTGCCTGGTTAATGTTTTGCTAAAATTAATGTATTTGTTCTGGTCGCATTTTAGTTGCTTTGCAATCTCAGCGATACTTCTACAACAACTTTTTATTCTTGCAATGAACTGTCAGTGGTTCAGTCACTAGGGGCATGGACTGGGAATCGTAGGGTCGCCGGTTCAACTCCCCGAACAGACTTGAAAATATGGAAGGTGGACTGCTACTTGGAGAGGTCCCAGTTCACCTCCTAGGCCCTGCTGTGGTGTCCTTGAGCAAGGCACCGGACACCTCCAATCCCCCCTCCCCATTGCTCCCCGGGCGCTGCACGATAGCTGCCCACTGCTCCTAGTACTAGGATGGGTTAAATGCAGAGGACCAATTTCACTGTGTGTGCTCTGCTGTGTGCATGTATGAGACTAATAAAGAGGGTTTATTTCTTGTTGCTCAGTCGCAGCCTCTGATGTGCCCGACTGCTCAAAGTTCTTGAGGCCGCCCTGGCAGATTGTTAATTCACTATTGGAAATAGTTTATGGTGACACTTAAGTGGAAACAGAAAGAACTAGTTCGCAGTCAGGCATCGGCTCCAAAACGACCCTGGATAGGCCTTAGTTTTAAAAGACTACAACTCAACATTATGGGTAATTAAGTCATTGTGAGAGAGAAATGATGTCAAATGATGGCTGTTATTGAGAAAAAGTTAACTCTACAATGTTTTTTCAATTGCATGACAACAGTACTTGTCTAAAGTAGAGGGGATTGTTTCCTCGCAAACTTTGGGAACACCTCCCTTTAGTGCATGTAAGGCTCCTTTTTCCTGTTTGCATAAAGAAACCAGACAGCAGCACTAATGCGAGCGTGACATTTACTGCAGGTACATTTAAAGCAGAACTCTTTAAGAGGTTATTTTACATTGGGGAGAACAAGGTAAAATCTAATATAGCTACCGACCTCACCGCTTATGCACCACAGTTTGAACCTGTCTTAATATTTCCTGAACGACTCAGGCACAATCAGTGTTGACAGTTACCCCTCCTGGAACAGCACAAACCATGCTAAAGAAAAGTCCTTTTACAAAGAAGCAAAAATATAATCAGCGTGTGTATTTTTCAAGGTACTTTTTACCCTTGTAAAACATGGATTTAAAGATGGTACTATTGGATTATCTGGCCAGTCAGTCAGACAGTACATCACTTTGTTCCGGAGATTTTAAGTGGAAAGCCTTTGAATTTTGAAAGCACAATCATGGTTTCCAAAAGAAGAATCCAACTGTCTTTAGAGAGTTTCCTAATGTTCCTATAGCGTCAACAGCAAATGTATATTTTGGGCTCCTAGTGACAAGTCTTGAAAAATATTTGATGCCAGTAAATTTAAAACTGTCCTGTTCCCTTGAATTACGGCTTATTTTCTAACTGAAAGCCTTCAGTCACCAGTGAGATTTAGGTGAATCCTAATATGAAGACTACCCTTATATAACATTTTATCTCATGAGCCTACATGAACGAGTTGTGCAATGACACTAAATGATTCATTAAGCAAATCATGTAGCGCTATCATTTATTTAACACAATTTGCTATATGTCATTTTTAATCATGTCTTGTTCAATCCAGTTCCAAATTGGTCAATCGAAATTCTCATTACATTTGAATAGAGTGTTGAAGTGGTGACGTATTTCTGTAAGCCAACACAAATGTTAGCATTGCAAGGGCACCCTCAACTAAAAGCAATGGGAATTTTTACATCTGATTTTGGAAGATTGTAGAAAATAATATGTGGCATACTTTTCTTTAAACAACTACATGACGGTCAAATGACTTCACCTCGCCACCGCTAAGCTAAAGGTGGCTAATGTTCGTTGTGATGACTTTAGTACTCTAAATTAGCTACTTGTTAGCAACCTCAGCTATTAAAGACACGTAAAATCTATAGATGTTCACTTGTGGGTTGTTCCTGACTAACTGTATGTTTAACAAAATATTAAAATCTCGTAAATTTGTATTAAATGCTATTAATACTCCCCATTTTGGGAATCTACCTAAAAACATTGACTTTGCAACGAGGGAACCCAAAAGAAATGACTCATTCCTATACACATCTATTGAAATCTAGATTTTGTGGACATCCTCTCCTCATGAAATACGGCGAGTCACATGCTTATTTTGTTGAAACTCGAGAAAGAAAAAACAAGGAATAAAAACGTCTCTAGCCTTGGTTTATTCTATACAGTGCTGGAGAGGCAGGCAGGCAGGCCCACCATTGTGCCCATAATCACATTAAAAGAGCGTTATGGCCACCGTAACCATATGTTGTTATCCAATGATTTAAAATCTCCCATCATCCCCCGTTCCCCTCCCTCCCTATCTCCTCCCCTCTCTTTGCTTCTCTCCATCGTTCAGCCTCATGAATACTGAGTGGCACATAAAATATTCATAGCACACGCATACAACACACACTGCACAGATATACACACACACATACAAAGTTGCGTACAGTCTCTAACACACACAAACACACACACACACACACACACACACACACACACACACACACACACACACACACACACACACACACACACACACACACACACACACACACACACACACACACACACCTCCTCTTTGTCTAATGCACTGGAATGCACCCATACACACCCGGGCACACTATGTTGCAATCATTCACATGCTGCGAGAGAAAGAACCAGCTCAAACCAAGCGTCCATGAAAGTTTAATACACCGGGTGTCCGACGGATACACACACACACACACACACACACCCACACGCACACACACACACACACATACACACAGCCACCAAATCTATCTCCCTTTCACTCACGGCCATTAAAGTTTAATCTACAGGATGTCAAGTGGATTTATTGTATCGAGCTGTTTGTAGCACCTGTGTTTTTACACTCCTTAAATATTTTAAACGTATTCATACCCCAGGATATAACCCGCATCATCATCAGCATCATCATCATCATCAGCATCATCATCACAAGCCCACCGTAAGTTTAGGGTATCCATCAGGACTGTTGGATGGATTCTTATTCATCATCAGGAAAGAACAAAAAGGTTATATATGCCTCTTTATCACGTTATCCCCTCAGGCACATAGCTGGGCCAACAGCTTCAGTCTGTTTCCAATCTGTCTGCCGTACACACGGTTAACCTTTGCTCAAACAGTCTGCCACGCTTCTTCAGAAGCCTGTAATTGGCCAGTATTTCCACTATTGGTGAACATAATCCAAGCATAAATAAAAACATATCATCAAACTGTTATCAGGGTTCCTGCTGGCTCATAAAGACGCGGCGGTGGTTCAATACTGATCGTACAAATGTGTACTGCGGCTTAAGTGACTCAAACAAGCAAGCATTTATTATATCAGGAGTTCTAATTAGTATATATTTGAGGAAATTACAGTTGTTACAGCGATAGTCTCTAAAGGGAAGTCCTGGATATTAAGTAAATATAAAAACTGTTATGCAATAACACTGCTTATGTGCAAACACTAATGTGCAACTTACAATGTTTTAATATATCATTTGTTAACATTAAGAGCTCCTACTCTTTTATGTTCACTAACTTAAAAAACAATCTTTAATACAGCCCTGAAAAAAATTAAGAGACCACTGCAGCATTAAGAGTTTCTCTGGTTTTACTTTTAGGTATGTCTTTGAGTAAAATGAATAATTTTTATTTTTATTTTATAAACTACAAACAACATTTCTCTGTTTTGGAATTCAATGGACACTGGAATGGAATGGTTGCCATACATGTAGAGATTGAGATTTAAGAAACATTTTGAGTAGTTTCTTAGCTGTATGTTCTACTCAATACGCAAGTCTACTCCTTTACTTTAGCCTTTTATTTGCACTGTACCTATTGATATTGCAACGCTGTACATTTCCCCACTCCAGCACATATAAAGAGTGTCTAGTAGTGTATTGTGTACCGAAGTAGTGTATGAGATGACATGTTTAAGAAAATAATAATATGCTATAGGGTATACAGCTCCGGAAAAGAGACCACTCCAAATTGTTCTTAAATCTTTATCTCTACATGTATGGCAGCCATTCCAGCGTTTGTTGAATTCCAACATAGGGAAAAAATGCCAATAGTTTATAGAATACAATAAAAATGTTTGTTTTTTTTAAAGTAACTTAAAGACATATCTATAAATAATAAAACAAGAGAAACTGATAATGAAAAGTAATGCTGCAGTGGTTTTTACATTTTTTCCACAGCTTTAAATATCAACCAGCTATAGAAAAAAAGCAGGCTGCTGAATGTCAAAACTGACCAGCCATAACAGAATAGAGTAGCCATGTAAACATTTTTTTTTAATTAACTCTCATAATTATCGTTAATATTCATATCTAAATTTCACGCGTGGTTCCTGTTGGTGATATTGCCCGGCTTGCTGTGCTCCTGTGGCCTATTTCCACACCGACCATTTCACCCTGCCGTTCCATCTGGAGTCCCACACTGTCCTAACTTTTCGTGACCATGGTATTGAATTAGCATCTCTCTGACAAAAAAAACAAAACTTGGCCTTTGATTTTTTTGTAAACCTCTGTTCGTTTTCAAATGTGATGGTAATGAGCTGCTCAGATTTTGTTCCTGCGAATATACAAAAATGTACAACCAAGTGAACACAATGTTCTCTACGCTAGACTCGGGTGTATTACGATGCTAAATAAAACATTTAAATATAATTTTTCTTCAAGTTAGCATCTGTGTCACAATATTATGTAAATGTCTATCTTACTTTGAGCTGTTTTGTAGCAAATGTTTGCAAAGATCCAGGAAGAGTTAAGGCTGCAGGGCAAGCCAGAACCAATGCAGACTTCCTGTAGAGGATTTAATAACTCCATCTTGTTGGTTTGGAACAGCACTTAATGTGAGAGGAAGTGGGAAAGGTGAGGGTGTGGGGGTTGGTTTGGAATCGTGCCTGTGGCTCCATCAAAAATGGAACAGGTAATGATCGAATCAGTACATAGCCCAACTCTTTTGCCAAAAATCTATCTGGAACATGCTTCAAAAAGACACCCTGTATTTCCTGCAGCGTCCATGCTTATGTTACACTGTTAGCATTTATTGGCAGTCAGTCTTGTCTGTGGATTTTGGGTATAGATTTTCAGATAATGTGAGAGCATAGATTGGCCTCAGTTTGTAATGCAGTCTGTGGGGACAAGTGATCTCCAGCTTTGCACATAGAGGTTTTCAGCAGAGGAGACAAGTTTATCAAAACCTGGGGAAAACAAGACTTACTGAATGTGTTACTGTCATAATGAATAATTGACCATAAAAAAATAATTGTATAAATAAAACTCGTAATTGATTCCATGAAATGTGTGTTTTGACTAATTGCAGTGTTCAGTTCAGTGTACTGTATATGTGGATTTAGCGAGTGCGTGGAAAAACGTCAGATGGAAAGTGACGGGGGGTGGACCCCTTCAGATTGATTTTGGTGGACATTTGTGGTAAATATGGTATTAAACACAGAATCAATGCTTGTGATAATCAGGGGGAAATTAACCTTGATTATAACAATCATATTCCTTAAATATCAGTACAGATACTATGGTCTTGAAATACTCCTTTCCAAGTAGAATACCTGAATTGAAAATGTTACTTAAGTAGAATTATTATCAGAAAAATGTACTTCAAACATCAGTACAAGTTCTCAGAATGCATAAAGGCTCTTTTTACAATTGTATAATATTATACACTGTTATATAATCTTGTTTCTATAGTTAATAATATAGGAGCATTTAATCGTTCAAGGTTTTCAATTTACTAACATCTACTTATAAATGAATACAATAATAATATAAAATACCAGGTATATATCTTTATTGCAGTATTGCATCTTAAAATGTATCATTTGTTTTTTATGTAAAAAGGATGAGTGTTAAATAAATGCAGTGGAGTAAAAGTACACTATTTGCTTCCAATGTGTAAAGTATATGTAGCATAAAATACAAAATGTTCAAGTAAAGTTAAAGTATGTCAAAATAGTACTTAAGTACAATTGTGATTTAACGTTATTTACTTGGACAATGATTTTGAAAATCAGAAGGCCTTCGTTCATTTTCAGCTTCAAGTCATTCTCAAAGATTGAAGACGAAAGGCTTTGAATCTCCTACTCTGTCCTCTACAGAAAACGTCCTACTTCTGCAGGAAGACAGCATGCAGCAGGATTTCCTCCCAAGAAGAGAGTGCTTGCAAGATGGGGAAATGAAATCACACGTTCAGAGACTTCTCTGATCTGTCCCCTGGGAAAAATGTTCCCAGACTTCAAAACTTTGGCTGAAGTGGCCCTGCTGTTTATTCTGTCCTGTGTGTGGCAGCAGACGGCTATTTTTCTTATAATTATCACAAGTTTTTAGTGACCTATCACATTGGGAACAACAAACCATTCATCTGCTTCGTGTTGATATAATAAGCGACATCACAGTTTACGTTCATTCCTTATGTTGTTCTTTTAATGCATAATGTGTAGTGTTCTTCTGTATATTCACAAAGAAAATCTTTAATTAAATGCCATTAAATCTGTTTCAACAGGCTGTTCCTTAAGTCCAACTTCAACCACTAAAATGCCAGCACATATTTATCTATGTTTAAAAGCCTTTGACACAAACCCAATCCCTACCATTTCTTAGCATGCTGTTTGTTGCTGTTGTTGACCTTGCGTTTGAGCGAGGTGAGCACACGTTTTCTTTGAAGAATTAGGAGTATCACTTAAAAAGAGACAGGTTTCAGAGAGCTGCTGGCTAAAATGGAAGAACATAACTGCAAAAGCGGGATCAAAGTGGTGAAGGATGTATTTTTGAATACAAAGAAAGTGGGACAGAGGGAAGGCATGCAATCAAGGCGAGAAGGGGCGAAGACAGGGCAAGGACAATTATAAAAACAGTAATTAAGTGGACACAAAGTGAGATCTTACTAATCTGTAAATCCATAGCTATAATTACTGTTCTGCTTTCATTGTTCAAGAGTGCCTTTATAAATACAATATATGGCATAGAGTAGGTAATTCCAAATCCAGGTGCAATGGACTGCTGTAACAACCTCCACTCCTTCAATACGGAATATAGGGTATTGCAGACTGTGTACCAAAGACAGAGTTCAGATATGAAATATGGAATACAAGGTACAAAACATGGAGTAAATTTGACAGAGTATCGAGTTCAGACACATATGTTTGGTGATATGCTTGGTGGTGTTTCAATTCATCCCAAAGGAGTTGGAACGGGTTAAATTCCAGACCCTGTGCAGGCAAGCGAAGTTATTTACTGCAAAACTGACAAAATATTTGTATATTAAAGACTGTATTTTAATTGTTCCTCTTGTACCCATGACCATATTTAAAGAATATTCACATTTGTCGCCCAAAAAACAGGTCAGCATTCGGCAAGTCACGGCACATTATTAATGAGCACCGTAGCTTACATCATCCGCATTTCACTGTCACGATCGGCTGTTTCTGTGAACGAATGTTGTGTCACGGTAAATGTTGCGCCCACAATGCATTGTGGGACAGCATTTTGTCCTTTCCTAAGCTAAAGGAAGTATCAAATCTCCTTTCCTATCCTCTAGAGAATCCAAACAGCCCTTATCATGGCTGCCACTGAGGTATTTCCAGGTCCGTTCACTCCATTAGGAACCTTCCTAAGCTAAACTGACTATTTGACCGCAACCAGGGTTCCCAAGACAAGTTCCTACTGCCATCCCCAATTATTATTACATTGTCAATATTCACTATCTTTACTGTCCAGTTCTGCTTTCTGACTGATTCCATGTTATATTGCATCCTCAGATTAAGATCTATGTTGCAAAAGTCCCCGGGCAACAAGATTTTAAAGATATGTTATACCACTAATATCATCGAGGGTAAAATTTGAAAGTAGGCTTTGCCAATAAAATAATATGCTTTTAAATAGCAAACAAAGGTGTACTTGTGATTACACCAAATCAAAAACAAATACAAGACAAACACTTTGCAAATGGCTGGTAATCATTTAATCAATTCTTCTTCTGATTTTACACTCCAGCTCGATATGCGAGATTGAGATATCTCTCGCACTTTCTTCTCCCTTTTTCTTACATTTCTCCTTCAAGGGTGCATCTGCCTCTCCCTCTCTGTCTGCACTCCTCTCGTTTTTTTTGCTCCCATTACTGTCACTGCCTCTTTCTTCCCCTGTCTCACATTTCCTGTCCCCCACTTAACAAAGTGAAGAGCGACAACTCCACTACCTTGACATTCCCTCAGGGGCCATGTTGAAAAATAAGAATTGATGTTGTCCTGATGCTCAAGTTTCCGCTCAAAAAATACAAATGATTTATTCACTCGATACTGCATAAATTTACCTCATAAAATTTTTTTTTCTGTATTCCTACAATATCAACCATTTAAGTCCCAATTTTAGACTTTCTCAGGAGATGTTTCAAATCTTAAAAATGCATATAAAATAGGAAAAAACATTTAAATCCAATCAAAAGAGGCATGCCTTACTGTTCTAGTGTAGTAATACAGTGCTGCATTGATCTGGAATCACTTGGACACATGACATTTAAGATCTTAACAGAAAAAAGAAATCAGAATTTAAAATGAAAAATGTATTATATGTGAAAACACTCAAATGAACTTAAAAGAGGCGTGTCCTACTTGTCCAGTGTAACAACGCTGCACTGATTCCGAGTCACTTGGTCATATGACCTGGAAATTCTTAAAAAATAAATGAGTATTTAAAAAAAAGGAAAAAAAAGACAATATTCTAAAATATTAATTTGAAATTGCAAAAAAAACACTTCAGTCCAATAAAAATAACGGTTTCGTACTCCTCCAGCATTGATGACATAGGAACCTTACACTAACATGATCATAAAAAGACTGGCCTTGGATATGCCTGATTAGTTTAACGTGCCGGGGGGGGCCCAGAAGTATACCCAAGCTGCCCTTGGGACTTGGATCTTAATAATGACCATAACATTATAGATGCAGGGGTCATACAGGGGCTGTCCTACAATGTGCCTGGATGAAACTTACATAATATCCTGAGAGGTCATTCAGAGGGGGGCTGGGATCCTTAGTGTTCAGGGGCATGCCTGTATATATATCTGGGTAATTCCCATAGGGGGGGTCGTTCTGGGGGTATTGCGTTGCAGAGGCTGTCCTATAAGATTAATCCAGGTTATAATTAATGTACCGTCCCTTATATAGGCCCCTTTGTAGATCAAAAATGGAGGAAAATAGCGAAAGGCATGGAAAAGGTCTTTTTATTTTATCTACAATTCCATTTCTTTCCTTTATCTCTTATACTGCTAAAGGGCATCTCTCTGTGGCTTTATAGGGGTAGAGATCAGCTTTTTTTAATATTGGTGACTATTACGATTTAATAAAGTCATCACTGTAATCTATCATTGATGGAGGATGGACATTATAGGCCTGCCCTCATTAGCAAGTCGAGAGGATTCAGAGGGTAGGAGGAGGAGGAGGAGAAAGAAGAGGACAGAAGGAGAGAGAAAGCGAGGAGCTACACTGAGCGAATTTAATGCAAGGAAAATTATTTTGCATAACCGAAGTGGGTGATTAAAGTCTTTGTGTACATTCATGTTTGTTTTGGTTTGTGAAGCTGAAAACGTTAACTATACTGAAAAAACACTCCTGTCATAAAGGCATCACATTTCTTTATTTTTTTATGGATACTTTCAGAGAGATGACAAAACACCACAGTGAGTGCTACTCTTAAAAAGAACAAACAAACAGTAGTGAGACTTTTTTTTTTAACTGAGTCTTCAGAAGATTTTTCCAAGGCTTTTTTTTTTCTCTTTCAAGTTAGCTACCTACAATGCAAGCACACTTGGAAGGCACACCCTGAAAAACAGCTATTATGTGCTCACCTAGTTTTCAATTGATGGGTTTAAAAAGACATATAATACATTTTCAGAGTCATATTTGCATTTAGTGTCTCTACTGGGACATGTCTCCATGCTTTAATGTTCATAAAGCTCTTTATTTTTCTCATACTGCCTGTGCTGCAGCACCTCTTTTCACCCTCTGTCCGTAACTAGAGCCTAGTCTGCTCTTATTGGTTAGCTGGCCAGCTCTCATATGAATCGTAATTAGAGATGTCCCGCCCTTGTATGTACAGTGTGTTGCAGCGCTAGCAAATTGCAGCGCAAATGTAACATAGTGATGTCACCATGTTCTCGAACTAAACGGAGTCCAATGGAGGCGTTTGAGGCATGGGGGGGGGGGGGGGGGGAACTCCCTCTGGATTTAAAGCTTTGCAAACCATTTACATGCACATAGACCTATAATGGAAAAACCCCCAAAAAGCACAATAGGGCCTCTTTAAGAATTAAGGTCATATGTTGGGTTTTACACCATGAATTGTGTTGTTGTTTTTTTAATCAGTTAAAAAGTTGTTACATTAAAGACATTAATTAAATATGGAGAGCAATTTCAATATCAAGACATAGTATTATTGTTCCATTTTCTATTACAGAGGTACTTTAATGTGATAAGCAGGCTGCACGGGGCCTTGTACTTAAGTAAGAGTTTCTCGGACGTCACTGCATTAAACTTGTTTTAGCGCCATGTTGCCTTCAAGTAATTCTAATGAGCTGTGTAAGTGCAGCTTCTCAATTATAATTACAGACTGAAAAATATTCTGCTCTTTCGATTGCAAAAAAGATGTTATTGCATAAAAAAAGCATATGTACAGTATGTTACTGACTGATTATCTAATTCAAATCAAATTACAATTACAAAGCAAAGCAAGGTTGTAAAATGTAGTTATTTTCCTTCCTAGACAAGCATCATTATTCTGTGATGAATAATATAAGACACCCACAAGTCTGTTGATAGATGATTCAGCAATTATGGGAAATTATTTATCAGATATCAAGGCATGTGAAGATTTTGCTACCCATTTGTTTCCCACAGGTTTCCAGAGGGCCTTCAATCTTAATTATAATATATACATGACTGCCACCTTGTGGCAGCAAGTGATAATATATTTAGAGACATTGCCAAGGATTTGAAATCACCTAGAATTCTAAACTAACATTTCTGATAAATTACAAAGGCTGTGGTCTTGCTGGGTTTTATATGTATACATAAAACCTGAGAGCTCTGTTAGTTGGATGAATTTGGCAACTTCTAACATTGTTCTACACTGTCATTTAAACATATGAATTTATATTCTCCCCAGCTTTTCATCTGCTTTCACTTATTACTGATGGCTATACATAATAAATATCTGATCAATACTACACTGGTTGGTTCTGCCCTAATATGTGAGTGCAGGTATACTTGCCTTCAGAGCTATTGATTGAATCATGCTTCCTGGGCAGTACGTGCCTGAGGTAATACTGAGGTGCGTTCATATCCAGTATGTGTGCTGACTGTCAAATAACTCCATGCATTTTATTTTATTTTTTATATTAGAATTATCAAATGTTCCCCTTTCTCTTCCCCCTCTATCTTTGACATGTCTGTTGATTTCCACAAAACGCTCCCAAAGGAAATAACTGTTTTTCCAGTCACACTCCTACCTTACACACGGGGAAATAAAGACACCGGAAAGAAGAGAGAAAGGGAAAAGAACTGAGAGAGAGGCGACAAAGAAAGACTAAGACACAAGGGGACGAGACTAAAGATAGACAGAAAACAGAGAAGCAGCAAAGAGTAGGAGAGCAGATAGTATCCCCCGAGACCTCATTAGAACATTACCACAGCTCAGTTCAAGGCCACCTAAAAAACAATGTTACACTTTCTCTGCAACTGCAGACAAAAAACACACAGCTTCCCCACATAGCCCACCAATCCTGCCATCTAGTGTGGGTTTTTTTAAGGCTTGCAGAAACCTAGTTATGGTGACATGTTTCATTGCTGGCACATCTTCCAAAGTGTTCATGCATGCAATTTTTCTAGGCAGTTATCTGCTACTGTACTGGTCAAATTTGAACAATAACTACAGGTCCCATAATGCTTAGCGGTAAACAAATTACCAAGACTCCACTGTAGCTCTACAGGTTGATGCAGTGATTATGTATTTTTGTAAGCAGACCCAAAAGTAAACTTCGCAGTTAGCATCCCTTGACTTTAAGCAATAGTCAATCCATTGGGTATCGGAATAATCCAGAAAATAAGATTTGTGGCAAACTAGCGTTAATGATACTTACACATTTTATTCAGCAGGATAATATCCACATATTAACATACTAGCTGTAATGTAAATTATATTTTGAGAAGTTAAAAGCTAACGTAAGGCTAAACAAATAACATGACGATTGCATGACCTTATGTCGCCACCCCTAAACTACGGGCGGATAATCTTGGGTTTGATGACATTTAGTAGTGTTATTCAGTCACTTGTGAGCAACTGCCTTTTTAAAAACATGTAAAAGCTTCCGACATTTACGTGATGTACTTTATGACGTGGAAAAAAAAACTAAGAAATCTTGTAATTTTGATTATTTGATGCATCTAACCAAAAACTAATTCTCGAGACCAGGGAACGTGGCAATGCTAAAACGCTAACGTCTTTCCGGGTTAAAAGGACTCATTCCTGCGCCACTGTTTTCAACAAAACGCTACAACAGGTTTGAAATGAACTGTTCCTTGCGCTTTAAGAGTTCTTTGCCAAAAAATTGACAGTACAGCAGACTGCTATTATATAAATGTGTTTTGGTTGTTTTGTTTTCTTATCATGCTTTACCACCAGGGGCCTGTACTACGAACGGAGTTCAACCTACTTAGAACTAACTCAGGGTTTCCGCGGTAACCCGGGGTTGACTAAACCTGGACATCTTGATTGGTCTTAAACGGTACTACGACGCTGATTATGAAGTTGATCAGCTGAACCTGTGTTCACTCAACCAGAGTTACTGCGCGTTCACATAAAAGGGGTGGTACCAGCGCAAAAAAACACTCTCGATCATGGCGCGCTCTCCCTATTTCACAGAAGAGGAATGCGAGATGATAATGAGGAGTTATGAAGAGTATAAACCGACCCTGGCTGCTAAATCCAACACCGCGGCAGCAAACAAGGCGCGACTGGGGTGTTGGCAGCAAATTACAGACCGCGTAAATTCGTAAGTAGGCCTATTTCTTTACTTCTATATGTCCGTTAAAATAATCCCAACCTGAATACAGTATGTCAGGACGATGTACAATAACAGTCGGAACGTTACTGTATCGTATGTGCAACCACAAATGAAGCAGGACAACTGAATGTTTAGTCCCCTTCACTAATTCTGTGTATGTCCCTTAAATACTTCCAGAGGTACCAGCAGCGCCAAACGGACCTGGCAGCAGGTGAAGATGAAGTACAAAAACATCATTCAGAATGGTAAGTAAGAATGTGTGTGTGTGTGTGTGTGTGTGTGTGTGTGTGTGTGTGTGTGTGTGTGTGTGTGTGTGTGTGTGTGTGTGTGTGTGTGTGTGTGTGTGTGTGTGTGTGTGTGTGTGTGTGTGTGTGTGTGTGTGTGTGTGTGTGTGTGTGTGTGTGTGTCTTGTCAGAGAGAGCTAAATGTGTCTGTCTTTAACAGCCAACAAGAAGAAGGTAGAAATAAGGCGCACAGGAGGAGGGAGGGCACCAGACTCCTTTACTCTTGCTGAAGAGTTGGCCCTAGCCAACAACAGTGGCAGGGTGATGATGGATGGGGTGGCAGGGGTACAGTCTAACCCTGGGGCAGCTGAAATGTCCACCCTCTATGTGCAAGGTAATGTATGGCATTCATCGTTCTTCATGTTAGAGTATTTTGGCTTTCTTCCCCTGAATCATCAGTAACATGTGTCTTCTGTTGCATGCAGTCGAGGGTGGAAACATCACAACCCTGCAGCCACCAGGATGCATTCATCCTCTGACACAGGTAATTCAAATGGATAACATCCATGACATGTAAATTAGGCTATGTCACCCCTAAAGTATGGGTGCAGCGTAAAATTCTGAATCTTTTCAGGATGATGATGATGATGATGATGATGATGACGAGACCCTCACAGCCCCCTCCGACACACACATGCAGGTTAAAACACTTTACTGCTACTATATGCCACATTAATGTCCTAGGAGGGTGAGCATCATTTGTCAGTACTGTCTGAATCAAGTGACCTGTGTCATTAATGCAATGTGTGTGTGTGTGTGTGTTAGGAGGACTTGGAGGAGCTTTCCCCTCCTGAAGCCTCCCTCCCAGGGACCTCACAGTCAGACAAAGTACAGTTTCTCCTTCCTTGTTTAATTACTGAATATAATGCATACTAGGCTAATGTGTACAACATGGGGTGGGGGTTGTGTAGGCCACAGTGGACAATGTCCGCAGTTTATACAAGAAAGTGCTGGAGCTAGACCGCACAAAGAAGAGGCTGGAGATCAGAAAGCTGGAATTAGAAATTGAAAAGCTGGAACATGAGAAGAAGGTATTGTCTTATCACTCCATTAATATATAGGCTACCCACACCCTATATGTGTGTCATTGATCTGGCTTTTCGTCACCTTTTCTTCTTGCAGGAAAGAGAGTCATCTAATAAATGAATAATATCAGAGATTGGTGTGACATGTCTTTATTTTTGTGCATTTAATTTGTGGTGTGTACAATTCATTGGAAAAACTGGTTGGTAATGGCATCCCTGACAGCACGGCCTGTTGGATGATCCAGGGTGATTGGATCAGTAATATCAGGGGGTGGGGGAGGATCATGAGGGGGCACTCTTTCCTTCCTTATTGTGGCGACATTCTGAAGAACCACACATGCTGCTATGGTTTGGCAGGCCCTGTCTGGCTTGACCCGAAGGACCTTCAGGCAGGCGAATCGGGCCTTCAATATGCCAAATGTCATTTCGATCCTGGCCCTAGTGACACTGTGTGCATGATTAAATGATCTCTGTTGCCTTGTTTGTGGATCAGGAAATGGTGTGATGAGGAACTTCATGCATGCGTAGCCACGGTCCCCCAGCAGGATTCCATCAAATTGCCCTTAGATGAAATGGAGGAAAAATTAAACAACTGTCACACTGATTTCATGTTCACTATTAAAGCATATTACTTCAGGTAAATCGATATAGGACTTTTACCTTGGTGGAATCTGTCAGACAGTGATGATTCTCTGAATATACGGGAGTCATGGACTGACCCTGGCCACCTTGCATCCAGGCTTGTGATCATATAGTGGTGATCGCATGTCATCTAAGAATATGTGCACAGGTAAGGAACATAACAGGTGAGGCATGCTGTTGCGCATGTAAATGACACCACCCCATGCAGAGGACAGGAAATCATTCTACATGACAACAGGAATTGACAGGTTGACATTACCTATTCCAATGAATCGTGGACTGTACAATGTACGCCTACTGTTAATCTGTTAGTCTTGTGTATTACCTGGACATTGATGGTGTGTTTGGACTTTCTATTCACAAAATCCCGCTCATGCTCTCCCAGGGGTGCACTGATAGGAATGTGCGTACAATCAATGGCTCCAATTACTCTTGGGAAACCTAGATATTTTGTTAGTCAAATCAGTTGCCAGTCACAATTATGAAATGTGCAAATTACCTATTTTTAGATTAGTGGCATATTACCAGCGATTGCATAGAACCCTTCTTTTATCTGACGTGCAGGCAAATGGCCAGGGAATACAACAAATGCATCCACCAGTTTAGTGAGAGCAAGTACCACCTTCCGTATCACCCGGCATACAGTGTTCTTACTCAGGTTTTCAGCATCACCGATGGAATACATATATTGTCCGCTGGCGAAATAGCGCAATGAAAGACATAACATTTGCTCGATTGTGAGGGCCTGACTTCGGCGGGTTACATTAGAGACGTCCGCCTCGAGCAGCTGGCATAGGTAACGAATTCCCTCAGCTGAGAATCTATATCTTTCATGGAGAACATCGTCCGGGTACGCCAGCGGATTCTGGCGGTCTCTAAATACCCTCGCCCTCCGAAGAGAGCCCCTCACAATCTGCGCGCCTATATCGTACGGATCGTCCAGGTATGCTGGCATTGTCTTTAGGGGACATGTCGGTGGAGGAGTGGTGTCTAAATAGGGTGTGGTTAATCGGAAACCTAGGGTTAACCAAGAACTAAAACTGGGAAGACCAGTTTTGGGATCCTACGTATATTGCCATGGCAGCATACCTCGGTTTTAACATATCCAACTTTCGTAGTATGGGTTAACCAGCAACATACGCTGCACGTGACCAAGTTACTCTCGAAGTTACCCCGGTAAGCCAGAAAACCAGCTTCGTAGTACAGGCCCCTGGTGACCCATGCTCTACACACCTGTTGTTGATTGCCTCATCAGCCCTCCTGGCCTCCCAAGCTGTTTCCTATTGTCCCTAATTATGTTTTTGACCTAGACTAAATATGTTTTGAATTCCTCCAACATTTTGCCACCCGTTCCAGGCTTTTGTTTCAAGCCAATTTAAACCAAAGGGAGTGGGGCCAGTTTAAGTAACTTTAAGATGAAGCAGTACTTTTAAGCAGTACACTTTAAGATGTTTTTAATCAAAGGATGTCGAACACACTTGTCTATTTTCTCAGATAGGCTCAACAACTCTCAGCGAGACTGCAATACCTCATTTGATCGTAGAGACTGGACGACATGTTACCATTCACTAAAGGAGGGCGCTGTTTTACTCATTTTGGAAAACATACTTGAAATTGATGAGGAAATGTCCACAACGAGTCTCTACCAAACAATCCAAGGTGTTTTTTTGTTGTTATTTTACAAAAGTAAAGAAAATAACCAATCATTATTTCAAATACATAGTGATACTGTAGCTGGCCTGTGCAACTCAGTCTTTAATGTTGGTTTGTAGTGCTTATGTGCACGTTGGCTCAAAATAGTTAACTAACACATTTTAATCAACAGAGGAATGATTAGCATGTTATTAGCTATAGCTTAGCTGTTAGCAATAACTGGGCCTTTTCTGCTCTTAATGTCTTAATGTTATGGTATATGTCCCAGTAAAGTTTAGTTTGAACTACTGAACACTTTTATTATTCTTTTGAGTATCACTCATTTAAGGAAACATAGACAGTGATCGTTATAAGATACAATGAGTTATGGCACTCATGCATGTCAGGTGCCAGCTGGATAAGCAAAGGTTTACTTGTTAAAATATTAAGAAATCCTTGGCTATTTCACCAGCCTTTAATGGCCCTGTTCCATTTAATTACCAAGAACAGGTGTTGTTCATGTAATAAGGGATAACCTGATGTTGTGAAAAAGGCCTATGTTTATATGTATGTACTCTTAAATAAGTAATAGCAAGAGTTTGATGTTCAATTAAACCACAGAACTTGGCAAAATCAATGCATTCGAGTTGATTTTTTATTTCTGTAATAACACATGTTCCTCCAAGGGTGCAATCTGAATCATCACCCAACTTAGATATCATTTGTTTCTTTTGTATTTTGCATTTATTGGAACATATCTCTGATATAATACAATAAAACAATTTGTAAGGGAAGGGGTTCAACCTGAGATCTCAATTACTTGGCAGCCGTCGACAGTGTATGCCTCTACCACCTCTAGGTTTGCCAAAGTGAGTTCCGGGAGAATGAACATAGATTTAAAACTCCCAGTTTCCACACTCTGCTCCTCTTCCTGGTCCGAGTGTTGATCGGAGGTAGGGTCATAGTGACGGAAAAGCCTAACAGCGATCATGTGATTGTTGTTCATGTTTTCGTTGCTACAACCAATGTGATTTTGCTCTGATCACGAGTACACTGCATATGAGCAATATCAGCAAGCAGGACAAGATGATAACAGCTGCCTTCATTGTTCTGTCAAGAGTGCTAGGGTCCTGAACCTGGACGAAGTATTGGACCACCATCGTCCGGTGCACTTTGCCCTTTACTGTTTCCACTGTCTCACAGGTGTAAATGCCAGACTCAGAATAGGAAGGTCTGATGATGAGACCAAGGCTCAGAACAATGTGTCGGGGACTTGGAAGGAGGATACTGTCCGAGAGGCGCCAGCTGATTGGGAGGTTTGTTTTAGGGGAACATGGAAGGAACTGCGCTGTCCTGATGTTCAGGTAGACAATGGGAGGTTTCTTATTCACTGAGGAAGAAAACACCAACAGATTTGTTGAATGTATTAAGCCTTTTTTAATTTCTAGTCATAGGAATAATCTGTGATGACATTTGAACCATAATTTCAGTGATGTAAAATGTATTATTGTTTGACTTACAATCAGAGATGGGGCACATCTGGATGTCTCCATCAGTCAAACTCTGAATTCTGCAAGAAGACAAACTATTTCTTTATCACTTTATCAATTATATAAAACAATGATGGCACACTGTGGTTCTCACAAGTGAAACACTTGTAAAAGTAACCTAAGTCTTTCTAATGGCCAGCACTGTAGGAGTCATAAAGAGATTTATAGAAGTCTATGAGAAATGATTGTATTTATTTTGCATCTTTGAAGTTAATTCTAGCATTATTTTTCCATCTTCATGCATCTCAGCTGGTTAAAGAAAGAAAACAAGAGGGCAATGAACAAATGCCAAACTAAAGGCTTCTAGACCGTAGACCAATGAGTAACTTCATGGCTATTACGCCCATTTCTTATTCTGACTATGGTAAAAACTGAAAATTGAAAGTAAAACAATATAAGAGTTTTGATTTACATAGACTTAGCAAATGCGCCGGCAACCGACACACACTGGCCGCTGATCATGTCCCAGCCACAGTACGGGTCTCTGGCAAGAAGGCAGTCATCGCATGATGTGTAGCGGCTGCAGTCCCTCACATTAACTTGAACAGCAACGCCATTGGCACCACTGTACAATTGGCCCTAAAGAAAAAAAGTTGACCGAGTTTAGAGTAGACTCACATTTTTCAATTAGAATAGTGGAACAACTCTAGTGACTTGGGCCTTACTGTTTTGGAGGACAGCTGGAGAAAGTCGACTGACTGAGGAGTTGGAAACAGCTGCAGCTCCTCAATGATGCGGCCTTCCTCACCGTCAAACCTAACTGCCTTCTGCAGCCAACCAGAGTCTATTTGAGATGAATTACATGGATTCAGTTGACCAACGCATTTGTGTTATTGGGTTGAATAAAATGTCTCCACAAGCTTGTTGCATACCTGTGCCAATAAACATAATTTGATGCAGTTGTCCATCCAGTGAAGTGACTTGGTCCACGACAATTTTGGAGAAAAGTGTTCCCATGCGGACCAACAGAGGCTTGCCAGTGATCGGTGTGACCCCCCCTTCCATCAAAGGGTGGTTCTTCACAAACAGCAGGGTTTTGTCTGAGAAGTCGAGAGAGGTCATTACACCTTCCGCCCGCAGTTTATCGTTAATGCACTGAAAGAACAAGATGAAACAAATCTATATGATGAACCCTATTAGTGATGCGATTAATTGTTCTTGGCTTGATACTTACTGAACCAGGGTGAGGGAATGGCTCCTCTCCTGTGTATGTGTCCCAGCTCCCAGTATCACTCTCAGTCAAAAACCTCCCGCTGAATACTCGGCTAATGTCAGAAAGCTTGTATGCACAGACAGCAGACTGGCTGCAAGCACCTGAGGAATCCCTGTGACGGATACAGAAAATATTTTGGGGTATTTTTGATCAATAATCATGTTTAATTAATCTATACTCTTTATACAATCAAAGCAATAACTTTCTATATTAATGTAACTTACACGTTAATGGTGAACGTAGCGTAAAAGATGCTATCCCTCCAGTTTCTTGGGTCTTGTAGAAGGAACACATCCTTGACCAGGGATGGGGAGCCAACATTGCCAAATGGACATTCCAAACGTACCTTTAAGAAAGAAGTCCATTTTCCCTGCAGGGTCCTTCGGCCCCCCATGTCACTCTAAATAATCGTAATAATTAGCATTAGCTTAATGGAAATTGATGGGTATGTGAAGCTAGTCCAGGTGTTTTAAGTTTCCCAATCGGATGAATTTAAAGACGGACCTTACAGACACGGGCAATTCTTGACACCTGTATGTTGCCATGACGTTCCTCTACAGCGTTCTCAGTGAAGAACAACACAACAAAGTCATCTGTACCATCCTCACTGTTTTTGCTTGCTTCAACGAGGCTTAAGGATATCATGGTAGGCTCTAAAAACGGAGGCATGAAAGGTTGGACAACAAAAAACTCAAGTGTGTACGATGATGAACAGAAGAAAATGTTGCATGATTCTGTTTAGTCCCCATGTTAGAGCAACTTACCATTGAACCAGGAGAGTAACATTTCAGTCTTGAGAAGGTTCGGTCCATGTCTCTGAAACACCAGTTCTGTGCCCAGAAAGTTTGAGGAAGTGGCCGAGTACAAAGTGTTTCCTGTCAAGTTAAAACAAAACAGTTGTGTGCCATTATTTTTGTCTGACTCTCGCCTTATTACAATCAGATAGTTATCTGAAGAAAGCAGTCATCACAAAAAATTGAAATAAGGTGTTAGAAAATCTGTAAACAGTTATGTACTTACCATTCATTAGGGTGGCAAAGCGTTGGTGAGGGTCAAAGGGAACTTTCCCCCTCCCCACCTGCTGATTTCCCATAAGGGACACATTTCCATTTATGAAAGTCTGTTGAAGCAAATGTTATTGAACACGGGACTCAAAAGGAAATGTGCTTATGCAATTTATTTATCTAGAGCCAGTGGATTGTTCGCTGAGTTTAACACAAAGACTGCACAGAAACCGAAGGAAATACATGGCCTCGCTTGGTCCAACTGTGACAAAATCCACCTTCCCAACCTATAAAGCGTACTCATCAACACTTTATTTCTTGCTTTATTTTCATGTCTGTAGTTGCTAATCCAACTACAGAATAAACAACTGCCTTTTAAAGCAAACGGAAGACATGGCTTAAATATTAGCTGGCTACATCAGACCACCAGAAATATTGACCTTTGCCCACATTCACTAAATGGCTGTCAGACAGAAAGCCAAGAGGTTCCAAAATTGCCCTCATACAGTAGTTGCCGCAGTTTCCCCCTCTACTTTTTTACCTTTGAAAAACAGAAACAAATTTAAATAAAAGTCCATGTTCCACAAATGTACGTACCTGCTTTTTGCCATTTATAAGATAAGATATAGTTAATTGATCCCAAATTTGGAAATGTTTTCATAACAGCAACATTAAAAAAACAAGGCATTGCACATAATTAGAAATTAAAAAGAGTAGAAAATACTTACTCCCCCCAGCAGTCCACAGCGATCATTGTTGTCATTGACACTTTTTTGATATGATTTGATCATTAACATTAATTGGTGGTTTATAGACATCCCTTATTCCAACATGACTACTTAATTAAACAGAAAGAGCACATAACAAAGCAGCTGCCTTAAAAAGCTCCGTATGTTATATATTGAACGTTAAATAAAGTGACTTACCATGTAGTCACATGCAGGTTTGAAAGCATTTGTCCCACACACTAGCATTTTACCATCCTCCATTGTCTGTAGAGTGCGAATGAAGTTATCACATTCCTGTTGGAAGAAACATATTTGATTCAAATTAAACTTAATACCCTCAGATGTTCGGGGAACATATTGCACGTAGATGATATTTTAATTCTCACCATACCTTGGTGTCCTTTCTTTTCATTTCACAGAGGGCTGTGTCTGCTGAACTGACTGTCCATTTGGCCTGGAAGAAAAGAAAATTTGGAATGACCAAGAAACGTGGTATTAGAAGTTCAAATAATACGGGAATCCTATGTCATTACATTTGTTAATGCTGTGTTATTGATTTTTATTCTTTTGGTGTGTTGCAAATCTGAATGTCTTACCTCACTGGTCTTTTTGGTGATGTCATCCAAGTTTAGTGTGAGCACTTTCCCTCTGGCTCCGACCACAAGTTGGCCGATATCATCTCTTATCATCAAAGAGTTTAAGCTGCTGAAACCGGACTCTTTGAACTGCTTCAAGTCCATGTCTAAACCCGGCAAAAAGACAAGGAGTTGAGGGTTTTCTAATCTATTTATGCTCAAACTGTTAAGTTGTTCAATGTTCAATTTTCCTACTTTATAGCCCATACTTTAAATGTATTTATCTGAGTATCTAGTATAAAAAAAATCCAAATCATCAATTTAACGATTGGATTTTGGTGTATTGCTGTGGCAACACATAACACGTTTAATTCAGCAGGATTATCTCCACATATTAACTCCACTTTACTCTCTAACCCTACTGTTGCCAGAAGCAAAACGCTAACGTTAGGTTATAAGCAAATTACATTACGGTTAGTGGCTGCGCATCAACACCCCTAAACTAAGGCGGACTTGTCTTGGCGTTATGGGATGGCGTTAAATCGTGTAATTTTATCACTTGTGAGTTTCCACTGTTTTAATGACGCAAAGACGCTTCAGTTACTCTCGAGTCAGGTATTTACTGATATATTTTATGTCGTTAAAACAAAACGAAAAAAATCTTGTAATGTTATGTTAACCACAGACCTGATTTTAGACATCTCACTACAAACAGATTTTAAAAAAGGTTGACATAGATACGAGGGTAACCGGAAGTGGTCGAATGCTAACTTATTTCCGGGTTTTAGGACTCATTCCTGCAACTGTACAATCTACAGTTTGTACGTGGTAACGATTTATGGGGGTAAGTCTGATAATCAGCCTATCGTCGGATCAGTGGTGCGATCCCAGTCCCTGCTGTCAACATGTCAAAGTGTCCTTGGGCAAATTTTACAGGGTAACAAACGGTAAGTCCCTTTGGATAAAAGCTTCAACTAAATAGCATGTAATGAGAAGTCATATTCAGCATGTCTTGTAACATGCAGTCTCATTGCTCCTTTAAAGTGTCATCTGTAGTATATGCCTTACCATGGAAGGAAACACTCCTGCGGGGTTTGTTGTTTACTGTAAGGCCTTCACCCATGATGAGGAGGAAACAACAGAGTACCACAGGATGTCTCATCATGTCCTTTAGTACAGTAAGTCAGGAAAAACATACCGTTTACAGCACACTTCTGGCATATACAGTAAACTAACTCCAACGGCAATCATTTGTCATAGCAGTGATTTACTATTTGTTGTTTCTAGGCTTATAATGCAACACAATGATGTTATCAGGATACCAAAAAAGGTGACTGTATTCCCCTTACAGCTACAAAAGAAAAAAGGTGATCAGATTACTCTTTCTTTGGGTATGACGATCAGGATTGCAATGTTACAAAAAAAACTAAAAAGAGCATATGGTGTTTTTTGTTAAGGGAACAGATTTTATTTCTTCTCTGCAAGCTGTACTGGTCTTAAGGCTAAGTGTGAATCTATACGTCTATACCTGAATCTGCTTTATGGTTTTCAGTTTCTTTGGTCATTTTTTCTGTTTTTAGTTCAGTAGGTGAACCGATATGTTCATAAAATTGTGTGTGTGAGCTTAACTGTTTGTAGCTATTAACCTAAAACAGATCAGATTTGATTTCTGCTTCTTTCAACTGTAGTATGTGCTCAAATGTTTCATTGTTAGTGTATAGGTTACTACCTGAATATGCTGAATGTAAGGCAGGGTTTCCTATCAATAAAATCGTTTTTATTTGTTACTTCTTTCTAAAGTTAGCCTACACTGAAAATAATGCCTTAGACTTAAGTATTACCTTTTCTCACATAATACACTGAAGTAAAAACATCTTATTGATCTTTTCTCTTTTATATATTTGCATTGATATTGAGGTAATCCAAAAGTAATGGAGAGTAATCAGGTGCACTACCTTTATATTTTGATTCTCAGATTTGGTTACTGATGACGTTTTTTTTTACACAGCTAGTAACGGAATACATTTTTTAAATAAGCCTCCCAAACCTGGTCGTTTTGTCCTTACCTGCTGATGATCGCGTTTTCTGAGAGGAAATTAATCACACCATGTGTTACTGTTGAAATGCAGTCCCGCAGCTGTCTGTATCCATAGTGACAGTCCAACTTGCGCCGGACTCTTTCAAGAACGATTTGAGCGCGTGCAAGTGCAGTTAATAAAAGCAAGTCCAATACCCTGGATATAGAGAGAGGCCATAGTGGATAAAAGTGCACTTGACTTCTATATAAAATGTTGACATATGTGTGTATGATTGACTGAGATGTATTCTGTACTACTTACCTGCTCCACACCATAAGGGGGTGCTGTTGATTTTTGTATGGGATGAATATGATTGGTGACGTCACACCCCCTATATATATGAATGTTCTGCGCGTGATTTTTCTCTTGGCCCGCTCCCAATATGATGAAGGCTGGAAGAGCAGTTCCTTGGTTTGCTATATAATAAATATGTCCTAAAGGCTTAAGGAAGAATTCGTCTCGTCTACCTTTCTAGTGTTGCACTATTGGACTCCTGCTGTGTGTTGGCAGTACTCCTGCTAACAGGTTATGGGCCCAGTAACGACGACAGTAGTTGCAACAACGGAAAGTGTGGTGACGAACACGTTAGCTAGTTAGCTAAAAGTGTGGTAGCTAGTTTAGTGCGGTAGAACCGGGGAGCTAAGCTAAAGCTGAGAAGAATGGCAAACCAAAAGGCAAAGTGGCCGACGTTCGACGGTAGGGCCAGAGAACTTTTAATATTGACGAGAACGTTCACTCTCAAAACCGTTCCGGTATGGTACTGCACCTGGGGGGCGCTGGTGGGCCAGTGCAGAATGAATGTGGTCCTATGGAGCCCCACCCATAGATTCCTACATTTCTTTGGATATAATTTTTTTTTAAATCACTGCTATAGTTTTTTAAACATGGAATGGATAATCCTCACAAACGACACATAGCTAGTATTTTATATTCGCTTGATTTTGACTAAAATTAGGTTTTTGTAAATCGGATGACGTCATGCGTGATAAATTGCTTTACGGCACCTTGTGTCTCTCCTTCCCTTTCCTTTCCCTCGCAGCAACAGCTGCATACGATCGCAGCTGATTTGGCTCCGTGGGACTGATTTGAACTCGGCTCTACATGTTTTGAAAAGGTGTGACATTATTTGATACTCATAATTTACAAATCTTAACAAACAATTAAGTGTTAATGAAGACTTTCTGATGTGAATATGTCGTTTTTGAAAAAATACGTTATTTGGTTGCTTCAGTTGGCTATATTAGCACTGTGAGTACTATTACCAGAGGGAACTTTGCTAACGTTAGATATGGTCAGCAGAAAAAAAAAGCTTTGACAATAAAAGTGTGTGGTTAACTGGTGAAAGTATGATGCTGACGAGTTAATACAAGCGTGTATGAAAACAGTTTGTCGATTATATAATGTTAACATATTGTTTTAGTCATCCATCCAAAGTTGTAAGTGAGATCAGAAATGGGAGCTAGGCTAAAGCTAAACGATATTTGACGAGATGCATAGATCTTCGTGCTCCCGGCGCCATGTGACCTTATCATTTTATCTCTGTCACATTCACATATCATTCATGTACATGCTCATAGTTCTGTGTAACTTACACCAGTCATAGACATGACGAGCTACTGTTATCAAAGCAGTTAAAACAAAAAAACCTTCAAGAGAAAAGACACAGAAAGGTTGATATGGTTTGTTGCAGACTAGTCAAAAACAAGCCTGCATTCATTTATTTATACTGTATTAATTAACTTGTAAATGTAGATACTTTTTTTTCTGCCACCTTTTTCTCGTTGATGGCAGAGAGGCCCCTGTTTCTTATCCGGATCTCTGCCCCCAGCCTACACATTGTACATTTTTTAATCGAGATTTCCTCGATTAAAAGGGCATGTTCCGGGTGGTCTCTGTGGAACTCTTTGAAGGCCTCTGTTCCCTCCAGTGTCTTCTCAAGGTTCTGTCGTACCCCACTCTTTGGCCAGAAGGTATTGATCAGGCCCGTAGCCAGCATTGTGGTGGGGGGGGATCTTTTCCCCCGAAAGTGGACTTCATTTGGCTCCCTACTCCAATGCCCCCTAAATACACCAGCACACTTCAAATCTTTTAATTTAGACATATTTTATTCATCGTCAAGTTTGTTGTGAGTCTGTTGTTGCTGTCCTTCATTTTTTGTCTGTTGCTCCCCACTGTTAACATAAATGGACATGAATTGCTTCAATTGAGCTATCTCTATAGTCATTAAAACTTTAACAAGAATGAAGAATTTGATATAAATGTAAGTGTTACTCAAACTTCCTACATCTGTGATTGTCTGTCTCTGTTGCTCACCTCAGTTGTCTGTTGCTTTCTTCCATTGCCTGTCTGTTGCTGCCCTCCATTGTCTGTCTCTGTTGTTGTTCTGTCTGTCTGTTGTTGCTGTCCTTTATTGTCTATCTCTCCACTGTTGACATAAATAGATAAGAATTACTTCATGAAGTACACTATCGGTATGGTCATTAAAACTTAAACATGAATTAATAATGATATAAATTGAAGTGTTCCAGAAAAGAGCTTTCAAACAGCATCAAAACCATCTCTTTGTAATTTAAATTGACATAATCAAGGTTGAATGTGTAGTGCCCTACCCTCTTACTTAAAACATTCTTAGTCCATTTCTCCCTTATATTAGTGCCAGATTCATGCAAATGCAGTTCTGGGGTTCTACCTTACCACTAAGAAGGCACACAAAGTTTGATTAAAATCTGTGTCGGTTGGGCCCCAAAGTGTCTGATTTCACGTGAAATGACCCACCCCCCATGTCTCCCTCTTCTTCTTCTATGGCTTCTATTGCATCAGAACGCTCATCAGCTCCAATCGTCTTGGGTGCATTTTTGAGTATAGATCGACAGCTTCATCCAGATCCAGAGCCATGTCGTAGTGGGTATGGATGAGAGCCAAGGATGACATGCGGTCCTCTCCCATGCTGCTCCGCATGAATGTGTTGAGTCTCCGGAGAACACTGGCAGACCTCTCACATTCGCAGGAGGTCACTGGCAAGGTGCATGCAATTTTCAGGAGTTTGAAGATGTTCGGATACATCATCTCATCACACTCTTTGATAGCTGAGGCACATGAGCTTGGTCTTTGGTGTAATGCTTTGACCTGCCACTTCAACTTCCACTGTTTCAGCTCCTGGTCAATGACCTCTGGTGATGGCAAGTCATCTTGGTACAGAGCGACTGCTTCAGAGATGTCCACCGTTACATCTGAGTTGCACTGGACAGATGGAATTAGGCCCATGAGCCTTGATGCGGTCACAGAGAGGGGACTAAATCTGGACTCAAACTCTGAAATGACATGGTCTAAGAAGGGTATCGTCATGTTCCGGAGATAGTACTCCTTCAGCGGGTACATTTTCCCTGTGTTTCTGCCTTCCAGCTGCTCTCGGCTGGGTTGGTTCCACGTTGACCTGAGCAGCCATCCTAACTGCTTGTTCGTAGATTTGATTGAAGTCGTCGTCGATGGTCTCGCGGAGCTCCTTGTAGACAGACTTCACCTCATCAACCATGCTAAATGCCTCGATGATGTCGAGTGAGGTGCTTTGCAGTTTCACCGTGATGCCCGCCAGGTGGGATAAAACTTGGTATACGGTGAGGAATGTGAGGATGAATCCAAAGTTTTGTAGCCCACTCAAGAGACCATAGGCCTCTGCTTTGTACTTGCCCTCCCATCCACTGGTGACATCTTCACTGTACTCCTCTGTATGGAGACCCTGTGCCATGACTTCCAGAGCCTTAATAATGAAGACAAAGGCACTGTAGAAGTGACTGTAGGCATCATGCCGTGCTGCCCATCTTGTGCGGCTGAGGTCAATCAGGGGCTTCCGCTTTCCGGTAGAATGTGCCTCCTTATCTACAACCTCCTTGAGAAGGTGTTCCCTCTTCGGGCTGCAGGTGAAGAACATGACGATGTACTTCATCTTATCAATCATGTTGCGCACAACTGGAAGAGCACAAGAGCGTGCAATGACAAGGTTCAAGCAATGCCCATTGCAGTGCATATAAACTGCCTTAGGCGCATCCTTTTTTATCAAAGCTTGAACGCCAACATTTTCGCTGCTCATATTGCTGGCGCCATCGTACCCCTGGCCTCGACAGTCAGCAATCTCTATGCTTAGATGACTCAGCACATCTTTGATCGCGCTTGCAATGTGGCGACCTGTGATCCGTGGCAAAGTACAAATCTCAAGCAACTCCTCTCTGATATTTAAGTCTTTGTCCACGAAGCGAACACACATTGGCATCAGCTCTTCATTATGGGATGTGACCTCATCAGCTAGGACTGTGTACATCTGAGCATGCCTGACCTCTTCCACGATCTTGGCCTGAATCATGTGCTTCCCTATTACATCAATCATTTCATTTTGGCTTTGAGGTGATAGATATGTGGCATTTTTTAGCTTTGGTTTCTCCAAATGCTGCTTCAGCTTTTCATCGTGATTTGAAAACAGTTTCAATAGGGCCAAGAAATTCCCAGGATTGCCACTACAATGCTGCTGCTCAGCTGATCCTCTCAGTGCAATGCATTGACGGCCACAGTAGAGAACAGCCTCTGCAACGCACTTGAGAATGTGCCTGTTCTCTTTGATGTTGGTCTCCTTTGCACTGTCCATACGGACTGATATCCGGGTATTGGGGTTTTCATGTGACTGTCGAAACAGTTTTGCTCTTTCAAATGCCACTAAATGGTTTGCTTTCGATTGGTGGCTTCCAATTATCTTCATTTTCTTATGCCATTTACTGAAGGGCGCATTTATCTGTGAAGTTGACTGTTTCCTCTCTGTGGCATTGAGAAAGAGAGCACAGCATATGCAGAAAGCGCCATCGAGTTTCATGCTGTAAACCAGCCACCATCCATGCTCCTCAAACCAATCATACCTGAATGCCCTGTTGCACCCACCAATAAATGTAGTTGGGAAAATGAAATGTTTCGAAGGTCTGACGTGGTTTTTCACCAAATTGTACTTTTGGCCATCAGACATCTGACACACAGCCTGTGCTATTTCCTCAATAGATTTGGTTGCATCTATGAAGAAGCCAAGGTCACTGTCAAGTACAGAGCTCGGCTGGGCTACCTCACATTCTGCTGCCTGTCTCACTCTCACATCCTCAGCCACTTCAGGAGCTGCTGCATCTCTCTGCTCTTCCACTGCACTGTTACCTGGCAAGGCTGTTTCATTGCTGCTACTACTAGCTGCTGGTAGCTCACCCTCCACATGCTGACTCACTAAATAAATACAGCAAAAGAAAGACATTTAAGTCAATTCTAGAGTATTTCAAACCAGACATAATAATAATTTTATTCTCTGAATTATTTTATTTTCTATTGTGCACATAGAATTGTGAGGGTTTGGGTAATTTCATCAAGCAGATATATTGCATTTGTCATAAAACGGTTTTAACAAAAAGCACACACAACAAACGTCTGACAACAAACATCTGCACCTGAAACACAAACATCAGGTGCAGGGAAACTACACTGATTGACTCACATACACCCTATCCATGTTTAACCCCCTTTTTTTTTTACACCTCTATACTGTATTTTATTTACTATGGCCTTAGGAGCAACAGGCATGGTGACAGTAAAATACAGCCTAGCTGGAGCAACAGGCATGGTGACAGTAAAATACAGCCTAGCTTGATCATCAGCATTGCAAAGTGAGTTACTGAATGTTATTGTCACTTACATTTCTTAAAAATCAACTAATGGGCATAAAATAATTTGGCTTTAGTGTGGGGGGAACCCCTCATAAAATCCGTTTCACTTTCAGGAAAAGGTGGAGAGGCACCAATAGAGACCGAGGTCGAAACTGCACATAATAAGTTCTGTCATAGACATCTGAAGCCGCGAGCACAAAATGGTAACACTCTGCGTCAAGACAGTAGACTCAGGAGACAGACACTAGTCTAAAACAGACGGGGGGAACTGTCAGCTATGTGGCACTTGCAGAGCACAAGCATAACGAGATGGAGGGGGGGAGACATTGAAGCACCGAAGTCACGTTAACACGCCAAGCAATACACTTTTAACAATCCCGAAAATAGTTACTGTTACGTTCGCTATGTTTCCTACAAAATTGACAGTGGTATTTTCTGTGTTCGGCGAGGGATGGGGCTAGCATATAGCCTAATGGAGCTAGGCAACCACTGACAAGTAGCCTAGGTCAGTGAGTGTTCAGATGCAGCTAGGTCTAGCAGCTAAGTAGTAAAGAAATAGAAGCCCTGCACTCAGCAGCTTACCGATTTTGGTCCTTTTCTGGAATAAGTCACCAATGTTTTGGGACAATGTTGCCGCCGACTTCTTTCGTTTACGTTCCTTGTCTTCTTTTTTACCCATTTTCGCTATTCTTCTGATTCTTCTTTGTTCCTATGTAATAGGCGATTAGGCTAGCTACCAACAGAAATGGGGGCATTACCGCCACCGACTGGATTGGTGTAAAACAGTCTGAACAAAATGTGTAAACAGAAATATTAACCATTTTTCTTACTCGTCACTTCTCTGAGTCTACTTTTCTTTTTTATTAGTCTGGATTTTGATATTGTAAATTTAGATTTGAATCATGTATATTCACCGGAGATGAACAATTCATTCATTGAATAGCCCACATATCTTGAGGGGCGTGTCTGTGTATGGGGGGAGGGGGGGGGGGGGGGGTCGAGTGCGGGAGGGGGGTCGAACGAACCCTTCGATCCCCCCTGGCTACGGGCCTGTTGATGTTTCTTCCAAATGCCTCCTCCAGATCCCTAATGATAAAATCAGTCCAGTTACAAGGCTGATGCATGCTTTTTTTTTGTCTGTGTTAGGATGATGATGGGCAATCAATCCTAAGATTACCCTGAAGGCACACCTCCTTTAGCATTTGACAAATTATTCGCAGACCTGTGTTTATGAAGTAATTGAGCAAAGTACAATCAGTGATGTCTCTAGTCACATTTGTCAACTTCCTTCAGGCATTGACAATTGCGCAGATTTTCCCTCCAAATTTTTTAAATACCGGCTTTCTTGCGAAGCCGAGCGCAGATAGGCTGCATATAGTACAGATATAACTGAATATAGAAGGAAAACATGTTACCTTTCATCATCCTTGGGGAAGCTGAAATAGGACAGTCCTTTTTGAGAATTTTTGCAATTAATTGCAGCACACTGACGCGGCATCTTTATCTTAATCAACTTTTTTTTACGGAATGTTTAATGTTTAATGTTCTAGAAAGCGGGATTTATCCTTAAGGTAGCAATATAGCAATATCGAACATACGCTCAAGGTAAGAAAACAAACACATGCTCGTAATCAGTTAACTTTCAAATTTATTTTTACAATACAATGTATGTGTGTGGTAGGATCAGTACATCCAAAGTTGACCATAATCAAATAAAAAAGTTCGATTGTAATGTCCTTTCAGAGTCCTCCTTAAGAGCTTTCTTCTTCTTCTCTTTTAACGGCGGTTGGCACCTTAAGAGCGTTGTTGATGTTCTGTGGACAGGTACCACAAAGCGTATTCTTCGGTCGTAACCAGTCGTGAGTTCTTCATTGACCAATCGGCTTTCATTAGCCAGATGCTAGCAGAACCTGGGTCGCAACTGCCCAACCTGTAAGAAAACAAAAGGCTATGACCCCCAGATTATTCCACTTTTGACGAAAAATCCCTGTCGACCTCTCGGAAACCACAGTAGTATTTTGGATTTTGTAGACGATATGCTAGGAGAATGATGTAGCTAGCCGCCTAGCTCCATAGGGGTCCATGTATTCTGCACTCGCCCGCGATCGCCCCCTAGGTGAACTGCAGCCAAATTCGGTACAATGGGGGTGAATAGAGAGTGAAGGGGCTTTCCGTAGACGGGCTTTGGTAGGGCCGAAGAATATGAGCTCTGGGAAGAACGGATGCTGTGTTGCATGCACCGTGTTGGATTAAAAGAGACTATTCTGAATGAGCCTGGTGGACCGCTGACCGTTGAGGAACGAGGCAAGGATAATGAACTGAATGTGGACGCATACTGCGCGTTGGCGCCATTGCTGGATAACGTGAGTTTGGGACTGATATTCAGAGACACTAAAAACAAGGGACGTGAGAGTCTGCAAGTGCTGAGAGAGCACTACATTGGCAAAGGTAGGCCACGGATTGTTTCTATGTACATTACATTGACCTCGCTGAAGAAAGCGGATACAGAGACTGTAACTGAGTACATTATCCGGGCAGAGCAGATCTTTACAGCGCTCAGAGGTGCTGGCGAGGCACCGAGTGAGGGACTGATGATGGCAATGATTATGAGGGGACTTCCAGAAAATTACAAGCCGTTTACGCTGATGGTAACCCATGGTTCAGCGGAGATGAAACTGGCGGAGTTCAAGGCTAAGCTGCGAAACTTCGAGGCGTCGGAGGATGCAGAGCCAGTAGCCGAGATGGCGGGAGAAAGGGTGCTGAAAGCCCGCGCAGCACTGAAGAAAAGGAGCGGCGGATCTTCGACAGACATGGCGTGTTGGCGGTGCGGAGAAAAGGGACATCGAAAAGATGAATGCACGAGGAAAGTTTGGTGCGGTTCCTGCAAAAGCACAAGCCACAGCGACAAAGCCTGCAGGAAGAAAGAGCGTGCACAAAGCTCTAGGTGCGCTCGCGCTGAAGATGGCGGTCGTGCAGCGAGTGGTGGAGGACGGATCGGCGCGCGGGGACCCGCGGGAGACGACGTCACATTACGGGCAGAGACCGAGGACACCTGCAAGCCAGCGCAGCAGTGGCAGATCGAGGGAAAAGGGTTGGTCGTCGACACAGGCGCGACATCCCACATGCTGAACGACAGAAGCCGGTTCAAGACCTTCGACAGCACATTCAAACCAGAGGGCCACAGCATGGAGCTGGCCTACGGGAGGCGGACGTTCGGGTTGGCGGAAGGCAGAGGGAACGCGCAGGTGTGTCTCATCGACAGCGAAGGACGCAGATGTACAGTGACTCTTAAGAACGCCCTGTACATCCCTTCATTCCCACAAGAACTGTTCTCCGTGAAATGTGCCACTGCACATGGTGCCAAGGTACTCTTCGAGGAAGGTAACAATGTTGTTATGGCGTCTAACGGCGCAAGGTTTAACATTCAAGTGTGTAACAGAATGTATTACTTGCAAACAGAGTGTGATGAAGATGATGTGTGCTATGTTAGCCATGATATCCAAACCTGGCACGAAATTATGGGGCATTGTAACTATGATGACATACTGAAACTGCAGGATGTAACCGTAGGCATGCACATTAAAGGTGCAAAGCGTAAGCCTGACAAAGAATGTCATGTGTGCATAGAGGGGAAGTTTACTCAGACGAGAAACAGAAATGCAACTGACAAGGTGCAAACACCACTTGAGTTGGTAAACACTGATCTAGCTGGTCCAGTGACAAATGGTTCAATTGATGGTTACAGGTATATGCAATCTTTTACAGATGTGTGCACAGGAGTAGTTTTCACTTACTTTCTGAAAGCGAAGAGTGATGCCGTACAGGCTACTGAAAAGTTTCTGGCTGACGGTCAGACAACGGGACCGAGTTTACTAGCAGAGTTTAAGTCACTACTAAGTAAGAACAGAATAAGACATGAGACGTCCTGTCCTTACTCCCCACACCAGAACGGGATAGCTGAGAGGGAGGGGCGCACTCTCATCAAGATGGCTAGGTGTAAGCTTATTGACAGCAAATTACCTAAGACCCTATGGCATTATGCTGTTCAGGAAGCTGCCTACACCAGAAACCGATGCTTTAACAAGCACATTGGTACAACACCGTACACAGCATTGACAGGGAAGAAATGTGATCTAGCTAAGATGCACAAATTCGGGTCAGAGTGTTACGCGTACCAACAAGACAAGGGTAAACTAGATCCGAGGTGTAAGAAGGGGCTCTTCGTAGGGCACGACAAAGGCAGCCCCGCTTTTCTAGTTTACCACCCCACCAAGGGAAAAGTGCAGAAGCACAGATTGGTCAAATTTATCACAAAGACCACATGTGACAGTGAGACTCAGACTCAGGACTTAGGATTTGACCCCATTGAAAATCGTGAGAAGACAGACACATCACAGCCCAGTGCTACGAGCACAGACGTACAGACTGACAGTCCACAATCCCCAGGAGATGATGGTGAGGAGCACCACAGGGTGACGCCACAGGCCCCAAGCAGTGGGAGATACCCCACTAGAGAGCGTAAGCCCCCGAGTTATCTTTGTGATTACGCTACTCAGGAAGATAGTGGTGATGATGATAGTACGCTCACCAGTATTGACTATTGCTATCGAGCAGTGTGTGGTGTGCCACTGACCTTTAAACAGGCTATGGCATCACCACAGGCAGGTAAATGGAAGTGGGCAATGGACGACGAGATGCAGTCACTCGAGGAAAACCAGACCTTTACCTTGACCAAATTGCCAGAGGGCAGAAAGACAGTGGGAGGTAGGTGGGTATACTCTATTAAGGAGGATAGTGGTGGACATGAGCAGTACAAGGCCAGATTTGTGGCAAAGGGATATAGCCAGAGAGCGGGGATAGATTATGGTGAGACATTCTCCCCCACGGCCAATATGACCAGTGTGCGTGTAGTCATGCAAAAGGCAGCCCAAGAAAACTTGGTACTACACCAAATGGACGTAAAGACAGCGTATCTACATGCACCCATAGACCGAGACATTTACATGGATCAACCTGAAGGTTACGAAAAAGAAGGGAAGATGACACTTGTTTACTGTCCTACTGATGAGATGATAGCAGATGCTATGACCAAGCCTGTCTCAAAGGTTAAACTGATGAAATTTTCAGGAGCCATGTTTGGTGTAAGCGTCTGAGCTGTAAATATGTTAAGTACTGTATGTACTGTAAAATGTTTTGATTTATTTCTGGGTTTATTCTGATTGTTAAAAGCTGTACAGGATACAAGTCACTCATAAGTGGGAGTGTTGACATATGTGTGTTTGATTGACTGAGATGTATTCTGTACTACTTACCTGCTCCACACCATAAGGGGGTGCTGTTGATTTTTGTATGGGATGAATATGATTGGTGACGTCACACCCCCTATATATATATGAATGTTCTGCGCGTGATTTTTCTCTTGGCCCGCTCCCAATATGATGAAGGCTGGAAGAGCAGTTCCTTTGTTTGCTATATAATAAATATGTCCTAAAGGCTTAAGGAAGAATTCGTCTCGTCTACCTTTCTAGTGTTGCACTATTGGACTCCTGCTGTGTGTTGGCAGTACTCCTGCTAACATAACAGATATTTATATTTCTGCAAGATAAACAAATTAACATGTTGCACTGAAAAAAGAGCCCGGAAAATGTACGTTGCCAGAGTATGTTTTTACAAAATGTTCTCATTAATGTACAATAACTTTTTGTCGCAAAAGTTGTAATTATACAGAAGCCTGTGTGCATTCAGTCTTCAGCTGCTTGTTTCCCAAGCAAAACGTATTTGCGCATTTACGCACGTCCCTCTCTGCACACATGATCATTAATGGGAAAATAAAAACAAACTGCAAAACCCCAAATCATTCACCACAAGATCGTTACATTTTTATTTTTAAGACATCTAATCGTTGTTGTCATGTGCTTAGAACGTTTCATTTCTGGTGCAGCTGCTGTTTAGTACAAAGACATGGCCACCTTTTCCCCAATAATACATTGTCACGCTCACGCTTATACAATTGACCGAAACAACGCATACACCAGAGATGGAAGAAGTACTCAGATATTGCACTTGAGCAAAAGTAGAAACCAAAGTTTAGGAATACTCCGTTACAAGTAAAAGTCCTGCATTCAGAATGTTACTCAAGTAAAAGTACAATAGTATTAGCATCAGAATATAGTACCAAAAGTAAAAGTAGTCATTGTTTGATTGGTCCATTTCAGAATAATATATCTGATATGTTTTATGCCTATTGATCATTAAAGTGTTCTCAGAGCTGGTAAAGGTGCAGCTAGTTTTAATGGCTTTGTATACTGCAGGGTAGCTGCTGAATTTACTCCAGGTGAACTAAAGTCTGATTTAAGGGTTCATTATATTTCACATTATTTATCCAAATTATAAAGTAACTAAAGGTATTACATATATTTAGTGGAGTAAAAGTACAATATTTACCTCTGAATTGTAGTGGAGTACAAGTACAAAGTAGCTGAAAATTGAGATTTTTAAAGTACAAGTCTCTCAAAATTTGACTTAAGTACACTACTAAGTTAATGTAAAAGTAAATGTACTATCTAACTACAATTCAGTAGTAAATGTTGTACTTTTACTCCACTACATTCATTTGATACCATTACTCGTTTCACAGATTAATGACACAAAATATAATCAACACATTAATAACACTTTAGTTACAACTGGATTAAGTTCACAAGCTACCATGCAGTAAATACAATAATTAAAACTAGCTGCACCTTTACCAGCTTTGATCATCATAATAATACATCAATAAGTATGATCATATATATTATTCTACTAAAATAGGGCAATCTGAGAAATTAATACTTTTACTTTTGGTACTTTAAGTATGTTTTGATGCTAATACTTTGGTACTTTTACATGAGTAATATTTTGAAAGCAGGACTTTTCCTTGTAAAACGAGTACTTCTACACTCTGTTACTTCGACCTTTCCTTAAGTAAGGGTTCTGAGTACTTCTCCCACCTCTGGATATAAGTAAGAGTGTGTTTGGATAAAAGGAATAGATATACAGTAGATGGATAAGACTTATAGTATTCAGATAAAAAAAACTATGGTTAAAATAATGACTGGTTACTTGAAAACAAATGTCATAACCTAATAACCCAATCCAAGGATCAAAAAACATGAAAGTAGTGTAACCTGATTACTTTCTGTTACTTTTAGATTACCTCAATAACAAATGCAATGTAGATGAAGCAAGGAGAAAAATAAATATCAATAATATGTTTTTTAATTTAAAACAGAACAATGTAAACCTAGAAAAGAAGAAAACAAACTATTTGTTTAATACATTAATTAAAAGCAAACACAGTATTTTCATTTGGTAAACCAAGTGTCGACCAACTGCGTTTAAGGATACTTAAAGATGAATGAAAGTAGCCCTAAGTGAAAACCAAAAAGAACATTCAGGCACAATGTCTTTATTATTCGTCTTTGTTTTAAAATGTATTGTATCATTGAAATCCATCCGTTACTCCTTATTTTTTAGGCAACTGTATGGAAATACAGTTATCTTTTCTTGTCTTCTGATTACGTAATCAGTTACCCCCAAAGCAAGGTTTATTGAATAGCAGATGATAATGTGAAACGTGTTGGAGCAATATAGCATTTAACCACTGGAGGGAGTAGCTAAACTGTAATTTCCACAAAATATTTAGACTTATACTTCCTTTGCAATGTGAAGGTCAAGATTTCTATTTTTTGTTTGGTGTAAATGTGTCTTATCTGGCAGAGCAAAGAGTTGAGTCTAGGAAAAAAACCTTCCCTTTTTTATTGTGAAAAATCAACCTTGCGTTAAATTTGATTTTCCATTAATTCTGATAAAATATCAATCATATTATACTAGTGTCAATTATATTTATATTAAATGACTTTTTATCCACCACTATTACCTTTTTGCATATATTGTATAAATGATTGAGATACATTATAGCTTAGCAAATTAATACATTAACAATAAAACTCAAACAGGGATCTCAATAAAATCAGTAATTGCGTTTAATATAAGATGTATCTCTTATTTATAACCGTGTAAGAGTTTTAGTGTATATTTTTGCTTTATATTCCTCCTGTGTCACTAATGTGACCATTTTCCTTCCATTATACATCTTTTCCATTCAGAATCAGAATCAGAATCAGAAATACTTTATTTATCGCAAACTGGGACATTTTTTCGTTGCATCAGCGAAATACAAAAAGAAGCAAAACAAATAACAAATAATTAGAACTCAAAAATAAAAATAAAAATGAATGAAAATGAGAAATGTACAAAAAGAAAAAAAGTAACTCAGTATAATGTAAATGTACAATGTTGTGAAGGAGTGCATGTTAAGTTCAGAGGCTACGGAGCAGTGAGTTGTCTGCGAGCCAACTCACTTTATTATTACTTTCTAATAAAACATCTTGCTGTTCATTTTAGTTCCAGCATAATCGTGGGCTTTTCCTGCCATATTTAATCATGTGTTAAGAAAATGGAAGTTTCAGTTGTATTTGTATTAAAACAGGTCTAAGTATTTTTACAACAATATAATATTTCTGCCAAAGTGTGAACATGTAAACTATTTTTTTAAATGACTACATACAGGAGACTCTTACAGTTAACGTTACCATTTATTTTTCCCAACTTTAAAATGTCAAAACATAGACTGTATAAAAACCCCTTACTTAACGGTTCAAATGTCAATCAAGTTAGTGTCGACAAGCCCCGCCCTTCCCCAAATGTGAAACACGTGGCCCCGCCCCTCCTCCATGCTCCGCTATTATTAATGGGCGTTGATTTCCGGTATTTAGCGTCTGTATTTTCAGGTTCCACAGAGTGTGGGTTTGGTGTGTGTGATGCATGTGTGTGTTGGGCGTGTGTGAGAGTTTGTAGTGTGGTTGTAAACGTTCCCAGCTCGGATACTGTCACAGCCTTGCACCGCAGGCAGGCGCCGTGTTCCTACATGCAAGTTACCGTCGCGGCTCCACAATCGTTGGCCAGCAATGACCGAAAGCCCCAGCACCAAGCCAGCGAACGGGTGTCAGCGTGTGAAGAACGGACTGAAGCCGGAGAGAAACGGCTTGGCGAAGAGCCTCTACCGCTGCCATGAGAGACAGTCCAAGCACCACGGCCACCCAGAGGAGGAGGTGAGGCCCGGGATGGGACGGGGAGTGGAGGCTGGTGAAGCCTGGGAGGCATCTGGTGTGTGGACCCGGAAACACCCAGAAAATGCTGTCTTGTTGTTATTTTTATGAAAAAACAATACCAGGCGATATTAGTATAAAACTGGATGACAACTTACATGTATTAACCGAGCCCTGCTCCTCATTATCTGACAGTTTGTTGTCATCGAGCGTTGCCTTTCTCGAGTACCGAGCGAACGCCGAATTCCATATAAAATACTCTAGTCTAAATAGTTGTCGTTCTTTCTTTAAGTTATCTACAGCCAAAATATATGAATAAAGAACTTAATCTGAATCGTTACGACATCCCTTTCAATTCGGCAGTATCATAATTGTACCAATTATAATCTAATTCTGTTAAAATCGAAACTTTATGAGTGGTCTCGTGTTGCGTTCCACCGCCCACTCAGTTATTTTATAAGAGGGAGGTTGATTTAAAAAAAAAGAAAAAAAGGCGGGTGTGACAACTCGAAAACGTGATAAATTGCACAGAATTTAAGTGCATAATATGTTTGCCGAATTTAAGACGAGGTCTTTCTGCTGCTGACCCCGTAACAAATTTGAAAACGCACATTAGCTTGGGACAATGATTACCGCTTGTGATTTCTAAAATCATAAAGAAGCTCATGATGCACTAACACAATCAAAGCTAGTCAAACAACTTGGGGAAGTTCAGATGTATCTCCCTGGATGAAATCATCATATTGGACATCGTTAACCGTAATATGTAGTGTATAATAGTAGTTTTCTTACTTTGCGTGTTATAACTCTAACATTCTCGTAACTTTTGAGGCTCATTTCTGGTAGTTTATTGCAAACTTAAGTGGCTATAAAAGTTAGCAATTCCCTCCATAAAGAACATATGATGTGTTAGTGATTATGGAGACTTTGAACCAATGCACCTGCTGTCCTTAGAGACTACATGCATGCCTTAAAAAACAAAAACGTTTCCTATAGTGCTCATGAATTTGCCACCATTGGGTGCAGCCTCTGGGACAATGAACAGGTCCCCTCTGACTTTGTGAACATTCAGACTCGTGGAAATGTTGTACTGCAGAGTTTTGTTATTTTTCTTCTGTGTGTGAGTGTATGGCCGTTCCATCCAAATTTGTTTGCACTCCACAATGACCATAAGAAAGATATTTCCAGTAACTGAAAGCCATAGAAGCTTGCTACAAAACCTGCATCTTCCTCGGTTGTTTCGAAGCATACCCTTTTAAATCAAATTCCATCTTGACATTTTGAAGCTAAATAGCTGTTGACAGGTAATTGTCCTCACCAGACATCTTGGTGCTGGGGAAAACCCCGGTTTCTTCTGCTCATGTTTCAGCTAACTGGGCTGATAAAGTGGTGAGTGAACCTCAGCTGATTATTGTGCGTGCAGATGTCAGTGTTGCTACTCTGTTAGGTATTTGAGAGGGAGGCATGACTGGTCACATGCAGCGCCTAATAGCCATGAGCAGAGACGCGCATGATGGGGAAGGGTAATTGCATAAAGTCTGTGAGTAGTGAGCTTCTGTCCAGAAAATAGACATGTGGAGTTTCTGTATGAAAGATCATACACATGTTAATTTCATTAATCAGTCACTTCGCTGCAAATGCACGTAATAACATCAACACAAGCTAGATCTTCCCATATTTGGAATGCAAAAAGCTTTCCCCCCTGTCATTTGTCAAACTGTGTTTTCTTTCCTCTATAGTTGGTGCACAGAGCCCAAAGCTAATGCTATGTTATCTCCCCTCCACTTACAATAAGACTGCACATAAGTCACCTTAAGTGAGTTGCAGCAACCTCAGCCAACTATAAAAGAAGATAAACTGTGTTTTCTGATGGGGACAAAAGGAGAGGAAGTCACAGCAAGTCAGGCTGCACATTTATATAAAGGGGATTTTAACATGAAGGGTTAAAGAGTGCTTATTATGCTAATCTTCAGGTTCATATTTGTATTAAGTGCCTCTCCTGTGACATGTCTCCATGCTTTAATGTTCAAAAAGCTCTTTATCTTTCTCATACTGCCTGTGCTGCAGCACCTCTTTTCACCCTCTGTCTGAAACCAGAGCCCAGTCTGCCCTGATTGGTTAGCTGGCCGACTGTTGTGATTGTGCAATGGCTCAGAGAAGTCCCGCCCCTTAGCCTCTCACATACAATGTGTTAGAGCGCTAACCAATAAACGTTTGAAAAAAACATAGAGGCGCTTATTATAATTCAGTACTACAGTTTATATTATTGAATTATAATTATGTATGCATTAATGCTGGTAAAGATAGAGCTATTTTATTTGTGTTATATTTATTTTATTATTACTGCGTAGTTTTACATATGGATCAATGATGTTTCATCTTAACTTTTAACAATACATATGTTCTTGATTATATCTAATGTATTAATTTGTATCGGTAAAGTAACTGACGTTATCAAATAAATATAGTGGAGTTAAATGTACAATACCATCCTCTGAATTATTGTGGAGTAGAATTTTAAAAGTAGCGGGAAAAGGAAATACTTGAGTAAAATTTAAGTACAGTATTTTAGTTCAGCTTCTGCACTGGGTACACAAAAATCGACAACAAACAGAATATTTAGTTTAAATACTTAATACATCATTTTAATGATTATTCTGTTAACTTTTAAGCTTTCTGCGCTAGTGGGCATATTCCTGCCAGAACACTTGCATGTTTTAACATCTATAATATTGTTGTTTGCTATCCATGTTGCCCAGGTCCATACAGCAGCGCATCATGACAGCCTGTACAATCGGCCCTTCGTTCAGTCGTTCGAGCAGACGCCCATGCTGCTGGCCGTCTTCACCTACATGAGCTACGGGATCCTGACCATCTTCGGCTACCTGCGGGACTTTCTCCGTCACTGGAAGATCGAAAGATGCAACATCGCCAGGGAGAAGGAGGAACAGAGGGTAGGGGAAGGCACAGACACAATGTGGTGTTGTATTTCTGATTTAACAAACCTGTCCCTCTATAGAAACGTCTTAGAAACAGATTTGTATTCATTTGATGTAGCCCCCCCTCCTTTTCTGACTTCAGGTTTGACGCAAATCTATTTTCTTTCTGGTTTCTATCTATCTAACCACCTAGCGATTGTTAGCTATCTGTTAACCATTCTAGCCAACTTCAGCTGTCTATCTTTCTAGTTGGCTAGCTAACGTTAGCTACCTATCTGACAAGCTAGCAAGCCAACGTTAGCTATCTAGCTAGCTAGCTATTGCCAAATTGGTGCCTCTCATAATTTTAATTCTTATTATTTAATACCCTATGGCTAAACTTACAGTGCCCACTCTTCTAGCAGTAAGAGTTATTATAACGTTGTGGACATGTTCTTTCTGTAGCCAGATTGAGCCAGCAACTCCTCACAGCTCCAAACATTGGCGTAAATTCCCCAAATTGCATTATTTGGACAAACTAATCACATATTGGGAATCCAACTGTTTATTTCTCACTTGAAGAAATATTAAAACTTAATTTCAGAGCTAAAAAACTTTCTTTGCGAAGTAAAGGTCAATAAAGCTGGCAATGCTAAGTTAAGTAACAGCACTTGTGCTCTAAGGCGGAATTTAGTTAGAACATAAAAGTACACAATGTGGTAGAGCCGTAGTTTAAGCTTCAGTTGACTAAAAACTACGGGTAACAAACATGCATAGATAGTGCAGTCAGCAAACTGTTGAATGGAAATGTGTTCCACCGATTTGGTAGACTTAGCACATGCTGCTTCTAGATTTGAAGTTTTTCATGTTCACGTCAAAACAACAGTGATAAAGAATGGAAAAAGACAGATTAAATCCACTGGTTTTCTTAACTTTACTGGACTAAAGTGATATTTGCACTCCACATGATTTATATACAGTCGAAGCTATGGACTTGTACTTCACAAACATTTTAGGCTGCACTTCTGAAGTGTTTGAAGAGGAAACATTCACTTAGAAAACAAAACCTCAGAGCATTTGATGTGATCTTGTCAACCACAATGATATCACAAACCGGACATAGATGAGAAGGTAAGTGTTTCTCTGTGTTGAAACACTGTCACATCTACAGAGTCTAATATAACATCACATTTTTTAAAAATTCTTTTCAATTCAGTGGAATGTGCCCCTAAGTTTGCATTTTGTCAACGAACAGCCAGTGGTGGAGTTATCAGAACATTTGGAACACGTCCTTGAACACTGGTATTGTTTTCAACCTCTTGTGTAACTTTTGATAGTGAAGCCCATTGTTTCTAAGTATGTGGTTATGTTGAGGAAAGGAAGCTAGTGAGATAGACTTTGGGAAGTCATTAGCTCACCCCAACGGATGTTTCCACCAAGAAACAAGGAACATGAACTGTGAGTCATGTGTTTAAATGTTAAAGATCATATTCCTTCCAGTTAAGCTTTCCAAACAATGCCTGGCATGTAGTTCTTTGAAGTTACTGGTAGATTTCATACATTCCTGCCACTTCACTGCAGCTGTAATGTATTTTCCTCATTGATATCTGCAACCTCTTTTTGCCATGTCAAATCTCCAGTTCAAGTTGCTTTTAATTTATTGTATATTAACACTGTAATATGAGATATCTGTAACAACATTTTGACGCGTCAGTTTAAAACTACTTTTGCAAAGCCTATATATGGGATTTTTTAATGATTTTAAATGTCTTCAATTTAATCCTGACTAGCAATGATTCGGAATCAGGAAATCCTTAATTACCTTCATTTTCCTTTTTAAATATATTTTAATAATGCATTGTATTTATCAGGCGCTATATCAGGTGCTCAAAGACGCGTTACAGAGGTAAGAAAATAAATAAAAATAAGATAAGACAAAAAGTTGACTTAAAATTGATCAATAAAACCAGATTTCACAAAGACACGGCATCAATCACAAATTAAGAGCTAAAATGGTGTGTTTTGGTCAGTGTTTTGAAGGTGGGGAGGTCAGTACAGTCTCTGTTTGTTGGGGGAAGTGAGTTCCTGAGGGTGGGGGCAGCGATAGAGAGTACTCTGTCAACCGGGGTTCGGTGCTTGGTTCGTGTGAGGATAGACAGGAGGTTGGCTTCTGCCGGAAGTGGTGTGGTGGTGGAGCATGTCAGTGAGGTAGGAGGTGAGCTTGTTGTTGGAGGCTTTGTGGGTTAAGTACATTTTGACTAGTCAAATGTATCTTGTGGAAAACTCAAATTTAGAATATACATAATTTAGTTGTATTATCAAATATCACATTTGATATTAAATTCAGATGTACTTCACATTTGGACATATTTTCGTCCTTCCTGGTCACAATGTAGTCAAACTTCAAATATGTCTTACTGTTGTTTTGTCAGAATGACTTATTTTATATCTACCAATATTGAACGGTCAAAATGACATTACAGCTCGCCAAAAAAACATTGTTTATATCTGTAGTGTTAACTAAACTGTCCATGTACCCCTCTGTCCTCCTCTTTATCCGTCCATGTGTAGGACTTTGTGCCCCTCTACCAGGATTTCGAGAACTTTTACACCAGGAACATCTACATCCGTATCAGAGACAACTGGAACCGGCCCATATGCGGTGTGCCAGGGGCCAAAATGGACCTGTTGGAACGAACGTCCCCTGACTACAACTGGACTTTTGAGTGAGTGAAAACTAAAACTTTAGCTGCCTCTCATCGATTGTTTCCTCCCTCTGATCTTCTTCTTCTGCTCTCCCTCGCAGGCACTCAGGCCGGGTGTTGCAGGATGTGATTAACCTGGGCTCCTATAATTACCTGGGCTTCGCTGAGAACAAAGGTCCATGTGCTGACGCTGCAGCCGAGATCACTAGGAAGTACGGAGTCGGAGTCGCCAGTACCAGACAGGAGCTTGGTACGAACACATGCCAAAACACAGACCTACCCTTCATGAGCTTTGCAGTTACTGGAATACAGAAAGAATGTGTCGGGGTGAAATCACTACAGTGAAGAAAGAATTATCAAGCAGTTTGTTTGGATACTAACCGTCTAAATACATAGAGTTTTAGGGGAAATGTACTTTTCAAAAAGCTTTTTTAATATCTTGGCTTTATTTCTCCTTGGCAACAAACATTGTTTTTCTTAAAGAGGACATATTATGCTCATTTCCAGGTTCATATTTGTATGTTGTTCCTCTACTGTGACATGTTTACAGATGTGACAAAAAGCTCTTTATTTTTCTCATACTGCCTGTGCTGCAGCACCTCTTTTCACCGTCTGTCTGAAACCAGAGCCCAGTCTGCTCTGATTGGTTAGCTGACAGGCTCTGTTGTGATTGGTCAACTGCTTATAGATGATAGATAGATACTTTATTGATCCCAAATTGGGAAATTCTTGCATAGTGATGTCACTATGTTACTGAAGTAAACAAAGGATGTGACAGTGGAGGTGTTTCAGGCAGGAGGGAGAGAGTGTGTGTGGGAGAGAAAATCTCTTTGGAAGGGAACTTTTAGCCTTTACAGACCATTTACCTAACTCTAGAAATCGATGTGTTCAAATTTCAAATGCACTTTAGAAAACGTTGGCCTATTCAGTTTGCAGAGTGAGTAACACCCAGATAACCCCGGATGAAGTGAAAGAGCAAAAACAACAAGTCCTTGCAACCTTAGGAGGTCAGAATCTGAGGGTCAAAGTGTCCCTGGGTGACATAATTAACCCCAAATGGCCAACGGTGTGTGACTGTGTGTGTTTATCTCTCCTCCAGCCTCTTCCTCTCTCTATGAATGTGTGAGTGGAAGAATTCTGAGAGCTTTGAGAGGTTATGGGAAAATGGAAAAGCGCTATATAAATGCAGTCTATTTTCCTTGAAAATCCCAGGCTCCTCCAACAATGCAACATACAGTTAACCTAAGACATAAAAAGAGAAACGTTTTTGCAAGAAGTAATTAAATAAAACGGGACAAGAACATTATGGTGCAATAACAAAATACTGGAATGGGTAAAATAAATGCATATGAAGAAGAATGCTAAATGAATTATTGTATTTATTTTTGATTTCTGTTTGCTCTTCAGGTACCCTGGACAAACACGATCAGTTGGAGAAGCTGGTGGCCAGGTTCCTGGGCGTGGAGTCGGCCATGTCTTTTGGGATGGGGTTCGCAACGAACTCCATGAACATTCCAGCACTGTCTGGCAAGGTAAGACCACAGAAGCTAGATATTTCCTCCGTATAGCTGTGATTCACTATTGAACAATACCAGTGCTGCAAACTTTTCTCTCCATTGCATGTCTCCACTCTTTGGCTTACTTTCTCACGTTTCCTTTATGTTGTAACAGCACTTCCTATTTTTTCGCTGTCTCACACACATTTGTAGTTATAGAGTCAACACATCTATTCCTTAAAATCACTTTCTCAAACGATCAGTAGCATAAAGCACACAGACACAGACCGCATGGCAGGATAGGAGGAAACACTTCCTGTTGGAATACACAACACTCTCAATAGTCTGACACTACTTCTTTCACCATGAGCAACTGAAATCATTTTTTTAGTATATTTTTATAAATGTGTGATTCTAGTTTTAACTTCTTATGTTTGTACAAATATTTATATTCTATTTTCTTCTTATTATTTTTTAATTTAGCTTGTGTATATATAAATATTTTCTTTTTTATATATTTAAATTATATTTGTATAAATATGTTATTGTTTTTCATCTTTATTGCACATTTTTACTTTATATAAAAGTGATTCTCTTTTTTAATGTCACATTTTAAATTTAACTCCTAATGTTTATTTAAATATTTGTATTCTAATTGATTCCATTGCAACGTTTTATTGCAGATTTCTACTTAAATTTCTTATGTTTATTTAAAAAAAAACTGTTATCCTTTCATTGCACATTTTACTTAAACTTCTTATTTTCATATAAATGATTTAGCTTTATTTGTTTTATTTTATTCCACATGTGTTTTAAAGGTTATTTCTAGATATTGAAATTGTGTGTGGTGTCCCGCAGGGCTGTCTGATTCTGAGTGATGAACTGAACCACGCCTCTCTGGTCCTGGGAGCCAGACTCTCCGGGTCCACCATCAGAGTGTTCAAACACAACAGTGAGTGGCAAATATGTTTCCTACCTGCGTGTATAGATTATTAATGCTCCTTTCTATTTCTGTTTGTCAGTCCCCCAGTTTATCTTTAGTCATTGCTTCCCTCTTTGGAAGTCTAAAGCTTTTATTATTGTTATCATCTCACACATTATTGATGTTCTGAATGACTCTAAATAAAGATTGTCCTTCCAGGTGCTGTAGGTTGCCGCTTTCTGGTGATTTGACGCCATTACTTTCTTTAATATAGTCGTTGACATGCATTACATTGCACACATACACTGATAGCCGTTTAGGTCTTCATTTTTTGTTTCGGTTTAAGTGTCTTGATAAAAGCCTGACACGGCCAGATTGTTCTTTTCCAGAAAAGGGTTCAAACCGCTGACTAACGTAACATTTTAATTGTTAAAGGTCGTCTATACGTAATAGACAGGATTGACTGTTAAATGAACATGTAAATTGTGTGATGAGACAGTACAGGAATCATTCTTTAAATGACTTGGATTTAATAGATTTTTCATTATTAAAACTGTTCTGTTTAATGTGGAAGTGCAATACAAAAGACTCAGAACCTTTAAGATAGGGAGAAGATACCATACCATTTTTTCCCCTTTTTTGTTTATTTGAATAACCTTTTTTAATGGATGATATTTTGACATCTTGCATTATAAAAAGCTCAGGGCTCAACAAAAGAAGTAAACCGACCAGTTCGGTTTATGTTCCTGGTGTTGTGCATGCTGAATCACTACCACACTGTCACAGCTTACTGAGAGAGAGACTTGAATAAAACAGAACAATAGCCTTTGTTATTGTGTTAGTAATTTGTCCTGCTGCAAGTCAAAATGGCTTCTGTTAAAAAGTTATACTGACACTCGGTACAATGTATGTGTTTTCTGTTACTCAAGCTTCATAATATTCACACAGAAACAAGTATCTGTGATTGTATGTCAAATGCAGAGAAGTGCTAGCTGCTAACAGTGCTCACATACTAAATCAAGTACACTGAAAATTGTATTTAGAGGAGCTCATACAAAACATTTGCTTATAGAACGTGATACGGAATATACATATAATGTGTGTATGTGTCTATTAGTCCAACAAATAATTAGCCACTAACTGTAATAGGCATTAGGCTAACTATCTCAGAAGCTACACCCACATAAAATGTTTTAAACAATTAATCCAGTAGTTCAGTTGGTGCCTTTTCTAGTGGATAATCCATCTTGGTCATCTTTTATCTAGTAATGATTAGTTGATGTTAATAAAAGCTTGCTCTTTGATTTATTAGCTGCAGGTTTGCTAGTAACCTTTTAACATTTAGCCATTAGCTACCAGCTATCCAGCCAAAACTCACATTTACAAATGAATCATTTAAGTTACTTGTCAAAGTAGCTTATTTTGTCAGTTATAGCCACAGAAAAACACAAGTTAATCTTCAAGTACATTTGTTTTTTCATTTTGGATCAACAGGGTCTCCATACCATGACTAATGTGCTAAAAACAATCATTATTGAAGAATCTGACTCAAATCTCATGATTTTCCCTGCCAGACATGCAGAGCCTTGAGAAACTGCTGAGGGAGGCCATAATTCATGGGCAGCCCAGGACCCACAGACCATGGAAGAAGATTCTCATTGTTGTGGAGGGCATTTTCAGGTACCTTTTACCCAATCCTTCCCAAGTTAGATATTTACCAAAACCACCATTCTCATTTTTTTTGATGTACCCTTTTTAATCTTTTGATTTGTGTTTGAGTAAGAAGGTTACTCAAGACAAACGGTTGGTGCAGACTACCAAAATAGGTGTTATCAGTGCTGAGAGGAAGGAGCAGGGACGTCAATGTTTGCTATTAGGCCATAAGTATCATCGAGCCAAAAACAGTTGCACAATGGTAGCTATCAGCTCCAAGGATAAGATATCCTTCCTGTTAAAAAAAAACAGCTCTTATCTTTTATTGATGGCTCATGTGGTTCTATTAGATTCAGCAGTATTAACACTCCTGGGACTGGATTGATGGTTGACAGCTGATTTAGTGCTGGGTTAGCTCTAACTGGTTGTACACATAGTAAGCAACATTATTTGTATGTAGCTATCAGCAGTTACAAGGCACCAGCAAATTAAACACTTTTCTCTGTAACCTGACCATATTATCTTTATAATCTATATAAAAAATGGAAATAGGAAAGAAGTCCAACGCCTGTTTTTAGTGAGTTTTACGATGTTTTCAAAAACACATAAATGTGCTTATTTTTGAGGGAAAATATTATTATTATTAAGTTCTTGAGCAGGGAACATACTGTATCAACAAGGACGTTTGCGTGACCCTGGCTGTAACTTCCATTTTGTCCTTTCCTCCCTACAGCATGGAGGGCAGCATTGTGCGCCTGCCAGAAGTGATTGCTCTGAAGAAGCGCTACAAGGCCTACCTTTACCTAGACGAGGCCCACAGCATCGGGGCCCTGGGGCCGAGAGGCAGAGGCGTGGTCGACTACTTTGGCCTGGACCCCTGTGATGTGGATGTCATGATGGGAACATTCACCAAGAGCTTCGGTGCTGCAGGGGGATACATCGCGGGGAAAAGGGTGAGGACAGACTATTTTTATGTTAATGCTGTTTAATTTTACATGGCTAGACCAGGGGTGGGCCACCTTTTTACTATCAAAAGAACCTCAGTTACATCATGGCTGTACAGATTGAAGAATAATTCATGTTTCTTGCACATCTCCTGTGTATCTGCTGGCTTTAGGAGCTTATTGAGTACCTGCGCTCCCATTCCCACAGTGCGGTCTACGCCTCCTCCATGTCTCCTCCTGTGGTGGAGCAAATCATCACTTCTATGAAGTGCATTATGGGAGAGGATGGCACAACGATAGGTGAGTGGCACAACAACATAAAAGGTACTCGGAGGAGTCTTTCAGCTAGTGGAGATAGTGGAGCTAGTGAATTGTTTTTGGGATTGCAGTTGAGTTTTTAGGTAGCTTATATACAGTCCTAAAAATGTGTTATAATATTCCACTGATCTACAGCTGGCAGCTATAATCCAACAGAAGCAGGAAAGCACAAGACTCCAAGCATTATGATTGAAATAACGAAAATAAAGAAATGTGGCTTTGCAAATGTTTTATGAGAAAGAAATGCATTCAACATGTCTAAGATACTCACAATGCATTTTAATATGGAGTAAGACTGAAGGTAAAGATAGCTGTTTGTTTACAACCCATTTCCACAGGGCCCCTTTAAATGATTCCTGGCTGAGATCCAGAAGTAATGAAAAGTCTACCGACTGCATTTTCCTATTATATGTGGAGTGTGGCCTCGAGTGCCCTGTCATTTTTTTTATTAACATTCAGGCACAAATAGGTTGATAGGGCATCACTTTTTGAAGTTCTGTCAAGATTGTTTTTTTATGCTGCTGAAGAATCCGTTCTTATCAACTTTACATTGTCTTATTAAATAAATGCCTCTTTGCCTTCATTTATATTAGAGAAATCTCAAATGCCTAAAACACACGGAAGCTTTAGATGGAAGCAAAAGGCTAAAATCCAAGCTAACCAATCAGAGCAGACTGATATGAACCTGAAATTAGCATCATATGTCCTCGTTCATCTAAGTAAGCAACAGGGGAAATGTCATAGTGATTTATTAGTTTGATGTTTTAACCTATTCACCTTTAAGTTAATCACTAAGTGTGACAAACAAATTGAGCGCATCATGTCCCGACTACATCAAGAAGCCCCTTGATGTCATCATAAAAAAAGTATCGTACCTATCAGAGGTGCTTTATTGAAAAAGCATATCTTATCTTTTAAACTAATAGTGACAACATTTAAATAAGAGTTGTGATTTTCTGATTGTCAGTGTTGAGTGGATTTAATCTCAATGCTGTAATTGTTAGCATCTGCCACCGGGTGTCAGTGCACGCTAATGAAATAAGACAGACTCAACGGTACAGTAGTTTTATTTCACACTACCTAAAACACAGAGAGATGAAGCTGTATCAGTGTGAGATATAAGCAATAGTATCTTTCTTCTTCCCTTTTACTATATCGAGGTCGATCCAAATGTAGCTTGAGTTGAGGTTAGTTTTTTGTGTATCTTTTTAAACAGAATTTCTGTTGACGTACTTTTTAAAAATTTGAATCGACGCCTGTGTCTTTGCAATATTATGATTATAGTAGTCCTTTTAACAGAGTTTGTAGTCGTGTTTATAAAGATCTTATAAAGATCAGTGAATCTTCTTATCACCCGTGACAGAAGGAAAAAAATTACAGAGAAAAAAAGACCTCCCCCCCGTGGGCTGCACCCCTCAGATCTTTCCTCTCACATCTCATGAATGTGTTGGTTTTCAGCTGCTTGTCAACACTTTCTTCTTCTTTTTTTTCAAAGCACCATCAAACTCGCTATCAATATTTCCCATTTTCTCACATTTAAAATGTCTGAAAATACACATTATGGTAATAATAATATAAACTGTTACCCATGAACCCTCGTGCAATCACGTCAGGGCTCCATAGCGCTGTCTAGGACAACGGTATCTCCTCCACCTATCACCACTGTTGTAAGACAAATTAGCTTCACCCCTTTGGATTTTATCAGCTGTGTTGGTGGCACTATATATTTTACTTTTGTTTCTACCATGAGCATCAACCGGGAGATGTTAGTCCAACACAAACCAGCAGGATCCTCCCGGCCAATCTGCTCGAAACAAAGGGGCTTTTCGAGGGCATTTCCATCTTTCTATAGTGATGTTACCAGTGCTTTTCTGAACATTAAAAAGTAAAAATAATTCTGAGCAAGCGCATATAAAACGCCCTAGGGTTGGGTATCGTTTGGATCTTACAATTCTTGGTTTGATCCCAGTTCTGCTTATAGATTCCGCTTGTTTTTGTTATTTAAACTTGTAAATGCATAGCATACAGTTTAATTTGGGTGTTTTTATTAAATACAATGTTGGGTCCAACATGCAGTAAAAAGGCCTACAATACGTTAGTTGCCCCATCACCTCACTGCCTTTTTTTTGTTGGTATCAGCTGTTTTTGGATCAGCCTAAATTCAAAATTACGGTTCTCACCCTGACATGCAACTCAATTTAATACATATGTAGGAGTCCCCTGCTCTCTGTCTTTGGCCTGACAAATGTCAAAGACCCCTAAACTAAATCAACATTAACTTTAATAGCATTGTGGTTACTTCATTGCTTAGCTGTCAACTCTCGTGAGAAATTCTCTTCTCACCCTCCCCAGGCTGTGACCGTGTGGGACAGTTGGCAAAGAACGCGGTGTATTTCCGCAGGAAGCTTCAAAAGATGGGTTTCATCATCTACGGCAACGAGGACTCGCCTGTTGTACCCTTGATGCTCTACATGCCCGCCAAGATAGCGTAAGCCTCCAGATTTGACAAGCTTCTTAAAGCAGTTTTCACTCATTAACACCTAGAACAAAACAGAATAATGAATAATATGATTTGTATATCAGATATAGCCAGATTGATATATTTCAAAAGGTCCTGATGTAGATGTTTTTATTAGTAGAAAATGTAAGCTCAAACATTGTATGCACTATTTTCCCCGGATGTTTAATCTTACCACCTTTCTTTTTTTTTTCAATATCACAGAACACATTTTTCTCTGGGCTTTACAGTGTGTACAGATCTAACATGTAAATAATGTAGGCAAACATATCCAATCTACAAAATGCTATTGAATGTAAAACACAAATAAAGTTAAATTAATATAAAATAAAAGGTCCGGCAAGATGTTTAAGGTCAGCCTCACAGAGCCCTTATTATAAGCAATATTAAAAGGAAAAAGTATTAGTTTTGTCTTAATAATAATGAATGGTATTTATTTTAGAGCTTTAAATTACATATATTAGACATGTTGTACTGAATACTGTGGACAATACCCACTTATAGAGTTGAGAAACTATACATAATTTATATAAGTATAAATGTTTTAAACAGAAAATCTTTACTATGAACAATACTAGCTTGCCATAAGGTTGCAAAGGTTAATGTCTTTATGGGACCTATATTCTGGTATGTCATGATTTTTGCTGCGTCTGTTCTGTCCCCAGAGCGTTTGGCAGGGAGATGTTGAAGAGGAACATCGGGGTGGTGGGGGTGGGCTTCCCCGCTACGCCCATCATCGAGTCCCGGGCACGCTTCTGCATCTCCGCCGCCCACACGAAAGAAGTGCTCGACAGGGTAACTAATCCTTCTAAAGCTGACCTTCTACAGATGGGAAACAAGGTTTTATCACGTGAAATGTTTTAATTGTGTCCTCTTCTCTGAGAACAACAAGAAGAATAAAAGGAAAAAAAGTTATCAGACTAAACTAGCATTCAAACCATCTTACTAGAAAAGTCTTAGTTTCATCTGCTTTTCTTACCTTCCCTACACTAAATGCCCTATAAAAGAACAGTTTGTGTTTAGCTTTCGACAAAATTATTAGAGCCTGTGATATCATGGCCAATGAAAGTACTTGGTCCTGATTGGTTGGACAAAACAGTTAACACTCATTGGTCAAACATCGGTATGTTTCTCCCCTTTGAATTTATGTGCTTAGTCACTGACCACCTGGGCTTCAGTGTGCAAAACCTGCTTTATTCTTCTTCTTAGAGATTATTTTTAGACTGCTCCACCGTAGTAGCAAGCGTATTAGTATGGACTGACCTTCTTCCCTGCGTGGGCAGAGCTGAAGCCAAAGACTTTCAGTGGAAACACTGGTTTGTAACATTTCTTTAATTAGACAGAATCGTCAGTCCCAAGTGTAACCAAACTGTGCTTACTGGGGCTTTGCAGTCAGCACAGTTCCATAGGACAACAGCTATGTTACTTTACTAAGGCACACTCATCAGGTATTTGGCAATGTTTTCAGCATTTAGATTGTTAGCTAGATTGTTGAGTTCAGAAGGAATAGAGAGGAGGAACATTGGAAGGATTCTCTCTGTCTTCTCATGTACAGTGTCTTCATGTTATATTCCTGTTGTTTAGCTGGTGCTGCTATCCAAAGCAACTTGCATATAATTCAACACCATAGACGTGCCTACTAGAGCCATTTGGGGTAAGGTATCTTGACTGCAGGGGCTTTGAGCAGTACACACTTGCTCTAGGGAACTGACTTTAATACACATTCACACACCGTTGGCCATGCCATCGAGAGCAAATCGGGGTTAAGTAGGGTGACCAGATTTGAGGTGGCGAAAAGAGGACACCAGATTTGAGGTGGCGAAAAAGAGGACACTTGCGATTGTTGGGGGGTGGGGGGAAGCGCCAGTCAATTTAAGTACACGCTTAATGGTCCCAACAGTGAAAACCGGACGTTTTCATGAATTTATAAAACCCCCCGGACGCTCCGGACAGGACGTAAAAAGAGGACATGTCCGGGCAAAAGAGGACGTCTGGTCACCCTAGGTTAAGTATCTTGTCTGATTGGTAGACACCCATTAATCCCCTAAGCCACCGTCTTTTGTAGAAGCCAAAACACAAATTTGGCCAATTTCCTATATTGTATTATTATCATTATTTGTTTAAAATTAACATATCGTACTTACGGCAGTAGCGTGGTGCAGTAATGAGTTCTTAAACCCGAAAATGTGTTAGCTTTTTCAACTGCCGGTTCCCTCGTCTAAAAGTTAGCGTTTTGTCTTTTTACTTCTTTTTGGATCGACACCCTGAAATAAGGTCTGTGTGCTAAGCTAATAAGATTTTCAAATGTTGTTCTACAATGTAAAGACCCAACTGGTGATTACATGAAACTTCCATGTGTGTAAAAATTGCGGTTGCTAACTAACTAATGCTAACTAGCTTAGCGGTGGTGAAGCGCAGCAATGTGACTGTGATGTAGTTTGTTTGTAGCTAAACGATAGCTTTTTACTTCTCGCGATTGCAATAACACAAAATAAATCATAAAAATTGTGTTGGTATGTGGAGATTATCCTGCGGAACAAAACAAGTATGACACTTTCTGCCTTATACCCAAAAATCCAATGCAGAAATCGTGTTGCGTTTGTCGAGAGTCCTTTCAATGGTAACTTCTGGGTTGGCCTGACTGCACCAGGTGTTGTGGTTTCAGGGTGCTTCAATGCTTCCTGTTTGTGTAGCATAGCACATTTTCTTTTTAGACAAACAGGGTGAGCTAGGCTCTGATATTTTCTGTTGACTTCATTTTTGTTATTTTAGTTATTGGAAGTTTAGACGCCCATGTAGAATTTGTTTATTAGATACAGACAGAAAATACAAGATCGGACCAATTTTGGATGGTCGTTCAGGTGTGACCACCTTGTAGCTTGTCGTGGTAGAGAAGAGACTGCCTTTTCTGTAAAGAGTTCAGACACCCACCATCATTTTTTCTCCGAGTGTCTCAATGTCATTGCAGTATCTGGGCATTAAATCACAAAGCCGCCCACTCCTCTCAAATAGTGCAATGGCTCCTCTTCTACTACATTCACCCACTGCAGACCGGCCTGCTCGTCCTCTTGCAGTCAACGTCTTCAACTCCAGCCTCTAGGTCATCAACAAAAATGTCTTAAATCCCCTGTTTAATTGGGGTGTCATTGTGGCTCGGATGTCAAATGTGTCTCCAGGAAGTGCGGGGGCTGTTATCCACTCCCATTCCTTGTCTTGCTCTCAAGACAAAAGAAGTGAGGACAGGGAGTCGGTGTTGTTAAGATCTTTTTGTTAGGCCTCCTCCATGTATCACTTTCTTGTACTTTGATGTGTCGTGACGGTTTGTGCGTTTCTTTTATCTGTGGGGTAAGCTTTGGCAGTCAAGCCCTCTTATTCAATAGCACCCACACATAAACCTATATTCAAACAAATATGTTATAATAGCAGTCTACACTGACTTCTTGAAAAAGTCAAGACAGACAAGGATTACGTTTATGGCATTTATCTGGGTCAAATGGTACACTATCTGCCCCGCACCAAACACCATAAGGCACAGTGACTACTGAGCATGGCGCAGTGGAGCATTTAGCAGCTAAATAGTATAAAGACTAATTATTTTACAAAATTGTGTCAGCTGGTCAAAAGCAAAACTCCTAATTGTCACTATTGCTTTGCTATTTCTGCATGTCACCCTTATAGAACATGTTTTTGTTAAAAACATTTCCCACATCAACTTTCAGTCTGATGTTCATCCCTGTTACCTATTTACCTTTCAGAAAGAAAAATATGGAAGCCCAGAGATGCAAGTAACATAAAACATTATGACCAATTTTCTAAGGCTGATATATTTAGTTTTCTATAATGTATGTCCAACTTAATAACAACAGAAAAAAAGGTTTGCAATGTCTGTGTTAACAAGTTTCCCAAAATTGGAAGGTGAACTTTTCAGCCATAGGAGGCTAAAGAGCACCACTACCCAATAATGTAAATGTAGTTTGTGATTGTTTTCTTCCAGTTGATTTTTAATTTCACCCTCACTCTAAACTCAATGTATATAGAAATATATACATTGTGTAAAAGAAATGCTAGCCACATAAAAAATACCAGAGTAATTAAAAAATGAACACTGACTTCTTTCAAATTTCCCAATATTAGTCCATGGGGTAGTGGTGCCCTTCAGCACCTTGTGGTCAACATGAGAATTACAAGAACAAACACTGGAAAAGTGATAACGATAAACAATTTATATCAGACCTGGAAAATAGATTGGCCAAATGTTTTCCTCCCTTGTCTCTCAAGTACTCCTGTACAACATTGGTGATATTAAAAACAATTTCCAGTTGCCAGAAAAATCTAATAGTACAAAAGAAATTCAGGTAATCTGATTAAGCATGAACTGTTCTACACTAATACACACTCAACCTACCCAGAACTGGTCGTTTCATTGGTTTTTGCATAATAACTTGTTAATGTTTTTAAGCAGCTGACTGCTTTAACTTTAAAAATGTTTGCTTTAAATTCAAGAGGCGCTTTTACGACTGAACATTTTCCAATTCGGGGAAGAGTTTCAGACGGAATTAACTCTTGCTGCTGCTCATGATTTATGTGTATGAACTCATCGCCTCCTGTGCTATTACAGGATGTCCTACTGGTGACCACCCCTCCCACCAAAGTAATGGAAAGAAAATTGAATAGATTTAAGTCGGTGGTGTTTTTAGTTTCAGCTCAAGTTTTTTGATTTAATCTTACAAGACAGATCTTTCAAATCTAGCTCGGTGCAGTTTTACATTTCCAGGAGCCACATATTGCCCTTCATGCTGACAGCCTTTTTATTGTACAAATGTCTCCACAGGCGCTGAGTGTCATCAGCGAGGTGGGAGACCTTGTTCATCTCAAGTATTCCCGGCGAAAGATACAGCCGTCTGTGGCGCGGTCCTTCGACGATAATTTGTTCGAGGACATTGACGACTGATTCCTCTCCTGAAGCGGCGTGAACCTAACAACCCCGGAACGGGTCGAGATGGATCACAAGTCTCCCCACGAGGACCGAAGTGTGCACAGGTGCCCCTTGTCACTAGCTTGCCATAACGTAAATCCTCCGCATCAAAAGGAAAACACTTAAAACTATTGTCTAATTCTGCCTTATGTAAACATAAAGAACTGAAAAGCAGCGCTTCTGCTTTTTCCTGTGTAATTTTTGTTACTTGTTTTTTATTATTTTGTCTCAAAGAATTTTTAGTTATATGTATATCTGCTGTGCTTTCAACGTTGGTTAGGGTTAGGGTTGGCCATATGGTTGCGTATGTGATGCGGACAGATGCCAATTTTGAAATGGGGAAATGCCAACTTTCCATAAAGATGTATCTATCTTTAACTTTTATGGGTAAAAAATCTTACGCTTTTATCAAGTAGTGGGTAGATCAGTGGTTATTAGCACTGGCTGGAATCAGAACCCACTGGATGTTTGTTCAGGACCATGTCAGTGACCACATTTCCTGACTTTTATCCTCTTTTTCAATCTAAAATATCATACAAGGTGGCTCCATTTTTAGGATATGTTAACATTATACCCAACAACCTTCTGGCATTATTTTCAGACTTTTTTGTTTATGGTCACTCTACGTAGGTAGAACTTAGGGGACTAGTCTGAGAAGCACTAATGATACTTGTTTGCTCTTCAACCCGAGTACACATTTTTAAACCTATCGACAGTCCAATTGGATAACATTTCTGGTCATGCTTTTTCTCGACAGGATAAAGTACTAACGCTCAAAGTTGTGGTGTGTAGTTGCCAAATATCAGCAGATGTTGACAAGCAGATAACTTCCCTGATAAATGCAATGCATTTGACATTTTGGGAAATTGTGCTTTTTAATGATCTTTAATTCTAGAGTTGAATTGCAAGATCCATGCCACACTTAGGCAATATAAGGCTTTGCTAATTAAAACCCCCACAGAAACAGTCCCTGCCTGTAACTCCTCATGTTACCTTAAAAAGACCTTTCTACATTTTGTGTTTTTTCTACTAATTAAACAAACCCCTTTTTTTTTCTAGCTAAGCTAATGACCTGCTAGCTCTAGCTTCATATACATCACACCTTGTATGGTGGCATCTCATCGAAATTTCCAACAAAGCAAAGCATGTTCCCCCAAAAAACGTTAGCAATTAGCATCCATAAACTACTGCTTGACTCGATATGCCTCAGCTGAACCAAGTCTGATTCAGTGCAACAATGCCAAAATGGAAATGCAGCCAAGTAGTAGTGAGCCTGTAATTAGCCATATTATCTTAATGTAACATAAAGTTTGGAAAACCCTAAGCTTCATAACTCCAAAAACCTGAGTGGTACACATTCTTTAGTCCAATGTACTTGGCATTAGCAAAATCAGTATTCACTTCAAATGCAAGTGAAGCTCAGCTTATCCATCAAACATTTTGGTGTTGGTATTTTAATTATCTATCTTGTTTATTTTATTACTAAGTGACAACTTATACTAATGATAGTATTTCACACTTTTCAGTGACGACATTAAAATAACTAATATCCTACTACTTCAAGAATAGTGGATATCATTTCAAAAGTCCACATTTCTTTTGCTCAGCTGTCACTAGTTAAACTATAAATGGCTCCATTTGAAATAAAATACCAGTTTTCATAAATGCTTGATTTGCAATAGAGATACTAAATCATTGCTACAAAAAAATGGAATGCGAATAAATATCCTTTAAAACTTTAAAGACCATTAAAAATCTGATTTGCCTGTTACACATGGATTTGGCCTTCCTTTTTTTAATAGACCAATGTCCAATATATATTTGGTCCAGTTGGCTTTCAGATATCTAATTTCAATCTTAAGACATGAGAACAGCTGAAGGGTTAGTCTGGATTTGATCCAGTTCTGGTTGAATTAAAGATATTTTAAATTCCACCCTATCACCTGGGTATTTATCAATGCTTTTTGTATGATAACATTGTCTTAAGTTAGAGAAAAAGCTTTGTTTGTGCCGTGACTCCAGTGTCATTAACAGTTCCAATCAGTGTTTAACTAAGGATGTGTGTGATTGCTTGCATGGTTTCCCGTTATTTATGTGCTGCACTTTTACCTTGCTTCTTTTTTTTCACTCATGTCTTTTGAACTCTGGGTTAATCTTAGCATTTTTGCTACCGACCTTTGGAACAACACTCCTTAAAAAACAACACATGCATACATTCACACTTGCATATATGCATACTAATAAGCATTGTGTGACCACTTATTCCTCATAATTACACATGTACAGTAATAATCAGTCATTGAAGCTGCTCTGCACCATAGCCAGTGCTCAACGATATACAGTACAGGATTCTCATGAATGTTGTCTTAAAATCCACATATTTCTAGAGAAAATGAATATATCTTCCATGCTCAAGGAAGGTTTTCTTTGCCTTCTTCCATATCAGTGTTCATCTTAATATTTTAATTTTTCTTACTATAGAAAATAACTAAATTACAAGTGATTGTCCATAATGTTACACATGTATGTTGTTGCTGATTTGTATTTTTTTGTTGAATTTTTGAATGTTTGCACACAGGAAAGCCATGAAATTATACTAAAAGCAGGCATTTAGATAATATTTTGATATGAAAACTAAATAATGTAAAGCCCCAAGACCTTATGACCTGATGTCTTAATAATGCTTTTCGTAAAGGGACAGTGCAGACCTTTTGAAATGGGGTTGTTTGAGGAACTTACCTGAAGTATGTTGTGGTGAGATTTCTTTAGGATGCTTACAAAAATGTCCATCCACAGCAGCACGTTGCTAGCTTGTGTGCTTGTCTGTTTCTCTTGGGTCATGCCAGTCTTCATCTACTGAAGGTAATAGAGTGGTGCAGGAATAAGTCCTACAACCATAAAGTGAGTTAGCGTTTGGCAACTTCTGTCTCCCTTGGCTCGTAGTACTAGTACTAGTTAGTTTTGTTCTACAACATAAAATAATACCAAACTGGTGAATGTCTGAAGCTTATAACTCATAACAGCGCTTGCTAACAGGTGGCTAAATGAGACTATTAACGTCATCATGTCGAACATTAGCCGCCTTTAGCTTAGTGGTGGTGACGCGCAGACTTGTGACGGTGATATTTATAACCTAAATTTAGCTTTTTACTGCTAGCCATTGCATTTACACTTTAAAAAATCATAAAAGGGGTTAAAATGTGGAGATTATTACAAAATATGTAAGAATAATAAATGTTAATTTTTGTCTATTTACTGCAAAGTTCCAAAATCCAATGGCAAGATGCCATTGGATTTTGTCGAAGGAGCCCTTGTGACGCTTACTTCTTGGTTGGCCTACAAAGACACCTCATCAATGCATCATTCTATACACTGATTATGGATAAGTAGCGCACACAACCCCACTTCAAATCATCCAATGTCTCCTTTTAATAACCAATAGAGTACCTGTTCTGAACGATTGGTACTTGATTAAAAAAGAATCTGATGAAAAACATTCTTTGCCCTTTCCGAATAATACAGTATGTTCCCTCACTGAACCATTTAACGGTTTTGGTCTTAAAAAAAGATGAATATTCCAAGGAAAACTTTTCTGCTTTGATGTAAAATGGAGATAATCCCGGTATTTTGTACAAAGTTTATATCATTTCATTGCAAAGGAGCTAATCAGAATACTTTGTTTACTAAAGAGTAACCTGGAAATGATGGTATCACTATTACTGGCAGCTTGTGTTTAGTGTGCCAATAATAGAGGCAGGTTACCCCACATCAGAGATAATTATTTTCTGATATAGTGCCTTTTGAAGCATTTTCTAACAATTCTGATTATATTAAGTGTCATAACGTTGATTGCTCGACTTTTACAGTCTTATTTGATTTATTTTTACTACTTTGTCTTCAACAGTATTTATAACTAGCACTGGGCGTGTTCTGTGTCGACTTATTGCAATGCATTTGATTATAGAAAATGCACTATTTGCCACATTTCAGCAAATTATTAACGTGTAAAGTTTCACCCATGTTCATGATATCAATTGATCATTAATAAACAATAAAAAAAAAAGCTGTTTGGAATTGCTTTCAGTTTTGTCAAGACTACTTTACCACTTCTGTAAGCTGATGATATACCTTTTTTTATTTTGTTGAATGTCCCCTATCTAATCTTTTGTCTACAAATTGGTGGAAATAACTTTTTTTTCAATGTAATCGGGGTCTGCGGTTTAAAAAGTTAAGGTTCTTTGTGGACTGGCATTTCATGAAGGCTACGAAACCTACATTGTTCAAACCGAATCAGGAGATCATTTAGAAAACAAAAAATGTTCAATTGAAAGTAAACATGAACATTTCTAACACGATAATCAACATTTTAAACTTCCAAATAACTAACATGCTGTACAAATGTCCACCAAAAATCTTTTGTCTGATGAATGTCAAAAATGACCCATATTAGAATCAATGTGTTTTTATGCCATTTTTGTCAATTTGGTTAAGAATAATCACTTGTATAATATTTAGTATTATATTCAGGACCACACAAGAATGATTTCATGTTTGAAATATCTTTATTTTTCACTTTTTAACATTTTTGAAAAAGAAAATTTGTGTGTGTGTGTGTGTGTGTGTGTGTGTGTGTGTGTGTGTGTGTGTGTGTGTGTGTGTCCGTTCCTCTCTCTGTACCCTGTTTTGCCTTCTTGTCTCATCACTGTATGCAGTTTGTTTCTGGCTGTGATCATTGCACACAGGTACATTGCATTTCCCACACCTATTGTTGACTTTGCGATATTTGCTACTTGGGCAGATCTGACACCTCTTTCTCTTTGGTTGGCCCTGTCTGCTTCTTTCCTGTGGCTGGGTTGTGGCTTTTGTCACCCCACACCTTCCCATTGCTTCAATAATCGGGGTTTGCCGTTGGGGGCAGCCTTCCAGTCGACTCCTCATGTGTGGTGTGACAAGCTCCTTTGACAGCTCTTTGAGGAAGAGCCGTCGTGCATTGGTGATGCCGCTCTTGAATTCTGGGTGCTGGTCCTCTTATCATCGAAGCGCAAGGTACGGCGAATGTCTTCAAATCTTCCAACAGCCATAGTAGCCTTGTACATGGGATTATGTAGAGGACTCCCAAACAGCTCACGGACTGATACATCCCAGTTCTTCTCACTTCCTGCAAGCAGGGTCAATCCAATGAAGGCCATGAATTCATCTTTGGTGACATTTTTCCATTCTTTTCCTCTAGCTGTTGCTACTCTCCGTCCTTCCAAGTTTGTGCACTTCATCACCTCTTGTATTATATCATCAGTGATAAAGAGCTCCCATGCATCTTTTGGTGAGACAGTGGTGCTAAGCTCTTGTGCAGGCCCTGACCGACTTCTGAGGATATTGTGGCTCTGTGTTCTGCCCTGGGTGGGAGGTAACTCGCTCCAGTAAGAGCCCTTCCGACTCATTCTGTTGGACATGATTTGGACACTTTCTTCTTCAGAAGACACAGAAGAGGAATCTTCTGAGTCAGATTGATCCTGTTCAGTTGGATTTCCAGGTGGACGACTGCCACTGCCACCTGGACAATAGTCTGGGTCCTCATCATCAGAAATGTCAGACTCGGAGTCCAACCCTGTTACTGCCTCTCCATCATCCAGCATCTGTAGGACCATTTCAGCTGTGTATCTAGCAGCCATGACACCTTGGATGAGGAAACATAAGAGTAATGTTTTCAATAGATCAATATGTAGCTATATAAATTAATACACACACACACACGCACACACAATACATATAGAGCTCCTGCAGATGATGTCATATATGCTGGTCACGTGACGAGATACGACAGGGGCAGCCATTTTGGCAGTCATCGCGGCAGTAAATTGACAGGCACTGGCAGACTGTCAATGATGGTGGATAACTGCTGTGCACCAGGTTGCACAAATAGGCGTGGGAAAAAGAAAGGTGTATCGTATTATCGCATTCCTAAAGACGCGGAGAGGAGGGAGAAGTGGATTGGAGCGATTAAAAGAGCCAGGAGCCTTCAGAAAAAGACTGAAAGATGGGACCCCCCGGCCGTTGGCTTTCGCTTATGCAGTGATCACTTCATATCAGGTGGGTGAAGGAATACAGTACAATGCTACAAAAAGTTTCTGGTCAGTTTAATTAAATTTAATTAGTTTAATTTAAGAAGTAGCACCCAGTTATTATAGCTAACGGACACTGTGATGTCCCTTTTTAACTCAACAAGTGTGGCTCTGGCGCAGCCTAGCCAGTTAGCAAGTTAGCTTGTAGCAAGCTAGTGGTAAACAAACCCGTGTTGAAATATTCCTTCTTATTTTGTAGGGAGAAAGAGTGATAATCCGTTGAGTCCGGATTTTAGCTAGCCAAGCTAATAAACAAACAATGCTAACGTGACACTGCCTATCAAACTGGAATAATTTAATACTTACCCTTGCAGTGATGATGCCGAAGTTTTTGGATGTAAGACTCCACAGTTGAATGTTGTTTACGAAGCCGGACTGACACCATTTGTAAGCCTCCAAGCTTTTGTACGCTCTGAGGGAGTCTCCTGAGTACACTGATGGAAAGCTTACAAGATAGCTGTGGATGTCTGCGTAGCGCAAGTCGGGTACATCGTCTTCAGAGCAGGAGGTTATGCTCTTGAAAAGCACACCGGGTGAATTATATGGGTCGCTTATATTTAATCTCTCTAATTTTGTACTATAAAGCCGAATTTCACTTGAATTAAAATGAGAAGTATACTCGCTCGGTAAGAAAACACTGGCACCGGTGGTCATGTTGACTGCCAAAATGGTGGCTCCCAACCAAAAGTCACGTGACCGCAGGAGCTCTATAGTAATGTTAGCTATCTTAGTTAGCTAGCTAGTGTTAGCTAGTTATAAAGTAGGCTAATTTGTTGATACATAATAATAACAACAGTCCTGAAAGACACACACAATATTATATGAAGATAATACTTACACGTATCAGCTCTTGCTGTGTAAAATAATCTTCCTAAGGGGTGACACTTCTGATATAGTCTGTGTGGTCCACAGTTAATGTATTCCTGACAGCCACAGTTGATAAGAATCAAAGGTTCCCATTGGATTCCATAGAAAATGCATGCGGGTCATTTTTGACCCACTTATGGAAGCTTGGGGTAGTAATACAAAAATTACAATTTCTTAAAATATATAAAAGGTAAGTTAAAAATGTAAATGGCATATCAAAAACATGTTTTTTGAGGAATACCTGGAATATGAAATGATAACAATTTTTCATTACGAAGATATTTCAAGAAAACAACCTCACCGGGTCATTTTTGACCCACTTATGCATCTAAGGGTTAAAAAACATCTGCCAGCTTGTTACACCACATTATGTATTGATAAAATGTATCACACTTTACCTACATTACGTTCAAACACTCGTTACATTTATTATTAATATTTCCCTGCATTTTACTCGTTATCGAACTCAACCAACATGCTAAAGAATTCCTTCAAGTTTCTATTAATTTATTTTATATTGCAATCGTTATTTTTAAAATGCAGGAATGAAACTGTAAGTATGCATTATGTTATAATGGATGTCTTCTTTAATATTGAATGCCTTCGAGCTTGAATCCTATTGACTGTCCTTGTGGTAAACCGGCGAGAGAGAAACATTTGAGCTCCACAGTTTCAGAAATAATGATTGATTGATGGTTTGGAACACAATATGGCGTTTAATCAAGGCAGCATTTTACTATATGCCTAAACTGAGTATAATAGGAGACCTTTAAAATAAAAACTGCTCCATCAGCTGAAAATCTGCTCAAAGATTGTTGTTCAACCCTGTCAGAGACTTTGAGTCAGCATACCATAATAAGGCTGTCAAACCACATCGTCTCCGACCCAAACCATGTGCTAAACAGAGAATATGAACTGTTGCCATCTAATCGGAGATACAGGGTCCCTCATTTTAATAAAGTCAGACTGAAGCTCTCCTTGGAGCACCAATCAATCCTAACAGTAAATACAAACTAAAGGGTCTTTGAGCATGTTTCTCTCAGTGATGTTATTTGTCTTGTTTCCGTCTTGATCTGACCGTTAAAGTAATATTGTATATTCATGTAAGAGCAACAGTTATAAGCCCACACCCACTTTTTAATTCAGTTAGACTTCAGCTTCAGCTAGATTGTGTGCTTTACTTTGGAATATCCATGCTGTTTTTTTTATGTTGCACAATTAGTCCCTGCCCATCTTAATGTTTGCACAACAGCATTGCCAAGTCAGCATTGTTTAAAACTCAATTACGGGTGCTCTCCTCCTCACTCTCCAGCCCAGCAGCATTTCTTTCCCAAACTTTCTGACACTCAGAAATGGCTACAGCTGGTAAGGTAGGTACAATATGAAATATGTATTGAGTACTACATGTTTTGTAGTAAGGTTGCATGTGCTGTAACCACTCTCCTATGGTTAGAATATACCAAAGTGATACCTGTTAACATATTTCAGTGTGTTTCAATCTGCAGTGTTAATGTATTTGTCTAAGCACTTTTTTTTTTTACTTCAAAACCCTGTAAGTTTAATGATTTAAATACTGTATTTCTGTTTCTGTACCCTCTGCCTCAGTGATCTTCTATTTACTCTTCTGACGTGTCACACAGTGTGAAACTATCCAGACATTTTTGCGCAACAGTGGATATTGGCAAAGATGGTGGGGTATGAAGCCAGATAAGGTCATGGTCGAAACCCAAGAATTTCTTGGATGTGGACAGTGGAATAAAAACGTTACCAAGGAGACATTTTTTATACTAAGTGCGATAACAGCTGCTTTTAACTGTTTGCTTTCATGTGATGTTTGCTTTTTAAGGAGCAGTTATATCAGAGAAATGAATTATGTAACGTAATGACGCAAATTCAGCGGATATGTGAAATACTTTTGATAATGTAAGTGGTGTCATATAAATCAATATGTCGCCTCTGAAGGAGTGTTCTGTGTCCTTGAAATTATATTACAGAGGGAAGTAAGATTTCATGTAATCCTCAACAAGGCATAGTAAAGTGCAGGGCTTTAGGGGTTTCTGGAGCCTTTCTGGAGACAGGCAGCACCCAGTAATGTGACAGTTCATGCTGGTTTCACTGTGCTGTAGGTAATCAAGTGCAAGGCAGCAGTGGCCTGGGAGCCCAACAAGCCCTTGGTGATGGAGGAGATTGAAGTAGCCCCACCCAAGGCCGGTGAGGTCCGCATCAAGGTGAGAGACGTCCCCTTACACATGTATATCACAGACCTTAGTCATACACACACAGCGCATTGGCTGCACAAGTTGTTAACTACTACAAGTAAATAGGGTAGATGCTGTTTCACTGGGGAAACATTTATACTTATGTACTTATATTCTCAACCAATTTCTATGACATGTTATTATCGATATTAAAGGTCCCCTATTATACTCTTTTTTTTAACAATATATTTTAGGTTTCAGATATATACAAAACAGTACCATACAGATCAAGGATTTTAGCATGCCATCAACCCCTCTGTTTCAGCCCTGTTTCTGAAGTGCTGATTATGTATCTGTAGCTTTAAATGCAAATGATCTGTCACTTCCCACGCCCCTCTGTGAAGTGATTGATTAAAAAAGATTATGGTGCTCTAGGAGGAAATTCAGTTGATAAGGTGGGTGGGTGTTACCTTGTTTGGTTATTGACTTAAGGTTGCATAACCCAAAAAAACATCACAAAGTGCCAAAAATCTGATCAGCTCATTTTCAGGCAGGTTGTTATAGAAATGGGTCAGGACAAAAAGAGAGAACAGTTTTTTTCCTGAAATTTTTCGCAACTCTTAACACATATTTATTTATAAAAGACATAAAAAGTGCACAATAGATGACCTTTAAACATACTTTACTTAAACAGATTTAAACATGCTATTATTTTAGACATGAGCATCAATACGGTGAAATTAGCTGAATAGCTAACACTTAACTTACGCAAAACCTGTAACCCTACAAAATGTTGTTAGCTAACGTAATGATCCTTGGCGGGATTAACTGAAGTAAAAGCAAAAAAAGCTTAGCTTCTACTTCAGTTGAACTAGCAAGACATGTTAATGTTGTTAGCGCAGATAAACACAAAATCAATTCCATAAAACATTTAAGGTTTTAACATATGTTATGTTAGACATGAGCATCAGTAAGGTAACATTAGCTTAACAGCTACTACAATTTTACAAAACCTTGTAACCCTACAAAATGTTATTAGCTAACATAAAGCACTTAGGCTAGCTTAATTGAGATAGAAGCTAATCTCAATTAGGTAATATTTCAGTTAAGCTAGCCAGAGTTAATGTTATTAGAGCAGATAGAAGCACTATGTAGTTTCATTTAATGTCACCGTTGGTTTTGTAAAGCAATCGTCTTTGGCCAGATTGTTGCAACAGGTGTGTGCCACACCGACCTGTACCATCTGTTTGAGAGTATGCACAAAGATGGCTTCCCAGCAGTCCTCGGCCATGAGGGAGCTGGCATCGTAGAGAGCGTCGGGCCTGGGGTCACTGAATTTAAAACAGGTCAGTTAAAGCGTAGAACCTCAACAACCTTAATTTGTCTACTAGCTCATGTTTTTTTTCCCATTGGATTTGGCAGCAATGTTATCAACACCAAGGCTTATTTTTGGCCCATTAATTGTGTAAAATTACGTATAAATGGCAACATTATTTTGGACTTACAGGAGACAAGGTCATTCCTCTCTTCATTTCCCAGTGTAGAGAATGTCGCTTCTGTAAGAGTCCCAAAACCAACCAGTGTGAGAAAGGATGGTGAGCTCATGTTTATCTTCTTATGTCTTTACTTTAGGAATTCAGGATGTAGTCATAAGGTTACAGCTGTCAGGGATAGTACAATTATCTGCACTATGTGTCTACATGTGTCATATTGGTCACTATGTCAGTAGAGCGTCTTTAGTTGTTTTCTGTGGATAACAGTTTGGGTCTTTGGTTTTTATATTATTGGAAACTTTGCTCACAAGATAACATGTTTGTTCTACACTGATAGAACAGGTTCCATGAAAAAATGTAGTCTCAGGTTGTATTTTCATTTTAAGAATTTCTCTGTTAAGGGCTGCTGAACGTTATGATGTGATGTCACTAGAAGACTCCAGGTTTACCTGCAAGGGGAAGAAGGTGCTGCAGTTCATGGGGACCAGTACTTTCTCTGAGTACACTGTGGTTAACCAGATGGCTGTGGCTAAGATCGACCCTGCTGCCCCTCTGGACAAAGTCTGTCTCCTTGGCTGTGGGGTCTGCACAGGATATGGAGCAGCAGTTAATACTGCTAAGGTGTGTATGTTTGACTTTTGGGGATAAATATAAGAAGAAATCTCTGGGGCTGAGCAGTGAAGTACCAAAAATTGCAGTTCATCGAAATGCTACCAAAACTTTCTTTGCCACTGATGTTAAAATGCCTACATTTGTAGGTAAAATAAACATGTTAATCACCTGGTACAGAAAATGGGTTTGGCTAGCTAAATACTGTGTTGCATTTATTACATAAAGTAACGCATTGTGAGGAAGGTGGCTACTGTAAATGACAGATGGGTGCCGTATAATGCTGCTAGCTGTCTTTTCTGCTGTGTCACCCGGGATCACTTCGACTTCATCAATGAAGCCCATTTATAGATTAGCCATGAGTGGCATCACTGCAAAGATGGCGATATAACCAGTGGCATTTTAGCATTAAGGGACAACAACTGTTTAAGAAATAAGAAATCCAACCCAATAAAACTGTGCTGGCCAAATTGTTTTATATTTCAGGTGGAACCAGGCTCCACATGTGCTGTGTTTGGTCTGGGAGCCGTGGGTTTGGCTGCAGTCATGGGCTGCAAGGCTGCAGGAGCCAAGAGGATCATCGCTGTTGACATCAATCCAGAGAAGTATGAGAAGGCCAAAGTGTTCGGGGCGACCGACTTTGTGAACCCCAAGGATCACAGTAAACCCATCAGCCAAGTTCTGTCTGAGATGACTGACGGAGGAGTGGACTTCTCCCTGGAATGTGTCGGGAATGTGGCAGTCATGGTAAGTCAGATAGAGATGATTGCACAAATAAATATACGTATAATCATTGACAAAAGCTTGTTAGATTAAAGATTCTTTCACATTGCAACTGTGGGACAGGGGTTAGAATGGGCATCTATCAGTCTGAGGGTCATCAATTTGATCCTAGCCCCTGCCTCTTAACAAGTTATTTAACACCAAATTGTTCAATAAATCAGTTAATAAGTAATGTCATTGCTTTAATGCGGTGCTTTAATGTGGCCCTCTACTGTTATATCTCACACAGCCTCCACCCTGTACTGGAAGCTATTAATAATATGCTTCACCAATCAATGGAACTCATTTGCTTCCTAAAATGTCCATGGACGTACCAGCATTTAGGAAGTGTCTACCTAAAAACCCTATTTCATCGCTGACTTTAATCCTTTCCCTCTTCATTATACGTTTAATAAGTCTACCTATCTGGTTCTTCCTCAATGGAATGAGTTGCTGCCCAAAGAATTTGTGTCCCTGGCTTATCGCAGAAAAACTACTTTGAGTTTCTAAGCCGTGACCATGCTGGCGCTTCGCTAGACATGGTGAAGCAAAGTTGTTTCGGATAAGGAAGCAGAAGGGGATTTGTTCATCAACATACCCAACACCCACTTCCCGCTGTTACTCAATAGCACCACATGACCCTGGTAGATGCAATCATTAACCATGGTATGATGATTCATACCATTGCTATGTAAGAGGCTTTAGACATTGCCTTGTTTCATCCCTTCTTTGTTGGAGAGAGGGCGACAGGGGCAGTTTTCGGTCATTCTGTAATCAGCAGAAAAAGATGGTCGATGGTTGATGGTGGCCCTAACCCTAACTCAAATGCTGGTACTGGAAAAGAAAGCTAAATCCCCTCCCCATTGCAGGTTGATGCAGCTATTAAAGTGTAAGACGGATCTGTTCATTCCTGAGATAATGCCAAGTGATGAGTGTCTCCTCCCCGTAATGGTAACTGGACTTGCTTTTATATTGTGCCTTTCTAGTCTTCCGACCACTAAAAGCAATTTCACATTCCATGACAACATTTACCCATTCCAACGCATAATCATACAATCAGTGCTGCCATACAAGCTGCCACAGTGAAGAGTGTTTACTACTTTGTACAAGGTTAGGCCATGTCTCTACCAAGTTTAGAAAACATATTACCTGGACAGGACTTTCATTCATTGAGATACAGTCCACTGGAGTGCCAAGCCTTTGTGATGTATAAAGAAGGATACAATATTGTAACGATAGTTGTAAACCAGAGTTTAGCAAATAGTCTCCAGTAGAAGGCTCTGCCTGTGCTAATATGACAAGGTTTACAATATCATAATACTGTTTCTTCTTCTAGCGCAATGCCTTGGAGTCTTGTGTGAAAGGCTGGGGTGTCAGCGTCCTGGTTGGCTGGACGGACTTGTACGATATTGCTGCCCGACCCCTTCAGCTCATCGCTGGACGCACATGGAAGGGCTCCCTGTTTGGAGGTCAGACGCCTGTCCATTAACAATCCCCAATAACTAATGACCCTACTGTAACTGTCACAGTGATGTTTGATTGGTTGTCAATCTCAAGAGGGTGGGTCTTAGTAGTAGTAATAGTAATATGAGCCAGTGGGTCAACTTAACATTGATAAGGCCTGAATCATTTTCATGTTGGCTTTTCTTGTTTGTATGGGTTGTTATTAGCCAGTAGAATTACATTTAATCTCCCTTTCCTGTGCTCTGTTAGTTCTCAGAAGGCTTTAGACCTGGTAACGCAATCGTTAGCCATTATTATTATTTATAATTTTATAATGTGTTTGTTCTCTGTGGCTCAGGATTTAAGAGTAAGGATGGTGTGCCTCAGATGGTTAAAGGCTACCTGGACAAGAAGGTGAAGCTGGATGAGTTCATCACCCACAACATGACCCTGGCCCAGGTCAATGATGCAATTGATCTGATGAAGCAAGGCAAATGGTAGGTTTACACTTATTTCTGTACTTTTGCAATCCTTCACGATTAACCTCTGATTTTTTTTTTGCTCCACAGCATCCGGACAGTCCTGAGTGTCTCTCCACAATAAGACCACTCTGTTGCTTTCACAAAAGTTACACAAAAATCATTTAATGACTTTGCACCCTAAAGAAATATAAACAAATCACTACTTAAGATTGAATAAAATTCATGTTATTGACATTTCCTTTCTCTTGCCTTTTTTGCATATATGGTATTGAAGTAATTCAAGCAACAAAGGGTAATTGGGTAATTACTTTGTAGGGATCTTGACAGAATATTCATACACACAATAAAAATAATATAATAGGGTTATCTATCAAATGAGGCACAGCATAGGTGCGCTATTTATACAATATGTAAATGATGGTCACAGGCAATGGTGTTAGATTATAAGAATACAAAAAAAGGTTGTTAAAATCTGTAATCCGTTACCATACAGAAGAAGATATATTAAGATGACTGATGACTGACTACAATAAGTAAATTGTGATATTTAAATGTGCGTTATTGGCTTGAGGTAGCGTTCTCATCTCTCTACTTAAAGCTAGGATAGCATTGGTTAAGCCAGCAAGAGTAATTCAGTTTTTTGTAAACTATCCAACGATAAACCCATACCAAGGCTGCTTACTTTTTGGCAATTTAGTTGGCCAGCAACACTGACTCCAAAAGCCAATGAGTAACATCTGTTCTGCACTCCCTCCAAAGCCGATCCCCCAAATATGTATAAGTACTCACAGCTGTCTAGGAAGCAGAAAAATTCAGCTTTTCCTTTTTCTCTTGCTACTCACCCAGGCACCCGGTGGCAAATAATTCCCAAACATGCAATACTGCTTAAAATGACACTCTAGCCTAAAAAAGTCTCCTCTTTTTTTGTATATTGGGTATTAATGTTTCCCAAAGTAACAGAAGGTTATCTAGTTAATGGACTCTTCCACACAATTCAATACACCACCTACCCTTTCATTGGCAAAACAAACTAGCAAATAATCCTACTGTCATCATTATCCTTATCTTTATTATCCTGTAGATAAAGGTGTTTTTGGTGTACATGCTTGTATCTTTAATGCTGCTCAATATTCCCCACCCATATTAATAGTTGCAAAAACTGCTTTATTCTGGCAGCATTGTATATTACTCAAGTCCAGGTTCTCTCCTCCCTACGTTCCACTCCGACAGTATTTCTTTCTTAACTCCTTCCACTCTTTCTGACTCTCAGAAATGGCTACAGCTGGTAAGGTATGTACATTGTACTCTTATTTAAAAAGGCGCTATAACCACTCTGCTATTGAGGCAATATTAAGTAATCATAATGTTTTCATTATGTGAATGGGTGGAATATACAGAGCTAATATCTAATCAGCAACATTGTTCTCTCATGTCCAGTCTTAATGTATTTCTTTTTGCACCTGCATGTTTATTTTACTAAACCAACATAGACTGGTATTTTTCTTGCTGCAATTAAATAATATACTAAGAATATCTCTTTCTTTCTGTACCCTCAGCCACAGTGAAATATATGGCATCTCCAGTGTTGATTTGTCACAGAGATTAAAATTACCCAGACAGTTTTTGCACATCTGTGGATATTGGCAAAGTAGAGAGGGTAGTAAGCCAAAAAGATCATGGAGGAAGACCAAGAATGCATTGCAAATCCACCATGGAATAAAAATAACTGTGCCAAAGGCCAACCTCTTTGATAGTGTGATAAAAACTAATTCATTCAGTGGTTTACTTACTGATACTTCATTTGTCAACCCAGCATAACATTTTACTGGACATACTGCTAGGATTTCAATGACGATGTTTGCTCATTCAGCATCATCTGTATCAGACAAATGGATTTTTAGCCTCAAGATGAGTGTTAACTGTACTGTAAATAATATGTTCAGGGAGAGACTGGCTCAGCCCTCAACAAGCTATGCAGAGGTGTAGTGCTGTTTGCATTATGGGAAGGCAGAAAGAATGATAAACCTGCTGCCTCTGAAATGTGTCAGGTAAGCACGCAGAGTGCAGTGCTGTTACGCAAAACCGGCCACTGTTTAAAGATAGCTGCTGTTACAGAAGAACCACTCCAAACTCTAAACACATCAGATGCTTGGTTATTACTTCACATTCTGCTTTTTTAAAGAAGATGTGCATTGACCAGGAAAAGTCCTAGACTTGTAGAGGTTACTTTACTACTTACTCTGGGCTCAGCACTAGTGCCAATAGGTGTGTTTACATTGACAACAGTGTAGCTTTGGAACTACAAATATGATGTTACCTAGGAAATTAAAGTCCTTTAATTTCATTGCATTGGTGTTACAATGCCTTAATATCTTTACTTGGCAAGTAAGAACCAAACATTGGCCGTTGCACGGGTGCCACCTTTGACTACTGGCCCTACTGTGATTCTCCACAAAACATAGATGGCCGCCCCGCCACTTGAAGGGTTTCATCTAATGCTAACAATTCTTGAAGGGTTTCCGGACATTTCCGTAGTGCGTATCATAGTATATATAAAATGTGTAAGCACCCATAATGTGAGAGTTCATGCTGGTTTCACTGTGCTGTAGGTCATAACGTGCAAGGCAGCAGTGGCCTGGGAGCCCAACAAGCCTTTGCTGATGGAGGAGATTGAAGTAGCCCCACCCCAGGCCAACGAGGTCCGCATCAAGGTGAGAGAAGTCCACTTTCACTACCTTAACATGTACATAGCATTAACCCTATAGACCCAACAATGGTCGCTTTTGCTCTTTGCTTCAATTTGTGGAGATCAGTGCCATGTTAGCCTGGTCGAGACATACAGTACAGTATTAAAGTCAGAAAACGTGGCTTCTACTTTAGTTAGGTAGACATGATTATGTTTGCATCAAATAAACAGACAATTAATTATATTTACATAAACTGTTGGTTTTTGGAAGACAGCACCTTCCATGTTAAATAGATATAGATTATAGCTTTTAGTAGAGCTCTATGCACACTGTTTCAGCATGCCAAGTATTCCAAAGTGTTTTTGGCGTAAATTGTGACCCATTGTCTTTGGCTAGATTGTGGCAACAGGTGTGTGCCTCACCGACCTGTACCATCTGTTTGAGAGTATGCCGAAAGATGGCTTCCCAGTATTCCTTGGCCATGAGGGAGCTGGCATCGTAGAGAGCGTTGGCCCTGGAGTCACTGAATTTCAACCAGGTTAGTTAGTGTACAATTTCAAAAAGACTAACTTATACAACAGCTTATGTTTTTCTCCCTGACAGACTTTCTTTTGCAGAAATGTTATCAATAGGTACAACAACGACAATTTTGGGAATTCAGCCATTCAACAAACATCTTTCCCCATTGATTTGTGTTCCTTTGACGTGGCATTGTTTTTGAATTTCAGGAGACAAGGTCATTCCTCTCTTCATCTCCCAGTGTAGAGAATGTCGCTTCTGTAAGAGTCCTAAAACCAACCAGTGTGAGAAAGGATGGTGAGCTCATCTCTGTCTTCTTGTCTCTTAATTTCATCCAGAATCAGAATCAGAAATGCATTAGTTATCCTGGGGGGGAAATTGGTTTTCATGACTTTTGTTCCTATTATTGAGTCAGAGTACCTGATGCTTCAAGGGAGGAGTTTGATGGCTCCAGGCAGGAATTACTTCCTGTGGAGCTCTACAGTGCATCTTCAGATTGTTTGGATCTTTAAAAATTTGGTTTTTTGGCATTTTCTCATGTTAACAAAATATGTGTTTTAAAATCTAACAATAGTAAACTCTATTTAGTTTCTCAGGATGTTTTGGGACACGTACTTTCCTTTAATACTTACTACTATATACTTATACTTATACTATGTTCAAGGCTGCTGATCATTTCCATGTAATGGCATTACCAGACTCCAGGTTGACCTGTAAGGGGAAGAAGGTGCTGCAGTTTATTGAAACCGGTATGTTCTCTGAGTACGCTGTGGTTAACCAGATGGCTGTAGCTAAGATCGACCCTGCTGCCCCTCTGGACAAAGTCTGTCTCCTTGGCTGTGGAATCACCACAGGATATGGAGCAGCAGTTAATACTGCTAAGGTGCTAAGGTTTGACTTTTGGGGGGTAATCCAAGATGCAACCTCTGAACAGCTCAGTGAAGCCAATGCGTAAAAGCCCAAACTGCAGTTCATGAGATGGCTACTTGAGACTCTGACTGACAGTTGTACATGGGATGAGTTTTTATACAATCACCTTTGTTTAATTATATAAAGCCTTAAAGTTACAGCTCTGCACTGAAGATACTGTTGTGCTTCTATGGAGACAGTGGTGCTGCCCAACTAGGCACAAGCACTAACCTTGGTGTGGTGCACCCTTGAATAGTCGTCAAGGGCTCAAAGTCATATTTCAATGGCGACTGTATGGCAAATGTATTCAAAGTACTCTCCACCAGTCACCAGCAGGCATTGGCACTTTAAAATTTGCATGAACCGAGCCGACAATCACTTTGTGCCTGACTCAATACATGCAACTGACTGGTTCAAAACTGAAGGGGGTGTCTACTTGTTTAGACCCTACCCTACGTTTGTCTGCTTGTTTTTTGACAGCGTTAGACCATGGATCACTTGCTTATCGGTGAGTTCGCTACTTCTCCACAATGGTGGGCTGGGTTGTAAAGAAGTTGGCATGCAGCAGCAACTTTCCTAAACCAGATAAGATCCACCTGTGCTTATAGGACTAGGTTTACCTAGTTTATGTCCTAATCTTTGACTCTCCATCTAGCGCAGTGCCTTGGAGTCTTGTGTGAGAGGTTGGGGTGTCAGCATGATTGTTGGCTCTACAGACTTGTACGACGTTGCTGCCCGGCCCCTTCAGCTCATCGCTGGACGGACATGGAAGGGCTCCCTGTTTGGAGGTCAGATACCTTTCAAATATTACAATACCCATAAGTTATCACACTACTGGAACTGTCACAGGTAAAGCTTATCATTTGGTGTTGTCAATCTCAAGTGGGTCGGTCTAATGATATTTGAAAAAGTAATATGAACGACAGTGAAAGCGAGTCCATTGGTCCTCGTATTGGTTTCGACTGAGGCCTGCATTCTTTACTTGTTGAGTGGCATAGGGGTACAGCCGTAAGAATTACAGGAAACTAAATCCTATCATTTAATCACCACCACCTATGTGACAGTATCCAAAAGGCTTTATACTCGATATAAGCAATCATTCAACCAGTTATATCAAGATAAGACTCTGGTTGCGCTTATTTGATAATGTGTTTGTTCTCTGCGGCTCAGGATTTAAGAGTAAGGATGGCGTGCCTCAGATGGTTAAAGCCTACCTGGACAAGAAGGTGAAGGTAGATGAGTTCATCACCCACAACATGACCTTGGAGCAGGTCAATGATGCCATTGAACTGATGAAGCAAGGCAAATGGTAGGTTTACCCTCCTTTGCCTTTTAAAAACTCAGGATTTAATTCTAATTTCTGCTTTGTTTTTGCTCCACAGCATCCGGACAGTCCTGAATATCTTGCCACATTAAGACCTTTGTGTTGCTTTCAATGACATAAAAAAACATTTAAAGACATGCATCCAAAAAAACACCCCCCAACCCTAACCTGTACCGTAACTTTTGTGCTAAGAGCAACAATGAGTGACAACAATGAGGACCGAGCTATCGGTGTTAAGCCTTGGTTGAGGCAAGTAAACTAGGTCAGCCCAACAAAAATATTTGCCTTGCATTACATGCTCCGATACACACCAACAGAATAATACATATACCATATGGTAGGTCAATTTGGAACAACACATAATCTGTCACTCCCAAAGCCTGGAGGAAGGTGTGTGATGAGAATCAGTTTAGATAAGCAGCTGAGTGATTGGTCAGCCACGCCCAGCCAGGAAAACAAACACAAACAGATACCAGACAGGGGACAAAGACAAAGAACTAGTTATTACTATTACACATATTGTTGTAGTTAAAATGTTATAAAGGAAATGCTTCTCAGTTGTATCGCCTGCTATGACCTGTTGCCTTTTGGCAAAGTGTTTGGTCAGTGTTTGTTTAGTATAATACATAAAATGAAGTGTTTTTTTATTAAGATGAAATAAAGTAAACCAAAGCTGCCAGTTTGCATAATGCTTCTCCTCCCTTTTTTGGAGTATTCACGAAAACATGTTGTTTGCTCAATAGTCCCAACCCATCTTAATGTGTGCCAGCTGTTTGTTTTTTTGGTAGCCTTATTTAAAACTCAAATCTAGGTTCTTTCCTCCTCACTATTCAGTCCAGCATCATAAGTTTTTCAACTCCTTCCACACTTTCTGACTGAGGAATGGCTACAGCTGGTAAAGTAGGTACATTATTCAATGCAGTTACTTTTATGCACATTATCATGGATGTTTTCACAGTAAGGTAGGATTTTTTGCCTATACTGTATAAGACTGGAAATGGGGGACAAAGAGGGGAAAGAATGCATTGTTGTTTGGTGCTAAGCGCTGAAACTATTCGACACCTGAGGCTTGTGACATTCCTGACACATTCCAAAATCTTGTGGGATTCTTTTCCTTTAATCCAGCTAATAAAATAAAGTATATTGGTCTTTCTGAGCTTCTGCCTCAAAAACAAATTGCATGTTGACATGTCACACAGATTTAAACTATTCACACATTTTTGCACAGCTGTGGATCATTGGCATGGATGAGAGGGTAGTAAGCCAAAAAAGATTACTGAGGAATTTAAAGTCAAGTCCCAGCAAGAGTTCTTTGGCATGGTGAACTTTTACCACAGCTGCATTCCATATGATTTATATAGCGCTTTTCCAAATGCTCAAAGACGCTTTACATAAAATCAAAACAGAATCAACAGAAAAATATCGAAAAAACAACAAAAGTCCTAAATGTGAAATGGGGGAGATTGAAAGCTAGAGTGAATAAGTGAGTTTTGAGAGATGTTTGAAGGATTCCAGAGTTTTGGCCTTTCGGATGTGACTGAGAAGGGAGTACCAGAGGCTGGAAAAATATGTGGCCCTTCTTCAAATGTCTTAAAGGCAAAGCCCCCAAGCTCTGGAATGGTCTGCAGAGTTGAATGGATGCTTCAGGTGCTTTGGCAAATGCAACAATGCTGGCACACCAACGCTCCTAGCGTTATCACCCCAGACGCTTCAGACTATGCCAATGGCCTGGTGCAGGAGCAGGGGATGAATGGTGTCAGGTAGCCAGTTGCTTTCTTCAGCCGGTAGTTATGCCCCAATGAACATAAGTAAAGAATTTGAACAGCAAGATCCTTGGTCTGAACCTTCCATCCAACACTTGTGTTCCCTGCTGGAGGCTCGGCAATTCACAGCGTTTGTGGACCACAAACCAATTAAATTGGCCATGAGAAATTGACTGAACCTCAAAGCGAGTCCACCTCATATTGGGTTCAGGTAAGGCCTGCTTGAGACTTGATATCTGCAATCGTTCAATCAGTATTATTAAGATAATACATTATCCACTCTTCTTTGATGATGTGTTTATTCTCTGCGGCTCAGGATTCAAGTGTAAGGATGGGGTTCCTCAGACGGTTGAAGTCTACATGCACAAGAAGGTGAAGCTAGATGAGTTCATCACCCACAACACGACGTTTGCCCAGGTCAATGATGCCATTGAACTGATGAAGCAAGGCAAATGGTAGGTTTACACTTTTATTAAGTACCTTCTCAACCATTCCTGATTTACCTCTTATTTCTGTTTGTTTTTTGTTCTACAGCATCCGGACAGTCCTGGGTGTCTTACCAGAATAAGACGGTTGTGTTGCTTCAATGACACAAAAATGATTTACTGACGTGCAGATGTAACGCTGTACAGGATTTCTACCTTATATTCAAAGCACAATATAATGCACATTTTAAGCTTATCAGACCATGTCCAGTGTACACACCAGATGTATTCAGAGCAGTTAGTTACGTCACGTTTGCTTAACTTGGCAGGTAGTGTTGAAAATATTATTCAAGCACAACTGTTATCAGTATTCAGCAGTAATAGATTAACTGCAACAGCAATAGATACATGTGATATAAACAAAAGGTCACTGTAATGATATAAATAAATAAAAAGGCATTTTCATATTTCTTATTTATTTAGTAAAAATGGGGATTACAATATGAAACACATTTTAAAATAAGGGACAATATACCCTAATGCGCACATGTAACATCACTCAAGGACTCAAACATTAGTGCATTCTTTTTCATGGGGGGAAATATCATTATTTATTTGTTTGTAAAACAAAAAAGTAAACAACAGCTCACTAAAGTGCAAGTGCTGCCCCCTAGCTGTGACAATGTGTGTGACATGTAAAAAGCATGTTTAACAAAGACAGTGGTGGGCCGTCAGGGCCAGCAAGGCCTTCTCTGCTGGCCTAAACATCATCAGAATGTAAATTAAATTTTGATATATTTTTTCCACAAATACGTATTAAATTATTCCCCATAGTCTATTCTCTTCATTTTATAGCGTTCGTCTTGGCTGCGCTGCTTCCAGCCTCAGAACGAGATTTGGAGGGCTGGCCTTTATGTTAGAGCTTTTATCCAATCATATTTCAGCCATAATGTGTTGCTAGGGTCAAAGAAATCTGCCCTTAGGCCTTCAGAATCAACAGTGCGGGCGCCTGTAGCTTAAAGTGAACGCAAACAAAACTGTGGCGTTAACCAATCAGATTTCGAGGTGGCGACAACGGGCCAGCTAGCAGGCGTATGCTAACGTTAGCACGTGCACATCTTCTGATTGGATACGCACTATTGAGAGGCAGAGCTAGGCAGTAGGCAGAGCCATACAGTCTATGGGCAAAGCTAGCAAACAGAACTAGAACTTGAGCGAGCTAATTTGTGTAGATTTCTACAAGCTATTTTTTTCAACCCACAATGGCTGAAGGAGGAGAAGAGATCAATTTGGTCGAAGATATAATTACAACGCCATTTTCAAAACGAACTTTTCTAGTAAAGCTACACATCTTGAAAAGGGAACGACCAACTCCAACGCTAGCGAGCCTAGCACAGCAGGGAAACTACGAGCGGTACCCCTGGCTCACAGCCTCCGAGAGGCACTGCAAATTGTACTGCCGGGAATGCCTGGTATTTGCAACTGATCGGTAAACAGGAACTTTCATTTATGGGACACGATGAAAGCGCCGAGTCCAGAAACAGAGGAAACTACGTGGAGCTTCTTTCTTTTCTTGCTGAGAACAACACAGATTTGCATTACCACCTGTACACAAACAACATGTTTACTGGGACGTCAGGCAAAATACAAAACGACCTGATTTATGCTATTGCTGAAGTGATGGAAGAAGAGATCAAAATGAAGATTAAAAAAGCACCCTTTGTCGCTGTTATGGTGGACGAGACGTCAGATGTGGGTAATGTAGCACAGCTGGCACTTGTCCTGCGTTATGTGACAGACACAGGTGTCAAGGAGCGGTTTGTCAGATAATCTGATTAATTAAGTTAACTGTAAATATGCTGATGTATTGATTATAAATGCTTCAGAAATATTAATTTAACTCTGTTGTACTTGACTATGTTAAGGTGATGCAACGCCCGGTTATACTGCGTTTCTGTCTAAATGTATAGTTTCTAGAGCCATGGCGTTCAAATTCAAGTTAATTCAGGTAGGACTGTGTAGGATATCACTGAAGGCCTAGGTGTGAAATGCACGGCCCGCCACTGAACAAAGAAGCAACATTTAAGTGCGTGTATTATTGTTTGAGCGAAAAACAAAGGTGGACGCTGGGAAGTTGTTTCGATATTAGAGTTTTTATTTCTGTAGTCTAAACTGTGGAGGGTAACATTGGAGAAGCCAGCAAAGGTTAAATATATTTTGAAGAATTCCATCATTCTCAGCTATTAGCATACAAGGTAGATCTCACTTCTCTTAACTTGCATCCCTGCGTCCCTCACTTGCGCCTTTTCCTTGCGCATTAGTCCCTCCCACCAGTGATGCGCGGAGAGACTCAAGGTAACTAGCGAAGAAAGAGGAAGCAAGGAAATTAGCTTCAAGAGCAATGGAGCGCCACAGGGATGACATATTTCTGAAGGCCAACCCGGATAATGCTGCACATGGGTTCCTTCGACAAAAAAGCAATGCGATTTCTCGAGAGGCTTTTGGAATATTGTAAAAAATAAGATCTGTGGAAAACAAACCTGTGTGATAAATGCACCTTTTGTTCAGTTGGATAATCTCAGTTAGTTTACCTAACCGGAAACAGCTGGTAGTTCACAGAAACTGGCTGTAGAGTTTATTGCTTGATATTGGCGATCGGAAACAGTTAGCCTATGTTAGTACACGTTTGTATCATTTGTTGTAGACCCAAATACATTTAATGAAATAACAACTCATTTTCAAAAAGAAATTGCAGCGTCTCCGGCACAAATAAGTGCCATGGGACGCTCCTTAAGATGGCGTCCAAAAATGTACTGCCGGTGAGACTGAGGAGCGAGGAAATTACTTCATAAGAGAAGTGGGATCTACCCATACAGTAGTTGCCAGCATGCATTGTACAAATTATTCACGAATGCTTCCTTTTTGTAACTTGAAGACAATAACACAATGTGCTTGCAGTGTGCAAAATATAATCTGGCCTCAATGTTGTCCCCAGTACATGATTAAGTAGGGTATATAGAGGCCAGACCAACATGTGCAGTGTTTTTGTCTGAGCCCCTGGGCCTCTCTCCAAACATGAGCTCTACAATACATAGATAGATGGAATCGTAGGATGAAGCCCTCTTTATTAGTCACATACATGCACACAGCAGAGCACACAAAGTGAAATTGGTCCTCTGCATTCTATTGTGCAGCGCCCAGGGAGCAAGGAGGTGTCCGGTGCCTTGCTCAAGGGCACCACAGCATGGCCTAGGAGGTGAACTGGGACATCCAAGTAGCAGTCCACTTTCCATATTTCATGTTTGGGGACTTGAACCGGCGACCCTACGATTCCCAGTCCAAGCCCCTACTTACTGAGCCACTGCTGGACACTGTATATGGCCCACATCTGACCCTACATACAGTATCTGACCCAGCTTTAAGTGATCAGTCAGCAAGTGATAAAATAGCTGCAGAAGTTTTGTTCTTCTTTTCCCACATTTATCTGTTACAAAGGAAACAGTCCCTGCCCATCTGGATGTTTGCGTTACTGCTTTTCTTCCGCAGCTGTGTTGAAACAGCACTCCTCCATTCTTGTGGTGTTTCTTTCTCAACTCCTGCACTTTTCAGCAGTCTGAGTTTCTCTGCAAAATTGGCCACTGCTGGTAAGGCAGATTCAAAATAGGAGAAATCTTTAGTGCAACTGTGCAGTTTAAATCAATTTTTCAGAGTATAGTTTTAGGTATAGTTAGTACTTTAGATTTATGTATTTTACATGAAAATTATGGATTGATTTACATTTGAAATTGTGGGTGTTCAGAGTTGATGTGATTTTCTTTGCACATGTATATCTAACTCAAACTTGAAATATTGTGAATATGTTTCCCTCCTCTCCCAAAGTTAAATATTGCATGTCCTTTTTTGACTTAGCCCAAAGTTGGAAACTATCCAGACACTTTTGCGAAGCTGTGGATATTGGCAAAGATCAGGGGGTAGAAAGCCAAAATGGTCTTGGCTAAATCCTAACAATTAAATAAAGACCGAAGACACTTCAAGTCAAATCCCTTCATTTATGAATGATTTACTAAATGTTGTACTTTACGAGGTGATTTTTGTGAACTTTAAACTCTGGATTTGCATATGCTGTTTGAAGGGGCAGCTGTACTAAAATAGATAAATGTGACTCCAATTTATCTTAGAGACATTATTCATAATTATGCAGGAAGCATATGAAACTCCTTTCATTATGAAGATTACTAATGATGTAACTCAGGCGAATCGTTTAAAACCACAGCTGAACACATATTTGTTCAGTTTAGCTTTTAATTAGCAGCATCCCATTGAATTGTTTTTTATCCATATGCATATTCCTATTATTTTATTCATTTATTTAATAGTTTTAAGGTTTTATTTTATGTCAATAATTTTGTCTTGTGTCTTTCTTACATTTTCTGAGTGTGTTATCTGATGTGAATTTTTCAATTATTTTTACTAGCTTACTTTTATTCAATTATTGTATTATTCCCTTGCATATTTCGCCCGTTTATACCCTAAAATCGTATATATCATGCACATATGCTGCATGTGTTTATCTCATGTTAGGTGGTATTTAGTTTACACTTTGATCTGCATCCTGTGTATAAAGTGCTATACAAATAAAGCTCTATTATAATTATTGTTATTATTATATTTGCATATTGGCGTGAAAATCAATGTTGTTCCTCTAGGTGAGCTTGAAATAATATTACAGAAGACAGTGACATTGCATCGAATGCTTATGTAGTGAAATGCAGGGCTTGACTGGGTGTGGTCATTCGGTAGAACCTTTCCAGAAACCTATATTTTTAATTGTGGCAGACCCAAGTCATGTGAGATTTCATGCCTGTGTCATTGTCACTGCAGGTCATCAAGTGCAAGGCAGCAGTGGCCTGGGAGCCAAACAAGCCTTTGGTGATGGAGGATATTGAAGTATCCCCACCAGAGGCCAACATGGTCCGCATCAAGGTGAGAGACGCCCCCTTTCAAGACTTAGAATTGAAAACACTCAGGAAATACTGAATTTCGTGTTTCTTCACGACATCCCTCACAGTAAGTGAGGGATGTAGTTTTGGATGCTATGTTACTGACAAACAACAAAGACTTCACCCACCATAAATCAGCAGTGACATCATCTAACCCTAACCCATCAGAAGTGTAATCCCAGTCAGAAAATCTGTCAAACAGGAAGTTTGAGGATGCCATAGACAACCCTACTTCCTCGCCTGCCTTTTTCTGAGGTGTTCCACAGGGTTTAGTCCTTGGTCCAACCTTTTTCTTCACTTATACATGTAATCTCTGGGCAACCTGCTTGGTCAGTTCAGCGGTCAACCAGAGATTTAGAGTTAATTGTTTATACCCAATTTGGATCACACCTACAATATGCATTGTACTTTTCGCCTTTTTCAGACACATTTCCGCGTCCCTGCCGCCACAGGTGCAAACCGCTGAAACCAGGCTTTTAACCTCACATCCGAGATACCACATCACACTGATCCTCTCATTCGCTCACTGGCTTCTAGATAAATAAAGAACAGAAGAATAATTTACAAGGCCCTGCATAGTTCACCTTTTCCCTCATCTAGGCTACTCTGATAGACTGACCAAGGTCTGGTATTCATACACAGCTTCCTTTGCAAATACAAAGGTTGATTTCATGTTTGCAGCTGGGGTCCCGTTACACTGGAACTAGCTGATTCTGTAAACTCCTTCAAAAAGCTTTTGTGTCTTCTTTGCATCTTTATAGTATCTCCCTGTGAAACACTTTTGAACTTTGTTATTAAATTTGCTTGTATAAATAAAATGTTCTAACGTTACTCTATGCCTGATAAGGGAAGTGTGAATGGAGTATTATTCAGTTGGCTGCCATCTGCAACCCCACCACTTGATTGAATCTTAAAAAAGGCACATATTCTCATTCCTAACAGTTTTTCTCTTAGTTTTGGAAAGACCCCACCAATTTAAACTTTCAAATGAAAGACCCATTGTTGTTTTGAATGTGTGGTTGTTTGTTCATCTTTGTAGATTGTGGCAACCGGGGTGTGCCACACCGACCTGTATCATCTATATGAGGGTATGGGTGAAGACGACTTTCCAGCAGTTCTCGGCCATGAGGGAGCCGGTATCGTAGAAAGCGTTGGCCCTGGAGTCACTGAATTCCAACCGGGTCAGTTCAATCTTTAAACCAAAACAACCTAAATTGAACAGCTCATGATTATTTTCCTGTCAGACTAAGTGAAATCAATGTCAGCAAGGGGTGCACTAAAATACAGTATATGTGTGCCCTGTAGATTGGGCTTGAATTCCTTTGACACAGAAACATTGTGTTCAAACTTCAGGAGACAAGGTTATTCCTCTGATCATCCCTCAGTGTAAAGAATGTCGCTTCTGTAAGAGTCCTAAAACCAACCAGTGTGAGAAAGGATGGTGAGTATTCCTCTTATTTCCTATTCTTATTCATTCAGGATGTGTGAGTTATATAATGGACCTATTTTTGATTCACGTTGTATGCATGCATCTGCAAATGTCAAAGTACTCATGTTGTCAGTACAGTGACTTCACTTGTTTTCTGATGATGACATAGGACAAATGTTTAGGTCTTTTGTTCCCTTTTTTGTCACACTGCTCATGTTAACAAACACTCCTTGCATCTTTGAACAGGATAAGTGCAAAATTTGAGTCAGAAGTTGTATTTGCATTTAAATATTTTTTCCAATCAGGGATGGTGGTGATGATGTGAATGCATTAGCAGTTTCCAGGTTGACCTGTAAGGGGAAGAAGGTGCTGCAGTTCATGGGGACCAGTACCTTCTCTGAGTACACAGTGGTTAACCAGATGGCTGTGGCTAAGATCGACCCTGCTGCCCCTCTGGACAAAGTCTGTCTTCTTGGCTGTGGAATCACCACAGGATATGGAGCAGCAGTTAATACTGCTAAGGTGTGTATGTTGGAATGTTTTGGAGAGTCCAACTTGTGTTGGTGAAAATACCTGTTGTTATGTATCGGGTGGGAGAGGTCTCAGGTCGCACACCAGGGCCACACCACATTAACTTCAGTATGATACCCATTTTTAGATTGGCCAATAGTTATACAATGTTTTCATTGCCAAGATGGCCACCAACTTTGATCTTTACAACAGTTCTTTGTGGACTTAGTTTCCATGACGTCACCTAAATTTCTAGTCTAAGATTCGTCCCATCCATTAAACATCAGACATATTATACCCATAAGACCCTTTGACGACACAGTGTTTAGGAAGAACCAGAGTTGTAGGTATCAAGAAGTCCAGCCTAAAGACCGATGTGGTTTTCTGGTATAATTCAGGTGGAACCAGGCTCCACATGTGCTGCGTTCGGTCTGGGAGCCGTGGGTTTGGCTGCAGTCATGGGCTGCAAGGCTGCAGGAGCCAAGAGGATCATCGCTGTTGACATCAATCCAGAGAAGTTTGAGAAGGCCAAGGTGTTCGGGGCGACCGACTTTGTGAACCCCAAGGATCACAGTAAACCAATCAGCCAAGTTCTGTCTGAGATGACTGACGGAGGAGTGGACTTTTCCCTGGAATGTGTCGGGAATGTTGGAGTCATGGTAAGTAACTACGACAAAAACACATATCCTAAAGCACTCTACAGATGTCCAACCCTGTGGCAACAGGTCTGCTGAATTTGTGCTGCTTCTCCATCTAGTGCAGTGCCTTGGAGTCTTGTGTGAAAGGTTGGGGTGTCAGCGTGATTGTTGGCTGGACAGACTTGCACGACGTTGCTGCCCGACCCCTTCAGCTTATCGCTGGACGCACATGGAAGGGCTCCCTGTTTGGAGGTGAAAACCTTGTCTGTCAAATATTACCATTCCTACTAACGAATGATTGTATTCTATGCTGTTAATAATTAGTTTTAGAGCGGTGCCAATGTATTCTCTATCTGGTGATAGCTACTGCTGCTACTACATACCCTTTGAAGTGACCGTAACCAAAAGGCTGTTGGCCTGTATTCTCTGAAATCATTCAACTAGCATTTTAAAGATACCTTTGCGCTTATTTGATAATATGTTTGTTCTCTGCGGCTCAGGATTTAAGAGTAAGGATGGCGTGCCTCAGATGGTTAAAGCCTACCTGGACAAGAAGGTGAAGGTAGATGAGTTCATCACCCACAACATGACTTTGGATCAGGTCAATGATGCCATTGAACTGATGAAGCAAGGCAAATGGTAGGTTTCCTTTACATTTTCTCCACTATTCAGGATTCACTAACCAGTTATACCGATAAAGAATCAACAATGAATAGTTCTCTAATCCCTGTTTTGTTTTTGCTCCACAGTATCCGGACAGTCCTGAGTGTCTCTCAACAATAATACCACTGCTGCTTTCAACCGACACAAAACTAATTTGAAGTACATTGTTGTACAGATGTTGAACACAATGTCTATACTCCGAGTAGTTGCACATAATAAAAGGATTAAACAATGCACAGAGTACGTGTCTGACCCTGGACAGTCAACACTATTTCACATCTCATCACAGGTGGTGGCTTTCTCTTGTTTGTTCTGATTGTAAATCACAGGATGTGTCCTCCAAACAGTTATGTATCTGAAGATTGCATTTAGTTGAGTTAGTTTTTTTTCCTAGTCAGTCAAATAGCTAATTAATCCAGACAAGTTTGGGTATATTTATGAAGGGCTCGTAAAAGTTCAAAGAAATACATGCTACCTGTCAAATTATTTTACTTTATTTATCTTGTTCTTCCCTTTTTTAAGGCATATGGATAACAATCAAAATATGAATGGAGGTAGGTATAAAGAGTTACCATGACAAACCAAACAAAAACACTCATCTATCTTTAGGTATATAGATACACACAATCACACAACAGCACAAACACACAACAAAAAAACAAAAAATATATATATAAATAATAATAAATTAATACATTTAAAAAACATCCACAGTGATTACCCAATTACTTCGATCGAAGGCTTTCTCAGCGTCCAAAGCCAGAAGTACTTCTGGACACTGAGATGAGGATGATAAATAAAGGATATTCAACACGCGCCTGATTTAAAAAAATAAATGCCTATTTGTTATAAATCCAGTTTGGTCAGATGATATAATGGTGGGCAAAACAGTTTCAAGGTGTAGAGCCAACACTTTTGCCAGAATCTTTACATCGACATTAAGGAGACTTATTGGGCGGTATGAGGAACAATTGTGGACATCCCGCCCTTTTTAAGAAGAAGGGATATTGATGCCTGGCGCAAAGTGGGTGGAAGGTTCTGAGAGTCCGAACTATCTTTAAAAAGTTTTTGGGGTAAAGGGCTTAATTGCGCTGAGAATTTCTTATAAAATTAGGTGGGAAAGCCATCTGGACCTGGACACTTCCCACTTTGCATGCATGAAATAGCACGACTGATTTCATCTAAAGAGATAGGGCTATCTAAGGATTCCCACAATTCCTCCCCCACAGTGGGAACATCCAGACCTTCAAAAAAAGTGTCCATTACCCCCGGGTCAGTGGGCAGTTCAGATGTATACAAATAGGAATAAAAATCACAAAAATGTTTATTGATATCCGTAGGGTCCGATAGCAATCCTGACTCAGATTCAATTTGATCAATGACCGGAGTAGTGGTAGTATGTCTGAGGCTATGAGCAAGAGCTCTGCTTGGCTTCTCCCCATACTCATAGAATATATGTTTAGATTTCAACAAAGCCCGCTCTGCCTGACCAGTTGAAAGCATGTCAAATTCAGCCTGGTACATAATTCGCTGTTTATATAGCTCTGGGGTTGGGCTATTAGCATAGACTTTGTCTACATCAGATATGAGTTTTGTGAGCTCTGTTTGTCTCAGCATTCGGGCTTTACGTGCAGAAGCATTGTAGGAGATAATCTGCCCTCTCAAGTAGGCCTTAAGGGTCTCCCAAAGCAGAGAAGGAGAGGTCTCATCGTTTACATTGGTTTGTAAAATATGTCAATCTGGGTGCTAACAAAAGCAAAAAAAACCTCATCTGACAGGAGAAGTGAATTGAGTCTCCATCTGAATCTAGCAGGGTTATTATTAGGGAAGGTCAAAACCAGCGTCACAGGGGCATGGTCAGATATGACTATACTGTTGTAATTACATGATTTTACCAAGGGCAGTAAGCTTTTATGAACAAAAGAATAGTCTATAAGTGAATATGTGTGGTGAACAGGTGAAAAAAAAGAGTATTCCTTCTGTGTAGGGTAAAGGAATCTCCATGGTTCAGACATTGCACAAGACTGTAAGAAACTTTCTATACATTCTGCTGTTTTGGATTTGGAGACATTACGAGTGGAGGATCTATCTAATAAGGGACTAGTTACACAATTACAGTCACCAGCTAGTATTAACTGATGCGTGTCTATATAATATGGTAAGGTTGATAGAAAGCTATTCATGAATTTAGAATCATCCCAATTTGGGGTGTAAACACAGGCTAATGTAACAGGTAAACCATAAAGTCTACCCACCACAATAACAAAACGTCCATTAGGGTCTGATATAGTTTCAGAAGATATAAATTGTACTGATTTATTAATCAAAATGGCAGCGCCTCTGGCATTCACCTGAAAAGTAGAGTGATACACCTGTCCTACCCAGCCTCTCTTCAAGCAAATATGTTCAGACCCACGTATTTGTGTCTCAGTTAGGAAAGCTATCTCAGTTTTTAAAAACTTAAGATGGGAAAAAACCTTGGTGCGTTTAATGGGATGGTTAAGTCCTTTCACATTCCAGTCCGAAATTGAATTGACCGACCACTCCTCCTACAGGGCACATTTTAACTAGCCATACTTGGCAACAAAAATTATATCGAACAGACTTGATTGACTGATGATGCTTTCCAGTAAACGATATCTGTCACTCCGACAAAGAACACATCGAAAGCAAAAGGCAATCACAGGTGGACGACATAAAAACAGAAAGAAAACATTCAGGAAAGAAAAAACACCTACGATGGCAATCGTTTCAAATAATTGTATTTTTAACATATTTATTCAATATTTTAAAACACCATTATTTTAAATATTACCAGATTTATTTCACTTATATTTGCAGACAGTGTGGAAATTATTATAAACGTCCAACTTTTGTTTACTAAAACAAACATGTCTTATCTGTGAATATCTCTCTGTTCTCCTTTCAGCAAAAATATTGAATATCCGTTGGTAGTGCCTTTTTATTTTTGCATTAGTCTGACAGAATACCATTTGGTGTCCATGTACATACATAGAGACCTTATTTTAATACAGCATATCTAATGTTGCATGAAGCACTAACGGCGTCACCCTGACTGCAGCCTGCCAGACAGACTTTGAACAGCAAATATGCTAATAATCTACAGCCTGTAATGATCTGCTGCTATATAAGAAACAATATCTATTTGAGCATATTTACAGTCCAACATCATGAACTTTCAAATCCCCTTTTTCTCCGGACAAGATATTTCAATGTAAATTACGCAACAATGACTTGTATTTTGACATAACAAACAGTCTGCACACAGATAGAGCCTGCATTGCATAACCAGAATACCAGACAAAGCTGTTAAGGACAAAGCTGAGATAAGGTGAGAGGGGACAGGACTTAAGATCATTTGTTTTCTGATAGCCAATTTGTTTTGTTTTTTTACAAAGAGATATAAGAGAATGTGTAAATTATAAAACCATTTTCTCCTGTTATGGCTCAATAGATATCCAGGTTTGATCAAAGATTCACCAGGGACAAGCCATTAGCAAATGTTGACTTTTACTTCTGATTGACCTGGGCACAGTTAGTGAGCACAGAAGTCTGCAGAGTGAGTGAAAGTGAGACCAGTGAGATAGTTATAAAATAAAAGACTTAAATTAGTCCTTATAAAAATAAACACTTTATCTCTGTTTTTGTTGAAAAATGTTTAAAATATGGAGCTAATTTTGTCATGTATCAACAAAAAAAGTTAGTAAAATGTTTGCATAGCTTTATTTAAGTAGTTGTTAAAGTCATTCAACTATGAGCAATGAAATATATCAAGGTATACTACATTAATTCAGCATTGGAAGAAGTGATCAGATCCCTTACTTAAGTTAAAGTACTCAATCTACTCCAAGCATCAAAAGTAAAAGTACTCTTTATGCAGAATGAACATTTTCACAGTATTACACTAAGGTAATTATAGTATCCTGTTTTTTAAGAGAATTTAAGCATTGATGAAATGTCCTAAACAAATACATATAGGCCTACATATATTTTTTAAACGATTTGTTTTTCTTTCTTTGTTTTTCTTTGTCTATAATGCCCTCCGTTCGATAGTATATTATTTTTTGGATGTTAACACAGCAATCCTTCTTAATGTAATATAAATACTTTAACGCTTAACATTTCTGTAATTATTCTGTCTCATACTAGCCTAGCATTAGCCACTGTGGCTAATAGTTAAATTAAAAATGTAAAATGTTATTCAACGCACTTAATCGCTTCCCTGACCATATGTTTCCTCCACATAAGAGATTTGTTTGAGTTTGTGAGCTACTGGTTTGCTGTGAAAACAGCTTTCTAATTTTGTTTCTATGGTTAACTCGCCTTTTAGCTTGCACTGTTTCATAAAGCTGTTGTCTGATTGTTTCCGTGTTGAAATGCCAGCTACAGTCGAGGTCAAATTTGAAATAATTGGAGCTTTGAGCGCAGCCCTCCGCGATCAATTAAAGTGGTGCGTGATGCCGAGGATCTTTACCACTCTTTGTAGCAAGAGCCAGCAGGTGATTAGCTTTTCCTAGCAAATTGACTGGAGAAAAGAAGAAGAACAGTTATTCCCCGTTTAACAACTTGTTATGTCCTGATGTTATCTGTTCCTCCCTACTTACAGACTTTTTACAACACCATCTACATACAGTATACAATTCACACTCATTTCACAGTAAGGAAATGGATAAGCCGTAAGCACTGATAATCACTAACCCTGTTGGTGATTTGGACGTTTTAATGGTTTTTGTAGTACAAAGATATTTACATTGAGTTGTGGTGGCTGCTGCTTCCTGTTTATTCCAAACAGGCTCCAGATGGGTTGCCTATGTGTTCTTATCTAGGAGCTGAAGTAACTGATAACAGCTCCCAGCCACTGAATGTCAAACTGTTGTGTTATTCCACGATATATGAACATCCAGTTCACGGTCTCTTGTCTCCTCCCCTCTCATGTCCGGCAGCTGCTGTCCTGTCTTCACCCCATTCTCGCCTGTTAACCATTATCTTTGCAGCAAAAATGGCAACAGCTGGTAAAGTAAGTATAATCTAACATGTATGCACTCATTAACTGTTTCTTCTTGTTCTTTTTGTGATATGTCCATGAGCGTTGCCTGTGTCACGTGAGATGTTTGACAAACCTGAAAATGAGAGTACTATGCATCCAGAAATGCATGTTGTGCATTTCTGGTTTGCAGTATTTATGAGGTTTCAGTATTTGGACTGAGGATGGTTGTAAAACAAAGTCGATGTCTGAAATTGTAAAAAACTGTTCCAATGAAGTGCAGTTTTCACGCCATACAATTTTACAGACATCTGATGTACTTTGTAGCAAACTAAACTAAAAACTAAACACCGTCTTTCTGTCTGTTACTGGCTGGAGATGTTTTCTTTCCCTTTCAGTGAAATATCTCATGTCCAGTTTTCACTTGGCACACAGTATTAAACTCTCAAGTTAAGTATATATATGCAAAGCTGAGAGGATAGTGTGCCAAAATCATACTATGAATTCAAGATAAACCACTAAAACCGATTCTGTTTACTTGCTGACCCTACATTAACTAATACTGTCGAAGAATAATTGTCATAAATTGTTGGATTTCCTGTTTGCTTATGCCAAGAGCAGCAGATAGATTCAACCAATTGCTTTTAGCATTTAATAATAAAAAGGAGAGAGGTTTGCCTAAAATGATGCTGTTTTCCAATTTGCCATTAAGTTGATTTGAAGTGTAATTGGAACATTGTTTGCTTTGAATTTAGCACAAAGAATTGCAATTGTTAAGAGGATATTTAGTCTTTTATTTGTGACAAAGGGCCTTACTGGGTACTGTGGCTTCACAAACAATATGGTTAAACAGTTCCCAGTGGTATTTGTCATATCTCATTCTGGTCATATGTTGCCACTTAGGTCATCAAGTGCAAGGCAGCAGTGGCCTGGGAGCCCAACAAGCCTTTGGTGATTGAGGAGGTTGAAGTAGCCCCGCCACAAGCCAATGAAATCCGCATCAAGGTGAGAGATGTCCACTATCAGAAAAGAACTCACTTTCTCAAATATTGGTATACATAGAAGTGTGTTTTCTATCTTATGCACCAAACAGCAGTTCAGAGTATTCGGCCTTCTTGGAGACCCTGAAAGAAGTCCTGTATGGGGCTCCTGAAGGGTACTCCTTAGTCTTGCTGGGAGACTTCACCGCACATTTGAGCAATGATGGAGACACTTGGAGGGGCGTAACTGGGAGGAACGGTCCCCCTGATCTGAACCAGAGTGGTGGTTTGTTACTGGACTTCTGTGCTAGTCATGGATTGGCCATAACAAACACCATGTTCGAACATAAAGAAGCTCATAAGTGTACGTGGTACCAGAGCACCCTAGGAAGAAAGTCCATGATCGATTTTGTTATCGTATCATCGGACCTGAAGCCGCATGTTTTGGACACTCGGGTGAATAGAGGAGCGGAGTTGTCAACTGATCACCATATGGTGGTGAGTTGGGTCGAGTGGCAGGGGAAACCTCTGGAAAGACATGGTAAGCCCAAACGTGTAGTGCTGGTGAACTGGGAACGTGTGGAAGTCGGAAACAGTACCGAAGGATTGGCAGACCGGGGTGGTGGTTCCCCTTTTCAAAAAGGGGGATCAGAGGGTGTGTGCCAGTTACAGAGGCATCACACTACTCAGCCTGCCTGGGAAAGTTTACTCTAAGGTGCTGGAAAGGAGGTTCCGGCCGATCGTGGAACGACGGATCAGCTTTTTACTAGCAAGGATCCTGGGGGGGGCCTGGGAGTACGCTTATCCAGACTAAATGTGTTTTGTAGATTTGGAGAAGGCTTATGACCGGAGCAGCGGGAGCGGTAGTGCAGTCGCTTTACCGCACCATTGTGAAGAAAAGAGAGCTGAGCCAGAAGGCAAAGCTCTCTGTCTACCGGCCATTTTCGTTCCTACCCTCACCTATGGTCATGAAGGATGGGTCATGACCGAAAGAACGAGATTGCGGATACAAGCGGCCGAAATGGGATTTCTCCGCAGGGTGGCTGGCATCTCCCTTAGGGATAAGGTGAGAAGGTCAATCATCCGGGAGGGACTCGGAGTAGAACCGCTGCTCCTTCGCGTTGAAAGGAGCCAGTTGAGGTGGTTCGGGCACCTAGTGAGGATGCCACCTGGGCGCCTCCCTAGGGAGGTGAGAGATCGTCAGGTGACCTATGACATTGTCCAATTTCACTTAATCAGCTAAATAAATATTTTTCAGTTGCTGCAAATAATTAGCTTTTGTTTAGTGTCTGTGCCTGCAGTGTAATGGCTGCCTTAGTAATTAAATACTCTTCCATACTCTTCCGGTCAGCACTAGGTAGCACATCAATGACCTCTCTAATTTAAGACAATAGAGTTATGTGCAGGAGAGATTGCGGTGACTCAGTGATGAACTCTCTTTGAACTGAGTCCTGGAACAATTTCTAACCCAGATGAAGGGCTTAGTATTAATGGTGGATAAAAGAAACAAAAACCGAGCGCTCCAAATAACACAGAGAAAGTTCTCTGTTGTTTGGATTTACTTTCATCAGGAATCCGACTCACCAACATCGTTATGGTTGGTTTTGGGAAAAGCTATTCCACAGTGCCATGGTCCCAAGCAAGCTTAAACGTAATCTCCAAATGTAACATCAACATTTAATTTGTCGACTGAAAGGTGACAGAGCTAAGCAAACTCTTGTTTCTTACTCGCCAAAGGTATATTAGTTATAGTTATGAGTTCAGATTAAGGCAGTTGACAGTGGTTACATTACCAACCGTACGCTTGCATCTAATTTGGTTGTTTGTGTGCCACGCAATGTTTTTATTTTAAAAAATGTACCACGGCTAAAAAAAGGTTGAAAAACACTACAAGGCGGTGAGTTTAATATTAGCAATATACTGCTGAATCGACTGCCTGTCGCCTTTACTCCCATAATGTTTTCAATGTTTGCTGACTTCCTTTGGTACAGATTGTGGCAACTGCTGTGTGCCACACAGATCTGCACCAGCTTTTTGAGAATACACATGAAGATTGCTTCCCAACAGTCCTCGGCCATGAGGCAGCTGGCATCGTTGAGAGCGTTGGGCCTGGAGTCACTGAATATCAGCCAGGTGTGTTTCCATTGGTACTACTTGTCTATAGTTTTGGTACAAAGCTAGGCGTGTAAAGTTTAGCTAAGCTTAGCGCAAACACTGGAAATAGCTTGTCTGTTTGTCCAAAGTTGAGAAATATGGTTTTATAGCTGTGCCGTGTACGAGTGTGTAAACGGACTCTTATCTGTGCCATTTATCCATTTAATATTTTTACACCATTTTAAAAGTTTTTGTGACTGTCATATGGCAATGCTTTTCTTTCTTTCCTACCGTCCCTCAGGAGATAAGGTCATACCTCTGTTTATAGCCCAGTGTAGAGAATGTCGCTTCTGTAAGAGTCCAAGGACCAACCAGTGTGACAAAGCATGGTGAGTTCAAAAACGTTCTCCCTCTAACAGTTCAATTTTCCCTTTGCCTCAACTCTTGGGGGTATTCATACAGTGAAAGACGCAGATCTTTAGTTCAACATCAACTTTAGGTGCAGTCTGAAAACACAACAGGACAGACAGTCTTTGTTTCTATTTCCACATTTAGCATATTGCATGTTTTTAGTGAACCCTTTCATGGGTCAGAAGCATCACCCAATTTGAGTTTCCTCATGAGAATATATTGTTCAGGATGTTCCCAGAATCCAGGTTTACCTGTAGGGGGAAGACGTTGCTGCAGTTTTCTGGGACCAGTACTTTCTCTGAGTACACTGTGGTTGACCAGATTGCTGTGGCTAAGATCGACCCTGCTGCCCCTCTGGACAAAGTCTGCCTCATTGGCTGTGGAATCTGCACAGGATATGGAGCAGCAGTTAATACTGCTAAGGTATCTGTAACAGAAGAAATATTCATACTATGTGCCTGTAAACATGACAATTTTTATTAGATGAAAGACTAAAATGATTGGCCAGATCGAAAAGCCTCATAAGAGTAATCCAATTACAAGTTTCTCTCTCGTGAAACACCAAGACCAACAATAAAATGTATGCATTCAGGTACTTTACCTTGTGCTTGAGTAAAACCTCTGCTAAAGGAAGCCTCATTTGTACATTGGTGACCTAACCAATTACAGTCCTTTTTCAAATTTTACTTTTCTTAGGAAATTTCTTGAGAAGATTATTATTGATGATTTTATTTGCAGCTCATCTTGTTCTTTTTTGGGCAGCATCCTTGCATGAAAGGGTGCTATATAAATAAAGTAATTATTATTAGTAGTTCCACATTACAGGGCACAACACTTTTTTGTTGATTATAACTGTTTGGAGCCTTAAGAGCAATGACCTAAGGAGACATGTTGACCAAAGAAGGTGTTACTTCTCACCCTAATGTAACGGGTTCCTCCTTGGCCAGGCAAATCGGTTCAGTACTTTTGAGTTCTTTGGCAATTGTGTTACTTTAGGTAGAACCAGGCTCCACATGTGCTGTGTTTGGTCTGGGAGCCGTGGGTTTGGCTGCAGTCATGGGCTGCAAGGCTGCAGGAGCTAAGAGGATCATCGCTGTTGACATCAATCCAGAGAAGTCTGAGAAGGCCAAAGTGTTCGGGGCGACCGACTTTGTGAACCCCAAGGATCACAGTAAACCCATCAGCCAAGTTCTGTCTGAGATGACTGACGGAGGAGTGGACTTCTCCCTGGAATGTGTTGGAAGTGTGGCTGTCATGGTAACTTTTATTTCCTATTGACAACCTTTATCTTATCAACCCTTGGTCCAATCTAGTTTTTGGTTGGCAAGTCCTTGCTTACGACCCGAAGGACTTCAATGCCCTGCAGGAAGTTATAAACATTTGGCATACACATGTGTTTGGGCTTTGAAATTATTGAGGCCATAAAACTTTCATCGAAGCTTCAACACTCATGATGAATAGACTTTAGCATTGCTACCTTAAATGGGTGCACATATAACTTTGAGTCCCAAGAAGCTGCAGCACAAACACATAGTGATCGTATTATTACACTAATAATAATAATAATAATAATAATAATGACTTGGATTTATATAGCGCCTTTCATAATACCCAAGGTCGCTTCACAAAGTGGGAGGAGGAAGTTAAGATAATACAGGAGTGTGCACTTAGATCCAAACCTAAGGGAGTAGGAGACAATCCTGTAAAAAAGAAAGAATAGCTCCACACTGCAGGGTACCAACAACCAAATATTTCTAACACATAGGTGTTGTTTCAAGCACAACTGTCATCCATCGGTCTTTTACTCATTCAGACTAAATAACCTCAGTTAGTCTGGACTGCACCTACTGGTAACAAGCCCACTGACTTTGACGGTTGTGCTGTTTCTCCTTCTAGCGCAGTGCCTTGGAGTCTTGTGTGAAAGGTTGGGGTGTCAGCGTGATTGTTGGCTGGACGGACTTAGAAGACTTTTCTGCTCGACCCCTTCAGCTCATCGCTGGACGCACATGGAAGGGCTCTGTGTTTGGAGGTGAGACAAATATGGCTATCACCACTTACTAATGAATCCCTTGAAACTTAAGGGCTATGGGCTTCGATTATGAGAGGTGAGTCGGTCAGGTTTTTATTTCCTCCTGTTGGGTCAACTCTTAAAGGAAGCTGAGGCTGCTTGTGCCTTACATTGCTCAGCAACCATAACCAGATAAGCTCACAGTCCAATCAGCTTCGGGTTGTTGTTTTTTTATATAAACGATTGTGGGACATTTAAGCAGTTAAAGCAGTGCTATTGAAATCAATACAGGTGGAACGACAGATTGATATGTAGGGAAGTAGATATACTGTATCTCTAGGCTGTAGTTGGTTGTTCCTCGTTACACGACATACGGTGTGCGCTGCTGCGTTTCAAAAATAGAAAAATTATGACTCTGTGGTCACACCAAGAAAAAGAGTGTCTTTCTTGAAAACGATGGAAATGAGCAGCCACAAAAAGCTCATATGTACAGACCCCCATATTCTGAAACACAGCTTTATTCTAGTTGAATCTCTTTGGTCTCATTTTGTGATTTTGTTGTACAGGCTTTAAGGGTAGGGATGAGGTGCCTGGAATGGTTAAAGCCTACATGGACAAGAAGCTGAAGGTGGATGAGTTCATCACCCACAACATGACTTTGGATCAGGTCAATGATGCCATTGAACTGATGAAGCATGGCAAATGGTAGGTTTACACTCTCATACTTTTCAGACCTTTTGTGTCACAAAGGCAACACAGAAAACGTAAGGTGTATCTCTTTTCTTTTGTTCCACAGCATCCGGACGGTCCTCAATATCTCTCCACAATAAGAGCACTCTGTTGCTCTTATTGACCTCCAAAAAAACAAAGTAACTCATGATTTTACAAATAATACAATACACCCATAAGGAGGTCTCGTAAATGACGCTAACTTTTAAGGACTGCCGTTGAACACTCAATATTCAGGTGATTCTTAGAAGTTTTTATTAGAAAATGGCTAATTATGTCAGGATTTCCTAGAGCGTAATAAATGTTCTAAACTGATGGAGTCTGTGGATTTCATGTTGTTTTTTCTTTGTGATTTCGATGTCTTTGACTGTTGAAACTGTCATCTTGTACTCTGCTTTTCCATTTTTATTTCCATACATATCCGCTGTAAATCACTTGTGTTAAAATACAGAAACACAATTGAAGAAAGGTACTTTTTTATGTTATTTTGGTTGTATTGAATGTCCCTCAGTTTTTCATTCATTTGACCAAACATTGTTAAGTAACTGTCTACATAAAGGGTGACCTCATTTCAAACATCCATTGACTCTGAACAGAGGAGCTCTGGATAAGAGGGAAGAGTAGAAAAGAAAGAGAAAGGAGGGGGAACAAGAATCCTCTTTTTATTTCTGTTTAAAAAACCAGATGTTCATCAACTACATTAAAAAACAACTTGAATGCTTTTAATTATGTATTAAACTCAACTATGCTGTTATCTGTAATCCTTAGGCCTGTTCATTGTATTTGTTGCGGTGTTCTTCTTTATGACTGTTCAGTAGGTGGTCATCCAACTTGTTTAACATACAGTGGAGGAAATAAGTATGTATGTGCCAAATGTAGTTAGTATACCCACTTACAAAGAAATGAAAAGTCTGTAATTTTTATGGTAGGTTTATTTTAACAGTGAGAGACAGAATATCAAAAAAACATCCAGAAGTGCACATTTAAAAAAGATATCAATTAATTTGCATTTAATTGGGGGAAATAAGTATTTGATCCCCTTGCAGAACATGCCTCAGGGGAAGGAGGTTATCAGCCAATATTTTACGATACATGGCCCCCTCCATCATCCCCTCGATGCGGTGAATCGCCCTGTCCCCTTAGCAGAGAAACCCCCCCAAAGCATCATGTTTCCACCTCCATGCTGGACGCGGGGTATGGTGTTCTTGGGGTCATAGGCAGCATTTCTCTTCCTCCAACACAACATGTCGAGTTGATGCCAAAGATCTTGATTTTAGTCTCACCTGACTACATCACCTTCTCATAAGCCTTCTCTGAATCGTTCAGAGGATCACTGGTAGACTTCAGACGGCCTGTACATGAACCTTCTTGAGCAGGGGTCACTGCAGGATTTTCATCTATTACGGCTCAAGTGTGTTACCAATAGTTTTCTTGGTGACTGTGATCCCAGCTGACTTCAGATCATTAAAAAGTCCCTCCTGTGTAGTTCTTGGCTGATTCCTCACCTTTCTCATGATCATTGATGCCCCAAGAGGCGAGATCTTAGATTGTTGAGCCCAAGACCGAGAGCGATTGATGGTCAATTTGTGCTTCTTCCATCTTCTAATACTCAAACCAGTTGTGTCTTTCTCCCCAAGCTGCTTGCTGGTGGTCCTGTCTTCTATTCCAGCCTTGTGCAGGTCTACCATCTTGTCCCGGATGTCCTTGGACATTAGTTCCACAAGACCTGCCTCTGGTCTTGCCCTCAGTGGAGAGGTTGTACTCTGATTTATTGACTGTGGACAGGTGTCTTTTATCCAGGTAAAGAGTTGATATCGGGAGTATTTTCTTAAAGCAAGAGGAACTTATTTAACCAGTCCATGTGAGCCAGAATTCTTGTTGGTTGCATGGGGATCAAATACTTATTTACCCAGATTAAATACAAATCAATTTATTTATTTATTTTATGTACATTTCTGGATTTAAAAAAAAAAATTATATTCTGTCTCACTGTTAAAATAAACCTACCATAAGTGGGTAAACTAAATTGGCAGGGGATGAAATACTAATTTCCTCCACTGTATACGATAGTGAAAATCAAGACTTTGTAACAGAATGACAGCTCATACTGTATGTACTGAGGTCTTTAATGCCTGTGCTCAATTTAATGCAGCTGGTGCCATCTATTTGTTTTTGTCAAAGCCAATTGGTGGCTAAAGGTTGGGAAGGTGGCTTATGAGAGAAGAAAAAAATAAAATAAATAACAGAAGAAGAATAAAGTAATATTTACATGGTTTTTCATGGTCTCCTATTAAAGTAAAGGTTGTACAGTCCCTGCCCAGCTGTACGTTTGCCAACCCGTTCCATAGGTTAATACTGATCTTCTCCTCCCCTTTCCACTGCTGCAGCCCTCTCTTAGCTCTCTAGCTTTTTTGGTCACTTGTCTTTCTGCAACAATGGCTACAGCTGGTAAGGTGAGTTTTCCATGCCAACATTACGGAAAAGTTTTAAAATGATTGAACATTGGGTTAAAGAAATGCTAATAAATTCAAGTGTGAATTGCTGCTTGTGCTTGCTAACCCTACTTATATTTATTCTTCAAATAACTAATTTGATTGCTTTTGGAGGAGCAGCTGTGTCAGAATCATTTGAAGACACTAGCTGTTAGTATGGAATTAAAAAGGTTGGAAGAATGTCATAAAACCCTTGCCTTGTATCATTGCTCAAAGGATTGCGACATTATATTCAGGTTTTTGGAAAGCCTTTTGCCTTTTAACAGCAAACTTGCAAAGCTGACGACATGTTGTTCTACATATCTTGGTCTTCCCTCAGATCAGTGGATTCAATGTATTACGAGTGTAAGAAAGGCCCATGGCAACGCTTTGTGTTGAATTTTTGGGAACTTTTCCCCACGTATATTGTAATTCAGTCCTCATTCATTTCATATGATGCCCTGTAGGTCATCAAATGCAAGGCAGCAGTGGCCTGGGAGTCCAACAAGCCTTTGGTGAGAGAGGATATAGAGGTAGCCCCACCCCAGGCCAACGAGGTCCGCATCAAGGTGAGAGACGTCCACTGTCAGAACAAACACATGAACTGATGGTGTGTAAGTGCTTCTCTTCCCTGCAGCAGCCTCACCTTCTCACATACTGGTAATGAAGAAGCGTGTTTTTAACATAGACTTTAAAAAGTAGTTGCCGTATTCACTGTTATGTTGACCTTTTACTGTATACTACACTTTGAAGCCTCACGTAAGCAAAAGTAGGGAGGGACACGGACAGTGGCGTCTCTGCATTAGGGGCCGGTGGGGTCGGGCCCCACCACTAGTGGCCGCTGTGGCGCAGTTCACGACATGATCAATAATTCGATTTCCACTTACAACAAGTAATATATATGTATTTTATTTCGTAACTAACATTATTGCGTGTTTATTGCATGATATGACATAATATGACAATGGTAGCGCTGTAACTGTCTGGTACATTCCGAATCGCTTCCTGTGCGTGTTGAGTAATGGTTTCACTTCTCCTAGCATTCTTCTCAACGGGCATGGGGCTGGCTCCTCAGCCCGTTTAACCAGGTTAGCAGTCAAACACACAGTGCGCTTGCTCAACGCAATTTCAATGATGAGCAGTGGGGCACAACAGTTTTGGCCCCATAGCCAATGAAAAATAATAGAAGGACATACGTCACATATTACCGTCCACCGTTGATGCAGAATTCTGTACAGTTAGACCGATCAGAGTTATTTGTTTGATGCATTTTTATTTGAATTTTGAACGAACCAATAGTAATGTGTTAATTCACTTTGCCCGTGATAGGCAGAGACATTTTGTCAGTCCAAGTTTCTGTTCTGAAGCGGCAGGTGCCGTTTTGTTCTTTGCTATTGAGTCAGACCTTTATAGTTTTATATTACTTACATTTCTTTTTTTGTGAGTTAGTTAAGTAATGTCAGTGAGTGTAGCTGAATGACCTAATCTTAGCAAACACTGCTCAACTTTACGGCTCTTTCGTTGTTGAGGCTGAGTGAGCTTTTTGCTAGTGGCTGCTGTTAGCCTAACTTAGTTAACCTTAGCTGCGCTCCACTGGCACCTAGCCGTTCCCATTTCTATTGAGCTTGAAGACGACGGAGGAGTTGTTCTGCCAGGAGCTAGGCCCACCGGAGAACCAGGAGCTGCCACTACCTCATCAGTCTCTGCTAGTGGGGCTGTTAACGTTCCATCTCCCATCTTGCTTGAGGACGGAGGAGTTGTTTCTGAGTGCAATCCAGTCCAAAATGTATCAAATCGATAATTTACTCAGAGTTCGATTTAGTACCTTGCCATTAGAGCAGAAGTTGGAGATTAAGCGTTTGGGACCACACCAGCCAGTTAATTTTAATATTATTCAGTCTGGAAAGGACAGAAACCGCTCCTTTAATTCAGAGTGGTTCAAGAAAAAAGGCATGGCTAACTACGAGTGTGGTTAAAGGGTCTGTCTCTCTTTTGCTTTCCTTGCCTGCTCTTTGGGGGGGACACTACTTGGACTACAACAGGGTTCAAGGACTTGAAACATCTTTCAGAACATCTGAACAAACACGAAAGCAGTGGTCCGAATGTTGAAAATGCTGTTAGGTTAGGCTTGCTTGGAAGGGTTAATGTAGCAGCTCAAATTGATAACGCTCACAGACTAGCTATTACTGTACTATAGGCTACTACACCTGGCTTATGTGATCTCTCTTAGTTAGTAGGTTAGCTGGTAGGTGCACTATACAGGACTCACTTACAGCGAATATATGTGTACTACTTCAACAGCCTCCCGCGTGCGCGCACACGACCGGGCCCCACCAGTCTTTTCGTGCCAGAGACGCCACTGGACACGGACCATTATCAAAACAAATGCTAAGTTACCCGCTAAAGCTAGCTAGGTTAGCAAGGTGCAGCCGTGATTCAAGTGATCAAACTGATCATTTTAACTTGCAATATAATTCTAATAAACTAAATGTAGTAAACAGAAACAAATTCACAGCAGTGTCCTTAAGCTGTCTTATACTTCACCAATGCTGTGAAAGCGTCTTGTCAACCACAATAATACAATGTGCCCTAGAGCATCTTGCTTTGTATCCTATTTAACCATGAGTAGGTCCAAAGTTTACAAGATGACAAAATTAACATTATGTTGTTTTGAAGTAGACCACAAACTAGTGTTCGAGACCATAAATTCATTGGAAACATATTTACAGAAGTAGTAAATAAACGGAGAAGTAAGGTCATTTTCACATAGACTTTAAATATAGACAACATTTTTGCAAACAGTAGCGTCGCCCACTGTCTGCCATCAGAAATTATTGAATCAGTAGGCTACATTAAAAGAAATGTAAAAAAAGCACAGGTGTCAGTTTACATTCCTTATCAGCTAATACAGTGGATAACTTATACATTAACAGAAATGTAAACAAAGGAAAGCTTGGGGTATTAGTTTATAAGGGGCCTATTTGTGCCAATATCTCTCTTACACCATTTTAAATGTTTATGTGACTGTCACCTGGCGACACTGTTATCACCTTTCAGGAGACCATGTCATACCCCTGTCCATCGTTCACTGTAGAGAATGTCGCTTCTGTAAGAGTCCAAAGACCAACAAGTGTGACAAAGGATGGTGAGCTCCCTAAGCACTCATCTTCTGCCAACCATTAATTGTTTCATATGTGATGGACTGAAACGTTTCTTTCTCTTTATACATTTGCAATTTATTAGAAATTATGAATTTTTGTCATTTTAACGTTTTAAAGTCTCTATTAGTGTAACTTAAAGGCCACCTATTATGCAAAATCCACCTTTTTATGTCTTATACATTAATATGTGTCCCCTCTATGTACAAATATTCTCCTGATTCATTTGTAAAAGAAATATGAAAATGGGATGATCAGGTTTTGGCGACTTTGTGATGTCACAATGTTTTTATGGGTTGTGCAACCATTATCCAATAACCAAGGTTACAGCCGCCCACCTTATCACCTAAGTCTCCTCCTAGAGCACCATTATGTTATTTTTAAACCAATCATCTCAGAGGGGTGTGGCCAGCAGCAGTTCATTAGCATTTAAAGCTACAGAATCAGCACTTTTGGAACAGGGCTGATACAGAGGGGTTAATGGCATGCTACAATGATCTGCTTGGTATTTCAGCCAAACACTTCAGAGACACGTTTTGTGGATATCTGAAACCTATAATTTATTGCTGAAAAAGAGTATAATAGGGGACCTTTAAGGGTCTGTTTAAAGAGATCACACTTAAGACGTTTCATCTTGCTTTGATTATTGCCAGTATTCAGTGACCCTATAATATCATAATAGCAACAGTCAAATTTTCTTTCAGGTTCTTTTACATTACATTTTTTGTTTTTGTTCAGGGCCAATGCTGAACGTTACAAGGCGATGGCACCGCTAGAATCCAGGTTGACCTGTAAGGGAAAGAAGGTGCTGCAGTTTATGGCGACCAGTACTTTCTCTGAGTATACTGTGGTTAACCAGATGGCTGTGGCTAAGATCAACCCTGCTGCCCCTCTGGACAAAGTCTGTCTCCTTGGCTGTGGGATCTGCACAGGATATGGAGCAGCAGTAAATACCGCTATGGTGTGTATGTTGGATGAACCGTACTTGCATGATAGTTCATCAGAATCAGAAACAAGTTTATTGCCAGGTAGATTTACACATACAAGGATTCTCAAAGGTCACTGTCAGTGGGGGTCCCGGGCCTTGTTAATGAGGCCGTCAGCAGAGGGGAAGAAACTGTTCAGGTGGCGAGAAGTTTTGGTAGCTGCAGCGTACCAGATGTACCAGATTGAAATTAGCAAAAAAAACATTATTATTATAAATATTACACTTTCCGCTGGTGAGGAAGGGAGGGCAGCGCCTTAGCGCCCTCTATTGACCAGCCACCACTTGAGGTGAGGGTGGACTCGATGAAGGCGGTATAGAAGTTCACCATCATCATCTTTGGCAAGTTAAATTTCTCCAGCTGCCTCAGGAAGAATATCTTCTGGTGGGCTCTTTTGGTGAGGGAGCTGAGGCTGTGCTCCCACTTGAGGTCCTGGGCCCAGGAAGCCGAAGGACACCGCAGCAGTGACTGGGGAGTCACACGGGTCGAGTTATGGGGGCGGGTGTGGCTGCGTACTTCTTAAATTCCACAACCTTCTCCACTGTCTTAACAGCATTTAGCTCCAGGTTGAGACAGTAAAAAGGGCTTTGGACTTCAGGAAATATGCAGCCTTACTTCCTGAAGTCTACAACCACCTCCACTGTCTCAAACAGCTGCTGTTTGGTTTTCTGATTCAATGTCAGTGACACGTAACACAAATTTGACGCTTGAGATGAAAATATTTAACTCACCTAAAGACGCAAGCCCAAATTGCGTCCATCTGCTTCTTGACATTGACTTTACATTTAATCGCAACATGTGGAAAAATCATAATCGCGTCTGGTGTGTACGTATCACAAATGTTGAAACCAAGTTGAAGCAAATGTTTGTCGTGGCCAAACAGTGGTACTACAGCCTCCGTGTCAGTCAAGTTATCCCATTGGGCCCTCAAAAATACTTTCCCCGATTTACTTAACTTAGGGAGGACAAGTTTGTAAATCAGCTTACAATCTTTTTCAGGTCAACCCAATTAGAAGCCCTTTTAGTTGGAAAATGTTGGAAGTTGGAAAATATGGCGCATTTACATTAATTTGACCGGGGTCAAGACTGCCTGTGATGCTGCCTTGATGGAGCAGATTGGAAGCAGGTATTTTTGTTCTCGAGAGACGGTCCATTTTGGCTTTGTGCCCCACTGATTCACTTTCATAGGATTTAACGGGGCCCCGCATCCAACACTGTATCCAGTTCTTTTAATTCATCCATGGTTGGTAACGCCATATAGCACCAAGGTAAACAACATCCTGAGATCCGGATTCAAACCTAATGGATAACCAGAAAGTAATTTTACGCTGTCCATCTGACAGACAGACCAACAAAGAAGAACATAATGATCTCCTTGGCTTGACTAGAGAATTTTACATGAGATAAAATACTTTTCCATTGATATCACCGTTAAAAGTTATAAGATGCCTATCTTATCAATATGTTGACCCGAGACTTTGGTACTACAGGTGGAACCAGGCTCCACATGTGCTGTGTTCGGTCTGGGAGCCGTGGGTTTGGCTGCAGTCATGGGCTGCAAGGCTGCAGGAGCCAAGAGGATCATCGCTGTTGACATCAATCCAGAGAAGTTTGAGAAGGCCAAGGTGTTCGGGGCGACCGACTTTGCGAACCCCACGGATCACAGTAAACCAATCAGCCAAGTTCTGTCTGAGATGACTGACGGAGGAGTGGACTTCTCCCTGGAATGTGTCGGGAATGTGGCCAGTCACGGTAAGGGGATCGCTTATTTCATTAAAGTTTACATATCTGTATATATATTTATACAAAGCCTATTGAATTATATTGCATGTCGATCTAGCGCAGTGCCTTGGAGTCTTGTGTGAGAGGTTGGGGTGTCAGTGTGATTGTTAGCTGGACAGAGTTGGACGACATTTCTGCCCGACCCCTTATGCTCATTGGTGGATGCACATGGAAGGGCTCTATGTTTGAAGGTGAAACAAATATGACCATAACGACTGGTTAATTAATTTTTGTGAACTTAATAGCTGTTCTGAAATAACGAGTTATGTGTATTTTTGAATACAACTACGTGCTCTTATTTTTGATTTTGTTATCATTTTGTGGCACAGGCTTTAAGGGTAGGGGGGGCCTTCCTCCGATTGAAAGCCTACATGGACAACAAGTTGAAGCTGGATGAGTTCATCACCCACAACATGACTTTGGATCAGGCCAATGATGCCATTGATCTGATGAAGCAAGGCAAATGGTAGGTTTTACATACCTTCTCTACCATTCATGTCTCAACAAAACACAAAACCTTATATACTGTATTCAGGTTTGCTTTTTTTTTGTTCCACAGCATCAGGACGGTCCTCAAAAGTGTTGGGCAAGCTACTTCCAAAATGTAATACAGTAGTAGTAATAAGTTATATTACATTATTACTGTCTCTGAACCATAATGCGTTACACTACTTTTGAGTTACTTCCACTAAAAAACTGTAAAAGTATGGCTTTAAAGCAGTGGTGTCGTTAGGCCTGTTTTAGGGGGGCTGAAGCCCCCATAAAATATTCTTAAGCCCCCCTAAATAGTTTGGTGTTGTTTTATTTAAAAATTATATATATATATATATATATATTACAAAAAATGCTGACGAATCCCCAACAGTGCCTGTAAACAGCTGCTCATGTAAAAGGTCCTTTAGTGCACTGCGTCGGCTGCACTCCTGGCTGCTTCAAACAATGGGTCAAAAAAGAATTCAGTCTTGCAGTCATGTCAATTGAAAAAGCCGAGCTTCAGCATCTGAGTCACAACAGAGTGATAGACGATTTGACACCCTTAAAACGGCATTCTTTGATGCTTCCACCCGCCAAGTAACTTGCAATTGTAGTCATTTTTTTTCTTGTTAATGTTAATTGTTGTTGTACTGTTGTTGTACTGTATTAAAAAAAACTGACTGATAATAAATACTAATACATAACTAATAAATAATTTCTCAGTCTTTGCTAGCTGTTTGTGAAATGTTGTGCTTGTGCGCTACGTTCGCTCACATCCTGTGCATCTCCTTGGGGCTAAGCCCCCCCTGTCCTTAAAACCTAGTGACGCCTCTGCTTTAAAGGGTTAAATGCAGTTTATTGCAGCTCAATAATTAAAGCTATCTATCTATCTAGCAGTACATGCTGAACATGAGGAAAAGAGCTAGAAATTAAACTCATGCTCCGTTTAAGTGGGCTGAATAATATGTGATACCGGTAACATGACGTCTCTGTGTGTTATTAATAACATGTTAGTGGAGCCTCTGCACGGCCCTGTAACCTGCTGTATATGAACGAGTCTCTATGGCAACATAAGCTCACCTGGTCATTGGTGTGTTATTGGTGTTGTCTGGGATGTGTCCACAAGCAGGGACTCTGCCAGTTTGTTGAATCAGTTTTAATAAAGGACACAATATTGCAGTTAAACAACAGGCACACTAAATGAAAGGGTTTAAGTACATAGCAACTGATGTTCCGCACTGAGAGTTCATAGTCAAGAAATGACAGTTAAAGATTTCTCATTTTTCTACAAAAGCGGAAGCAGCCATGGTTGGATCCAGGTGTTCAATATTATTTAGATTTTTGGAAAACAAATTATGCTTTTACTAGTTTAGGCTTACACACTGGATTTACTGTGATTGCCTGGATTCAATCTTGCAATCTCACAAAATATAAAAAAGATTACGATCATGGTCGCTCTGAGCTTCCATAGCATTTTTTAAAAAATGGAATGGAATCACAAATTAAAGATGTACTCACTACATTGTTCAAAGCAACAATCAAATGTTTTCTTGTTTTGTTAAGATGTTAATGTTTGTTCTTGGCAGCTATACATTCAAATGTGGTCATAACAAAAATGTGAATTAACTGTAAAGGTTTTCAAAAAAAGTAAAACCCATGAAGTGGAGTATATTGCATTTAAAATGAAATAAACATTAGGTCAAAAATAATTAATTCCCATACGTTCCTTAAACCTAGGAACATGTGTTTTTCCCTTAATTTTAACACAATTAATAAAAGAATAAGTAATTAAAAAATGCTAAAATAACAAATGCACTAAATAAAATGAAATTTGGGTGAAGAAATTACAGAAAATATTGCAGGAAAAAAGAAATAACAATAATTAAGTGCTTTACAGAGTAAAACAAGATCAAAATTATCAGCGAGGAACATAATTAAAAACAAGTCATAAACAAACATAAGTAGTTATATCACAAAACTATAAAACAATAAAACAACAAAAGCCAAATTAAAAAGATAGGTCTTTAATTTAGTTTTAAAAACTCCAAGTCTGTTCTAAAATCCAAGTGGTTACCTAGAAGTATATGAAGAGTATTTTACAAGAAATTTCCCCTTTAGGTGAGGCATTGGAGGATCGAGTGTCCTTGTAGGGTTATAAAATGAAGGGCAGTCCCTTATCTATGCAGAGGCAAGGTTATATAATGCCTTGTAAATTATTAAAAGCTATTTGAGGGAGACCAGTAAAAAGAGAATTGCAGTCGTCCAAGCAACTATTAATAAAAGCATGTAAAACCATTTCATCAGCATTCAAAGTCAAAAATGGTCTGATCCTGGCAATGTTCCTTAACTGGAAAAATGTCAGGAAAAAACATTATAATGAACTGTCCCAAACTATATTTCCTACTCCTCAATAATTTACTAAACATTTTAAAGTAAATGGCAAATTTTCTAGTTGGGATATAACAACAAAAAAAATACATGCTTTAATTTCCCTATGCTCTTCTTTACCTCAAAATCAGGAAGTTGGGAAGTTGGGCAGAAAAGTGTTTGGACGCGGCTGGCACAGGAAGAGAGCTTCTTTGTGATTGGTCTAAACTCTGACAAGGCTCTCGCTCTTATCTAACCATGCGAGAGAGATTCCAGTTATGAAACAGCATGGCCACCGAAGGGAAGGTAAGCACTCTGACTTCTCCTCACATGCAGTGACATCAGAATATATATAAAAGTTTAGCTTGAGCTGTTCTATACACATTAACATTGCCTGGACTTCCTCTGCTCAGTCTAGCGGAACAGAGGCAATGTGTCTCCAAAAGGTGTGGAACATGCTATTCATTGGTACAAATGTTGTAGTTAACCTTAATAAAGAAACAGAACAACGTGAATTCTTAAGGTTCAGCCTTTCTTTAGTTGAAATATGTTTGCACATGGGGTGGGGGAGGGTCAAAGTTTGCCCTGAAGACAGTTTTTAAGGGTGTGTTAACTAGCGTGTTAACAGAGCAGAAAAAGCTAATGGTAAATTGATTGTGGATTAAATTACCACAGGGTTGTTGTCATAGCAGAACCATGCCAGATTAATTGGATGTTGTGTTGTAGGTGATCCGGTGCAGAGCTGCGGTAGCATGGGAGGCCGGGAAACCTCTGGTGATGGAGGAGGTGGAGGTGGCACCTCCTAAAAGTGGGGAAGTTCGCCTTAAGGTAATGAAACAAGCAAGATGTTGTGATATTAATCCTCATTAATATAAAATAGGCTACTGTAAGAAATGTTCGTTTATTTGAAGCCCAGGAGTCGGTTTAAAAGAAAGAAAGCAAACCTCTCTTAAAAGTTATAAAAGGAGTGTTTAATAATGGATGCAGTAGTAGGTTTTACAAAAGCTTCACAGCTGTGGCTCAATAGCCCGGGACACGCGTCCACAGGCCACTGACTGCTCATCAGTAATTACTGTCTGGCGGTCCGGAACAAAAGAGAGATCGATTTCACAATCCTAACATGTTTTATAGAACCACCCCTTTCCGACCATACAATAAACAACTTCAAAATAAGACGCGCCCCGCTCTCGTGTTCTCATTGGTTGGTAGCGGGGGGCTGGATCCTGTTGGCCGCTTGTCACATGGGGTTCTCCGGGTTCTTCTATAGGCTGACGTCGTCGGGGGCAGGTCCTCTTATGACGTCACCTTCGCCATCTTGTTAGCGAAGTCCTGGAGATCTCAACTACAATATTCTATTATGCAATTCTTCTGAGGTTTATCAGGTATTAATCATTGCAGCATCAATGAGTGAGAGGTAGAGGCGGTGTGTTTAGTATGTAACTCCACTGGTCCTTCTCCCTCTACTCACATATACAATACAATAATAGCTTTATGCTATCTGAGGCTAAAAACAACATCCTGTATTACTACCGGAAGTGGACAAATATGATCCGTCCAGAAACAGTGAATTATCCATACCTGCAAACTAGTCACCTTTCGGCGAAATTCGCCGTTTTCAACTCAAAATATGTCATTGACGTGAATCGTGTAGATCCGAAGTTTTTTTTTTAGGGGGGGGGGGCTGACCGACGACTGACCGACCAACCATAGACTGTATAACCGACTGTATAATGAGCAAGAAACAAGTTTGCTATCTTCACAGTAAATAAAATCTTTGTTCAAATGACTCGTGTTCCACGACCACCGACCAATCATAAGCAAGATAAACCACAGCGCGTTTTTACCCATCGGTCCCTCTTGGAGTGGAGTGCTCAGTCGTCAGCGAGTGGTTCTTCTGGACAATTTTCGGGATATGTTACAGATACAAGTTTTGAGGTAAATCTAGTATCAGCTAATCTGGCAAAAACATTGTATGCTGTATCATTTTAATGTTGCTGAAGTAAAATTATTTGAGCCAAATAAAGTGTATTAACATGCTTCAGCTTATCAGCTTGTTAGGTTGCTAGCTAACCTCAGTGGATTGTGTTAAAGTTAGCCTAGCTAGACCAGTTCTACGTCACCTCGTTCAATGCGAACAGAATACGTTTGTGAAGGCTGATCTCCACAGCATGCACATCCTGTTACCTGATATCAGTGTCATGGGGACCATCATTGATCAACGATCAACGTCAATGAAGATCTCCACCCTCAGTGCTGTGCAGACTGTTAAATACACTTTGCAGACCAGGAACCAGACTGGGGTGGAAATGTTCAGAAGGGATGATTTGAAGTTTGGGGAGGTAGATAGGAGGTTGTGTTCTAACATTAGTGCAGCTGGAACTAGGGACAAAGCCCAACTACAGGAAAATCAGCTTGTAATCAGAGAAAGGAGGGTTGAGTTTGGCTGCCAGCCATCTACCAGTGCTGCTAGTAATAGGGCAGAGGTGGTGGAGAACGATAGTGTGGCCCGAAAGAGGCACATTGCCAAGCAGCGAAAACGGGCCCTTGAAAGGCTGGTCCAGGCCAAAAGGAGGAAACAATGAAAATAATATTATGTTGATATGCTGCCAAATTTGGCCAATGGGATTTACTGTTGACCTGTCCTGAATGCTTTTCACCAGTTTACGGGTCAATAAATGTGCCATTGTTACCATAAGAACAGGTTGTCTTTTCCCTTTACTTTCTTATGGGAGTACACCAGAATGCTTCATTTACATGTTAAAATAGCAAAATTTGGCTAGGGGGCAATGCCCCCAGACCCCCCTACAACGGTTTAGTTTGTCACCTTTTTCAGCCCTTCTGAGTTTGCAGGTATGCGTTTTGGTCAGAGCTATGAAGAGAATATATTTGAGGAAGCTCATACATATGATGGATCACCTGCTGCCACCAGATGCTGACACAGACCAAGAAATTCTGCGTTTCAATGTTGACCAGGCGCTTCCCAGTTTTCAGCATGGAGAGGATGTTGTCAAGTGGTGGGCCGTCGTCTTCAATACAGGGAAGTACCCTGCACTGTGTCAGGCAGTCAAGGCTGCCCTCTCAATGTTCCATGGTGCCCTGGTTGAGTCTTCCTTCAGTATCATGGGGACCATCATTGATCAACGATCAACGTCAATGAAGATCTCCACCCTCAGTGCTGTGCAGACTGTTAAATACACTTTGCAGACCAGGAACCAGACTGGGGTGGAAATGTTCAGAAGGGATGATTTGAAGTTTGGGGAGGTAGATAGGAGGTTGTGTTCTAACATTAGTGCAGCTGGAACTAGGGACAAAGCCCAACGACAGGAAAATCAGCTTGTAATCAGAGAAAGGAGGGTTGAGTTTGGCTGCCAGCCATCTACCAGTGCTGCTAGTAATAGGGCAGAGGTGGTGGAGAACGATAGTGGGGCCCGAAAGAGGCACATTGCCAAGCAGCGAAAAGGGGCCCTTGAAAGGCTGGTCCAGGCCAAAAGGAGGAAACAATGAAAATAATATTATGTTGATATGTTGCCAAATTTGGCCAATGGGATTTACTGTTTACCTGTCCTGAATGCTTTTCACCAGTTTACGGGTCAATAAATGTGCCATTGTTACCATAAGAACAGGTTGTCTTTTCCCTTTATTTTCTTATGGGAGTACACCAGAATGCTTCATTTACATGTTAAAATAGCTACATTTGGCTGGGGGGGATGCCCCCAGACCCCCCTACAACGGTTTAGTTTGTCACCTTTTTCAGCCCTTCTGAGTTTGCAGGTATGATTATCTTTTAAAGTTCCGCTCCAATATATTGATTATTTCTAACAATACCCACAACTGCAAGAGAAGCAAGTTGACGCATTGGGTATGTTCTTACTCAATAATTCAACTATAATCAGTCAAAGGCACTCAAAGACAGGTGAAAACAGAAAAAATATGGTGATCCAGAAATCTAAAACGTGTTTTCATGGGATTATGATTTAAAAACGGGTGGGAAAGGGCTGTCGGAGAGGTCAGTGGTTAAAGCTGGCAGCCCATATGTGGTTATTGCTGACTACTACTATGGTTTGAGCCCTCTCCCCCTTCCAACTCTAAACATCTCTATTAAAGGCCCAAAAACACCTTGTAAAAGAAACTGGTGGGAAAAAAACTTTTGCAAGGATACCCTTATTAAATTCCTCTGAGAAAATGTCATCTCTCCAACAGGTTGGAATACTTTTATAATACTAATTTCAGCCACAAGAGGCTGTAGTGCAGCACTATCCAAAGTTCTTTGTACAATTTAATAGCATTCATGTTTTCTTACAGGTAGGTTAAAATGTTCGGATGAACTCTAAACACAAGGTTTATAGTACTTATGCACTTTTTAATTTGATCACCAATAATCTTTTATTTTTTATCATGGCAGAAAACTGCCTTCAGCTTCTTGTGGCTAAACGGAGTATTACAACAACAATTAAAACAGCAAAAATCATTTACATTTCTCCTTTTGAGTTAAAAATATGAAACTTAAAAAGAGATCAGCATAAATAGATACAGGAGGGAAAGCAAGTTTGAGCAGACAAAGAAAATGTTTTTTTCTCACTTGCATGTCAGGGCTGCCCTCCAGTACCTGTTACTAATTGCATACTAATTGCGTATTACTAATTGCGTATTACTAATTGCGTATATATATATATATATATATATATATAAATATATATATATATATATACTGTTATCTACCTCATATAAAGACCAGCTCCACCTTAAAGGTTATCTATAGTGTTTGTTCCCTCATTTAGTGTGTGCACAGGACAACACTACACTGTACTTTGCACCATTTCTGGTTATCCGAAAGTGTCTGCTTTACACCAGTAATATAACCTCTTATTAATGTATTCTACAAGTTAGTAATTCTACAACCTAAATAGACTATTTAAATAATTACTGGCAACATTTGATTCATGAACTGATTTCTCCATGTTACAGCAGTTTTCATCTTCAGATGAGGTGAATATTTGAATGGATTGACCATTGATCAGATCTTTTATTTCAGATTGCGGCCACAGGGATCTGTCACACTGACTCCTACACACTCAGTGGCTCCGACCCTGAGGGGGTATTCCCTGTAGTACTGGGCCACGAGGGAGCCGGAATCGTGGAGAGCATTGGGGAGGGGGTCACCAAGTTTCAAAAAGGTTTTCTTTATCTTCTTTCCATTATGATTTTTGCACTTGTAGATGCTCAAATGTAAAATCTTTTTTTTCTTTCAGGGGACACAGTCATACCCTTGTATATCCCACAGTGTGGTGAGTGCAAGTTCTGTAGGAATCCCAAAACCAACTTGTGTCAAAAGATCAGGTAAATGTCCTAAAAACGTTCTTTATCAGGAGAGAGTTTGTTTGTTGTTAGAGCTACTCCGTTTTACGGATCATTAGAATTATAAATTACACACGCAGATATTTGTTCAGACTATTTTTCTCTGCAAGTTCTATAGGAATGCTAAAGCCAACTTGTGTCAAAAAAAAGATAAATGCCCTGAAAACATAAGTGACAGTCTGTTACACGCCATTGCCGAATTCTACGCGTTTTTGGCAGCTAGTTTACAGTTGTAAGGATACACTTTTAACAAGATACTAAGGGCTCTTCATAAACTGACTTTTCATGTATTTGTTCGGGCTGGAAGTAGCCAGAGCCAGACTGCCCGTTCTTACTTTGAAATGATGTCATAAGCAGTTATCACCTGCTATCCGAAGTTGACCTATTGACACACGTAGATATGGACGTTAGGACTAGCGGAAAGTCTGTTTTTAAAAAGTGTGTAAAATGCAATTTAGGCTACCTTTACACGGAAACGATCTGAAACAAAAACGCAAAAGTGGCGTTTCGTTTTCACTTTTAAATCTGCATTTAGACGAGCGTTTTAGGGTGAAACGCTTGGTCGTCTACCACCTCATTCATGAAGTTATCCCACCACTGAGAAGTCCTCCCAGGTCTCACCCACAGCTGTCTAGGTCGCCTGCTCTCTCTATGAACTTCAAGAATTTCGAGAACGTAGTTCATATTTTTGGTCTGTTCTTTACTACTCTCGCTCATCATTGCTGTTATCTGATGAAATGACTCTTGAACGTCAATTACAGCGCCTAAGGCGAGTTGAAAGTCCGCAGGGACGGACATGTTGATAGCCTTCTAATGTGTTTCCCTCGGTTTTCTGGCGCTTTATTATGCTTGTCACGTCATTTCTATGTGACGAGAAACGAAGTTTTGCGTTTTTCATCCTTTACACGGTGGCGCGACAGTGGAGCGTTTTCAAGAATTCCACTCTGGAGGGTGGTTTCACTTTCTTGCGTTTTCATCCCCCCAAAACGCCGTTTCCATCTAAACGATATAGTGCATCCGCAAAAATATTTTGCGTTTTTAAGCCGTTTTCGTTTCCGTGTAAAGCCACCCTTAGTAAATCTAGAGTTGAGATCTATAAATGCCTTTTGCCTGATCGAAAGCTGTAATTTTTTTTCACAAATGCTTCAATTTATTTATTTTAGCATTTGTAGAAGGTATTTTAAACAGATTACACACTTAATATACACTATACACTATAAATCTACCTCCATAGCTGCTGGTCAGCTGTCACAACTGCACTTGTATCTTACTCTCCAGGCTCAGTCAGATGGAACAACCCGTTTCTCCTGCAAAGGCAAGAGCCTCTTCCACTTCATGGGCTGTAGTACATTCTCCGAATACACAGTGGTGGCGGAAATCTCACTGGCTAAAGTGGACCACATGGCCCCTCTGGATAAGGTGTGTCTGCTGGGCTGCGGCATCACCACAGGCTATGGAGCTGCTGTAAACACTGCCAAGGTCAGTCTGCCGCCCCTGTGTCACTGTGCTGTGATGAAAGTCAGAGTGGTGGAAACAGAAAACATTTAGGCCTAGATTGCTCTGAATGTCTCTCAGTGATCTATCTGGGGCCGCACTGAATAGTTTGAAACTGAATTCCTAATGTTATAACTCAATATTCGAATGCTGCACAGCTTTAACTTTGTAGGTTTATCTATTATCCAAAGACGGTAGTTACAAAGAAAAACCTGAGACCGTTATATCAAGGGTCTCATACTATTTGTCAAGTTAGATTTCGGTGGTGGCTACGAAGGATTGCTTCCGGACTTGTCTTATCTAAAGATTTTCGATATTTTCAAGAGGCTGAACCCTAAACCCAAACTTTTTTAGAAATAGATAATGTAATCATGTTAAAAATTCCCAACATGTTTTAGCTAACAAAGGGTTCTGCTACAATCCATTTTTCACTAAAAAGGTGTTTACTGTGGTAATGATACACTGGAGGCACGCACCTGACCTCCAATGGAAAGTATCTTACAAGACAATATACAGTATCATTTATAAATTTGCAGAGCGTCAAACCTTTTTTTTTTAGGGTAAAGACAACAAAAGCATCATAAAATAACTCAATAAAAGATAAACAGTAAAGCCATAGCTTTCTTACCTAATAAAATATCTCAACAACTATTGCAATATTTGGCAAACATTTTGAACACCCCTGTGAATATGTATTATTTGTTACGGTACATTTTAAGATTTTAAGTGCAGTGACTCATAAACTAACTATACATGTAGAGATCCCTTATATGTTGATAACAACTAATTATATATCCATCACCCCCTGCTGTACTATCAAGAAATGTTAACATGCTTACACACCAAGATTTGATGCTAAATGCTACATCATTATGTTACATTGTCTGTGTTAGCATATTAGCATACATACAATTTGGTTAAACATGGATTTAATATGTCCATCTGTTACTCTTTAACCTACATCTGATACCAGTTAAAACACAGCTAAAGCCTAAAGAAACAAACACATGCAAAACCGTTCTAATCATTTGGTGGCATTCAGTTAAGGTTCCACATCTTATCTTCGCTGTGATGCGCAGAAAGGTGCTCACATGTATTTACCTCTCCTTCGCGCTTTTAGGTGGAGGCTGGCTCAACCTGTGCCGTGTTTGGCCTGGGGGCGCTGGGCCTAGCAGCGATCATGGGCTGTCAAGCAGCCGGGGCAGCCAGGATTATTGGAGTGGATCTCAACCCAGATAAGTTTAAAACTGCTCAAGAGTTTGGTGCCACAGAGGTCGTGAACCCGAAGGACCACAGCAGGCCAATCCAAGAGGTCCTGGTGGAGATGACAGATGGAGGCGTGGACTACTCCTTTGAATGCGTGGGCAATGTGGCAATAATGGTGAATTATACAATATTATTGACCGTCCCCTCAGTTATTCATCTCTGCATGCTGAGTAACCACTGGAATACATATGGCTTAATTGAAAGTGCTTTATAAAACATATATTTCCATCCGCAATTTTAATGAAGACAGCAAGAACACTTGAAATTCCAGGAAATGTTGATAAAAAAATATTAAAATAAGACGTTATTTTACTTAAGTGTATTATGTAAGAAAACCTAACAATGTAACCTTAGAAAAGAGAAAAGCTAGATTTTTTTTGTATCAAAAATCTGTCCTCTGATCAGGTATTTTATTCATAGGAAATCCTGTCTTTTATTGAGCATATTCAGGCAGCAGTCTATAGACCAAGAATAAAACACATGAGCACATTACGTAATTTCATTTTGCAAGCCTGTATTTATAAGATATGAAAAATGAATGTTCTTTGCAGTTACTATCCCCTGTAGCTGCAATAGCAGATGGCTGAACAACCAGATTAACTGCCGAAAACAAATTGGAGTTTCCTGTATTATTGGTAGTTGCTAGGCTTGAAGGAAAAGAAGCAATTCAATCGTCTTGAATCACTAGGGGGCCAAAAGTGAAGGTTTTTACATTCAATGATTATATTAAATATGCTATACATTTAGAATTCAGATTCAGTGTTTTTTTAACACAATTCTATTCTTGGCAGGTTGAGAAATTTTACATTGAATTCTTCACGGCACCTCCCACTCCACTCAAGTACATAACAAACACAATGGAGAAATGTCAAGCTAAATTAGGGTGATGTTGAAGCGGTATTGTTCTGCTTGGATCAGGTAGAGGTGATACGTGTATCTGATATTGTGTCTTGGTTGCAGAGGGCAGCCCTAGAGGCCTGCCATAAAGGCTGGGGCACCAGCGTCATCATCGGGGTGGCAGCAGCCGGACAGGAGATCTCAACTCGGCCCTTCCAGCTGGTGACCGGGCGCACATGGAAAGGCACTGCTTTTGGAGGTAACAAGCTGCTTGTTGTTCGACAGACTTTTCTTGAGATGCTGATGTGAAGGGGTTCTTTATTAAACATAAAAGACAAAACTGCTATGAATGCAATTCCAAACAGACACCTGGCACTGCAGTCACAAACAGATCTCATGTACCCTTTTTTAACTGAGGCTGTTCCATGGCCAGATCCTAATTTACAATAAGTTTCTGCTATGTTACCGCTGCAGAGGTGCCATCTTTTGGCCCTGAAATGTGGTAAAACTGTAGCAACAACTATTTGCCTGAGTGGTACCAAGAGCTGCATACGTCTGGGGCTTACGTCAGAGGCTGGGGCTTGATCTGGATAGGAACAACCATTTAAGACGAGAACAATTCAAAGTATGAAGTGGTTGGAGTAGAGTAAAAAAATGTTGGAAACAAAAAGTTCTTACATGTTTGCCAAGACTTTTTTTTCTTCTTTTTCTGAAAACCTTGAAATATGACTTGGGCAATTATGCTATGAGGCTAAAAATATGTCGTTTATGGGACATTTGACGAGAGGAGAACGTATACTTGCAATTAAATTTGACTTTGTGAGTATAAAAGCAATTTCAGCATAGCTCAGACACAGTCCGAAATAGTTGTTATTGTAAGAAATTTGCATTTGTGTTGCTGGGCAATTAAGACACGTAAATGGCCATGACATGGTACCTATTGGGCTCTAAATGGTAGAAAGGCGCTTAGGAGGTTCACAAGTTGATCCAAAGTCAAACAACCCCAGCATGGAATTCGAACTGGACTCTTTAGTGGAAAAGGATAATAATGCAAAATGAAAAGTAGTCATCCACTTTCTGCAATAAGTGCTTGTGGCCCAGAGTTGTAGTCTGGCTGCGTTTACACTTCTTCTGACGGGTGAGAATAAGAAATGACATTCTGTAACCTGCCCTGTCTACAGCTTTCGTGATGGAACCACTGCATTTCTTTACTGTGTACTTTAATGAGCTGTTTCTTACTTTTCCCAGGATACAAGAGTGTCGAAAGTGTTCCAAAGCTTGTTGAGGAGTACATGAAAAAAAAACTCAAAGTGGATGAATTTGTGACTCACACTCTGCCCTTTGAGAAGATCACTGAAGGGTTTGATCTCATGCATGCTGGGAAATGGTAAGCCTCAGTTTAAGATGTGTTTTGAATCTGTTTGTTCTGTTAACGTGGGGATCGAGTGTCCCTCTGGGTTTTGTCTGTTGAGGCTGAATGCGTCACTGCTGCCCTCTGTTGAGGACAAAGTCGAGATGTGATGACACAGGATTTCATAATAGATTGCACCATGAGAGGTCTCTTTTCAAATAGAAGTGCTAATTAAATCAAAAATGTGTTAAGCTTCAATAGGACACAATCTAATCCAATTCTAATCTTTTCAGCATTCGCGTCGTCCTTCAGTTCTAGATGCGCAGAAAGCCCAGGAAACCAAGATCGCACTCCAAGTTTACCCTGCTCTGTTGAATAAATCTTTCAGTTCCGTCTTCAAGTGTGTCTTATTTGAGCAATCCAACTTCCGACACTTCTTTGATCAGCGTCTCGCCTCTGAAGGAACACACACACACAGAAAGAACATTGTGGAAAGGAAAAAGAGAGGTAACAAAACAAGATTATTCCGAATATTCTTTGATCTAGACTGAATGAATAATAAGAAAGCACAACTACAAACAACCAAATGGCATCAGTGTTGAAAGGTTGTTAATCAATGATGATTTTTTGACTGGATCTTTGTGATAGCAGCTTGGACATCAAGGCCTCGCAAAACATCCTTTGATTATTCTCCCTGTGGGGTTTGAGAACAAGGCGGCTTTAAAAGTTTACACTGTAAACGTTAGTGTCTCTCCAAGCTTGGGTGATGCTCTTTAGTTTTTAAAATGTAGACTTCAACTGGGTTTGACTTGATAGAATAGCTACAGCAGCTTGTACTCCATGTCGGGCTCAGTTAGGCGGAACATGACAATGGCCATGTTTCCTTAGCTCAGTTCATGCTCTGTCGCTAGAACAAAGATGCAAAAAGTATGTTTTCCTCCTCAGTTGTTTGTGCTGATGAACAACGTGTGCTGTCTGTTGGGAAGATATTTAAAAGGGAACATCTACAATGATGACGTAATGTTGAAATGGACAATGGGACTTTAAGCTCGATCAACCTTTTTGGATATTAAAGGTCTCCTGTTATGCTATATTTGAACAATATATTGTAGGGCCATGTCTGTGTAGTGTTTTGCTCAAAACACCAAACAGATCCCCCATTGTAGCATGCCTCATACACCTCTATGTCAGCCCTGTTCCTGAAGTGCTGATTCTGTGACTGGCTTTAAATTCGAGCTGACCTGAAGCTGGCCATGCCCCTTTGGAGCATCATGCAGCTCTCTCTCCTCTGTGAAAGTTTTCTACTGGGAGAAGATACTCAGCTAAATGCTGCCGTGATTAAACCCCATATTATGTTCCAAACCACATCAAGCATTATTTCTGAAACACTTCTCAGTGTTTACCAATAGAACAGAGACATTATATGTATTATATAAACAACAACTCTAAGTCCCTCCTGCAGACTTCCTGCTGAATACACAGACACACAGAGGTGCTGCGGAAGGGATTCAGCTCGCGACTGTATACTGCGGACGATAGGTTGAGACGTGTCACATGGGCGGGACGTTGCCTGGAGTTCAATGTAAAGCCAGCCCACATTTCGGTTATGACGTCATAACGGCAGCAAATCTGGATCAGCTCGTTTGTACCCCCGTTTTTAGAGATGTTGGTAAGGACGAAAAGAGAGGGCTGTATTTTCTGAAACTTTGTGAGTCTCCTTACACACCAGGGACACATATTTATGTATAAAAGACATTTTGCATAATAGGGGACCTTTAAATGTATGTCTTCAAAACACACAATTTGACTTTGATGTTCCATTTGTTGGATATGAGTTGAGGTTTTTTCTGTGTTGTTAGGACTGATAATACTAAATGTAAGTTAAGAAATCTAGCAATCTCTATCAACAGATTTTCCATATGAATGTTATCAACGAAACAACATTTGGTATTGCACGCGTTTAGACTTCCAAACATACTCCCAAGAAGTATTGACCAATCACGTTTGCGGAGGATTTGGTCAAACGCAGGTAGACAATCCACGTGGAGAAAAAAAGAGGCTGAAGGCATTTCCCTAGATTGCACTCTGGGTACTTTTGGCTGTAGTGTGACAAGGATTTAGCTTTTGTCAGCTAAAAAATAAACTGATTGTAACCCGGCTGCTTGTGAAACATCTGATTGCCGTCGTCCCTCAACCCTTAACTCCCTCTTTGTGTCTCAAGATGCTAATCAAACTATAAACAATGACCACGAAAAAAGGAAGGCTTGGCCCCAATATCCACTTGAACCCCTAACAAGTGGACCCTTATTTTCAAAGCATGAGTCGAAATTGAGATTGTTGCTCTGAAACTGGTCAATGCACCTTTTGCTTTTTCAGTTACGACAATTGGAAGTCTTAAAAGCCTTCTTAAATTTGTAACATTGTTGCTGATGTGCTTTGGCGGTCCTGATTTATATTGTAGCAGCAGTTTGCTAATTCATTCTGTTGTTTGCACAGCTGTTTGCACTGGAACTACCATCAACTACTGTCCGGGGCAGTAATGTACTCTGTATGTATATTGTCACTGCAGACTAGATACTGAAATGGGCCTAGAGTCATGTATGTGTGCAGGACAGAGCCTTCACTGTTACTTTATGAATTAAAGATTCATTGGAAAATAAAAAGGCAGCAATAAAAGCCTGGAAAATGTAACTATTAGATCATGGAAACGCACACAGAGCTACAGAAGAGTCATTTATTACTCCATTAGAAGAAATACAAAGATGGCAGAGAAACTGTGATCACATTAGTCCTCTGAAAATAGAAAGAAAAGCTGCTCACATGTCACCCCTATGTCGAGATGAAGGGTGACTGTAGAGACAAGGGGAAACACCACTTAACTTTCGTGACATATCCGGCATGTTTTAAATCCTAGACTCACACATTAAGGCTCGATTTGCTACAGCAGGGCTCTAGAAAACATGAGACGCTAAAGGAGTTTTCCTCAGATTAACAAGCTCAGCGCTTCAACAACTTTGTGCTCAATGTCATTTCTCTCATTCTCAATCTCTATGAAGATGCTCTGTGGTTGCATCACAATTCTCCTAGCAACCGTGGCTGACGTAATCTACTGAAAACATTTTCTGACTGCTAATAATAGCCACATTCAGGATGTAACAATTGAGTGCTTCTAGTGGACACGTCAACAGGTAAATAAGACGATGTGTTTCTCTGGTACTGGTCAAATGATTGTGTAGCTTTTTAAAATAGTACACAACTATGTTTATATGCTATTTTTTGGGGACAAAATCCACTTACCAGCACATCAAAATCTCACCTATTACACCTTGTTTGTTTTATACAAACAGAAAACCAATTATAAAAACCACAAATCGCAAGTTTTTTTCTGTAAATTTGCTGAGTTTTCGGGGTGCTGGAAGGCATTTAGTTTTAAAGAGAAGGACCAGGTGTTTTCTCCGGCTTCGAGGTGTAATGATCTTCCCTAAATCTGCGCCAAAAGTGTATTTTATAACATTAAACTACTCCTTTAAATATGTTAGCTGTTGAATTCTTTGGCAGGGAATGCCTGAATTGTAAACTAAATATAGTTACGTTTGATAGCATTGTGTTATTTTCCATATCTAAAATAAGTCATTGAGGTTTTGACTCTTGTTAACCCTGGGAACGCTCCTCCGTCTCTAGTATTGCTGATTCTTTTCAGTCCATCTCTGGGGGATTCAGACGAAGTGTCAAGTGAGCAGAGGCTGAGAGAGAAAAGAAGCATGATGTTACTAGTGTATCTGCCCTGAGCATCACACACACACACACACACCACAGACAACAACTAGCCAGCCAGTAACAAACTCTGGGTGGCGTGACAGGCCACTAAGCAAAACCATATCTCATAAATACGTTCCTTCAGAGGGTACAGTTTTCACTAATAAAGCGTTTGATATAAGACACATTCAAGTACTTCCATTTATTTCAAGGATATTTAATTCAAAGAACAATGAGAGCGGCAGTTAAACTGAGCTCTAGGGAGTGGTGCTTCTTGTTTGAAATATGTGTGAGCGTGCGTGTGTGCGTGTGTGTGTGTGTGTGTGTCTGTGTGTGTCTGTGTGTGTGTGTGTGTGTGTGTGTCTTGTGTTCTGGAAAAGTCCAGTCCTTGGATGCGTTCCGAGTCTACACTTGGTTGAGGAAGTGAGCGCGGCCGTTGTCCTCCATGCGGCGGGTGAGGATCTCGCAGCCGGTCTCCGTCACCAGCAGGGTGTGTTCAAACTGAGCCGAGCGCTTCCCGTCGCGGGTCACTGCTGTCCAGCCGTCGGGCCACGTCTCGTCTTGCCAGCCACCTGAGACACGACACACACACACACAGCTTTAGCTTACACATCATCAATTAACCACAAGTGTCGAAACCAACGCTTCAGGCCTGACTCACTGGATCCCCGTGAGAGATTTAAAGCATGACTGGATTCGCTCAATTACATTTCAAACCTCTTGTTGTGGAAAAGCCATTACTACTTTTATATACTAGTGGAAGTATTAACAACCAAGGGTACTTAAAAAGTATTAAAAGTAAATGTACCAATTCTGACAAAATATATATAAGAGCAATATATAGCAAGAGACCACTTCAGCATTATCATTTTCTCTTGTTTTATTACTTAGTACTTGTACTGAGTACTGACAACATTTCTCTGTATTGGAATTCAACAGACACTAGAATGGCTGCCATGTAGAGATAAAGATTTAAGAAACATTTGGAGTGGTCTCTTTAATTTTTTTCAGAGGTGTGTGTGTGTGTGTGTGTGTGTGTGTGTGTGTGTGTGTGTGTATATATATATATATATACACACACAGATACCTATATACATACATATATGTGTGTATATGTATATACAGCAACAAAACCAAATTCTTACCTAGATTAAATTAAGTATTCTGATTATAAAAAATGTAGATCAGTCTGTTTTACTAACTAACTTGCAATAAGACTTATTTGTCGGTTTCCGTTGTAAACAATCTCAAAATCTGGTCTAACGGAAGAATGAAATGTTATTTTCTAGGCCAACGACCTCCGCCTTATTTTAAAGAAAAATAAACCATATAAAGCCCTTATAATTGATGTGTAAAATGCATTCTGACAAAGCTGAATTTATTTGTTCTTGCTTATGTAAGGCTACATAACAGGTTTTCTGAGGACACCGTGTTTATATTTATTCTTTAATAATTGTATAAAATAATTGCTACAATTTAGTATGTTGATTTTACTGTTATTCCTACAATCATCATAATTGTTCAAACAAAAAAGCAGAACCACTCACCTTCACATATCATGGGCTCAATGGTGAACACGTGGCCGGGCTTCATAACGCCCACTGCTTTGTTTTCTGGGAAACATTGAATAGATAAATCATTCTGTTGTAGGAGAGCAGGCAGAATGAGACGTTCATAAATGTGAATCATATCCGATGACAGGTGTGTGACGACTACTCACTGGCATAATGTGGCACATTGGGAGCAGTGTGGAAAAGTCTATGGATGCCATGGCCGCAGTAACTGCGCACCACAGAGAAGCCGTTCGCTTGAGCGTGCTTCTGAATGATGTTCCCTAATTCTCTGTAGCGGATACCAGGCTTCACTGTAAAAAAAAAAGATCAGCATGAGGGTTATCGGCAGGGATGCAAAAAAATGAATCATTTTCATTATCAGCAGATCATTTTCTAGGCCAATTGGAATATAAAATGCCAGAAAATTGTGTAAGTTTTCAAGTCAAAGGTGCTGTCTTTTGATATAGATGGATAGAGATCGTAGAGGAAATCCATATAAAGGAAAAACTGAGACATTGACTCAGAGTGACAGTTTGAATAAAAACGAGAGAAATGGTCAATATTCAGGAAACAAAGAAGCGACCTGGATTACTTAGTAGAAGACTTGAGTATGAGGGACATTTATAACACTTGGACTGATTAGAATGCGCCTCCAACTCCATTTGTTCTTTTATTTGTAATATAATATTTGTTTACATTTTGAGAGACTTAAAAAAACTTACATTAATATTCCATTGATAAAATAGTTGCTTAGTCGATAAATAGTGTTGAAGAATAGCCTCAGAAAACTTTACAGTAGTTAAAACAATTCTGAGGCTGACAATTAACCATTTTAAAAAATGAATTGCAATGGCGTTCAAGAAAATGTGTTTTACAAAACAAGTGGAAAAGCAACATTTCAGTGACGAGTAACAGAAACTTCACTGGAATTTTGGTTGGTCAAATACTGTTTTAAAAGCTGAAAAATAACTTTAAATCTCAACTTCCTCTGAAATCTCACCGCTCTCTGGTGGACAAACTATGTAAGGGCGACACCTTTTCAAAATAAATGTCTGTACCTCAGCTCTTGTTATTTGGAATATATGCTGATAGCGACATCTCCCGTCTCCCTGGGCCTGCAGTATTCTGTATGCACATCATGGGTTAGAAAAAAAAGGAAAGCTGGAATTCCTACCGGAGTCGATGGCTTGCATAAGGCATTCATACGTGGTCTGCACCAGTTTCTTCGCTTCTTCCTCCACCTCGCCCACATAGAAGGTTTCATTGAGGTCACCATGGAAACCGTTGTGGTAGACGGTGATGTCCACTGTGGAAGAATGAGCGCCATTGTGTTACAACACAAATTGGATTCATTATGTTGGACACAAACAAAGTACTGTAATGAATAACCTGAGATGTAATGGTATGAATGCTTGACCATGGACTATTTTTAAAGCATCGCAAGTATTTTTTGTAGGTCGACCTAGAAGTTAGATTCAAGTGTTCCCTCGACAAAAATAATGGGATCTTTCTTTTGGATTTGGGGAATTTTTGTTTTGTCAATAGAAAAACATGGGATCTTTTCAGCTTGTGTTAACCAGAGACATCATTTCAGTCATCCAAAAACACCAAGAAATTTGCCTTCCAGACAAGGGAATCAGTGGTTAAATGCTAACTCATTTCCTTGTTTGAGGACTTATTCCTGCACCACTCTACCTACAGTAGATGATGGTTGGAATGTCCCCAGTTTAGAGGAACAGAAAAGAGTGCCAGCACATTGCTTTTGAGACGTGGAACAGGAAATGGTTAAATGCTAACTCATTTCCAGATTTTAGGACTCACTTCTGTATCCCTCTATTTGCAAGGCCAACTAACTGATGCAAATGGAATTGCTAGAGGGCAAACTGGGACTCTTCCCACTTTAGGAAAAATATAAATCGTGGAGGATCTGACAAGCACATCCCCACTGCTAAAGGTTGATGAAACAATTTGTCTTGTCGACGCACGCAGCGAGAGATGAGTTGTTGGCCGGCGCTCCATCAGACGCTCTGAGGGGAGTGGCGGATGGAAGACATCGCCTTCGCAGAAATATTCATAAAGAGGCTAAAATTGGCCAAACTCCCGCTGTTACCATTTCAAGATGCTGGTACAACCATTTGTCAAGGCGGAGGAATCGTTTTTTCCCCCCATCCTCTTTAATAAAACATTTCTATTCATCCTAACTTAGTCGCACTGTTTGAAGGACATGGTTCGATATACAAAATGTGAAAAAAGTAAGGAAATGAAGGAAAAGTAAGTGTTTGTTGGAGATATTTCATATAAACATGTACAAGAAACGTGTAAAAAAACAACAAGTCGAACAGCAGTTAGTTTTGGTTAATTCTAACAGATTAAAAGATAGTGAAGCAATCATGAGAAAACAACTGTTTGCGGATTATATTATTGGCATACCGTTGAGGATGTCTCCGTCTTGTAGAGGTCTCCTGTCCGGGATGCCATGGCAGATGACTTCATTGACAGATGTACAGCAGGATTTAGGGAAGTTGTAGTAGTTGAGAGGGGAAGGGTAGCAGTTCCTCGCTATGCAGGCCTGAAAAGACAATGCATGTTACAGATATTGTAAGACAGGAAAAAGTTACTAAAGATTAGAGGAAATTATAATGTGTTTGTGCGACTTTGGGTAGAATAAGTTTGTATGTGTACATACCAGATGTACAGCATGGTCGATTTCTTCTGTGGTAACCCCCACTTTCACCAACAAGGCAGCGATGTCCAGAACTTCTCTGGCAAGCTGCAAATAACAAACAGTTAAATTATAGGAAAAACTACCAATGCACACCAGGGCAATGTAATGAGAGCAGGAACAGTCAATTGTTACCTTGCTTACTACCCTCATGCCTTCAATGTCCTCAGGACAAAGGGTCTTGATCTGTGACGTCCCTTTCAGAAACTGCTCAGACTCGGATATCCCTGAGGAAGGGAAACACGGACAGAGAGTCAGGCATTTCGGAATATTGCAGCAAGATCTGTGGCTAACACAGGTTTAGGATACAGGATAGATTTGTTTAGCAGGTAAATATACCTATATTAAAGCGATCCAACGGAACTTGTCAAAAAGCCCATTATGGAGCTCCCCCTACAGGCTTGGAGGTAATGCACGTTTACGACACTGTCGTAAATACAACACCCTGTCGCATTCACGTGCATTTGATGACGAACCGACGAGGAGTCAGAAGGTGCAAGCTATGTCGACCGATAAGGTAAGAGTAATCAAAGGTTTTACAGAAATATGACTACATAGTTTTCAACGTCTTCTTTTTCTTCGGTGCCTCTGCCATGATGATGTACTGACAATGCTGCGCTTGCTTCTCCTTATACCTGGGTGCGTGAAGGGGGTCTATTTGTTATTGCGGTAGGTGTGCCAGAAAGCAAGTCGAAGTACTTCCGCTCATCTCCCGGCCCGGTCTAGCAAAGTTACATAGCGCAGTTATCTCACCTCAGACCCCCGATGGGCATGAAAGAGAGGCAAATCGTCATATTAAAAGTCATTCTAGCCGCTCAATTTTTTTCAAGCTGTTATTTTAAGGTACAAATGCTACATTGGATCGCTTTAATGGGATTAGTTAAAGTATGCTATGAACAAACTACTTTATGGATGCACGGCTGGACATCACCACCGCTAAGCTAAGCTAAAGGTGGCTAACGTTTGGTGTAGGGATGCACCGATACATCCAAATCGGCCGATGTTCCCCCTATTTACTGCCATTGGCACATCGGCAAATAAGGTGACATCCACCGATAGCAGTTGCTGATGCTTTTGCTATTTTTTCCCGCGTTCCGTCATAACATCTGCTGCACCCGTAGCCCGTTTATATGAAAACAAACATTAACTAAAGAAAACTAAAACACATGTCGGCAGTGTGGGACTATTCCACTGTTTCACCCAGAGATCCTACATTAACTACATTATTCCAAAGTTTACAGTAACTTTGGAATAATGTAGATTAACTACATTATTCCAAAGTTTACAGTAATTTTGGAATAATGTAGATTAACTACATTATTCCAAAGTTTACAGTAACTTTGGAATAATGTAGATTAACTACATTATTCCAAAGTTTACAGTAACTTTGGAATAATGTAGATTAACTACATTATTCCAAAGTTTACAGTAACTTTGGAATAATGTAGATTAACTACATTATTCCAAAGTTTACAGTAACTTTGGATTAATAACACTGGAATAATAAACGGAGCGCTCTCTTTTCCTCTCTCCTGACAGCCCGTCCGTCTCATGCAGCTCGCTGATCCAGTAATGAGTGATCCGACAGTAAAGAGTAAATATATGTATAACTAGTTTAGGTAGACTCAGAGGGAGATAAAATAGCTAAGTGTGATAAGTCTTATTCTACACGTGTGTTTTGCTCCGCTCACCGGTCCCCTCACAGCGGGCAGAGCTGCAGGTGATCCGGGGAAGCTGCGTACTTTCTAAACAGCTTACTATGATGTTATAATAATGAACTTGCTCAGCCTTTGAAACTGAAACCATTTTGACAGACTTTTTTGTTTCCCCTGACAGAGAGTGGAATAACAACAGTGGAAACAAATGACATTAAAATATCGGGATCGGCCAAATTGTTATTCTTAAAATCGGCATCAGCCAAGAAATCTGGCATCGGTGCACCCCTAGTTTGGTGTGATGATGTTTAGTTTAGTTTCTTTTTCGGTCTTAATGACATTAATAAACTGCCGGTGACAAAACAGAAAAGTTGCAGAAAAACTACAGAAACAGTTTTTTGTAATTGAAAAGTTCTAGTTAGACACTTAGAACTTTCCCAATGGGGATATTATTTACATATTGTATGTTGTTGAGCAAAAAGTGTAAACCACTGACCTTATTTCAGGCCTCTAACCAAAAATAATTTCTAAAACCATTTGACCCGGAGACGAGGGACCCTAAGTTGTAATATGCTTACTAATTTCCAAATGTTAAGACTCTTTCCTATACCACTCTAGGACCTTGCTGCTGTAATTCAATCCTCTTTTAAAAGTAGAAGCAACCATCACCGCTCGATTTTTTTTGTAAAAAGCTCATTGAAAGTTGCCGACTTCATCATCCCTGTCCCTCCCCAGAGGGAGAGAGGTTGCAGGCAGTGGGCTGGTGCGCGGAGAGAGGTGGTTTAAGGTCAAGACTGGAGATGCTAGCACCAGAGAGCAGCACGTCACTTACGAGCCAAGATTATGAAGGGGAAAAAAAGGAAATAATGGTGGTATTGAGCAACATTTTAAAACCCTAATATACTACTCATTGATTTAGTTTCAACATCATAAATGATGTGATAATGTCATTGTCTGAGAGTGGGTTTAAAACAATGTAAATGGTCATAATTAGTCAGCATTTGCATACATTGCTTATCCACGCTTGTGATGTTGAAGCTATATGATGATACACTTTATCATGAAAAGTAAAATAAATAGTTGATTTCATTTAACACCTGCATAAATACCACCCATTCAGACTGCAAACTACTCCTCAGTGTTCCCAGGAAAGGTAAAGCTTTTGCCTTTTTGTCTGATATTGTGTCACAGCTGTGGAACTCTTTGCTTTGAGATTGCTCTAGGCATACAACATTGTCTTTTAAATCCTTCATCTAGAACCATCTCTGACACAAGGCATTTGTTATGCTTTAAACACTGAAACAATGTTTTTTTATAGCATATTCCAACCAATGTAAAGGCTTCTCCACTGTCTTCTCTCGAGCAGGTGTCAGTGCATTCAGCAGCTCATTAACTACCTGCAATTTTACTAAAGACTAAACACAATTGAGTCTTTTTTTTTTTCTTTTACTGAAAAGCATATTTGACAGTATCTTAAGGCACTGGCGTCACCAACAATCCACTGATCTTTAATTTATCAACTGAACAAGATTGCAGGTTGAGCAGTTGCCTAGCAACCACAGGTTTGTGTAGCAGTCACAGACAGTTCTCCGCTTGACCTGCGGAGCTGATGCGAGTGCAGCGATCAATTATACTTACTCACGCTTTATACAGCCGCTCAGAAAACTGGAAAGGCATCAGAAACCCAAGAGTGAATATCATAACGGTATGGTCCATTTCCTTATTATGTTCATTAGATTATTAGTGATAAAGGTCAATTATATATAATACTTATGCTTTTAACAGTTCTAGCATAGCTTTCAGCTCACCAACAGCACCGTGTTTAAAAAATATCATCCTGCAACAATTGTGCTTTGGTCCCCGAGACAGCATCCCAGGAGAACGAGAGGAGCCTGTAACCATGACTACCCTAGTGGGGATCTATGCAGTCGGATATCATGAATGTAGAGGTTGCCATGGTTGCACAATGAATGACTAACCCAGAGTAACAGGTGTAAATACGCCAGGTTACAATGAGGTTATTAATACAGAAGATAAAACTGCTCATAAAAAAGTAGTGTGACATCAGGCCAGTTATTTAACCTGCGATTAATCCAAAACTAATAAAGGGAGATTAATGAGCTGTTGAAAAGAGCAATATTGATTGCAGCTTAAAGTTTAATAGAAATATCGTCAGGAGATAGATAACGTTTAATGATTTTTAGGTGTTAAAGTACTGAAAGAACTGAAGAATGGACTGAAGAATGGTGTCTCTACTCTGACATGTTTACATGATTTAATGTTCAAAAAGCTCTTTATTTTTCTCATACTGTCTGAGCTGCAGCACCTCTTTTTCACCCTCTGTCTGAAACCAGAGCCCCGTCTGCTCTGATTGGTTAGCTGGCCGGCTCTGTTGTGATGGGTTTAACCACTTAGAGAAGTCCGGCCCCTTAGCTTATATTGTAAAATGTGCTGGAGCACTAGGGCTGTCAAGGAATATTCTAAATTCGAATATATATTGAATAGTTTTTAAAAACAGACATTCGAAGGTGAAAATTAATATTCGAATGTGGAAAACACACCCGCGGCAGCACGGCCTGAGGGGTTAGGGACAGGTCACAGGAGTCTCACTGTCTGGCACAGCGTCACTGCTGAAAGTTGACTTACGTGGAAGATGGCAGAAAGTGCAGAGCCCAACTCGACCGCAGCTGAGACAGTGATTTAAACCCCAAGAAATTTAAAAAGCCCCGTCTGGAAATACTTCGGATTTTGGTCGGTAGACGGTAAAATTGTGGAGCCTCGAGATAAAGTAGTATGCAAGCAAGCTACAGTTAGCTTATCATTCGACCACTAGCAACATGAGGTCACACCTTGATAATGTGCACCCAAATGAGCATGGCATAATATGTAGAACTCCAGCTAAACAGCCACGTCTCGACACATATTTTGCACCGCCCGCCACAAGCTCTGTGTTTGCAGCATGACAAGAGGCCTGCACGCAGAAAATAATTTTGTTCATATGTAAGGATGAGACAGATCAGTGTCGTTGATGGGACAGGCTTCAGGGAGTTCTGTCAAGAACTGCGGGCGAGAAAGAGAGAGAGAGAAAGAGTTTGTGCGAGCGAGAGTGAGGTCTGCGGTCTTGGCCATTAGTTAATTTACTTATTTTTGTGTAGGTAATATGTTGTCAAACATGTTTAAACTTAAATAAACTACCTATACAAGTAATTATTAGTTTGTCCTGTTATTGACGTTATGCGCATCATTGACATAATGCGCAAATACAGATATTCAAACATATCTTTTTTTTTAGAGGGAATATTGTTACTTAGTGTGTGGTAGAGAAACTCCCTCAGAAGGATCTTAGGGATTTTAGCCTTTGCAGTCCATTTACATACACTAAAGCCTTTATAACACACTACAGGAAACACACCCCCAAAAAGCATAATAAGGCGTCTTTAATACTTTTTAAAAACTCCTCAGAAATTCTACAAAATCCCAATCAAGCAATATTGTTCATAGTTAAATATCAAATTAAATGCAGTGAAATTATTCTACCATTTTCACAGAAAATGCAACACCTCACTTGGCAGCTAAAGCTATAAAAAGGGTGCTAATGTCATGTGTGAAAGCATTGATCTACAGCAGTGCCTAAAGGAGTGCAGAGGTGCTCAGACTGCACTGTTTGCACAGAAATCTTTAGCCTACAGCACGAGACACATCGGCTTATCTGTGAAGTGATGCAAAACCTTTTATACAGTAGCAGTACAACACATGCACAGCTGACTGCTGTCTGCTATTGTCACACAGTGGGAGAAGCCTTCAACAGTTTGGAGCTCAGAAGGGGCACACACATGTTGGCTAACAGTTGCGAATCTCAGATGTGTCATTGGACACTGCTCACTTTGTAATAAATCTAGATTCGGCTTTAAAAGCATTTCATAACTTTTAAAAGCTAATGATTCAAATAAGAAATATAAAAGTGTTGGTGCTGGGTTGTTTATTTCATTTTTAAAAAAGTATCCACTGATTTACAGACGTCTCTTTCCCAATGCAAGTCAATGGGAAAAAGTATTATGGGCCCAGTGACTAGTGCTGCATACCTGGACTCACACTCAGGTTCAGGTCCGGAGTCAAGTCCAGAGGACTTATAAGTCCGGACCTGAACCCATGGCTTGTGTGAGTAACTAAAGTGAACTTATTGTAAGCTAATTATCAATTGAAAATAAACTCATAATCAACTCAAATTCAAACTTGTCCTGTTTATTGTGTTCCCTGCTCTGTCCTTTGTGTCTACATTTCTCTACAAAGTACAAATGTAAAAAAAAAAGTTAAACACTTTTTGCCACTTAGTCTACAAATGACTTATGACATCAACTACAGTAAACTACTAGTGTACTACAAAGTTCAAACATTTATTTCATTTACCAAACTAAAGTAACCAAACCAAAAGCTCCCCGCACAAGAAAAGATGACGCTGAGTAAACGCCCTAGTCGGCTAGTCCCGATGCTGCTACTAGTATATCTTATAATATAATGCTAAGAATGCCAATTTTTACAAGCCTATTTTCCAAAAAGTATTGTTCAGCTTACCTCGATCGTTGTTATTTTGCTCGCCAAACATCGCCGCCATGGTGGCTGAGGCTGTGTGTGGAGTAGTTACTATTTTGTGGTTTCGCCTCAAGTGCCTTGCTATGTTTGATGTTCCCCCAGCGCACTTGATCACTTTCCCGCACAGGTCACATTTCTCAGTATCTAGCGGCAGTTTCGTCACATGAATGTCTAAGTCAATCACATCGCTAGTTTCCCTTGACGTCACACAGATCTCGCGAGCAGTTGCGATATTTTGCAGACTTGGTGATTTCAGTAATGGCCGCCATATCAGAAGCCGACACAATGTTTTTCGTCTTTTCTCAGCGCAAATTTCTCGATCTATGGAAGGTTTTAGATGGTTTAGAATAAAAAGGAGAGTATACGTAAGTGCCAGTTTTTTTGCAAGTCCAAGTACCGGTTCCCGACGTTACGGTTTTAACCGGACTTGAACCGAAACTTTTTACAAGTCCAGTACCGGTTCGGCGTACCGGTACGCAGCACTACCAGTGACGTCACACGGACTGATACAGAAGTTGTAGTACCTCTTTTGGGATTGGTCGAGACTGCTAAGCTAAAGGCACCTAATGTTTGATGTAATGATGTAAAGTAGTATAATCTAATCACTTGTTAGCGACCGCTGTTTTTATGGGCACTTTGTCATTCACAGATGAGGTTTTTATTGAGGTATTTTATGTGGCAGAAAAAAACATGAAAATCTTATGTTGTGTTAACCACTAACTTTATTTCAGGCATCCAACCCAAAACATGTTAAAAAAAACGGTGACCAGAGAGTTAGATGTGGGGAAATGCTTACTCATTTCTGGGTTTTAGGACTCATTCCTGCACCACTTACCGGCGCAAAACATCTTCAAAATAGTGATGATGCTATAAGATATATTGGATGAACACGCATTTAAATTAGGGAGTAGTATCAAATTGACAAATCCAGAGGTAGAACTACATTACTAGGACACAGCAGCATTTGGTTTTTCATCGTCAAATAAGTAAACCGTTTGGGAGAATTTTGGATTTGATGACAAATCTTTGCTAATAAGCGATCTGTAAATACTTTGCGCCCAGCCACCATCTGACTTAGCAAAGCACGGAACTGTAGCATTAACAAATGCGACTGGCTGACCGACACACACTGCAGCACTTTCACAAAACTTTAACCAACTATGGCAGGGGAAGGAAGTAGCTCTGCCCTGTGCCAGCACAGCATTTTGGATAACAATGGCTCTCCTCTGTAATTACACTGCAGTGTGAATGTCAAAGGGGAGCTGTGCTGGAGCAATAAGGTAGCATCGGGTGAATGTAAATACCATCATTTTACATTTGTGCATGCGTTTTCCTTTTTACATGACGTGTTTTTCTGCTGATGCCAGAATGTTATAGCTATGCTCCCAGGTAAATAATATGCAAGACTACATAGCATGGATTTCGTGTTGTTCATATACATTTCTATAGTAACAATGAAGGATAAAAGGAAGTTTTTTGCTTTTTACTATGTCAAACAATGTAAGTTTCCCCTAAAACAAGTGTCCTTGTTAGAAGAGAAGCATCATTACCTCTGGGATGGTCGGCATAGTCAGGTCTTTGGATGTCACCGGGCACGGGCCTCATGGGAGTCTATGACAGGGGCCAAGAAGAGGACATATGTTATAGAAAAGTCACATGAAAATCAAATCAAACTACAATTTCTAAGAAAATTATTCCTGTTTCTCTTATCACATGTTCCGTCCTGTTTTTGTAGAACACAGATGCAAGAAATAAATACAGTAAAATCCATGCTGATTTGGGATTTTTCATGGTTTCACGTGTATGGTTAGTAATTAATGTCAGGTTCAAAGCATGAAACCACACACTAAAAAAGGTGGACAATTATGTCGCGGTAAGGAAATCAAGATCTTGAAAATGTGTGTTAAAACATTAGAAACGGTCCTCTTCCCAGAAGCAGATCAGTTTACCACAAAGTGCAACTAGTTGGAGGCGAGGGTGGCATTGCTAATGCATGTATGCACTTGAGACTTCTTTCCATTTAATGAATCGCACATGGCAAAAGACGTGAAATAAATACGTTCTTTTTAACCGCAACTTACCAATGGGTAGTGAGGGTGTAGTTTTCCTGTGTAGCGGTAGCCCGGCCATGGGTCTGTGTTGATGTCATTCTCCACACAGTTCTTCTGCTCATTCTGGTTCTTGTCATCCTCTAACAAAACACAGGAGAAGGTATCTCAAGCATCTGGCACTATTGTGTTAATTCACAGTAAAGAGATAACAGCTGCTCTTTACGTGTTGTGCTTATTGAAACCCATGTATACGCTACAAGGTTCAACTGTAAAACCTCAACTTGCACATGTCACTTATTGTAAAAACAGAAAAGACAATGAACTGTAATACTTACTTGCTTTTTTATGCAGCAACTTGTGAGACACCCAGCTCCCTTTAAAACATTCCTGGGAATAAAAACACAGAAGAGACATTAAATGGGGATGTAAAATAGCTGATACAGTATGCAAAACCAATTCAACCTCAACAAACAGCGGTTTGCATTTTGTGGCAGATATTGCACTCTAGAACGTGCCCAAAGAAATTCACAAATCCACTCTAGCATTTATTGCAAAATCCAATGGAGTTTGTCCCTTTATTGGACAGCAGATAGAGACAGAAAATATTTATAGCATAGAAACAGACAAAAATGCAATCCCAGCTAAAAATTCTAGGTACACATACCATGGCACAACTGGCCTCCAACCTTACTATTTATAAAGCGTAATAGAACATTGCAGAACACTTCTGCAGAGAGAGCAATCTCTGTTTATTAATGTTTAACAATTTATTGGCAAACATGTCCAATATAATATCTGCAATAATAAGAAAGGAATCAAGAATCTTTATGGATATGATATAAATGTGATTTAGGCGATTTGCTACAAGCCTGCTTAGTATTTAAGTTAAATACAACTGTAGTTAAATCAGGTCTGACAGAAGTTTAAGGTCTCATACTGCTTAGACAAAATCCTGCTCAGCCGAACAGATCCAAAGGAAGTGTTGATGAGCTTCTGTTAAGCCATTTAGGGTATCAGCAGAGTATAATGTGTGGATAAAGAAACCCATCTTCAAATTGACAGTATAGTGAATGGGGTTTGGTCTAGGGGGGAAAAAGTACTAGGGTGAGGGTCAAACATCGTGACACTGACTTCTCTGCTACGCAACATTAAGTCTGTCACTTCTAATTTTTTGCAGTTCACTGCAAAATAATAACTATACATGTTTAATTCCTACGCACAATACAGTATCTCGTACAAATCACACTGTCAGCAAAAAAAAAAACACCCCACTAAACGCTTTTCATTTTAGCTCACTTTAGCTAATCATCCAATAGTTAGCTAGCTCCCTCGGCCTATAGTTAACATACGACTAAAGCATCAATTACAATCAATGACTGTATGTATTGACTGCAATTTGTATAGCATTTCACAGCCAAAGGGGAAACCAAAACGTAAAACAAATACGTTATTAGCGGTTAACGAAGCACCATGTGTACGTAGCTTGACAGTTAGCAGCCTCGTGATGACACAGAGGGCCTCGTTGTCACGCTACAGCGGACGTTTAAACTGGACAAGCCGAAAAAGCAGCAGTACCTGTGAACAGAAATAGGAACCTTGAATACCGAGCTTGATACATGTGGGACACTGGAGTTTAGCGTCCTCGCTGCAGCCCTCTGTCTCACACTCCCTTCTAGCTTCGGTGCTCGCCATGCCTTCGTCTGCAGGAGGGGTGGAGTCGCAGAGAGGCAGCCAGACAGCGCCGACACACAGCGCATGTCTGCGGCGGCCCGTCACGTTGCGCTGCCCGGTCCAATGAGACAGAAACTTTTCCAACAGAGATTTGTAAGATGGCGACCGCCGAACCGGTGAGCACTTTCTCTAAAGAACATATCAAAACGTTTCAGGGGCTTCTGGCCGTAATAGCAGGGCAAATTCACAGTTAAAGTGTATGTATAACTTTAAACATTAGTTTCCAAAAGTATATTGATAGTTGTTACAATGACACGTGCTGTTTGGAATAGTTTTCAAGTTTGTCTTCTGTGCCATGAGCGTATAAGAGGAACGCTTGTGTGTGTGGAGATCACCCTACTTTAAGGCTGACGTTACAGCTAACAGCCGTGCGGTTCACGTTAGCGAGCCAAACCGCGTTACATTTACGAATATATTTGCTATTACTTAAGATATCTGCAAAAGTCGATACCTGAGTCAAAATTATTCAAACAGGTATGATTATTTTTTAAATACAAGTTAATTCGGCGTGGAATATTTAGCCCCATTTAAAGTAAGAAATTATATTTTTGCAGCTAAAATTAAACTGTCAAACTTAGTTGACAGGGCTCCCTCTGACCTCTACTATGCAGCGTCGGCCACTTTGGTGGGTGAGGTTAATGTTAACTTGGCTAATGCTAAATGATGGAAAGCTAGAGGGGTAGTTTCAAAAGTTTCTTTGTTATTGAAATAAAACATGTGTTGAACGAAATGCAAACTGAATTCAAGACTGTCCAAATTGTTGGTTGTAGGTCATGCCATAGTGGATACTTTCTACAAAGTAAGCAAGTAACGTTAGCGTAATTTAACATGGCAGATGGAGCAGAGTTATATGAATGGAAATTGCGTGGTGTTCTTTTCGTTTATCAAACAAACATACGGGGATTAATTCCAGCCATAACTAAAACATCATATTAATACTTTGTGGGAATACTTCCCACTGAAAGTGTGCAATGTCAGCAGTACAGTTCACTTTAGTTAGCCAAACTAGCTCTTCGTTGCAGCGAAATGTGTAACAGATGTTCATATCGGGTTTCACTAGTAAATGCTGACGTCATGAGTTTAACAAAAATGTTTTTTTAAATATATATTTAAAATCTATTCAGGAGACTACAAATCCCTCTGAAGGATTTTTTAAATGTTGACTTGTATTTACGTGTAACAGCATTTAGTTGGACATGCCTTTTGTAATCAATAACTGGAAATAGAGTAGTTACATGTGACTGTGTTTGTCCAGTTAAACAGACACAGTGTAGTCATTTCCACTGAGAAATCCGAAGGCGTAGGCTACTTCCCATGAAATTCACCTTTACCAAACCTTTTTCTTTTAGGAAATTAACCCTAGTGCATCCCCTGCTGAAGAAGATGGAGCTGAGGAGGCAGGACCAGTGTTGCCAAGTGGACAGGAGTTAGTGAACCCAGAGGCCTACATCAAACACCCCCTCCAGAACAGGTTAGGCTCTGCATTTAAAATGAGATAGACACACGCGTATTAAGTATTTACGGAGGGTATACTGTCCAATAGTCACTCCCTGAACCATCAAATCAAAGAATCATCTAGTTCAAGTGCTACAGAACAAGCGCAAACAACATAATATTTAATTTTCTTTTGTATTCAAACCAAGCAAAAACATATAGAAATGTGCTGCTTTTCTCAACTTTGTATAATTGAAAGTCGCTAAGAACTGTTGATGTTTGAGGACATCACTGTGGGCTTGCAGAAGTTGTCATGGGAAGTTTTTTGATGTAAAATGAAAAAACAGTGGGTTAATCAATGAAATAATTGACTAATTAAATGTGAATACATGAATAATACATTCAGTCTTTAACATATTATGTATGCATGTACAGGGTTTTGATTGACAACGTGGGTCAGGATGTAATTTAAATGAACATGTTCTATTATTATTGTCTGTACACAGAGCTGAAAAACAAAATGTAAAATAAACATGAGGAAAAAAATCAGATTTCCCATGTATAAGTAAAGTTATATGAAAATAAATATGAAAGACTGTTTACATTTACATAATTTCTTTACATTTTGTTTGGTTTTAGCAACTTATTATATATGGATATGCCATATCATGATTATAATGTCGCTCCTACAGTTTCTGTGGGTGTCACAGACACTCTGTGATGGTCTGGTGACCTGTCTAGAGTTTGTCAATGTTTTCTTCTCCATCCTTACTCCGAAACATTCAGAGTCCTTCCTGTGCTGAATACAAATAAGCAACAATTGAATATTTTATATATATTTAAATTCCACTGGGATATTTAAGTCCAAAAAGGGTCAAATGGAAAAAACAATCCCACTTGAAAGCCAGCTAAAGAAAAAGTATGACCATTTGAAATGCATCAGTAGCATTATAACAGCTCAAATAACCCCAAATTGACCTTTTTAAATGAATTAAATTTGTTAGGATAGACATCATTAGGCTTTATGAATTCTACGTATTATTTCTTTATGGGTCATTTGTGCATGAGGATATCCAAGCACGCATTAGAAGGCAAAGAAAAACCCTGTAAAGATCCGCCTAATGGACTATACAGTATGAGCTGCCTCGCATTATAGCCCATAATCAAACATTTAAATATTTAACCAGACAAATAAGCTTACAAGGATACACAAATGTTCCTGTTTAATGGTCATATTTGCTCTATAACCGTTCCATTGTACTCGTACTGTGCCACTCAAGAGAATTACATTTGTTTTAGTTTTTCATTTTCTTGCATTTTTTTGGACTGGGGACTATTTTTATGGCTTTATAACCATAGTTTTCTTAAAGAACGTTCTGAGCTAAAAGAGGTTCCAACATCGGTCAAGTTTGACAAAGCGTTTGAAATTAATTGACCACTCATCACTGTGATGACATGATTTATAGAACAGTTTGTGTCACACGTTGCTTCAAAAGCTTTTGGTTACTTTTTGTTTACCTCGTGTTTAATGAGGGGCTTGTTACAATTATGCAAATTTCATTTCTGTTTTCACTTCAACAGCTGGTCCCTGTGGTTCTTCAAGAATGACAAGAGCAAAACATGGCAGGCCAACCTGCGGCTCATCTCCAAGTTCGACACAGTTGAAGATTTCTGGGCGTAAGGAGCTTTGAATCTCTTTTGACTGTTTTTATTTACTTCTGTTTGGTAACTTGACTGTATTCTGTGTTTGAAATACCGTTTTGTTAATGCTACACTTTCTTTATTTTAGTCTCTACAACCATATCCAGTTGTCAAGCAACCTCATGTCAGGCTGTGATTACTCCCTTTTTAAGGTACGTTTCATTTTTGTTCACCATGTACAGTGGGGCAAAAAAGTATTTAGTCAGCCACCAATTGTGCAAGTTCTCCCATTTAAAAAGATGAGAGAGGCCTGTAATTTTTATCATAGGTATACCTCAACTATGAGAGACAGAATGAGAAAAAAAAATCCAGAAAATCACATTGTCTGATTTTTAAAGAATTTATTTTCAAATGATTGTGGAAAATAAGTATTTGGTCAATAACAAAAGTTCATCTCAATACTTTGTTATATACCCTTTGTTGGCAATGACAGAGGTCAAACGTTTTCTGTAAGTCTTCACAAGGTTTTCACACACTGTTGCTGGTATTTTGGCCCATTCCTCCATGCAGATCTCCTCTAAAGCAGTGATGTTTTGGGGCTGTCGCTGGGCAACACGGACTTTCAACTCCCTCCAAAGATTTTCTATGGGGTTGAGATCTGGAGACTGGCTAGGCCACTCCAGGACCTTGAAATGCTTCTTACGAAGCCACTCCTTCGTTGCCCTGGCGGTGTGTTTGGGATCATTGTCATGCTGAAAGACCCAGCCACGCTTCATCTTCAGTGCCCTTGCTGATGGAAGGAGGTTTTCACTCAAAATCTCACGATACATGGCCCCATTCATTCTTTCCTTTACATGGATCAGTCGTCCTGGTCCCTTTGCAGAAAAACAGCCCCAAAGCATGATGTTTCCACCCCCATGCTTCACAGTAGGTATGGTGTTCTTTGGATGCAACTCTGCATTCTTTCTCCTCCAAACACGACGAGTTGAGTTTTTACCAAAAAGTTCTATTTTGGTTTCATCTGACCATATGACATTCTCCCAATCCTCTTCTGGATCATCCAAATGCCCTCTAGCAAACTTCAGACGGGCCTGGACATGTACTGGCTTAAGCAGGGGGACGCGTCTGGAACTGCAGGATTTAAGTCCCTGGCGGCGTAGTGTGTTGCTGATGGTAGCCTCTGTTACTTTGGTCCCAGCTCTCTGCAGGTCATTCACTAGGTCCCCCCATGTGGTTCTGGGATTTTTGCTCACCGTTCTTGTGATCATTTTGACCCCACGGGGTGAGATCTTGCGTGGAGCCCCAGAGCGAGGGAGATTAGCAGTGGTCTTGTATGTCTTCCATTTTCTAATAATTGCTCCCACAGTTGATTTCTTCACACCAAGCTGCTTACCTATTGCAGATTCAGTTTTCCCAGCCTGGTGCAGGTCTACAATTTTGTCTCTGGTCTCCTTTGACAGCTCTTTGGTCTTGGCCATAGTGGAGTTTGGAGTATGACTGTTTGAGGTTGTGGACAGGTGTCTTTTATACTGATAACGAGTTCAAAAAGGTGCCATTAATACAGGTAACGAGTGGAGGACAGAGGAGCCTCTTAAAGAAGAAGTTACAGGTCTGTGAGAGCCAGAAATCTTGCTTGTTTGTAGGTGACCAAATACTTATTTTACAGAGGAATTTACCAATTAATTCATTAAAAATCCTACAATGTGATTTCCTGGATTTTATTTTCTCATTCTGTCTCTCATAGTTGAGGTATACCTATGATAAAAATTACAGGCCTCTCTCATCTTTTTAAATGGGAGAACTTGCACAATTGGTGGCTGACTAAATACTTTTTTGCCCCACTGTATCTGAATAAGCAGAGATAGAGACGTTCTAATACAGATTAAAGGGGCCCTATTATGCTGTTTGGGGTTCTCCCTTTCCTGTAGTGTGTTATATAGGTTTGTGTGCATGTTAATAGTCTGCAAAGCTAAAATCCCAAAGTTCACTCCACAAGGCTTCTCTTTCACATAGTGACATCACTATCTGACAATTGCGCTTCTTCTTGCTAGTGCTCCAACTTATTCAACATGATAGGCGAAGGTGCGGGACATCTGTAAGCATTTGACCAATCACAACGGAGCCAGCCAGCTAACCAATCAGAGCAGACTGGGCTCTGGTTTCAGACAGAGGGTGAAAAGAGAAAAAAATTAAGAGCTTTCTGAACATTAAAGCATGTGAACATGTCACAGTAGAGGCGCAATATACAAATATGAACCTGAAAATATGCACAATATGTCCTTTTTAAAGTATACTTTACATTCAAAATATTTGTAGATGCCTTAACCCTCTCTTGTACTTAGTTACTTAACATTTCACACCAGTGTCTGCATTGCATTCAGCGAAGTAGAGAGGAGTTTTTTCTCTCTATTCCTTCTCAGTGAAACTAAAAGAACCATAGAGACCACACTTGCATAATTGGAAATATGTTGCAAGCTAACCAACAACATTTGTTCATTTCAAATTGACATCCTTGCGAGAATAGTTTCATTAAAACATGGAATAAAAATGTCCTATTAGTCCTATTACCAGTCCACCAAAAATAAAAAAACAAGATTGTAACATCAACAATATGTCAATTTGACTAAATATATTTAGATATTTTCTATGGATTCCAAACTGTTGACTAGGCATTGCAAAGAAATAAATATATGAACAATCAATATATAAATAGCAACAGTACATCCATTGAGTATCTCAAGAATACACAACAAAAACTGAATGTGTTAGAATAAACTTTAATAGCCCAATTTACTACTAGAGAATAACCCACAAAGGATACATTATACAAGTCTGCAAAGTTTTAAATAAAAATAAAAATGCAGAGAGAAAAACCTAGCGAAAAATTAAAGGAAACATTACTTGAAAAAATGATATTCATCTTCATTACTGGAGTGTAGACACGATCTTCTCTCCGCCTCAAACTCCGTTATTATTTAGTTTACTAGTTAAATTGCCACCACTAATTATACCGTGTGAGACATCATAATAAATGCATCATAACTGCAGTTTATAATCAGTGTGCTCTTATTGGAATCTTTCTATGATCACCTCTGGCGAACACTACCTTATATTCACGGCAGGGGAGTTCGTTTATCATAATGTGTATCATTTTGATTTTTAATCTTAGAAAATGTCGCTTTTTCATTCTGGGTGAGTCAGACTGTTAGGCAGAAATTCATCCTTGGAAAATCAAAAATATTTAACCAATCCTGGACACTTTTTCCTTTTAGTATTCAACCTGCAATCACACTTTAAGAGTTTCTGTTGGGATTATTAAAGAGTTAGTGCTGAGATCATGCTGAAACCTCACTGAAAAGGTTGTTTTGAAGTTTTGCTGCAGTGGCTTGGGATGTGTATTGACAATTTGAACCTTCGCTGCAGGATGGAATTGAACCCATGTGGGAAGACGAGAGGAACAAGCGTGGCGGGCGCTGGCTCATCACCCTCAACAAGCAGCAGAGGAGATTAGACCTGGACCGCTTCTGGCTGGAAACTGTACGTTTGCTTTATCCGTGATGCTATTACTCATGTCTTGGGCCTCTAGTATGTGTTACCTGCAAACCACTCCATCATTACATCCTGTCATACCTGCATTGAGCCACAGATCTAGGAACTATATACTGTGGCCTTGACTTTATGCTGAGCTGATGACTAACTATAGCAGCTGGAAATTGGCCTGCTTGCTGCTAAGTCTGCAGTCCACACAGTGTTGGCTCTAAAGGTCACTGACAGTGATACAGATGTCTAGAAGGGCAGGACCTGCCAGTTTTGCATACGGCACTGATTTTACCTCTTTTTACCACTGGTGTTTCTGGGCTGAAAGAGGTCTCGTTGTTTCTTAATGACACTCAAATTGTATAAAGCTTTAACTGACATGTTTTGATGTTTTTCTCAACAGTTGCTTAGAGTTCTAACACGAGTGGTGCAGTGATGACGTGTTATTGTAGGCCTACAAAGTCTACAAAAAAAGTAGGGATTTTTACATTGGATTCTGGAATACTGCTGGGAAAAAAAGGATCTGTGGCCCCCACACATTTATGGTACTTTCACGTTTAGTTCAGCGGGATAATCTCAGAATATTGAAACCACTTTTATGATTTTTGAAGCGTAAATGCAACCGCCAGAAGTAAAAAGCTAACATAATCAACGTTCGCTAAAGTTCGATGTGATTACATGTAGTAGTCTCATTTAGACACTTGTTAGCAATTGCTGTTTTTATGACACAAAGTGGTATTTACTGATTTATTTTATGTCGTCGAACAAAACAAGAACATCTCTTCAGCTTGTGTTAACAACAGACCTTATTTCAGTCAACTAACCAAAAACAGTTACATTTGAGAACTGGTTGTGGAAACATTTTAACTCATTTACAGATTTTGGTATCTAATCCTAAATTAAGCCTATAAACGAACAACATCGAATTCACATGAATTCACGTTACAACCGCTAAGCTAATAGAGGCTACTTTTATATCATCGTACAAAACATGAAAAATTCTTAAGCCTCTGTTAACCACAGACATCATTTCGGGCATCTAACCAAAAAACATTGATTTCAAGACAAGGGAACAGAAGTGGTAAAATGCTTACCCATTTCCAGGTTTTAAGACTCATTCCTGTACCACTCTGTTAGATGGATTTAGTGATTGTGAGAAATGCTTGATTAGATTAGAAAAGAGTGACGAGTATATGATATAAGCTTCCTGCCTCAATGGCAGACTGCGAGGCAGACGGTGTAACATTTGTCTACCAGTCCATGCAATATCTTGAGAGAAATAAACATGAGAATTACAAATCTTAAAAGAAACATGGGGAAATGTGTGAGGCATACAATGATTTCTGTTAAAATAGTTACAATGTGTTACTTGTTGTGTTTGCGTGGTTTATATTTAGCTAAATATTTCCTACAATTCTATAAGTTTGTACTTTTTCATCACAAAAACTTTTTTAGAAACGCATTTGTGAGGGAAATGTTACTCCCCGACTGAACTTAAAAAATGAATTACAGGAAATGGCAGCAAAAGCTTTCTTGTAGATGTCATGAAGGTGACACGGCTAACATTACCCAGGTCCATGCTCCTTTTATGAGAAATTGGAGGAGTTGAAGTCAAATCGAAGGTGGGATTTTTACTTTTGTGACAGTAGCTTTTTTTCCCTATCCTCAAACCAGCTCCTGTGCTTAGTCGGAGAGGCCTTTGACGACCACAGCGATCAAGTCTGCGGAGCCGTGGTCAACATCCGCACAAAAGGAGATAAACTCGCCGTATGGACAGCAGACTACGAGAACCGCGAGGCTGTGACACACATAGGGTGAGACGGGTCTGCAGTATCCAAGTATTTACGGTCATAACAAAAGCTGATGGCCTCCTCCACATCCTCTAACTGTGTCATTTACCGTCAACAGGCGGGTTTACAAGGAGCGCTTGGGGATTCCCATGAAGATGACGATCGGCTACCAATCTCACGCAGACACAGCTACCAAAAGCGGTTCAACCACCAAGAACAAATTTGTGGTTTGAAAACGTGCCCGTTTCCTTTTCTTGTCTTATTTGTTGTTGGTTCATATGTTTACTTTGCTGCAAAGACTCTGCGGAATGCAATCTGGAAGAAAGAAAAATCCTATGTGCCAAATGTTTCCATATAATACCCAGGACTTGAACACTTGTAAAAACACACAGAAGAACATGAATCTTATCAAAACACTAACATTAAGAGGTATTAATAGTGAATGAGATTTAGAGTGCTGCAAACTCTAATAAAGAACATCAGTTTTTTTTCTTTATTGACAGGGAATCCTGAAATGCAAGGGAAACGAGTACATTTCTCTCCCTTTTACTACAGCAGTGTTGGTTGCTGTAATCCTTAATGCCATTAAAGCCTTTTAATTTATTATTAATTCGCCTGCATATGATTAGATTGTTAGACCTTTGTTTTATGCTTTTATTTTTCCTTGAACTGTTGCACGTAATCAACCTTTTAAAAGAAGTATTTCATGACTCATATTCATTTTGTGTGTTAATATAATTAAAACATTGGTTTTGCAATTACTAGTTGTTCCATTGTGTGATTTTTGCAACCTGTAAATGGTAATGAGCTCTCTGACTTTGTATCATGTTGCTGAGGAAGTTTGTGGAAGACCATCAAAATGTAACCTTTCCATCTACTTGTTTTATTATTATCTTATATATTTCCTTATAGTCCACATTTACACTGTAGACAATACTCAAGGAGACTGAATAGAGTAGTGTGGGTATGATTTCTGTGTGGAGCGTGTTGTGAGCAGGATAATCTCCACATATTAACTTATATAATGGTTAATGCTTAAATGCTATCACAAAAAGTAGAAAGCTAACGTTATAAACAAACTACATGACGGTCACATGACCTCCCGTCACCACCACTAAGCTGAAACAGCTAATGTTCAACATGAGGACTTTCAGTAATGTCATTTATTACCTTGATAGCAACCTCTGTTTTTAAAGTCACAGAAGTTTCGGACATTCACGAGTGAGGTATAAATGAGTATAAACTGACGTATTTTATATCAGAACAAAAATGCTTCTAGGCTCTAAACAAACTACATCATGAGCACATGGCTAAGGTGGCTAAGCTTGATGTTACGAGGTTTAGTTGTCTGATTTAATCACTTGTTAGAAAACAAAGGTACTAACGTATTAAAGTTTGGATACGAGTGGCTTATCAACTTACATATTAACATTACCCTATGTCAAATAATAAAAAGTTGAAATCTTTTCAGCCTGTGGTAACCAGCGAACTAGTTGTTGAAAAATAATTTCTGGATAGTGGGCCTTACTCTTAATCAGATATTTAGCCTATGAATGAACTGTGTATGTGATAAATGATCACATACACATGACTTCTCGTGCAGTTAACCGCTAAGCTAATGGCAGCTAACTTGATGCTTGATGACTTTAGTACTCTTAATTATTCACTTGTTGGCAATCACCGTTTATACGACAGAGAAAGCCTCAGCCTCAGAAAGTCACAAGTAAGGATTTTTCATAGCTTTAGCTTGTGTAAACCTAATTTCTCATGTCAGGCATTTAACCAAAAACATGTTGAAGAAGGGTTTATTGTTTGGCTTTTTCAACATTTCAATTTTCAGATTGAATATCAGGGAAAACAGGGAAGTCCCTTCCTCAGCTTCCAAATAGCTCAGGATTCAGCGTTCAAGTGCCATAATCCAAACCTTCCCATCTCCATCTCATCATCTCAAGACCTCTTCAAATGTCAGTCTAAAAAGAACCCTGAAAGAAAAGGTTACTTTGGGCAACATTGGCCTCCTTTCTCAGTTCATTGCCACCTTTAAAAATGTCACTACATCGTGACAAATGCCATCACAACCTCAAGCATCGGCATTCTTTAAGCTAGGAGGCACAAGCATCTCCAACTAGAGCCTTGTTGATGTGATGAAGCGTTAAGTGACTGCCGAAGCTTCATTAGGTTTCTGTGGAAGTTATGGAATGCTTGTGCTAGTACCCTTTAAAGGCCAGCTGATCTATCATGTAAGATCCTTGGCAAGCATGCATCAGAATGATAAACAGTGAGGGAATTCATGTTTATAGCTCCTTCAGAGCTGATATAGCAACAAAGTAAAAGTGTATAAAGTTGGTAATTAATAGTGCATTATACTCTACATTATTATTTCATCATATTAATTTATTTATTAGGTAATGCAATCTAATACACAGGCCTTTCAACACTGAGAAAACTGAAACGCTGAGTTTAATAATAATTAAATGTGTCAACACATGCACGCAGTGTTGGTTGCTGTAATCCTTAATGCCATTAAAGCCTTTTAATTTATTATTAATTCGCCTGCATATGATTAGATTGCCTTTCCAAGAACCAGCACCTTATCGTGGTGGAGAGGTTTGTGTGCCCCGATGAACCTGGGGGCTGTGTTGTCTGGAACCTGGTGTTCCTGGTAGGGTCTCCCATGGCAAATTGGTCTCAGGTAAGGGGCCAGACTAAGATTGGTTCAAAAAGACTTCATGAATGAACACACTTGGAAGCGAGGATACCCGGCCCGGAGGAAGCCCGGGGTCCCCTTCTGGAGCCAGGCCCAGAAGGAGGACTCGTCAGCGAGCGTCTGGTGGCCGGGCTTGCCACGGAGCCCGGCCGGGCACAGCCCGAAAAAGCAACGTGGGCAACACCTCCGCTTCTCCGTCCCGCGGGCCCACCACCTATGGGAAACAACGATGGGGTCGGGTGCGCTGCCAGAAGGGTGGCAGTGAAAGCAGAGGGTCTCGACGGACCAGACTCAGGCGACAGAAGTTGGCTTTGGGGACGTGGAATGTCACCTCTCTGGGGGGGAAGGAGCCGGAGCTTGTGCGGGAGGTGGAGCGTTACCAGTTGGATCTGGTGGGGCTCACCTCTACGCACAGCGTCGGCTCTGGAACCTTACTTCTGGATAGAGGTTGGACTCTATTCTTCTCCGGAGTTGCCCAAGGTGTGAGGCGCCGAGCGGGTGTGGGGATACTCACAAGCCCCCGGTTGAGTGCCGCTTTGTTGGAGTTTACCCCAGTGGACGAGAGGGTCGCCTCCCTACGCCTGCGGGTCATGGGGGGGAAAACTCTGACTGTTGTGTGTGCTTATGCACCAAACAGCAGTTCAGAGTATTCGGCCTTCTTGGAGACCCTGAAAGAAGTCCTGTATGGGGCTCCTGAAGGGGACTCCTTAGTCTTGCTGGGAGACTTCAACGCACACGTGGGCAATGATGGAGACACTTGGAGGGGCGTGATTGGGAGGAACGGCCCCCCTGATCTGAACCGGAGTGGTGGTTTGTTACTGGACTTCTGTGCTAGTCATGGATTGGCCATAACAAACACCATGTTCGAACATAAGGATGCTCATAAGTGTACGTGGTACCAGAGCACCCTAGGCAGAAGGTCCATGATCGATTTTGTAATCGTATCATCGGACCTGAGGCCGCATGTTTTGGACACTCGGGTGAAGAGAGGGGCGGAGTTGTCAACTGATCACCATCTGGTGGTGAGTTGGGTCGAGTGGCGGGGGAAGCCTCTGGACAGACCTGGTAAGCCCAAACGTGTAGTGCGGGTGAACTGGGAACGTCTGGAGGAGTCCCATGTCCAGGAAGCCTTCAACTCACACCTCCGGCGGAGCTTTTCAGGCATCCCTGTGGAGGCTGGGGACATTGAACCAGAGTGGGCGGTGTTCAAAGCTTCTATTGCCGAAGCTGCGGTGGGGAGCTGCGGTCTCAAGGTCTTAGGTGCCTCAAGGGGCGGTAACCCGCGAACCTCCTGGTGGACACCGGTGGTTAGGGAAGCCGTCCGACTGAAGAAGGAGGCCTTCCGGGATATGTTATCCCTGGGTACTCCTGACGCAGTTGCAAGGTATCGACAGGCCCGAAGGGCAGCAGCCTCAGCCGTGGCCGACGCAAAGCAGCGGGTGTGGGAGAAGTTCGGAGAAGCCATGGAGAAGGACTTTCGGTCGGCACCAAAGTTGTTCTGGAAAACCGTCCGGCACCTCAGGAGGGGGAAGCAGGGTACCATCCAAGCTGTGTACAGTAAGGATGGGGCGCTGTTGACCTCAACTGATAGTGTGTTAGGGCGGTGGAAGGAACACTTTGAGGAACTCCTGAATCCGACAACTCCGCACTCTATGTTAGAGGCAGAGCTGGAGTATGAAGGGGGATCAATTCCAATCTCACGGGGGGAAGTCACTGAGGTAGTTAAACAGCTCCACAGTGGCAAAGCCCCGGGGGTGGATGAGATCCGCCCAGAAATGCTGAAGGCTCTGGGTGTTGAGGGACTGTCATGGTTGACACGTCTCGTCAACATTGCGTGGAAGTCGGAAACAGTACCGAAGGAGTGGCAGACCGGGGTGGTGGTCAGGCCCGTCGCGTTCAGGTAGGCATGGTAGGCAATTGCCTAGGGCCCCCGAGTAGGAGGAGGCCCCCCAAAGACGACAGGTTAAGATTTTTTTTTTTTTTTTTTTTTTTTTTTTCAAAATTCAAAGAAAAGTCTGATACAAATGCAACATGAATCAAACAACATGCATACCAATAAGACAGGTCATGTATTCAACAGCAATGACGATTTTAAATAGCTTCATAATAATAAGCAGTCATCTGTATATGAAGGGCTCTGCTGCGACTGCGAGGGCAGCAACAGCGCCTCCCTAGAGCATGCGATGTCCGAAAAGCGCAACGACACATTGTAGTCGAAATACCCCAGCTCGAGGGGGCCCCCCTTTCCCATGCATTAGCGCGACAGCGTCAAGTGCAAGTGAAAAGTGAAAAATTAAAATGAAGCGAAATTATCTCTCCGGCAATCAAAAAAAGAAGAAGAAAAGGGAAGAGGAGCAGAAAAGAAAACAAGACACCGGTAAGTAGAATATACACAATCAACATGAAAATTGTGCCAGGCAGGGTATACCATATTTTGCTAGAGTAGCGAGGTTGTAACGACGACTAGCTAGGAACCAGTGGTTTGGCATGCTAGCATGCTAACCAAACTTAAACTGCTACCTTTGACTTCACTATAAGTTCATAACGTTATCAGCTGGCCAAATTGATCAACGATTAATTCCTCTTAATATCCTAAATAAACTTCACATATGTTTTCAGTCGTTAGAGCCTTGAGACAACCAGTGAAATAGTTATTCCTGTAGTAGCTAGCTATTTAATAGGAGATTAACATGGGAGTTTACAATAATTTTGCTAGAATACCATTGGGTTGATTTACTTACTTTATTTACATTTTAACGGTTAACATCCCGGCGCAGATCAGCCACATGAAGAAAACAGCCACTTTAGTGTCAATTAATCCTTTTCTAAACCTATTCTGCTGTTTGTTGTTGTTGGTCTCCATGATAGCTGTAAATACCACTGGACCACCGTTAAAAACTGTACCGATAGCTTTGAGCTTTTTCTATGGGACACAGACAGTACACAGACACACACAGACACACCACGGGTGCGGGGATGGCGCTGTTGCCACTCACAGAATTGATTTCAGGAAAACAGCTCGTCTTAGTGACTGTATTTCTGTTTTCAAACCAGTGAAAACGGGATTATTGTAAGATTTTATTATTATTATTTTTTTAACTTTTTTTTGGTGAAGCAGTGCTTCACCTGTAGTCGTATAGAAACCGCCACTAAACCGCCTAGTAGGAACTGTGTGTAATGCTTTTAATATCTATTTCACCACAATTATCAGACTGTAAAATGATAGGATTTCAAAAGCATTTGAAAAATAACCAAGCTAATCATACAGTACTTATTCTTTCTCCAAGGGGCATTGCTGAAATTTCTTCATCCCGCTCTACCAAGTGTTGTCTCTGGTGCTACTGAAGGTAACGTTCTTTTCTACCTATTATTAGTGCCTTCTATCAACACACTTGATGTTATCAAAATGACTTTACATTTTTCTAATTCAAGTCATAGTTGTGTGTATTCATTCCACTTGCCCACAGAGTCTTCTGGACATTTCAAATATGTGGGACATTCACTAATGTTAATGAATAACTGAGTTGTTGAGATCAATGCATGCAAAATGTGCAATATAAATAAAAAGAATATTATTTATGTATTTATTTATTTTTGCACCAGGGCCATCAACATCGTCTTCGTCACATGTTTATGAGGAGGAGCAAGTGGAAGACAACATTGCGGCGTCCACACCACTTCCCAGCAGTGGTTCAACAGAAGGTGCATTAAGCCGCACAATTTCAACTTATCACCTATCATAGTGACCCAAAGTTATAGCAGCATGTGCTGTGAAAGTGTATTAAAATGACCATTTGCTATAAAGCGTTACACAAGTAGATCACCATACCTTAAGCATTTAGTTGTCGTACTTCACACATGAAACTGTGCCATGAATTAATTTGTAATTACATATTTTTCAGCAGTGCCATCAACTCCATCACGACTTGAGGAGGAGCAAGTGGAAGCATCCACACCACTTCCCAGCAGTGGTTCAACAGAAGGTGCATTAAGCCGCACAATTTCAACTTATCACCTAACACCCATGTGCTATGAAAGTGTATTAAAATGACCCTTTCTTTTTAAAGCATTATACAAGTAGATCACCATTCCCTAGTTGCTGTACTTACCACATGGCAATTGTGCTATAAATTAATTTGCAACTATATGTTTTCAACAGTGCCATCAACTCCATCTCCACTTCATGAGGAGGACAAAGAGGAAGATGACATTGACATGGCAGAGACCACCCCACCATCCAGAACTGGGGTACCTGTAGGTATTGCAAGCACCACATTAAGTGATGACCCAGGATGTTGGCCCAGTGTCCTAACAAGCAGTATGCGCTGTGAAATAGTCAAAAAAGGACCTGTGCAAATCATGGACATTGAATTCCCGCAAAACTTAGACAATCCTCCTCGAAGATTCACCAAGGACAGTTACAAAAGAACCATGAAAAATGGTGAGAATATACATCGATCGTGGCTAGTGTATTCCATCCACACAGATGGAGTGTTCTGTTTCCCTTGTACTGTTTTCGGGAAGCGTGAGCGTGACAATGCCTTAACGACCTGTGGCTACGGTGGATGGAAGAACCTTTCCTATCGCCTAAAAAAACACGAGTGCACAAAGGTGCACTGTGACAATGTGAAAAAGTGGCACGACCTTCAGAGGAGACTGCAAACCAGTACACTGATTGATCAAAGACAGATGGAGTTGATGCAACTTGAAGTTGAACACTGGAAAGGCGTGATTCGGAGAGTGATTGCCATAGTTTCCCATCTGGCAGAACGCAACCAGGCTTTGAGAGGAACTACCAGTACCGTGTATGATCGCCACAATGGGAATTTTCTGGCTCAAGTGGAACTCCTAGCACAGTTTGATCCGGTAATGAATGAACACATCAGACGAATACAATGCAAAGAGACAAAGGTGCATTACCTGAGTGGAGTCATTCAGAACGAAATCATTCAGCTGGTCGGAGACAAAATCCTACAGGAGATTGCAAGAAGAGTGCACAAAGCAAAATACTTCTCCGTGATCATGGATTGCACTCCTGACATCAGCCACAAGGAACAACTTTCTGTTGTTCTCAGGATTGTCAACTGTGAAACACCTGTTTCTATTGCTGAGCATTTTTTGGGATTTGTACATGTTGAAGACACAACTGGTAAAGGGCTCAGTGAAATCCTGCTTGACCAGTTGGAGAAGCACAACCTCAGCATTTCAGATTGCCGTGGGCAGTCATACGACAATGGCAGCAATATGATGGGCCACAAACAGGGTGTGCAGGCAAGAATTTTAGAGCTGAACAACAAGGCGCTATGCATCCCATGCAGCAGTCACACACTAAATCTGGTTGTGTCAGATGCTGCCAAGTCTTCAGTGTTGTCCATGTCTTTTTTTGGTATGCTGCAACGACTGTACAACCTTTTCAGTTCCTCTGTGCACCGCTGGGCAATTTTGAAGCAGCATGTGAAGCAGCTCACCCTTAAGCCACTTTCAGGGACGAGATGGGAGGCCCGAATTGACAGTGTGAAGGTAGTGCGGTACCATCTACCTGAAATACTAGACGGACTGTCAGCACTGGAGACATATGCTACAGAGAAGGGGGACTCAGAGACCATGTCCTCAGCAAAAAGCTTACATGGTGAGCTTAAAACATGGTCCTTTCTTCTGTGCACAATAACCTGGTACAACGTTTTGTATCAGGTTAACCATATGAGCAAGCTCCTCCAGAGCCCGGATGTTTCAATGCAAACACTGAAAAAAGAAACCGAGGGAGTGACAGAGTACCTAGAAGATTTCAGGGAAAATGGACTCGCATCAAGCCAAACGGATGCAATGGAGATTGCAGAAGATCTGGAAATTGAGAGGAAATTGCCTGAGAAAAGGCAACGTAAAAAGAAAAGGCAGTTCCTTTACGAGAGTACAGATGAAACCCAATCGACCCCAGAAGAGGCCTTCAGAAGGGACTTCTTCCTGCCTTTGGTTGACACTGCCATCACCAGCCTAAAAGACAGATTTTCCAGACTGGAGGGGGTGTATGCCCTGTACGACTTCCTGTTCAGCATTGATATCATGAGGGCCACAATCAAGACTGGGAAATTGCATGAGAGATGCAGGAAAGTGGAACAAACCCTCCATGATATTGATGCAGACGACTTGGCATTGGAGATCAACTCTGCTGTCCACACCTTTCCAGATGAAGTATCCAGGTGCCCATTTAAAATGCTGGACTACATATACAGTGAGAAGCTGTTGGACCTGTACAGCAATTTAAGCATTGCACTGCGCCTACTTCTGACCCTTCCTGTCTCGGTTGCCTCCGGAGAGAGGAGCTTTTCATCTCTGAAGCGCATAAAGAATTACATGAGGTCAACTATGAGCCAAGAGAGGCTCTCTGGACTGGCACTCATGTCAATTGAGAGTGACGTCCGCAGGTCTTTGGACTTGGAGGGGATTGTGTCTGCATTTGCTGAGGCCAAGGGCCGCAAGCAGCAGTTTCAGTAGGAAATAAAAAAAATAATAAAGGCTACTTTTCAGTGTATGTTTGACCTCTTTTGTGATTAAAACGCACAGAATTGCGGAAAAATTTTTTTTAAAGGCCCCCAACAACTTCTTTGCCTAGGGCCCCCAAAATCCTAGAAACGGGCCTGGTGGTGGTTCCTCTCTTTAAAAAGGGGGATCAGAGGGTGTGTGCCAATTACAGAGGCATCACATTACTCAGCCTCCCCGGGAAAGTTTACTCTAAGGTGCTGGAAAGGAGGGTCCGGCCGATTGTCAAACCTCAGATTGAAGAGGAACAATGCGGTTTTCGTCCTGGTCGTGGAACGACGGACCAGCTTTTCACTCTCGCAAGGATCCTGGAGGGGGCCTGGGAGTACGCTCATCCGGTCTACATGTGCTTTGTGGATTTGGAGAAGGCGTATGACCGGGTTCCCAGGGAGATACTGTGGGAGGTGCTGCGGGAGTATGGGGTGAGGGGGTCTTTGCTTAGGGCCATCCAATCTCTGTACTCCCAAAGCGAGAGCTGTGTCCGGGTCCTCGGCAGCACGTCGGATCGTTTTCCGGTGAGGGTTGGCCTCCGCCAGGGCTGCGCTTTGTCACCAATCCTGTTTGTGATATTCATGGACAGGATTTCGAGGCGTAGTCGTGGGGGAGGGGGTTTGCAGTTTGGTGGGCTAAGGATTGCACCACTGCTTTTTGCAGATGATGTGGTCCTAATGGCTTCATCGGTCTGTGACCTTCAGCACTCACTGGATCGGTTCGCGGCCGAGTGTGAAGCGGCTGGGATGAGGATCAGCACCTCCAAATCTGAGGCCATGGTTCTCAGCAGGAAACCGATGGATTGTCCACTCCAGGTAGGGAATGAGGCCTTACCCCAAGTGAAGGAGTTCAAGTATCTCGGGGTCTTGTTCTCGAGTGAGGGAACAATGGAGCGTGAGATGGGCCGGAGAATCGGAGCAGCGGGAGCGGTACTGCAGTCGCTTTACCGCACCGTTGTGACGAAAAGAGAGCTGAGCCAGAAGGCAAAGCTCTCTGTCTACCGGGTCATCTTCGTTCCTACCCTCACCTATGGTCATGAAGGATGGGTCATGACCGAAGAACGAGATTGCGGATACAAGTGGCCGAAATGGGATTTCTCCGCAGGGTGGCTGGCATCTCCCTTAGGGATAAGGTGAGAAGTTCAGTCATCCGGGAGGGACTCGGAGTAGAACCGCTGCTCCTTCGCGTTGAAAGGAGCCAGTTGAGGTGGTTCGGGCACCTAGTGAGGATGCCACCTGGGCGCCTCCCTAGGGAGGTGTTCCAGGCACGTCCAGCTGGGAAGAGACCGAGGGGTAGACCTAGGACCAGGTGGAGGGATTATATCTCTTTACTGGCCTGGGAGCGCCTTGGAATCCCCCAGTCAGAGCTGGTTGATGTGGCCAGGGAAAGGAAAGTTTGGGGCTCTCTGCTGGAGCTGTTACCTCCGCGACCCTGACGGAAAAGCGGGAGAAGATGGATAGATGATTAGATTGTTAGACCTTTGTTTTCTGCTTTTAATATTTCCTTGAACTGTTGCACGTAATCAACCTTTTAAAAGAAGTATTTCATGAATATAAATAAAACATTGGTTTTGCATTTACTAGTTGTTCCATTGTGTGATACTTTTTTGCAACCTGTAAATGGTAAAGAGCTCTCTGACTTTCATCATGTTGCTGATACTTTGTAAATGTATTATGTCAACACATGTTCACATAACTCTACTAGATTAGTTTAAAGCAATAATATTAAGATGAACCTACTTAAAAGTTGTATGAAAGTAATTGCTTTCTATTGAACATATAAATGCTGAAAACGTTCTACTTTATTGTCATTTAGAGGCTATAGTTTGTGGTAAAGTTGAATTGTGTCACACCGAAGGAGCGTTATAGTACATGTTCTAATATAAATACAGTGGACACATATTCATTCCATGCATTTTCAATGCAATGATGTACTGCTTTTTATCATTATAATAAAAAATGACAATCATTCAGTGTATTATTTTGGCCATGTCCATGTTGTAGATTTTTCATCATTTTATACTACCGGTATAACTTTTTTTTCTGATATTTTGGAATTTATGTCGATTTTCCAGATTTTTCATCAAAACTATACTAATTCTTTACTGCTTTTAAACAAATATTAAACTATGTCACTCTCCTGTGCTGTTCCACAATGCTAAACAAGAAAAACATTAGAAATCAGAAGAGTAGAGTTGTAGTACAGGTGCATTCCCGAAGTGCAATTTTGAAGTTTGCAACTGAATTTAATTTTGCTACCATCATAAAAAATAAATGATGATTTGTCCACTGGAATAAATCTGTCCACCAACACAGGTGAATATCATATTTTCCCAGCTTTCTGTTGTGAATACTAATAAAATACCAAATGCCTCAGTCTGTGCAGACAGGTAAACACAAGGCCACTGACACGGTCACTTTATTAGATGGGGTTACATACTAACCTTGGCAGCAATGAATGCAATCAATGTGGTAAATTGAATTGAGCACAGTTTCTCGGTCTCCAGTCGGCGTCAGTTGCCACAGGCAGGACCTTCTTGTCTTCCAATCAGAGGCACTTATTGAAATCCCAGACCCCTGATTTTGCGATAACCAGTCAAATCCATCGGGCAGAAGGACATAATCCAGCAGGGGAAATATAAAATGAAGGCTAAAATCCAAATAGACTTACCGAAAGAAAATGTGTTGCTAAGGTAATCTGATTTAGAGCTATAACTCCGACCCGAATCCAGCAGAAAAGCACACAGAGCTTTAACCAAACATCATCACTGTGAAATATGTATCCAACTGACTTGTTTTAGTGCTGCTCAGGGGCATTTTGTCCAGACTCAAGGCAGGTTTTAATAGGTAATCATCTCACTGCTGTCCATCACTTTACACTGGAGGGAGCTGCAACCCCATTTAACTTTAAACCGGTGCTTGTAAGGCCAGTAGGCCGATAACAGGGGTGGATTTGTTGACAGCACAAGTCAACATCCTGTAGGCTTTTAATTTAAAAGGCAGTTATTTAGGTCCTCAGTGTTGTGTGGATTACATTGTGGTTTTTCTGTCTGCCTGGATTTTTTTCTATCTGGGGCTTTGATGGTGGCAGCTCACAATTCAAAGGAAACTAAATTAACGTAGGTGGCCGGGAAACCAGTGTTCCTTTGCTGAGATGAGAAGGGAATTTCAGATGATCAGCAAAAGCATAAAACATCAAGAATGATTTTTCTATGTGTTAGTAGGACTGGCAGAGTTGTGCTTCAACAGTGAAGAAATGTGTACCATGGTGTATGTCGTCAGCTAATTACATTGTGTGTTACCCCTACAACTAAAGTATCTGAACTGCATCCAGTGTTTTATCTGCTTAACGTTTTGTATATGGCTGATCAATTTCCCCAGGGTCCACTTGGATGCTCATTCCTCTCCCAGTAGTAAAGGGATCAATGGTGGGATTTGTTAACCCAGATTAAATGAATGGGGAAGGTAATCAGAGAGGAAGTAAGCCTATACTTGCGATCAAGAACGCTCGGATAACATTTAAAGCCCTGACACATATACATTACATACGTAGGAGGACCCATGAGACACGATCAATGTGATGACAAAGAACACAGCATTGCAATCTTAAGCAGTCATTGTACACATGGTGTGCTTTTAAAAGCATTGATCCAAACTCCCTGTACATTTGTCTGTATGTGCTGTATATAAAGCTCAACTCCTGACAGCCAATTATAAAGAAACACCATATTATCCCAGTTTAAGCTTCACATTGCTGGCTCCCAATGCAGCGTGGATTGATTTTTATCATTTTATTGATGCTTTAAGGATTTAAGGTTCTTCTTGGTTACCCTAGTTAATTCTCTTAAGTTTCAAACCTGAGGGAGCTTTACAGTGCCCTGGGTGACTTTCTAACTTTGCATTCTGCTTTAATGCACACTTGAAAAAATAAAGAAACTCCGAAAGCCTAAAATGTCAGTAACGAGCTTAGGAATTGTAAGATATTTTTGGAAATGTACTTATTTGTTCACTCCGGTTGGTTTAAAATATCAATACCATTCTGTCTGTTAAACATGCGGTTAAAGCTAGGGGACGTTAGCTTAGTAGCAATTTAGCATAATGATGACACGCGAGGACAAAACTGTATACTGGCTCTGTCAGAAGCTAACAATAACATTTTAAAAATGCAGTAATTAACCACTAACAACCTAATTTGTAAACAGCCAAAGTGTATATACATTTTTTGGTTAGCATGCTTCAAGACTTTGTGCTAGCCAACTCCTAGCTGTACCTCATTTTAAAAAGACAGATACAGTATAAGAGTGATGTCTTCTCTTTTTTCACAACAAATTGAGGAACTGTTATTTCAAAATGCCAGACTACTCCTTAAAGCCATTTGTTATATCCCATATCCTTTGGCATGGGTTAATCTTGTGACTTTTAGAATCTGACTTTTGCTCATTTAATTGTTGCTAAAAGACACTTTACCCTTTACTTGTTTTCTTCACTAATTGAAAAATTGACATTTAGTAGGCATTTTGGTAATTAACGCGGTGATTAGTTACTTCAGTGGTTGTCAATATTGTCTGTAGTGCCCACAGAAATGTTGGTTATCTATCTTACCAGGTTTTTAATTGCAGTTAGTTACAGCCACCAGGCTTTGCAGGTGTCAATTACACCCTCATTAGACCACAGGATGGAAAACGACTGCTTTGGAAAGAAAGTGAGGAACAAAATGTAGCTGTTTCCACTTTAAAAAAAAAGATCAGCTTGAAAATATTCAGTAAATAAAATGTCTGATTCAGTTGAGCTCTACATTTCCTAACCTTCAAAGGATGACGAGGTCACAGTTGCAAGGTCTGATGGAAACTGGAGATTAGTTAGCGTAGCCTTTTTGACGTTTTCACAGTGTTTGCAGTCGCAGTTATGTATTAAATTGCTTGGTAATAATAACCCCATTTGCACTCCCTGCTTCATTCATCTGTGACAAACGAGCTTGAGAGATTCTGTAGTCATATTCAATTTGTGTTCACATATTGAGGCGAATATTTTCCTTAAATTTAATTTCATACTATTCTGTTGTACTCACAATCCACTGGAAATGTTAAACATTGTGTTAATTAATACATTTAATTATGATCAAGATACATACTAAACAGGAGATTTACCAGTTGAAAAATCTACTTGTTGGTGACAGTGTTAAATGACTACAAACCTAGATTACTGTGCGGAGGAGGGTCTATACATTTTAATTAAAACCAAGTCCTAAGCGGCGTTAATCAGTTCATTTTGGCCATTTTGAAGCAGCATATCAATCTGAACATTGAAATTATAACCCCTTATAGTTGCTACGGCAAATGTGATAGCAAACAATGTTCTATTAACACCTCATAACACACCCCAACAAATTACACATTTACCTTAGGGGTTCTTCAATTTGTTAAAAATAATCAAGTCTGGATTGTTGTGAGTAAAGATCCCTACATCAGGCATGGACATAATATCATATCAGTCATTTATATCTCTTTTATATGCTGCTGACCAAAAGGCAGGCTAGGAACAAAGTTACACCAAGATTCTTTCCAGTCTGATTTTGAGAAATCAAGTTTGCAAGAGTTAGTGTAAGCAGATAAAACACTGGGGCCTTATTACCATAATTATTTCAGGAACAGGAAACACCAATAGATTTAGTTTTGTCACAGCAGACACGCAGGCCTTTAATAGTTAGGTACTGTTCACCAACATATAAAGACAGCATTGCAGTGGAAATTAATTCTGCTTTAAATTTGGACAAACGTTGAAATATAGAGAAAAGAACGCAGAGGACCACGACCAGAGCCCTGAAGTACTCCATATATTAGTAGTTTGATCTATTGCTGACATATTTATCAGTGCAGCAAAGTCTGTGTATCTTCACTTCTATTGTTTTTCTTTGTTTAACCATGGATTGGGAACGATTATCAATACATATAGTCACATACAGCGGAGTATCATCAGCATAGCAATGGCAATTCCATGTCTGCTTATAATTTGGCCAAAAGTGCCACAAGCTGATAGGAACTCCAGATTTAGCTGATTATTCCATGCATGCTTTTTATTATCATCAACCCATTTCACCTACACTTCCTAATTTGATCCATTGTTAATATAAACATATCAAACAGTTTTACTAATTACTAATAAGGAAAGCTAAAAATGTATCAGTTAAACATTCTTAACGTCATTGGTTCAAATTAAATTTCTACACCCTAGCACATGGTTGCTTTTTCCACTGGGGCCGGGATTGGAATACTGGAGTTTCCAGTTCATTATCCAATGCATTAAGGAAATAAATAAGCCAACATATATCTATATTTTTTTTTATGCAGACAGTGGACAGAAATATCTATAAAAACAAACATGAGCCTTCTCTTTCTGTAATTTTATTGACAGTTGTGATTTGATTGACATCCATTATTTCCTGTCGGAAGAAAACTTACATACACTTACATACTAACTTCAAAACACCCTTCTGTGACAATTAGCATATGGTGCATTGTGTTTACAGTTGATATTTATCAAAGAATTGGAACGCACTATCATCCCAGTAGGCTTAAAACAATAGGACAAACCCTCTGAGATTCATTTCAAAGAGTGATCCCTCCCTTGGAAAGTTGGTGCACAAGACATTACCATAAAATAAACAGAGAGAGTTGTGATACAAAAAAAAAGAGGAGATGATGTGACACTTCAATAATACTTCACTGTATGCATGCAATAAAAAGCGTGGAAAGCATATTATGTTGTCCCCAACAGCCTAGTGGATTATCCATCCTTGAGGCAGCTACTGCCCTATTAGGACTCCAGCTACATTACTGCTGCTTTAGTGGAAAAAGCATGGATGTCCTTCAAAACATGGTTTCTCTCCAGCACCAGTACCAGCAAGAGTGCACAAACTACATATTTAATATGAGTGTCCTCGAAGGGAAGCCCTAACCCCAACACAAGTGTAGTGTTATACTAAGCGCTGTTGGCGTTCGTTTGAATAGATATAAGTATTTATTCAAACCAACAGACATTTATTATACTTACATACATAATTATCTTTAATTAAGTCTATCGAGATATAGAGCCTATTCTAAACCATGTTTTCCACGTGTCTGATAAGAAAAGCCTTGTGCTTTCCAGTAAGTTACAGCCACAAGTGATTGATTACATTCTCATTTGTGTCTGCTGCTCTTTTTTAATGCCTCACTATTTTGCAGTCTGTTGATGCCTTTGTGCACTTGGCTTGCATTCATCCAACTGCTGCAGCCTCCAACAATTCAACGCCCACCTCGGAGACACTTGTCACTTCTTTGTGGTTGTTATCCCTCAGTAATTCTCCAAACAAGTGGATGATTTGTGCAAGAGTGGAGGAAGGATTGTGTTTTGTGAATTTAATGCGCACAATTGACTTTGCTTTTTTCTTTAACTGCTGCTCCAACGGTTCATACAGTGGAGAATTCTGCCTTGAGTTACATGACTTCAGCTGAAATGACACGAATTTGGGAGCTTAACTCAGGATAATGAACATTTAAAGTCATTATAAACACAGGTGCAATAGGGAAGCAATTCTTAACAAGGGTTCTATTTTCTTTTATGTTAATTTGAGTGTCTTGCTGTTCTATAAACAAATTTCCACTGAGCAAACAAAGCATTAAAAGCGTTAAATTTGACAGTTATCTCAAAATGATAACAACCCACTGCATATTTGATTCACATTAGGCTCAGTCTGTTCTCATGTCATTTCAATTACGACCTGTTTATAGCTGTGTGGTCTTGAATCCTCATCCTCTGATCACTGCCTGCATGTTCTCATTTAGCAGATACTGGTGGTACAATGAATTCATTACACGTCTTGATCACCCAGCCGCTTGCTATTACAGGCAGACACCGGGTTTCGCCGCTCTCTTCTGACCAATTTCGCTGGAACAATAATAAAGTGTTTAATACCATGCACTTCTTTCCCTATGGGCCCTAAGTATTAGATTGTGCAGTTGGTCTAAAATAACAAAAAGAGCTACAGGCAAATAAATGTAAGACAAATACTTATTCATTTAGAGTTTTTGCAAATTCTCCTATTAATAAAACACAGTTTAATGTTTGCGTTTTTGTATTTTGTCCCTGTATGGTATTTTGTACTAAGACAAACAAACACATATATAATATATCCATATCAAGTGGTTAGCTTAGCATAAAGCAGGAAGAATCAGCTAGCATTGCTCTGTCTATCCTGAGTACATCCCATCCTATCTAATGAGGACCAGTGACAACCCGGAGTCACGGCTGGTTGCCTAGCAACCTCACGGTCTAACGTCACCTGCTGGCTCCAGCATCATATTTATTGTTCAGACATCAGAGTGGTGTCCATGTTCGAATTCCATTGCTCTGCGAGAAAACGATCAAACTATTCTCTTGAAAACACCTTAACCACAATTGATTCCTGAAAGACAATTCATTTTTCATGTTTGAATTATTATTTGATTCATGATTCATAAGATGATGTATTAAAGATGAAAAAAAAGGATGAGCAGCAGGAGAAGTCACAACCTTGTGTATTACTATTTACCAAATGTACTTAATATTGGTTACCCCATTTATATACACCTTAACCATTTTCATGTATGATGCTACATAGTGATGCAGTGATAACCTTTGTTCTAGGCCCACCCGGGACTTAGCTCCCTCAACAACAATTGGATTTTTCCAACTGGATGTTGCTATATTGCAGAAAAGCTCTGTGGCCAACACACATTTAGGATAGTTAACATGTTTTTTTTTTTAGCATGACCTCTGTGATTTTGGAAGCATAAATGCCATTGCCAGAAGTAAAAAGCTAATGTTTTGCTAAAGGCGGACTTGTGTTGGGGTGATGAAATGTAATCGTCTCATTAGTCACTTAGGCAACCACTGTTTTTATGTATTTACTGACATGTTTTATGTTGTAGAAATAGATCGTAAAAATCTCGTAAGCTTGTGTTAACCTCAGACCTTATTTGAGTTATCTAACCAAAGTCACATTGTAAAAACGTTTGACTTTGAAGTGGTAAAATGCAAACTAATTTCCTGGTTTTACGACTAATTCCTTCCACCACCCTATAGGGGACCAGACCCGAAGAGCTCCTCTTATGATAATCTTTCCAATGACAAAACAGAAATCCTTTTTTTCAACCGTTCTAAAATGAACAATTACTTTCGAGTCTACAGCAATTACTAAATGTCAAGTAACATTTGACTTTTTGCCAAGGAATAAGCCAGACGTTTCTGTGTTGTGTATTCGCTGTGCAGCGTGACCTTTAAGCAGATTTCTGACTGCTCACAATGTGGATGAACAACCTGATTTAACCCCTCTAGCTGGACGTGCTGCTGTTTGTTTAAAGGCGAGCTGTCACACAACCTAGCATGCGAGGCCCTATGTTACCCCGCTGAGGTGCCTGATATCACAGAGGTAGGGACAGGCCTCTACGGACTTGTAGAGGGTATGACAGTTGTGTAGCTTTCTCACTTTTTGCCTCAATGCATACAGTTTGTGATGCGTAATGACAGATTGTGTCCACAAGAGAACGAAGGAATAAGCTAGTGAAGTTCTATCCATCGATATATAAGCACAGTCAAAGGAATTCATTGGTAAAATGGTAGCAAATAAATAATTTTTAAAAATGTTTTATTGATTTTGTTGGCCAATGTCATTTGGAAACATTTAAGAAACTTAATAAACCATTTACAGATTACTTTGTTTGTGATTAAATCATGTTAATAATTTAAACATTATATTTTTATTTAAGTAAATTAGTAGTGTTATTGCTTTTCTGAAAGAACTTGCTTATATCAATCTCTTAATTTTCCAACAAGGCTACATAAACACAGGAATGTATAATTGATGTTATAAAAACACTGTTAAAGAATTAGTGTGTAAAATGTTGGCTAAAAACTTTTTTTTAAACTATCCCTTTTTCCACTAGGACTCCAAACAAAAAGGAAATACAATAGGAATATAACAAAAAATATGTGCAGTACATCAGAATTTAAAAGTGGAAGAGCTGTGCAGTTTTAAAAGAGTTAGCATTGAGCAGAAATGTGCAGTAGATACAATAAAGGTGCAAGGCTCACATATGCATGTACTGCGTACACCATCATGACACAAACACTGTACATCCAGCGGCGTCCCAGGGCTCACTCAAGTCACAGAAGACCTTTGGGAAGATGAAGGTAGGACAGCATGATTGTTTTCTCAGAGGCCTTGGAGGTGAAACCAAATGGTGAGCCTTCTGTCTCTGTTGTTTCTGCCTGTCTGCACAACGTCTGCGTGAGTACAGGCGACATTTACAATGTTAGCCAGATGCCTGTGATCCTGAGGCTCCACGCCACCAGGCTCTGGGACAGTGGAAGCCTGTTCCGTTGAGAGGAGGGACCAACCTGCAGCCTGTCACTTTGTACCTTTGGATCTTTTTTAAATTATGTGTCTTTTGCTCTTAGGTTACACATCTTCAAACACTTATTACACAAGAATAAGTTCAACACTCATTAGATTTATTGTAAATATGATAATACATCTTAGTTAATTGTTTCGTTTTAAATTCTTCCATTTATTTGTTCTCACTGTGTCCTGATCAAGCCCCCTGGAAGAGTGCCGGATGTTGAAGCACATTTTTATAGTGGCCCAACGATTGAGCTATACCTTCATTTTAGTCAGTGACATCATTTTGCCAAAAAGGACTTTCGTATTGACATTTCCTTACATTGGGAAGGTGATGGCTGTATATCACGATTCAGTTTTTTGAGCTAAATCAACTACCCAGCACAATCACTTCAAAAGCTCTTGTTTAAATGATAAGTGTTCCCTCTCTTTTCATTTGACTGAGCAAAGAGTAGGAGATTTGAGGCGGGGCTCAAGTCTGTTTCTCCTAAAACATCAATGTTCCTGATCCTAGTTTTTATTTTAAAAAAGTCTCCTCCAAATATGTCTTTGTGTGTTTTCCCACCTTTTTGGATTGTCCTGGCCTTATTAGCTCCACCTGTTCCCAATTAGCCCTGCAACCACCTGCGTTTCCACCTCACCTCATTTGTTCTGCTTGTATTTAACCCCCAGTCTTTTTTCGATTCTACAGAAAAATAGTCCCACAGTGGGAAATGTACAGCTTTACAGTTAAGATAACATAAAAAGAGAAGACTTGCGTTAAATAAAAAGGTGAAAACACGTTAATAAAGCAAAAGGTGAATTTACATTGAGTTTGGTTCGGTTCTGTTTGCCTTGCATTTATCTGGATATATATTGATAAAATTCTGTTTGCTATCCTGCATTTGTGTCCACCCCAGCTCTGCTTTCTGTGACACCTTTACTCATTTCCCTGATAACAGTCTTGTAAAGAGACAGAATAAATCAAACTGAAATTGAATACCACTCATGTTAATTCAAGACAAATTCGATGATTGCAAAAGTGACTTTCTCTTCATAGGACATAATTACTCTCATCCAGACCTGGCAGAGAGCAAAGCTTATTTATGAAAGCGCTGTCAGTCTCAAATTAGGTTTATTGTCTCCTCATCCGACCTTTTGAGTTAGATTAGAAAAAATAAATAAAACACAATTGAAATGCCATGTACCCTATGTTTTAATCACTCGGGATATTAACACAGTGAAATAATATGTCCTGCCTATCAGTCTGAAATGTCAAAATGAAAGTTGCTTATATGTATAGCTTTGCCTCCATCATTATTTGCTGTCAGTCAATAAAGGATTATCTCAAATTTGGCAGGAGTCTGCCACTATGCAGACATGAGGGGAATACTAAGTATAATATTTGATTATTTATTGACTTACTTTCTTTGTTTCACTACTGCATTTATCTCAATAGTTCTGAGAATCCTGCTGTATCTTTACTTACAGTCTGATTTCCATTTTATACAGCAGGTAATAACAGAGTACACAATTTTAAATCTTACCTCCCACTAAATCAAATTTGTTGTCTTTGTATACATTGTCTTTTTACATTTTTATTTAAATAGTCTGATATAGAATGTATATTTTAATAAGATGAAAAATTATTGACATGTTTTTTTTCTTTATATGGAAAAACACTTGCCTGGTATTGAACTATTTATTGTGCAATCCTTATGAAAAGTAGTGCTTTCATTTGATTGTTTAAAAGTAAGTAGAAGTACATATAGTGTTGAATTATTGCTTTTCTTTTTTTGTTTATGTGTTATGCTATCTGTCTTACCTGCAAACTTGAGGGCGTAGGTTTTAATAAATATAATATATAATATAATAATACCATAAGGTTATAAGCTGTAGGTGGGATATTTAAACATGTGGACATTCAAAACAAAATGTAGTTGGATCATATGTTCTCCTTAGAATTGCGATATTAAAGGGGTATTAAGCTGGGGGATGTAGATACCCTCTCAACCAAGCAAGCAGCTCGGACAGGCAATACCAATGATGATATGCTTTGAGCTAAAGGCTAACATCAACTTGCTAACGTGCTCACAATGACACACAATCAATCAGTCAAAAAGTATTGTTTTTAACAAGAAACTTGGGTTTGGTGACAGTTTGACCATGTTAGAATAAAAAAAAGTAAAATTACACTATCATTAGAAGGTATAATATTTATCATGTTACCTAACCTTCGTTTAGCGCATTAGCATGCCGTCATTTACTAATTCACACTAAAGAACAGATTGGTAGGACCTTGGTTGTGCTATCATTTGGGGTGGCTTTGGCTCAGTAAAGTGGCCATCTAATGGTTGTTGATATAGATATTAGACTGATATTTAACCAAGGTGGTGCACCGATCAACGGACTGGGACTGTCACCAAGTGAACATCCTGCAAAAAAACTATATGTTTGAATAGACAAGAAAAAATGCGGCTACCAGAACCTAAGCAATTCAGAAAAAACTTCCTGTGATTTAAATTCCTCGACCCTTGAAGTCTTGCCTTGAGTTGTGAAAATAGGTCTAATGGAGGGATAAATTCCTCATATTGAACGTGATAGCTTTGTTTTTCCTTTTTTCTAGTGAGTTTTTTCAGTAATGTTCAATCTATCATAGTAAATATTTTACAGAGCCTCAAGTTTGTGTAATTAAAATGGTTTTACAATGTAAAAGACGAGATGAGGACATAAATCAAACTAGAGAGAAAATATTTGATGTTAGCATTATGAGTAATTGGGAGTGTAATGAGTTATGGAGCAATAAAAATTGTGAACAGCTACGGACATTTTAGGCTTTATATCTTCCTCTGCGTGGTTGCCATAGATGCCAGAGCTGTGTTTCTCTTTGGTCTCTGGTTCTGTCTTTACTGCTTCTATTTTGATCCTTCTCTCAGTCCAAAGTGTCAGGGGGTGCAGGTGGGGAGTAGCGAGCCAGTCTCTCACCACAGGGACAGCAGCGGTGTTAGGTTGTCTAGCAGGAACCCCATAGAGACATTAACCTATAGGTACATGCTAATGAAGACAGTGGAATCAATATTCCGGCCTTCCTCCCCCCAGACCCACATGTGTTTGTATTTCTGCACTTGTGAGGACCACCGACAACTACTTTTAGTCCTCAATCCCAAAACTGAAATGTAGAGCACAATCTTGATTGTTAAATAAATCATTTATTGTATTCTCTATTTTTGGGAACTCACTTTGCTTTCAACTGCCTTCAATACTTCAGATTCTTACCTTTTTTTTCAAAATGTTTGTAAAACCTATGTTAACAGGTTATTAATGTTGGGAATTTGTTCAACATTTTGGGAATACACTTTTTGTATTCCTTGCCAATTGTTATCATGTCAGTTAGCTTAAATTAAAGCAGTGGTTTGTATGATTGAGTGGCATCTAGTGGAGAGGTTGTAGATTGCAACACCCTTCCCGCCCCTATCAACTTTTGTTTCCTTCAGGTAACGTCAAAATGTGAATTGCACTCTTCATAGTCATTGTTGCAGTGATCAGTTGTAGGCTACTGTTAAAACATGGTGAAGATGCATGTCTGACTACGATTTTTTTGTTCTGTTTTGTCATGCTTTTCTTGTGTAGCATAAATGGAAAAAGCTACCACCTAGCTACTGTCTTTGTGTAAGCCTGTGTTGCATCATGAAAATAAATTATCCTCGAATCTGTGAAATCAGACCTGCTCTTATATGTAGATACAATACAGCTCACTCTCAGTTTAAGAAAACAAGATGATTCATAATTTCAGTTGATTATACACCAATGACAACACAATCATAAGTATTTGTTTTTAATTATTGCTAATATTTCATCCAAATCCTACACACTGGTCTTTTAGAATACTTGAAGAAGGAAGAAACAGCAAGCTTGGCTCACTCCAAGGTAAAAATAAAAATCAGCCTACTCACATCTCTCAAGCTTGCCAATTAACACCATTTTGTTAATCTCCCAAACGAGCCAGACATTGCAGCCTTCACATATTTTACACGTATATTACTTTTTAGTCTTTATGCCAAGCTATTTTAATCCTTTCCACTGAAAAAGACCTATATAATATGTCAAACCTATTGCCTCTATGGAGAATTTTTCTTATTTTTCAATGTCTTTGAGAGGGAATGTGGTCCTCATTAGTATAGAAAGGTAAGAAGACAAGCTGACACACACACACCTCATATCTTCATTATGCCACATGTGAGTAGGGGGTCCCCTGTGAGTCACAGTGTGAGGGAATGTCATAGAAGATTAAAATATGGGAAAGATGAATGGGTATGGTGTGGTGTGTATGGGGAACAAGGATAAAGGGAAAGATTGTGTTCAAGCTGATCTCAGAATAAAAGTTGAATACAGCAGAGTGAGAGAGAGAGAAGAAGTGATAAAAGGTGAAGTGAAAGGAGAAATAAAAGAGATCACACAGGCGCTCCTTTCTTTTCTGGGTGTCATGCTGTGAGCTGCTGTGAGCTGGTAATAGCAGACTGATTAACTCGGAAGACTGGATTCCCAGCATCCCAATTAGGCAAGCTACCCAGGATATGTAGTAGAACTTCCGTTGAAAACCTTCAGAATAAAACAACAAACACAAGGGATTTTTACAAAATCATTTCAGACATTTGGAAATAAATCAATGTATTCAGAGTTACACAAATATTTTTATAGATGTTTGTTTTGACACTTTATATATAGACAGTCAATTAAATTGTGCCCAGGAAACAGTGTTTGAGTGAAATGTGAGCCACGCATTGATCTGTTTTTAAAACCCAGATGCACTAATCTTGAAGTCAGCATGGTCCACCTCTGATGTAATGATTTATCTGTTTCAACACAAATTGATTGGAGGACTCATCACCGCTGGGTGTCTATGAGAAGCTTTTCAGGTGATGCTAATGTGACATTTGATCTAAATCCACTGTTCCCGTCTTTGTTGTCTTCTGGTGCTTTTCGTTTTTTCATTTTGGATTGACACAGGACATACCTGTCTCCCTTTAAATGTAAGTAACCAGACAAAACAACTGCATCCTCAATTACGTTTTTCATATAGAATCATATTTTCTCCTGGATTATAGTGATGTGTAAAATGAAAACATATTTTTGTACACATTTTATTTGTCCGGTATAAATAGCAGCACTTCGTCAAGCATTCAGTGAGCGTAACAATCGAGTTACAGGCTTAGGTTTGAAATATTATAACTTATAGGGGTGAAGGTTCTGTGTCCTTCCTTATGCAGGTCAGCAGACTGACTACAAACATGAATCTGTGAATCACTGAAGACAAATATTATATCAAATAAGTGTATCTAGGAAACTAAAAGATGTTTGGTTACAAAGTAAGGTAGTTTGTGGAACTTGCAGCAGATGTTTTAGTGAATTATATTTCTTGCAGTGGGTAGCAATTTGGTCGAATGTCCTGCTGGACAGAAGACCAATTATGACTTCAATACAAATAAATGAAAAGGTAAATGGTCATGTTGTCAGTAAGTAACTTGCCACCGTGACAATAGAGTGGTGCAGTAATGACATTTGTTGTAGGTTGTCCAGGGAGTCAGCATCGCAAGGGCTCCCTGAACAAAAAGCAATGGGATTTCCACATTGGATTTCGGTAAATTGCAGAAAATGAACTTTGTGGCAAACAATCATTTATGATACCTAAAACATTTTGTTCAGTAGGATAACCTCAACATATGCACACCACTTACAAATGCAATTGGAAGAAATAAATAGCTAAAGTAATGTTATAAACTAACTGCATCACGGCCCCATGGCTGCGTCATGGGCATTAAGATAGAGGCGGACTCGTGTCAGCGTGATGATGGACTGTAGTTTATTTAGTCACTTATTAGCAACTGCTGTTTTTATGACAAACAGAAGGTTCGGCCATACACCAGTGGAGTATTTGCTGACATCGAACAAAACAAAATCTTTTCAGCTTGGGTTAACCAAAGACCTTCTTTAATCTCGAAATGCATCTCCAACAAAAAATAAAAGTAAATAACAGTTAAATTACACTGTAGTAGATTTTGACAAGAAACACACAATGAATAGCAACTAAAAGACTGATTGGATTTGACTAAATATAGTTAGGACCCAGCTGGCTTACTAAGAACTAATAAACACCTCTAATTTTGACACTTGTTGCCATTTGTTTTTGTCACCTACTGCCAGCTGATGACCACTATTTACCAGCCGTGTCTCACCAGTATCCTTTGCTCTTTCCCAGCACCTTCAACTGTGCAATGGAACCCTCTCTCTGCTGACCTTCATCTGTACATCTCTGTTCTCTCCGCTGATTTACTATTAATGACTCCCTGAATCAATCCTCTGTTCTTCTTGTGTCTGCATTCTATAGAAATGGGCACAACATGTGATTGGTATTGTTACTTTAAAATCTCACTTTTCAGCAGCCCAATTTATCTTTTTTTCTATTTTAGCTTAAGAAAATCTTAATTTTGATCTGTAATTGGCTGTATTCGAATTATCTAAGGAATTAAAATGAGTGTTTCATCAAAAAGAAGACACATTCAGTTTTGAGTCTTTGGTTCATCTTTTGTTTTTACAATTTCTCTGTCCAATTAATTCATTTCTTCGGTGCGTCCATTCATTCCTCCACATGACAGCAGCAGGAGCGAGCCTGACTTGCAGCCATAATTAAGGATCAGTGGATGAGCAGAGTCCTGCAACCTTTTTTTTATATGATCCTCTATGCTAACATTTGCAGTGCATACCAATGACGTCAACCCCTTTCGTTATTTAACATTTTCATGTGTATTGAGGGGGCTTATCTGTTATTCTATTTCATGCTTTTACTCTGAAGGCAGATGCAGCCCAGTCCTCACAGCTGTTGCCTTGACGCACGCACCCCCGTCACCCCCCCCCCCCCCCCCCTTTCTGTCTCTCCCTCTCTCTCCGTGCTGATGCCTCTTTAAACCTAGAGCTGCCGCCAGGAAGGATGCTCTGCCTGCTTACTGGAAAGAAACCCAGATTTCTTTAGTAGAAAAACAACAGATTTTTTCACAAGAAGGTAGTTTTCGTGGAAGCCAGAGACCAACTCAGTGAGGGGATTGTGTGTTAAAGTGTGGGAGTGTGTGTCAGTTAGACCCTCGGACTCCCCCACTCAGTGATGTAAAACGTGAAGGTGGATTTTGGCATGTGGAGGAGCAGGTGAAAAGGTAAGCCTCATGACACTTCACTGAACACTCACAGCATGGAGCTACAAGCTGCTGCCAAGATTATTGAAAACCTTTCCTCGCACGACTCAATATTAACTGTTAAAAAAAAAGAGAAGATATGTACACTTGGTTTCATCAGCAGATAGGCGTAGTCATCTGGGAGTGAGGTGTGAAGATTTGGGGATAAATTCATGAACAAATGAATAAAGTTCCCCATGCGGTTTGTGATGAATGAGAATGGTTTGCTGTAGGTGTTGAAAATGTGGTGCATTCCCAGAGTGACTTTTGGGTGGATGACGACACTTCCCTCCCTCCCCCCACCTCCCCAACAATGTGGGATAAAAATGTAATCAATTAGCTGATTAAAAAAAGTGGCATTATGGGTGAACGGTTTGGTGAAGCCTGTGGATGTGACTACTTTTTTTTTAGTGCTGTAATGAGATTGCATGTGTAGCCTGGCCCGACACAATGACAGCAACACACTTCACAAGGTGGATAAAACCCTCCCCGAGAAGCACAGCGAGGGTGACACATGCACTGTGTGAAGTTGGCGGCTGGTACGCGGCTGTGAGTGGCCCTGCAGCAGAGCACCACAGTCCTTTTTCTGTACCCCCCAGAGTGGCCCTCTAAAAGCCTGTGGGTGGGGGGGATATAGTGTAGATATACTCTTTCATGAGGATGAGTGCTTGCAAAAAAAAAAACTTCTATCCTGACCTTAAGTATGAGAAACAGGACTGAATTATAAATGAGTTATGCTCCAGAGAAAGGGACTCGGTACTGTCTGACTTGGGCGGGCATTCATTGAGTAGCTATGGCATTGGCTACGGAAATTGCGTGCAAATTAAATCTTTTTGTTGTAATGGAGGAGCAGAGTTCAGGGGAAAAATTGCCAGGAATGCATTTGTAATCCAGGTCTAAAAATAACACAAAGGGGCGTTCAGGATCAACAGTTTGTCGAAGTGCGTCAAATCTCGTGTGCGTGAATATCAAAGTAAGTTTTCTTCGTGATAAATGCTCGTCGTTTTTTTTCTTTTCTGTCTGTAAGCAAGAGGGATGTTAATAGAGGAGAGATAGGATACAGGCGTCACCGCTGCAAGATAGAGAGAGCGTGTCTGCGAGAGAGTGTGTGAGGCGTTTCCATGGCAACATGTCAGGGGTGTGTTTGGTCCCCGGAGACGGTGAGGAAAGGAGGGGAGAAGAGAGATGAGAGGCGAGGAGAAAACTATCCCTCGTTAAGGGTGAGAGGGGGATGGGAAAGGAGATAATAGAGGGAAGAGGGAAAGGTGGGATTGTCTCCACCCCACCTCACCCTCCTATTGTTTTCTCCTTTCCAGTGTTCCTTCCCTTCTCTCACGCCACCGCCTCTGACAGAAGTAACTGTCATGGCTTTGTCGGTGTCATACGCGAGGCGTTCACGCTCATCATCAAGTCCATCAAAGTGTTTGAACTCGTCGTAGTCGATCATTCTGTCCGCTTTGGTTGACACTATTTTTTTTCACACTTCCTTGAGGTGTCTTTAGTGAGTCACACTGACCGTGACCAGAGTCTCCTCCTCCACATGTCAAACCTGTTCGTTTATCACTCATTTTCAAGAGACTTGCAACCATGTGGCTGCGCATCAGCCAGCTGGGTGCTTCTTTGCACTTTAATTTCCTTTTACATGGAGCCATTAATGTGGGGAAGCAATGCCAGTGTTTGGACTTTATTCATTCTTTTTTTTTTGTGCTGATTAGTGCTGATCTCCTATTGGCGTTGTTTGGACCTCCATGATCCGTGGCGATTAGCTTCCACCCAACACATCCATACCACACCCATAGCAAACTATAAAAAAAAAACACATTTCTGGTTAATAACCCAAGGGAATCGGAAATGTGAAAATGAAGGCAGGAACACTAAAGCTTTAAAAAACGATGTATCATTATAGTTAAAGGGCAATTGCCATGTGTTGCATCAACAAGTGTGACCTAAAGATCCATTTTTTACTGGATGTCATATTGAAAATACTTACCAATGATCATGTATTATATTTATATGAGGCTTTGACAAACAACCTCTTCTGTCGTTTATGTATGAGGTAGTATTGCTCTGATGGTATTCTAAAAAAAATGTGACTAAAAAAAGAAAAAAAAGGCAGTAATCTGATACGTGGTTCTTTGCCAAAATGGCTTAAAAATTAAAGACTATCTCAAAGGATCAATTTAAAACTCAAAGGTTTTTCTTAAATGATGCGTATATCTACTACTTAAGCATATTATGCTTTACTGCATTAAAAAAAATAATACGATTAAGTGCAGGACATTTCAGGTCTAATAATCCAAAGAAAAAGTCCACTTAAGCCAGATGCATGAATTGTGGCATGGACATAAAAACCTCTACCATGTATGATACATAAGCATCCTTTTTATATTCATCATTATTGTAAAAAGACAATTGCCACATGCTGAAGCAACAAGTGTGTTGTTTTAAGTTATGTATACCTACTATTTATACAAACTCGATAACGAAAGCCCTAGGCATACCACTCTCCTGCAGCTTCCTCCGAAGCTTGGAGGTGTGCTCTCCATCTCCGGTTTATTCGAAAGATCCAATATCGCTGGCAAACATTCTTCTAAGAACGGCAGAGAGAAGTTACCTTCAATTCCCTCTGGAAATCCAACAAGATGTTCACTTCCTTCGATTCTCCTGGTCGTCAAGTTGCGCCCTGATTTTAGCCTCGGCCTGGGTGTGACTGTTGGCAAGCACATCTGGGTCTTTGTGAAGCTTGGTTAGTGGAGGCGCTTTGGTGTTAGCCATGCTAACGTTAGCCGATACAGACTCCCGCTGTTTGTCTGCTTTCCTTCTTTCGTTCGTCTTTTTAGGTGGTCTTTGGAGGTTTTTTTCATGTATGTGTCTCAATGTTAATAGGGAGTTCAAAAACTAAAAGGCAGACCATAAAAGGTTATGTGATACTCTTAAAGTATTACGAGAGCTCTACAGCATGCTGCTGTTCATTTCGCCGCCATAACCGGAAGTCCAAGAAAGAAATTCAGAAATGTTATGCATACATTGTCAACTGCAATCAAATGTTACTTATTTGGCTCAATATCAGAAAAAGTACACATTTGCCTCAGGTTGGCTTTAAAATCTGCACGTGTTTTTCTTAAAGGTCCCATATTGTGGCCTGTTTTACTGATCATAGTTCCATTGTTGAGGTGTACTAGAATAGATGTGCATTATTCAATGTTCCAATATCACATTGGTTTTCTCATACAGCATCTCTGTATAGTATCTCTATTCACTCTCTGTCCTAACACCTTGTCGGAGCTCCTGCCCCCACTCCCTATGAGCCCAGTTTTCTCTGATTGGTCAGCTCGCCCACTCTGTTCTGATTGGTCAACAACAAGAGAGGCTCCGCCCCTGTCTAACAGAGCGCTGTCCTATCCTTCCCGTTAACTGAGCGTCAGTTTATGTACAATGACGGCGGTACAGCCATGTTTGAACCGGAGTCTGATGCTGAAAATGACACAAACCAACGTGATGGACCTGATCCACCGTCCCAAAGTAGACTGGAGCAGGCGGTTTCACAGTGGAAAGTTTTTATTTTGTATCGCTCTTACAGTTCAGATGTAATGTTAGAACTGAAACAAAGTGCAAGGTTTTTCAAGCTGTCGTCCGTGAAATGCCAGGCACACAGTACAGTGCTTCGAACCTTTGAAGGAACAGTGTTAAAAATAAATTTCAACCACTGACTTTTTCGTGATACTGCCTTCGGTAAGGCAAACAGATGACATTTCCCCTCACATTTCAGGGCACAGTACTTCCTTGACATTTCAGCCTTCCAACAGTAAATGGTTGGTTGGCAGAGGGTGTGCCTATTGGTCTATAGCTATGGGCGTGCCAATTTGCCGATTGGTCGCCAGATTTAGTGATGTCAATAGCCCCCGGAAGAAAAAAATGAAACAAGAAAAATCTACAACGAGGCGTTGGAGGGCAGCATAGACAGGTGTTTTCTGCTTTAGAGTTTTACTACAGGGTGTACTTTGAGGGTTTGTGACTTTGCAGACCGTTTATATGCAGAAAAAGCTACATAACAAGAAGGGACAGATTATAACCGGAAAAACATAATAGGGGACCTTTAAAGTGTGAGTGCAGAATGAGGTTTCTTAAAGAAATGCAAGCTGTATTGCTGAAGCCTGCTAAGTTGAGTCCACTGTGTTTAAGAGCAGCTGGTGCAAGATCATACTAGAAATAATTAATGATTAGCTGTCATTCTACCACTGCCTGTTTTATTGTGCCTGCTAAAGTAAGAAGGACAGAAAGTAGTTAATTAGGGGGTAAAATGATTTGTATTCAGACAAATTAAAGTTGTAATTGTGGGTGTCCTTAACACCTATTCTGCTTTTATTGCAAAATAAAAAGAACAGCGGGCAGCCTGGGCAGTGCCATAACTAAAGAAAAGACTAAAGCTTTTAATAGATTTAATAATTTTCTTTTGTGTATGTATTTTTCTTTATCCCAGATGTTTAGGATTTCTGCCAGCATATGAACATGCTTCTATTAGTCAGACTAAAATTGTATCATGCTGTTTTTCCTTATCATGTAATGATATGCTCAATAATATGGATCAGCAATGCAAAGCAAGTCTCTTCAGGTTTAGGCAAGGGGTGCCAAAACTTTTTTCGACCAATACTGAAACCCACTGGTGGGCCACTGGCCAAATGCAAATACCTATTGTATTTGAAAGTATTATGTAGATGCAAAATGTTTCCTTGCATAATCAAAAATAAAGGATCCTTAAAGTATTTGCGCCTAACAAAACAATAGAAGAAACAACTGTGTTATAATTTGTACATATTATTAAGATAATAATATACATTTTTTATATAAAATATAAAAGGTTTTCTGCTGGAGATATCTGGTGGACCAAAAAGGACCTTATAGGAACTTAACCCAAACACTGAATTATAAGCGATATAGTGCTTTAAATAAAGTGATCTGAATGGAAATGCTTTATAGATGGCATTAAGAACTCACTGACTGTGCTTCCCCAACAAAAGGCTGCGTGGGTTTTCTATGCAAGCCGAGCCCCCACGATGTGCGCGGGTTTTTGAAGCAAATTTTCAAAGTGGCCAGAAAATGGTAATACAATTAAAGTGTCCGTCCGTGTCATCATTGGGCCCAAAAGGACTTATTCTCATTGACTTACATTGTAAAAGAGACGTCTGTAAATCAGCGCAGAATTTGCTTTAACTATGTAAATCCTTTTAGAGCCCTAATTGAAATCATTGAAAACCGAATCCAGAGTCATTCACTCGATTCATTTGACTTAGCTGAGAGCAGTAGATCAGGGGCAGGGCTTAAGGAAAACTCAGATGTCCATGCTGATCCCATAAATGTTATTTTATCTACTGTTCGAGCATTTTTTCTCAAGTAGCCTTAATGACGGGAGGAAGTCAGGTGATGTAGTATACAGAACTAAAAAGTCTGCGTAGGAAGGAGGAACAGGTCAAACAAACACAATACCTTTTTCCGAAGAAACAAATTTAACATTGGCTTAGGTTAACTTGTGCCTTAATACACTAAACTTCACGTACATAACATACCTGAGTTACATAACAGCACTTTTCATTTGAACCGATGTGATCTTTTTCTTAATGTAACCAAGTCGTTTTCTTGCCTAAACCTTACAGAGCATGTTAACCAAATGTTTAAAACACAGTTCACCTGTCGCTTGTACGCTACTACGATCAAGTACTTAGTTATTTGAGTCTTTGACAAACAACCTCTTCTTTCGGTTGTGTATGATGAGGTTTTTCTTCAAGAGAATTCTCGCGCAAAATAATTACATTGTAGGTTAGTTTTAATGAACTGGTGTTTGAAGGGAGTGGCAGAGGAAGTGATTCACATATATGAATTAAGATAATCTCAACTAACACTAACGGAGCGGCAAAAATAGAAACACATGCATGCTTCATCATGGGAAAAAACGAGAACATACAGTTTGTGTAGCAGACTGTATGTTAATTTCTTTGAAATCCCCCTGCTCTTGTTCTGAATGCAGATTTGGCCTAAGTAACAGGACAGTGAAGGCAACACGATATGGGTTGTTACTGGAGACAATTTTTTTGGTTTGACAGGGAAGACAAGGCGAGTCTGTTGGGCCTTTACTCGACTGTGATTAGCATTGCAGATGTGGTTTTCTGTAGGCGTCAGATTCAACAAACTCAAGGTTCTCCCCCCCCCCCCCCCCCGTCTCCAGTGCATGATTAAAATGTAACAGTTATGCGTGGGTAATTCACAAGAGCAGAATTATGCTCCGACACTCACAAAGCCTATTTTTTGCTCAGGTATGTTGGACCTCCTCCTGCACATGCTCTCCTTTTCTTCCACTTGAACATAAATACACACAAGGGCTCGACCCACATGGTAGGTTTGTTTTTTTACATCGAAATCCAAAAATCGTCTCATACCTGCCAACAGCTTTTTATTTTCTGAAGGACAGCATTTATGTGAATTTTGTAGACACGAAGAATAAAGACAATAAATGCATGCATGGAAACTATTCTTTTTGTACAGGAGATCTGTTGAAACCTTTGAAATAGTCATATTTCTTCCCTCTAAATGTGGTCATAAGCAGTATAAACATAACAATAGTCGTAAAACCGACATACCCACCCATCATTATAATAATTATCATAACAAAAAAAACGCTTCCACGGTGATGCAATCTGTTGAAATGTCACAATCCATTCAATTCAGCTCATGGTCCTCGCGCCGGCATAGTATTGATCTGCTTTTAAAATAAATATGTGATCAATCAAATATCTATTGCTCTAGACAACAGAATGAAGCTGATTCTTAATGAAAGTCTGTAGTAGCTGGGTCATTTATCAGAAAACACACGCAGACAAACACACCCGTGCGAAATGAACATGGACAATGGTTAGTTTGTTGGTGCACAGATGGTATGATATCTAGCCGCTAAAGGAAGAGGCACACAGACGTATGTGTTGGATTGTAAAATATTTTTATGTTTTATTAAGTAAGCTGTGATAACTGCAATATTTAGATTGATTTATTGTAACCGCTTCTCTCACACATTTCTGCTTTAATAATAAATGGATTCCCATTAAAATGCCACATGGGACACGAGCACTGAGTCCATATTGCTCTGTACTGTCTTGACCCACTGCAATTACACATTGCATTAATAACTAATAAGGTTATTTGTTGCCATAATGTGGCTAATCTATATTCTGGGTTGTATCACAGCACATACTAGAGGAAAGTGCTTCTTTCTGTAAAAACCTTAGAGGTGCTAAAAGTCAAAATGCTTCAAAGTGTCTGCCACTCTGCTGCCTCATATAAAGATGCGGCCTCTGTGATGTCAACAGCAGATAATGGCTCACATCGTTCCCATTGAGAGGAAGAAAGCAACAGGCAGGTCTCTGGAGGACACACTTCTGCAAGAGATGCCAGTTCAATGGGGAAAAGGCTTTCAGCATGATGAAGTTCTCCTGTTGGCATGGGCTTCCCTGCCTCTAGTGTCATCACATACACGGAGGAAGGTTGACATTCTTCATAAGCCCATTTTAAAATTATTTAAGAGCACAGTCTGTAAAAGGAGCTGGCAACCTTTTTTTAAGTAGTACATTTATTAACACATAAGTGGAGTTTAGGGAATATATTGTACCCCTTCCGAAATACACTTGCTGAGCTTTTTTTGCAAGATTAAAAACCCAATTTCACCTTTTCACATCTTCAAAGTTAACTGAGGCCAGGAGTATTATGTTTTCCAGTTGTTTGTCTGCAAGTTTGTACGTCCGATTGTTGTGAACGCTAGGAAAGAATTTCTTCAAATTTGGGACAAATATCCACTTTGACTAAGGGACTGTTGGGTGTTTAAAGACCAACATTACTCTGACATTACAAAACATGCTTTTGGCCAAAACTCAATAATAAATCTATTTAGCTCATTTGGTGGTTCCTGCTGTAGCCAATTACTTTAGCTCAATCTGGAGACCAGTTCTCCTAACAGGATACATTGTAATCATATTGGCAATTATGCACCGTCAATATTTCTCTAGTACAAATGATTGTCCTTTCCCACTGACAGGATCACTTTAATAATATGTGTTTTTCAACATCATGACATAAATCTCCAGAGTATTACAAAAAAAATCTCGAAGTCTCGTTCTAAAACACCCAAGATAGGTTCTTGTTGCCAAAAGAATACATTGGAAACATGAGTGAGAGTTGGATTGTGACACTTAAATATGGATGAGGTCTAATCTTCTCGAGAGATGTTCAAGCACAGCGTTATCGTTTAATACAGAAACTATTTTACAATGTCCTGTTGCTATAAGTCACCTCAACAAAAAAAGCATGGGTTGAAAAATACCAAAGCAACCTTTTTTTTGTTTTTGTTCAGACAAATTTTGCATTAGCTACAAAGCTACTCGCTATGGCTAACAACGGCTTTCTGGTGGTGGTTGCATATGGTTAGCTAATCAAAAACATTTGCGAGATGCTAATGGGAAGCACCATAATGATTCTCAATTTACAGAAACTCCAAATCAGTTTTTACTTTTGCATACAATTTAACACCATTTCCTTTTAAAGTCAGGTTGACCAGGGGACACATTTCAGCACAAAAAATATCCTTCTCTAATTACGAAAGTATCTTGGTTAGTCTCAGTTATCCAATTCCCTATTAAACCTACATTGTAATTAAAAAATGATAGACTAATTCAGCTTTGAAAATTATGTTTTTTAACATCTAACAGATGTCACAAATGACCCTGGTTGAGTTTATAGTTGCCATATTGTATGGCAAAAATTCAAACCTTGTATAAAGCCAGACAAAATAGGATTATATTCTGCATGATATTTGTGTTCAAATGGAACAGACAGATTATTGTGGAAACAGACAGCCGAGGTGAGGAATTAAATGTGACATAAGCGAGGAGGCAGATTTGATATCAGAATGTCAGAGTACCTGCCTGCCCTCCCCCCTATCTGTTTCCCATTTGGTATTTCATTCATTTCAACAGTGAGGCCCGTAACCCTGCACCTCCAGGAGTTCCACCTGTATCTGGCCTGTAGTCTATCATTAGCTCCCTCTGATCTCTCCCTTGCTGCCTCCCTCCCTCTCTGCTACAGCTAATTTACTTTAGTCACAAATACAGTAAAATAATAGAAAGGCATAAGAGGGAAATATATTACGCATTGTTCAGGGGATAGCAGTGAGAGCCCTGAGGGGTTTATGAAACTAAAACATAAGGAGACCAAAATGAGCAGTGGAAGGTTATAAAGACCTTTCTGAATTGGATAATAGAGCGGAAACGATGCCAAGAGTCAACAGGGAGGCATTTCAGAATGCCATTTAAAGTGCACGAAAGGCAGAGCATAAAATAAAATGAATCTGATACAGAAATTGAAAGTGAGAGCTGTGGTAGGTTAGCAGGGAACATGATATAAAGAATATGCTTTGACAGAATAATGTAAGGACAAATTACATATTTTTCTGTCTTGAAGCCGCAGCTATAGTGAAAATGAATACAAATGACTACAAGGCTATGTTTAGTTGTTTAGACTAAAATTAGATGATTGTTGGATTCCAATGTGTTGCAGCAGCAATTAAGTCAAATTACCACCCCTCCCTATATAAGCATTCAATTGCCCTGTGAAACCGTATAAATGTTAACTAAACATTTGTTTCCTGGCCCTACCACAGGGAAATAAATTCCACCAGGTGATAGACAAACACAAATTATCCCTATTTCCTGACATTGTATCTGGGGTAATAAAAACATCTGCTGATTGCCTGTCATGTATGATAGAAGGGAAGATATGGCCTGCTGTTTCACACGGACAAATATTGTTTCAATCTAAGATGGTCAATATCGCTGTATTCACCTCTGTGACAGCATGCAGGATGGCTTAGCTTGCAAGCTCAAATATAAAGCAATGAGTGCCGATACAAACAGGTTGTTTGCTCAGGCAGCGACCAGAACAGGAGGTAACACCTGCTATACTTTTACTTACTTTACTGTCAATGCAATTTGTCCAGCGAGCTTTAATCTTAATGTATTAACCCCTGTACCATTATAAAGCACTTAAAAGAACACAATGGCCAACAGTGTAGCACCAGGCCTGCGTGCTTCCAGTTGTGGAGCCTGTGGCCTCTCAGCTGTGCTGTTGTGTGGACGCCAGTGCTCTGTCATCCTCTGTCTGAAAGCACACTCCTTGCCGTGGGGCCATGTGGCTGGTTGACGGCCAAAGCCACAGCTTCAGATCCTTTTTTTAGGATGACAACATCAGCCCCATTATAGCTGTGTCCTTCCTCGCTGCTGCTACACTGAGCATCTGAACCAGAGGTAGAGTGATGCCTTTCAATCAGGGTTTTTGAATTGTTATGTTTTATTTTAGAGTTAGATTGAAATATATAGTAACAGCATATGTTGTGTTGCATGGTATATTGTATTTTGTGTATTTCCGTCTCATTTCAAGGGTTTCACTAGCAGGGCATTTAATACTAACCCTTGGGCAGTGGTTGTCAACATGTTAATAGCAACACACAATGTATTACATAGCTAACCATGTCATCACTTTTCACAGTGCAAACCACGTGCTACAATGCTAATCAGGTGTAACAATGCATACCAAGTGTAACAACATTAACCATGTTATGCAACGCTATTCTAACCCTTGTCATTTACCTTTGCTCTAAAACTGCAACCGTTTCGCAATGCTCATCACCTCTTTAATGCTAAGGTTGTGTTTCAACGCTAACCACGTTTCTCAGCGCTAACTACGTGTTACAGTGCCAACCATGTGCTTCAATGCCAACTGTGGTGGAAACTTCTGAAGCAATGGAGACGAAACTCAGAAAGACACGGGGAGAGCAGGAACTTGATGGCAAACACTGTTGGGTTTATTCAGAGTTCCGGCCGAAGAATTGACAAGACATTTACTGTAGACACAAGTTGCCACAGCGGTTGCCAAACCAATTCTGAAGAACTGTACGACAATACAAGGTTTTAACAAGTTCATTGTGTATAATCAAGATTCCTCGTCAGCGAGACTAGACAAATATGGACCCTGAATCTAAGAAGAGTTTTCGTCCATGGAAAAGAATGTGCGCCAGGGAATCTACGTTCCAGATAAGAAGGGCTTCTAGACAGCCCTGAACAATAACTATCTCATGGTAGCTTATGCTCAGTCATAGACTGGGATCAACAATGCGCCCTAACTGCCCCTCTTTAAGGGAGATAACAGCACTCCAAGGCCGAAAGACCTATGCCTTGGGAACGCAGACAGAGGATGGAGAAAATGATGAGCCGTCTCGAAGTTTTACTACCTAAGTCAAAAATTCCGTAACACCAACCACGTATTACAATGCTCCATGTTTCACAACACTAACCTAGTTTTACATATTACAACTTCAACTACACTAACTATGCGCTAAACAGGTGACACCGCGCTAACTATATTACAATGCAAGATTTTACAGCCCTAACCTTGTGTTACAATACTATCAGCTTAAAAATACTACAAAGGAGGCTGGGGGTGTCTGCCTAAGTTGCGAAATAGGGTGAGGATTGATGAGATTGCTTATTAGACATTGCTTATTTACCCTATAACTTAATGGCATAATACATATAAATGTATGTATAGACAGAGATCTTAAGTACATCCAAATGTCCTCTACCGGTTATTGTGAAAAGTCTTTTACTGCAGAGACACTCAAAGCTATACATTTGTGATTGATTTTAGGTGATGGTGTAACTTTTGAACAGCCAAGAGGTGTTTGAATAAAGTGTGATTGCTGTAGAAAAGTTGCACTGATGTAAGTTGTTTGCCTGAATAAATCACAGATTCTGGAGACAGCCACAAATTAGTTTTCGTCAATCATTTTTAACTTAATCTGACTGTGCAGAAGAAGTGACAATAAGGCAAAAGGGAGGGGGAGGAAGGGGCGGTTAAAGTAATTTCATTTCAATTCCATTCACTTCCATCGTATTGCTGAGATAAATCTAAACAGCAGAAATCTCGAAGCATTATCAAATAAAACGTAACTGTATCAGAGCCGTGGTTAGAGTTCTTTTTTGGGAGAATATTTGGACAGATAAGGGTTAGGGGTAGGGTTAGGGGTAGGTAACAACACGAGGCAGTAGAGGCATGGTGTACTTACACTTGATCACGCTTTTATATCACAGTAAGAGAAGTTGGAAGTCAGCAAAAACATTTTCAGGTGGGTGTTCAAATATAAAAACAGAAAATAAATCAATGTAAGTACCTAATTGGCACCATCATAAAAAATATATATTTTCACATTTATTTATTTATTATTATTGATTTTAACCAAACCCATGCTAACAGCTGAACATAAAAATAAAAAGTAAAAAGAGACCATCTTGAGATCCTCCAGCTGGGACAAAATATCGGGCCAGGGGTGTAAAGCCCCTTTGCCTCCCTTGCACAAAACCATACCCATCGTTGAACGGACTCCTTATTATTTAATTCAATCCAGGCTATTCCTTTTACACCCCAATAACAACGGATTGAAACTGAAATGAAAATAAGCTAAATCAACAATATCCAAATGAAATATTGAATTATAAGAACAAATCTGACATCCGCATCATTGAAAATAAAGAGTAAATAGGGAATCTAATCTTTGCAAAAGGGATGTTGTTACATTAACATTAGAATGCTAAAATGACTGAATTTATACAAAAACAACTTGCTTGAGTGCAGCTTGAAGGCAAGCTTCCCAAATGTTAGGTGATTATATGCTTGTTTGCCAAAATAAGAGCATTTGCTGTAATGCCGTAAGATTCTTGCAATCCAGCTGGCAAACACACTGGGAGGAATTAAAGCGTCTGACTGTAGAAAGCTGCACTAAGAGCACAGAATGTTTGGTGGGAGCCAGATTCTGTAGAAAGAACATTGCAGAGCAATCTCATTGTCACACTTTGGAGACTGTAAACGCACAGAGGACTGGGACAGTGACAATTTGACATGAGAACACCGTGAATGTGTTGCATTTTTGCTAATCTTGCATAAATGTGCAAGCAGTCCTTCTCAGCTGTGTCTGGTTTTAATTAGCATAGCCGTGTTGGAAATGGATCCACTGCAGAATAAACTGTCCCTTATTTTGCGAGCTGTTAATGGGACAGAATGCTGCTCTCACAGAAACACACAGCTCCTGCTTCAGGACTCTGAGAAATAGAGCGGATGAGCTGCAAGGTGTTATGTCGCACAGGCAAGTATTACTCAGTAGTATTGCATATAAACGTTTATTCAGAGACACGTACGTCAGGGAACTAACACAGAAAAGGTTTCAGGTTTTTTGCCAGGTGTTTATATGTCTGGACAAATGGTTAGTTGTGAGCAAAAAAAGGTTGATTTTTAAGATGGTCAGATGATGCGTTGCAAAGTGACCGTTGGCAAAATGGTCTCTTCTGTCATTCATTTAGCTATCTATTTCTATCTATCTATTCCTTTTTATGCATCTTATTCTTCTTTTTTATCTTGCTGTCTTTGTGCTGCTGTAAGAACTGAATTTCTCCTCTTGCTATGCATAAATGTCTTACTTAGCTTTTTCTATGTTGCTGCTCAAAGGGTTTTATTGAGTGGTACAATAACCGTATTGCCTTTTATCCCTCTGATATTTATATATCTTGGCTTGGATCTCAAAGAAGATAAAAGCTAGTCAAGGCTGTTTTTACATTTCAGATTGATTCTAGGTGAAGGTTTTACTCAGGAACAGCTAAAAGGTTCTTTTATAATTGTCATACAAGAATGGATTGATTTCAGTTCTGACACCTGGACACCTGTGAATATGTATGGTTTCGCTAACATTATTCTAATTACACAAGTTCCCAAGTTTTGTTTGAATTTTCACAAATGTAAATGACTGTGAACGAAAAGGACTATTAGAAGATTCAATTGTGTTCCTTCCAAAAAATGTCCACCTTTTATGCTCTTCCAGACTATACATAACAATCCACGGCTCCTGTCCTCCCAATTTCGTATGGAGTAATCATCCAACATTTTCTATAAATCCCCTGTGCATATGTATGGCATTTAAATTCATTGTGACCGTCACCATCTGTCTGTTTCCTGTTTTATTTAGAAATATCTTGTCTCCCTGTGTTTACTTCCTGTTTCTGTGTTTTCTCTCCTGTTTGATTTCCTAATTCTGTTCACCCGGTGTCTGTGTGTTTTTCCTTCCCTCCCAAGCTGTGTCTTGATTAGTCGTGCATCTATTTAAGTTCTGTTAGTTGTCAGATCCTTGATGTCATTTGGGAAGTCTTTTATGTTAAAATATTTTTTGTTGAACATATGTACATTCTGCAAATCATGACTGTGACACTGTATGGATTTGTCACTTATGGTTGTATATACATTTAATAGCCCTATAGCAGAATAATTGCTATCCATAAATAGTACCAAAATAAATTAGGCTGGATATGATGAGATCAAATGTATAACTCTAAGCCTTCATAAGAGAATAAAGCGAAGTACAGAATTAATTCTAAAACTAAATGCTGACACAAGCAACCTCATAAACTGAAAATATTATTTGGGTTTCTGTTGGCTCTTTCTCTCCTTAGTTTGGAGACAGTAATTAGTGGAATAATGATTTCTGGAGTATTTTACAATTCTGTTCCTTCACTTCAATTTCCCAAGTCAGATTTCTCATGAGATGTTTGCCTCTAGTTCACCCTTAGACATGTGCAATGTTGCATAAAACGCCATTATTCTGGAGTATAGAATACATTTGTTGCTTCATACCAAGTCTGGACAATTAAAGATTTACTTTACTTTACACATCTGTAGCCCAACAGATGTTTTTCTCTAAATAAAAATACTCCTTTTGGTTTAGAGAAGGCACAAAATGATGCGGATTAAACCACAGTCATGTAGCCGGTACATCATTTGATCATACACAACCTAGTTTTTGTAGTTTTTTTGTCTAAATACAACATTCGTTAGCCCTTCCCGAAAGGAATTTGCCATTATCCTTGTCTCTCCAGTTAGATATTCTTCATCCGCAGTTGTTCGTTATTTTTTTTCCCATTTTGTACTAGCGGCTTTATGCTCTATTCGAACATCAGACATTCCAAGATGTTGGACTAGAAAGCTGGCAGGGTTAATGTCCTGTACAAATAATTTGGAGATTGACATTTGCTGTATTACCGTTACTTTGAGTAATGTCGACATTTCAGACTTATCTCGGGTTTAAGCATGTGTTCATTTCGCAGATTGGGACATGATCATATAAATTCTATGAGGGATGGACAAAAATAGTCGACTTCCTTGTTATTAAAATGATAGTGTGACTTAATTGCATTGAGGTGTACAAACTCAAATTTGTAATGGAACAAAACAAATCTGGGTTGTACACTCATCCAAACTGATCGAGTAGGACATGGCTTATTGAGCGACAAAAGCACAGGAAATTAATAAGGCAATTTGTTGTCGATTACTCTCTGTAAAGAAAGAATACTATTTCTGCGAGCAACTAAGTGGTTGTAAGGTTTCCGGCCATTTATCAGTTTTAATGGGTCATTAAAGGAGAGGGAGCTTGCAGGATGCACTCAGGTTGCCAAGACATGTGCTAAGTGCACTCAGCATTCCCACATGGACCCCCATCAGCGGGCTATGCCATATTTGGACAATAACTTGGAACGCCGCTCATGTCTACAAAATCAATATTTCTTCATGCGTTATTTACATGCTCTTTTTATCGTCTTTGGCTTCGATTTCTTGCTTTCCAAAAAAACCTGAAAGAATTTTGGGGAAAACAAGCATGAATATGGTCTCAATGATTCCAGTGCTACTTACTTTGGGAAAAAGCAAATATAAAGATGATTGTGTCTGTCCTGAAGATGTTGCAGAATGAAACTAGCAATCAAATGCAGAGCTTGTGACTGTAAAAGGTAAAAATGCCATCAAAGTACCTCATCTTAATGTGAATATGAATTTCAGATATTCTTTCGTGTTGGTAAATATAACATATGGTTGTAACTGGATAACAGTTTCATTATATTAAGGCGTGCCACAGCAAAACAACTGAAACAAATCCTGACAAAAATGTTACTTTTTTTGTATTTTGTAAGGAAAGGCACACCCAAAATTCCACTGCACAGTAAACCTTCATCTTGCCTGTGACCTTTGCAGCGATCTGACTTGGGCCCAATGAAAAATAAAAAGACAGGACTATAAACGTATAAAGGGCCAGATGTGAAATATTACTAGAGAAAGGTGGTATCAATTTGTTAGTAATGTCTCTGGTACCCGGAGCAGCTGCCACCATTTACTCTGTGCTGTGTGTTCCGTTGATAGAAAATAGATGAGGTGCTAATGGGTGCGTGCCACCAGTAGTTCTCCATCCTGTGTAAAACCCGGTCATGGCTACAGAGGCCACTTTGTCCTCAGCTTCTCTGTATTGATTTCCTGGCAAATATTTTTTTTTCTTGAATGGTACAATTTGTAAGATTCTGAATGTTGGGACAGCTTAGCCGCTGCATATAGACAGAGACAATATGTAGCTTCACTTTGCCAAAAAAGGAGTCAGGGCTGAGTTATTTCATGTGCTACTTTTTTAGCTGGAGGGATTTTTAAACTAGCTTCCCCAAGAGGTTTGCCTTTTAGGATACCAGTGGTTCTGAAGACTACATGAGGGAAACACTGTTTAAATCTATAATAGGTGCTCCGTACAAACCACACTTCCTTCCAGCACAGGCAGCATGAACTCATCATTCTGCAGTGATAGATTTTCCTCTTCTCACTTGGTCACAAAGTGGATATCAGACTTTGCATAATGCCTGGGAGAATTTATGCATGCGAAGATGAGTTATTTCAGTTCATTTAATCACAATTAAGTGGTCCAAACCCATTCATTCCCAAAAGAGTTCAGTCTCACGCTATGTTTGCAGACAGCCAATTATGCAGCAGGTGTAAAAGGCAGGTAGTTTCCTTTGAAAGCATCCAGTAAGCTCTCTCACACACACACACACACACACACACACACACACACACACACACACACACACACACACACACACACACACACAGTCATTTGATGCTTTTACATTAATTCTGTGGATCTGCGTTCTGCTGTAAACAAAATCACAGAATAACAGCTTCTCAGTCTGGGTGAGCCTCGGGCTTTTGTTATATTTTAACTAAGATATCCACAAACACTTTAAAGCAGTCACTGCTTTTTTTGCTGCAACAGTTTTACCTATATAAGAGTGTGGAATTCAGTGGTGTAAAGTAACTAAGTACATTTACTCAAGTACAATTTTGAGAGATTTTTACTTCTACTACAATTCAGAGGTAAATCATGTACTTTTACTCCACTACATGTATTTAATCCCTTTAGTTACTTTGCAGATTTGGATTAATGATGTGAAATATTAAACCCTTAAATCAGACTTTAGTTCAGCTGGAGTAAATCCAGCAGCTACCCTGCAGTATACAAAGCCATTAAAACTAGCTGCACCTTTACCAGCTCTGAGAACACTTTAATGATCAATAATTATAAAACATATCAGAGATATTATTCTGAAATGGACCAATCAAACAATGACTACTTTTACTGTCGCTACTTTAAGTACATTTAGATGAGAATACTTTCTACTTTTACTGGAGGAACATTTTGAATGCAGGACTTTCACTGTAACAGAGTATTCCTACACTCTGGTACTTCTACTTTAACTCAAATACAAGATCTGAGTACTTCTCCCATCCGTGGTGGAATTAAGCAATGTTCTATCTTTGCTGGCGACCAGTAGAAATTGTAGAAATGCTATTGTTTACTAGAAAGATCTAACTGAGGAACCTGGTCTAGTTTGGATTGGAAATAGTACTCAATGATCAATCTAAAATAATAAACATTTACTGGTTTCTGAGATTAGTTGATTTGCTTGTTAAACTATTAGTTTGGGAATTTTGACAGACATTTTTTGGCAAATCTAAAATGGTGTACTACATGGAGTAAAGACTATGACCCCAATGGGGGAGTTCAACAAGGTGTGGTTTGTATGATGCATCATTAAAGTCCAAAGTTGTTTATTACGAATGAACTCACTCGAATGTGGGCTAAAGGGAGAGCTAGTTAAGATGCAACAGTTGGTCGAATCCAACACTGTTTGGGTTGCTTTATAGCCCACTTGGTAGGGCTCTCGGTCGATATAATGGGGCTAGTCCCCTTGTGGTGAACCCATTATCAAATCTGGCCTCGGACCATTTGCCGCACATCATCCCCTCTGTCTTTCCCTTTCTACTACAAAAGACGTTTGGTAAGAGGTGTTCTCTTTCTCCTGAATGAATCATTGGTCCATTGGATGGTTCTTGGATAAAAAGTTGAAGGTACATCCCTGTGTACTAAAGAACGAAGGGGGAAGTTAGCTTCGTGTATTTAATCACTGACCACTCCAACTTAATCATAAACCTGATTTGGCTGGTGTTTACTGTCTTGGGAACAATGTTATTCAGTTTGAAGGAGAGAAATAGGTTGAGTAGAGCCATTGCCCAATCAACCTGTTTGTGGATCCCGGGTCCGGCTCCAAAGCAGCACAACGCTCTTTGTTTTTCTGACTGTCAGTTCGCTTGAGGCAAAATTGTCATGATCTTGATTTCTGGTGTTCTATTTAGAAACAATTCCAGTGTTGTGTGGTTTCTATTTCATAATTTATTTCGTATTCATCCCTATACCTAACCCTTACCCAAACCCCCTGAGGCTCATAGGTGATCTGACCAAAATCCAGCCAAAATGCAAATAAATTCCCCTAGTACGTTCCTCAACTCGTATTCATCCCTATACCCTAACCCTTACCCCAATCCTACCCCCTGAGGCTCATTAGTATTCTTACCAATAGCAAGCCAATGTCCAAAAGAGTTTCCTCACTGGGTTTCCTCATTCATTATCATCCCTGTGCTTAACCCTAACCCAGAATCAGAAAGGAGATGTCTTTTGGTGTATACCTTTCCAGTTGGTTGTTCACGGACATCTAGACAAGCCTGACAATTGTAACCTTTTGTGCAAAGCTACACACCAAGCTCAGATTTTTTATATGTTATAACGTTATTTTTACTTGCCCAACACCTTTAACACAAACTATAATTACGATTCAATGACAATCATATCAAGGGAAGAAGGTAGAGGCACTACATACAAGTTTTCTACCCAATTACATATGAATACCAACTTTCTTATGTATCTGACAAAAGTGATAGCTGTGTGTTAATCCATCTGATTTCATACTGTCTCTTGACAACTCCTACGTAGTGTCCGTCATGCTAACACCGTGCATGCTGAGCGAGATTCTGTCAGAAAGGGTTGATGAGAATGATTCTTTCCTTTCCACTCCAATGTCACCTTGGCTGTCACAGCGACTTGAACTCGTTTCGGAGCACGAGTGATTTCTAGGGAGTGGCAGTGGAGATTTCTAATCCGTCAGAATGATTTGGTGACAGGCGAAAGTGCTAATCCCCCTCATGTTATTCGGTGCCAGCGAGGACTGCCTAATCCCTGGCTGTGGGTCTAATGTAAAAAAAGATATGACGCTAACTAAACGACTCTCTAGGAAAATGAGAGGAGAAAGATCAAAATATTTACAGCGCCAATATTTACTGCTCCCCAGTGTATATGGAAGTAAATATAATTTAGCTCCAAGCCAAATTCATGGGATGATTGGCATGATGAGTGGAAACCCATTCTCTTCCTCGGGCGAATGGAATTGAATGTGAAAAGCAAAAAAAGTGTCTTTAACCTGTTTAAGGGCTATATTAGTATTTTGTTCTTGAAAAAAACAGACTTAGTTTTCACATATTGTATCATGTTTAAGAACGTTTTCAGAAAAACCCATGAATGCAAGTGATGCTGCTTATATCTCCTTCCCTTTTCCTAAACACAAACTCATCTGAAGCCACTGAGAACATTTCACAGCTTTGGCACAAACGTCCAGTTCAAATTAAAAACATCAGTCTGAAAAAGAGCAACTTATTCTACCTCGCATTCAGGCTTTAGTCAAAATTCTTATTATTAATAATTGATAGCGGGCAGAATTAGTTCCTAGAAATGTGGAGCTGAACACAGAAAATATCTGGCCCCATGCTGACACAACGAGTAAGTGGAAGAGACTTTCCAGGGAAAGAAGTGTAAGTTCTTTGCACGAAAAATCTTTTGGAATGAAAGCATATAATCATTGTGAATCCCTTGGCTGATAATAGGAAATGACTTTTAAAAGCTTGTATTAATTATAGAGCTGTCAGAAGCATCCTGCTTTAGTTTCCGATTCCGAATGTTTACTCTCAGTTGAAATCATTCAGTTTTGAAGAGGAAATGGTGGAAATGAGGTGTGCAGTGACCCAGAGGGAGAGTGGGGAGAATAGCAGCAAGATGTCCCCAAGCACTGCAAATGAATTGGAAACTTCTATTCAAACTGCACGAGTTAATCACGTAATTATTAGCACTCGGATGCAGCCACATTTTTGTTCAGCGTGACCTCTTATTCACAGCGGTGAATCACCATTTCTGACTGAATGGGTCTGAATGAGTGATTCCACAAAAAAGGTCTAAAAATATATTTTCATTGTGGAGCTGCATGTAGAAACAGACAGAAATATAGAATTAGTTTGACATTTGGGGAAATAAGCCTTTGCACTAGCTTGCCAAGATGAATTAATGTTATATTGTGTAGGATTTCATGTTTATATTAGATCAGTATAGATTAGACTTTCATGGAAATGTATCTCAATTGGTTTTTAATTAAAAAACATAGCGGGGAAATACATTTGATTTTATTCAGATATATACATACATACACATACATTATACATAACATGTATACAGTAACATTATATATATTGAACAATACATATTTATGCATTTCATTATTTTATTAATCACTCATTATTTTGATTATAGCATATTTAAATGCATTAAATTACTATGCAGTGTATTGTGCTACTATATACTATTATCACACTATCCCAAGGTAATATCCATTTCACTTAAATTAATTATTACTTATACGCATTAGAAAACATATGTGCATTGACTAATTGCATCTAATTTTAATGTTTCGGTTTTTTCCCCATACTTATTCTTCACTCTCCAATAATTAATCTCATTAGAATAAAGCTTTATAAGTTTTGTTCTATAACCAGTTATCATTAGTTATGGCAACTATGAAAAAAAAACATTTTCCATTCTAAATGAAGACACACATTATCGGTATTTGGTTTATTGAATTGCTAAATGAGTGTATGACATTTTAAACAACCAAAACAAATAATGCAGTACCATACCTACTGTATCATGTTTGATCCACACATTTTCAATAGGACATAAGAACAAATTAAAGAATAGAAAAAAGATATCCTGCCTCAATCGCATACATGTTTATCTAATGTATTGGTTGAAAATACAAAATGAAACCTTTCTCAATTAGTAGCAAAATAGCTAGCTCGATGTGTCACATGAGTCACAACCCAACAAGTGAATAGTGGTCTTGAATTTGGTAGGTATACCCCTCTACTTCCTGCATTACATTGCTAGAGGGCAGTGGACCTTGCCCCCTGGGAAGTGCTACAGAAATTGAATCATATGTTTGTAGTGTCAAAGCAGTGGAACTACATCTTCTGTGTCTGTCCGTGACGTCATTGACCCAAAAATACTTTTCCCATTGACTTACATTGTGAAGGAGACATCTGTAAATCAGCAAATCATTTTTTTTTTTTTTAGCAAAATCCGCTACCTAGTACAACCACTTGGATTCCCCTTGGTTAAATCATTAGGGCCTAAAAGTTGTAAAATACGCTCAGAGCCGACTGAGCCAAGAGCGGCCATTAGAATAGAATCGGAGGATGAAACCCTCTTTATTGTCACATACATGCACACAGCAGAGCACACACAGTGAAATTGGTCCTCTGCATTTAACCCATCCTAGTACTAGGAGCAGTGGGCAGCTATTGTGCAGCGCCCGGGGAGCAATGGGGAGGGGGGATTGGAGGTGTCCGGTGCCTTGCTCAAGGGCACCACAGCAGGGCCTAGGAGGTGAACTGGGACCTCTCCAAGTAGCAGTCCACTTTCCATGTTTTTCCAAGTCTGTTCGGGGACTTGAACCGGCGACCCTACGATTCCCAGTCCAAGCCCCTACTTACTGAGCCACTGCTGGACATTACGCTGCAGATTGGAGGTGGCGCTTAAGAAAACGTTAGTGAACATGCTCTATGGGCCTACATACCAGCATTCTTTCTCTCGAGAAAAAGGCTATTTTAGTTTCATGTGCCACTGACAACATTTATTAGGAATAAACAGCCCCACCCCCGAAGCTGAATCCAGTTCTCTTTATACATCCATGCAGTGGACACATGGCAGATGGTATACGATATGGTTGGCAGCTAATTGTTATAATATTTTTGAATATTAAGCCGGAGCCTGCGGCTGGTTAGCTTATCCTAAACCCTGACAGAGTAAACCGTGCGATTCAACCAATGTGCCTAAGAGCACGACTACAGCTCACTAATTAACACGTTCTATGTTGTTGATAAATCCGTACAAAATTGATGCGGAAAACTGGAAACTGGAAGTGTACCAATAGCTGATGTGTTGCTCGCTCCCTTTCAAATGTCATTTTATGGTGGGTTGAAGTCAGTTCTTTTCAAAATCCCATATGTTCTGTAACAGTCCAATAAAAAAAGGATATTGCATCATATCCATTCATCTCCCCCGATAATTGAATCCAGCTGGTTGTATTGACTCTTATCAAAGCTTCAATGAACAGAACATGGACTCAAGAGGACAACGTATCTCTTCTTAAAATAAATAAAAATGCCTTATTTATGAGGTTCCGTGCTGTTTTCAAATGAGAGCACTTTCCATTGTTTCATTTCCTCTGAGAAACGTCTGTTGAATCTTAAAATCAAGGACGAACTTTAATCAATACTTGGGATCAATGTGGGCCCCATATAATTGCAACAGGGCCCTACTAGGACAGTACAAATGCCTCCCTTGAGTTTTGCTTCGAACATAAAAATGTTGACAACAAGAGACTAACATCAGTGGGCTCTTTTTCCCCTTTAGATGTAAGTTAACACTTGACCTTTTCAAAGTGGCGACGCCTCTCCGCCTTTGTGGTCTGGCGTCATCTGAAATTGAATGGGACAGAGAATGACGCCACAGTTCTTTCACCTTCTGAAAAAAAATTAATCATATGTTACATGGTGTGTAGACCTTCCCCGGTTAAGTAAAACCTTGTATTTGGGCTATTTTGGTCTTTTTTTAAAATGGTTGTGAGGATTTCACACAAGCTTAACTGAAGATAATCCCGACCCCTACCCCAGCTTGCAGTAAGCCTTGGATGGCACTACAAACTTGCAACTAAACGATAATGCAGTTTTGAAAGAAATGACATGGAACTTGTCGGTAGAAGATAACATTATAGGACTGGGTTCAGGAAGAAGAAACTGCTTTAATATGCTATGACAAATCTCATTTTGGTGAATGAGAAAGATGCCTATGAATCAGTGCAGTCGGTAGTACACATATACCATGAAAAATGGATGAGTGCTACCTCCCGAGACTAAAATTAGACAGGAACCTAATATGTTGAGTGTCCTTCAAGTAACACTGTGATTTATAAGCAACGACAAGAGACACAGGGTGGGAAAAAATCTGCTATTCCACTAAACCCGAGATAGGTAAAGAAACGTAATGCCAGTCGACACACGGTAAAAAAATGTGATTATTTCTTTAAAATTGAAATCTAAGCAGCCATTGAGGTGAAGCATTGGCATCTTTTCAAGCAGGCATTTCACAAAATATGATTACTGTGTGACTGTCCATCATTACAACAGTGAAGTAGAATATACAATGGATAATCAAGCTGCTATGAATATTGAATTTTCCGTTTCGCAAGCTTTAAATGTGAGTGTGTGCATGTTAATGCTTTGGGAAAATATGCTTAAGAAACTTAACTAGTTCATTAAATAATACGGAAAGACCTTAATTAACTTGTTTTCATTCCTTCAAATGCATCTGTGGGCAAAAGCCAGTCATTAATGACTTACATTTGAAAGTGTACGCTAAATGGCTTATTATTAAATATTTTTATTAGGTAATGTATGCATTGCTGCAAATTAGTAGCAAAATAGCCTGAAACACATTTTTTCTGGCCTGACACTAGAAAGTAATTGCTATTAGTCATCTAGACATAGGTGTCCAGGTTAGGGTTGAGAAAAGAGCCACAATGTTTGTAAGATAATTCACAAGTGTATTTGGTCGGTTCTCTAAAAGCCTGCATAAGTTATAGATTTTTAAACCTATTTTTCTGGTAAAACTTAATTATTCTTAGTAAAATTTCTTCTTAATTTTTCTGGATTGCATTACTTGACGAATGTAGATGTAATATAGGTCTCTTTTCTGTTTTGACTCCACCAATTTCTGGTGGATATATTCAACATAATATTTCCGCAATTGGGTTTATATTGAATGCACTTTAAATGCCTGGTGCGTTTCATGCAGGCACTGATAGGAATTCGGTTAACCTGTTGCTAAAGTCTTACATTTTGTCCTGGGAAATGTTTTACAGTAGCTTTATAAAGCTTTTTTGCTAGACCAACAGTAATGAGAGCAGTCAAACTGAAATATAAAAAAGTGGCAGTTACATTAACTAGAATTAACTTCAGCAGGGCCAAAGCTGCATTCACATGCTCCTAGAATGGTCCCATTGCCGGGGGTTGGGAATTCTTCCTTCATATTATAGTGTTTTCATGAGCTTTAAGTCATAATGTGATTTGTCAAAGGCCTATTGTATTGCTTTAACTGCTCTGATTAATTCTAATATTTGCGTCACAACTCATAGCAAAGGAAGGTATGCATATTTTATTTTGACAAAATATTGGCGAAATATTCTTCAGATTCTGTCACCACATGAGGCAAATGCAGCAAAAGTGGCACACATCTTGCACATTTGAATACAATGGAGACTTTGTGTTTGTATCAGCTATGCAATTGGGATCCGCTCCCATTTATATTGAGTTATTTCTTGGCCCACTCTAAACCTTTCCATGAGGTTTCATGAAAATTGGGCCAGGAGTTTTCCTGCGTACAGACAATCCAAGCTAAAAGTATAACCATCTTTGCTGGAATAAAAAAGAACTTATATGCTTCAGAGAGCTAAGAACTGCATAGTAGATACGTCTCTGTGGGTTTGTCACTACAAGTGACACCTTTCACATTATACAATACATAGTCATTTGATCTATTATAAATCTGACGGCATTTGATTCCGACTTGCCATGTTGAAAGTGCCACAGAAAAGTCATACATTTTAAAGCAGTGAGATTGCCTCGATAACCTTTATTTAAAAGTAACCTGGGTGCTTATTCAGACTCAACATGAAAATTCACCATATATACGAAAACCACATCCAAACGGAGCTTACATTTGAACTGAAACAGATAATAAATGAAAAAACGGCACATGGTGCTGTGATATAATTCCTCTGGTGGAGGAGCGTCATGTTCACATTATTCATGTCCACACAGCACGGAGGCTCTGATACAGAATGTTTGTGCTTTTTATTTCATTTCTGGTGGCTCAAGTTTAGAAGCACTATGAAGTCCCTCCCTGCGTCTATCAGTATGAGCAAACACTGACGAAGTATTAACGGGACTAAATCCAGAGACTGCAGGGTAAAGCAACCTCCCTGGTGAGCCCGCAGCACAGCAGATGAACAACAAGCCACATGGTGGAAGACAGGATATGCAGTTGATGGCTCAACAAGGCAGCGCTTCAGAGGAAACATGGCCAGTGGTGCAGAAAGGAGCTGCTTAATTGGCAGAGTTTGAATGCACAAGCACTAATTAGCCGCGAGGAACAAGGTTCTACTTCCGATTCCCAACAGCATTCTTAAAACTCCGCTGACATATCGCACTCTGTAAGGGTGGTCAGTAAGCAGAGTTCTATTATTCCCAGAATAGAAAATGCATTTTGTTAGCATTTGTTATGCATACACAGTGCATTGTCATTAACAAGAGCATGAGCACAGAACAAAGTATTAGGGATGCTTGTGCTTATTGCACAATCCAAATCTCAATAGTCTCACATCTCACAAGACATACAGTTCTCATTCTCTACATCCTCTGTGTAATGGTATGGACATATTTAAAAAGGCTAATCAACAGGGATTTGCTTTGTTCCATCAGACGGCTTGATGAATAGAATATGTTACTGTCATGTTTTGTTAATGCATCGTATCACAACCAACAAGGTTCCCTTTTGAATTCGCATCAAATCACATGTAAGGCACCGCTCGTGAATCGTAAACACAGTTTGCACGCATGTTTCTTCGCGCAACAACATGCAGAAGCAAAATTGATGATTGGTTTTAGCGATGTTTCCTTTGAGGTCAATTATCATGCAGAGTAGGTAATTTTATATGCTCAAACTGCGGCAATAATTGCCTACATGTGAACCCTCTCATGTGAAATAATTCCATTATTCATGCCAGTATTATATCTGGAAATGAGCAAAGCAGTAGATTCAGGCCCATGTTAAATATGTCAAGAGAAAAAAGCAGGATGAATGAAAACTGTGCACTTTTCACTACTCCAGTGATATACAGTGACAAATGAAACAAATATATACATCCTTCTTCCTTTTTATAACTGAACAAACAACTGGTAAATTGAATAAGATTTATGTTGAAGTGCAAATTAATTGCATCCATGTAAGTGAATTCAAGGCCTCATATTGGCGACAGTGCAACAAAGCAGGATTTATAGCATAGATTATTGTGTTCAGTCATCACAAGAGCCTTTAATACCTTGACCACACATATTTTTGCTAAAAAGTTAGCTTAAACTACACATAATTGGCTACCTTTGATAATAACGTTAGCCTAAAACACACATTGGGCTAACTTGGCTTATAACATTAGCTAAATTCACACACATTTTGCTTACTTTGCTATTAAAGGTAGCTTAAACCACACATTTTGGGCTTTGCCAAAAACATTAGCTTAAAGTTGTGGTATTGCAGATGCTGCTTCTCACAAAGATACAACACAAAGCATTTACAAAAGTAAAAGTGTCAGGCACAAATTCTGTCAATAAAAGTCATTATTAATTCATACGTATGTGGCGATCAATGCTGTAATTTGGCGTAATTTAAAATATTGATTGGAACAGTTCAATTAAGTCCTCCTCAGTTTAAAATAAATTTGCTCTGCTCCTGTCACAGGCAGCAGATGTTAAAAGTGGGGTGATAATGAACAGGGTTTTAATAGTGCTCGTCTTCACACAGCAACATGTGCACCGTAGCGTTGCTTGAGATCTCCTTGGAAGAGCTGGAATCACTCTCAAGCTTTACTTAGTTAAATTCACATTAGAAATCAAGTCGAGTCAAGTCATGCGAACAAGGGTTTTATCTTATCTCGCCGGCATGGCATTTCTTTGTGTATTTATGCTCTATCTCATACGCCGCTCTCTTTATTCTTCCCTCTCCCTCACTCTAACAGTGACTCATGCATCAGCCTACAGCTCCTTTTTCAGCTGTCAGATTTCCTACAGTTTCACTGACTCTAATCCAATTCAGAACCAAATCCCAAAACACTCAATCCTGTAGGCTGCCCTTCTCAATGACCCCCTCTTACCATTACGATTTACCCATAATTCTGCTGGATCTTGAATGTTTTCAATATTGCCCCTGACACGGTTTGCTCTGAGTGTTTCTAAAAATATTCCTGGGGTTTAAGGTAGTCGAGAAATGGCCACTAGTCAAGTGAATTCTATTTACATGGCCCAATATCACAAATTTGCCTCAGGAGGTTTTACATTCTGTGAAGCATACAGCACCCTCTCTGTCCACGACCAAACTTATATATTTCAGGTTTTTTAAGCAAATTGATTAGAGGGCTGCTTTAGAGTGTGGCTGTACCGAGTCCTGAAAACCCAGAAACGCGTAAATGAGTTAGCATTTTACAACTTCCGGTTCCCTCTTCTTCAACTTAGCGTTTTGGTTTGTGTTTTTCGTAAGACGCCAGAAATAACGTGGTTGACACTGAAGAAATGTTAATGTATTGTTCTTATCATATTAATTCATTTAACTCTAACATAAAATATGTCAGTAAACACCCCTCTCGTCAATGTCCGAAGCGTGCACGTGTCACAAAAACGGCAATTGCTAACAAGTGACAAAATGAATTACTAAACACCCTCACACCGACACAAGACCGCCCTTAGCTCACCGATGGGGATGTGTAGCCATGCGTCCATGATGTAGTTCGTTTATAGCCTTACATTACCTTTTTACTTCTGCTGATTGCATTTTATGCTAAAATCCAAAGGGGAAATCCTAGCTTTATTTCAAAGGAGCGATGCTAACTTCTCGGTCAGCCTACAATAATATTTAATCACTGCACCACTCTCTGGGATGATCATTGTGTGATTTAATCCAGCAGACACTCAACCACTCGAGCCAAGATAAGCCTATATTACTTTTTGACATTACCTTAAAATACACCAGTAACATGAGAAAGGTCTTTCCAAACCCATGTACTGTATGTGTGTCTGTATCAGTGGAATTCTCCAAAAATACTATATCTCTGAATTGATATTCTTTTGATCATAATGTACAATTTTTTTTTTACTTCAGTTCACTGTGCTCCCCTGAAACTGCTTGGAGCCCTCCTGGGGACGCCTGCCTCACACATTGAAAACATCTGTCACGTCTATGAATAATTCATACAAAAGTTCCATCAAATTTTGCCAACATAAAATATAACAAGAACTTCATCACCTTTACCCTACAATATTGACTCATTTAACACACATGGAGCCACATAAGACATGTCTGTCCACAGGGACAATATAATATATGAGACCACCAACTAGAAAATATCTAGTTGTTTCTCATAGAGTAGTGCATTGATGACATTTGCATCACAAGGGCTCCCGAAAGAAAAAACAATGGGATTTCCACATGGCAAACACACATTTTGTTCAGCAGGAAAATCTCCATTTATTAACACCACTTAGTGATGTTTTTTAAGTGGTAAAGTAATAGGCAGAAGTAGAACGCTAACGTTAGGCTATAACAACTACATCACGTTGCATGGCTTTGGTCCCCAAGGCTAAGCTAAAGGCGGCTGAGCTAAAGGCAGCTAAACTAAAGGCAGCTAAGCTAAAGGCAGCTAAGCTAAAGGCAGCTAAACTAAAGGCAGCTAAGCTAAAGGCAGCTAAGCTAAAGGCAGCTAAGCTAAAGGCAGCTAAGCAAAAGGCAGCTAATAGTCGGCGTAATGACTTTATGCAGTCCCTTTTCAGCAACTGTTGTTTTCATGACACATAGAAGCTTTAGACATTTACACAGTATTTGCCTTCATTGTTAAAATTAAAATATTGATTCAGCTCTAAAACGTAATTTTTTATATCTGCAAATATGCCATTAAATGCCATTTCCTGGTTTAATGACCACAAATCAATGAGTAGCTACAAATTAGGTTTTTATTTGAAATGGTCCCTCATTGTTTATTACATTTGGAACAGCTTTTCCATTGCACCTGAAAGCACTACTTTATTTCTCCCTACTCCCTAACAAGTTAATTTTATTTCCACCTGCTTTTCACTCCTTACATAATCTACCATTCCCAGCAAGACTGCTTTAGCTCCGTTTAGCTGAAAAAACTGAAACCTTCTTAAACAAATCTCTTGCAAAGTCTGAACAGGTGCCACACAAAACAAAAGGAAATATAATCTGCAGAAGCCACCGTTCTTTGCCAGCTAGCTACAGTTTATGTTCTTCTTGGATGTTTTTCTATCATTGTGGATTCTTTGAAACACCATTCTGCCATATAGTCTTACATGATCACATACAATCATATCATAAAACAGTCTGTCAACCCTTATCAGCTGTCCATTCAGGCATTCTGTGGTGGGAGAAACATGTCTTAAAGGCAAATAACTGAGAACCTGAAAAAAGAAAAAGGGCTCTGTATGCCAGATATGGATTGGGACATCAAACAGACTGCTGGTCTCAAGCAGAATCAAAGCTCCATCATTGTTCAAGGTTATGCTGAAATAATATTTTAATCCAAGACCATGATCTACAGTCTTGGGGAATCATCTTCATTTCATCAGTTTCTGCACTGTGACACCTGGATCTGGACCCATGTTGATCAGGAAATGCTTCAAATACTTCTTATTTGTTAGGAGGAGCTCTACGTCTCTGTAGAAACTAATGGATTTTGATCTGTAAGAGAATTCTTCATCTTTTATGGTTTACCTCCAGCAAAAGCAAAAGAAACACAAGGATAGCTATTTTTTCCTGGGTGTTTTTCTGATATGAGCATAAATAAGTTACACAGAGGTAGTGTTTTTACACCAACTCTCTTGAGCAAAGCCATGGTAGGAGTTTGTGTTTCCTGACACACAACTCTCCAACAGATCACCAAGACCAGTTCCCCAGAAGACTACTGGACTGTAATTATTAAACAGGGAGGCACAGAGGAACAGAGGCTGACAGGTAAAGGCAGACGGTTAAATACAAAAAGACAGAATCGGGCTTGTGGAGGGTAGACAGACAGAGATAGTTACCAGAGCCGCAGATGGATGGGCAACAAGACAGCTCGACAAATAGCAAGGCGTCCAGAATGACAGATTGGAAACACCTTAAACCAGCCCCTGCTTTACCAATGAAGCTGAATTTCCAGGGATGTATTCAATTTGTTAGTTTTCTCAATGCGAAGTCTAAGGAATATGAACAAATGTCACGCTCCTGACTCCATTTCTTCCCATTTTCCATTAATGTGATTGGCAGACTACACAGAGCGGATGGGAGTCAGGGTTTGTAGTTGCTGTGGCAACGGCCTGCTCTTTGTTAAAGGCTACATTCCTGGCATCTGATGTTTCTGCGCTGCGATCGATAGAAAAGCAAGCCTGCAGGGACTGATGAGCGGACTGGAGCTTTTGCCAGGCCAGACAGGACCGGGGAGGTAAAAGGAGTTAGGTGGAAGATGTGTGAACAGGAGGACGGAGAGATAAAACAGCGATAGGAAGAAAGAGGGGAGATATGGAGATGTGTGCTCTGCTGCCACGGAGGGGTGAGTGCTGTGGGAAACAGAAAAGAGTGAGTGTGTGTGCTCTCTTTCTGCCTCATCTCAGCTATTTTCTGACTGTCACTCACCTCACTATCAAAGTAAGGTATGTGTCTGTCTGTGCGCTCATCAACTGCTTACCTTGGCTGGATTTTCCTTTCATGGATTGACAGAGCTCTGAAGGCAGTCAAAAGCTTTTCAAAAGGCACCTTTCAGATTTCTAACATTTTTCTTTTTCGCTCTTTATGATGTGCATTCAGATTTCCAAGCGATACCTAATTGGCAAAGATAGTCATGAGCTGAATGCAGATACTACTCGTAATGAGGCAATTATGGTCAGCCTAACTGTCTACACAGCCATCTGTCAATTCAACAACCTGTGGCTGCTCTGAGGTGTTTTTCTGTCAAGGTCTGTGTCTTTTCAAGCTGTTAGAGGTATGAGTCTCGGAGAACATAAGGCTTTACAGTTGAACCATGCATCCCTCCTCTAATTAACCCTGTCGCGGTCTTCTGTTCCCGTAAACCCCCTGTGTATTGTGACTGGAATTGGAGCAAATGAACGAAATGTAATGAAGAATGAAAACCCTCACAAATCAATCAACAATCAAAAAACCCACCATTTTTTCCCACAATCCAAGCAAACTTTTTTCCAAAAAAAAGTGCAATTTATAAAGACAAAACAATATGTGTCAGTTTTATTTTATTTCTCGGTTTTTACACATATATCCTGTTATGTAAAGCAGATAGTGCTGCCATACCAATATGCTTTTTATCATAATGAGCCGAGAGTGTGCAGAGAGTGTGTGTGCTTCAGAGACAAGCACAGTGACTGCAGTGATGTTACTCTGCTGTTCCGTATAGACTGGGACTGAAGTCTGCAAGTAATGCACAAACATTAAAAAGAAAATGGCTTTATCCTGACGTTTCTTTGAAAAAAATCTAACTGTGGGTATTTCAGGAATAAAGGTACCACTTCAAAATTCAACAACTATAGGATATTTAAAAAAGCAGTAACTTGCAGTTACAAACAGAAACAGATCATTAAAGCGATGAAGCAAATCGAAACGGTTGTGGGGATTATGTAAATGTGTTATTTCCCATACTCATTGAGCTCATTGCTTGGTGGTATATGGATCTTTAAAGTGTGTATATATATATGTATTCTCTACATACAAAGGATGCCACAATTGAGTGACTATAGAAATCAGTGAGCCTGTGAGTCAGTTGATTACTTTTTGAAGATTCATATAGTATATGTGTTGCAATTCTGTGAGCAAATACTGCTTGAAACTCATGGAGGAAGATTTTTTATTTCAGTTGAAACAACTGCAATAGAGTCCATTCAACACCCCAACCCCCAGACATACCTACTATACAGTGTGCACACCATTATCATTGATGTGAGTTATACACATGCAGCTACACCAAATCCACATGGGCATTTAGCCTCACTGCACTCTAACAAGGGTCATTTCTCGCCATCAGGCTGAAACATCGACCATCCTCGTGAAACATCCCCAGTTAGCCAGCAACCTTTTCTGTTAACACAGTGTTGAAGGTTCACATTTTTCTGCAGCTGATATTTCTCTTTCTGTGTCTTGCTCTGCTGCTAGTTTAATTGACTCATATGCCAGGAAAAAGGACAGTTCATTAACGGAGGCAGTTTAAAGAGACATAAAGATTAAAAGGTTGAACATGTAAAAGGGCGGGGGGCAAAGAGGTGAAGTCAGTTGGAGTATTCTAACAAGTCTTGTCCTTTATTCTGTCTTTCAGAGCTTGTTCGTGATGGTGCTCTGTATGGACAAAAAGCTGTGCCATGACAGAGGGCAACGCGGGTAAAAGAGACATGCGACACCCAGCCCTGAACCACTGCCACCTCTTCCTGGGCGGGGCCTTGCTGCTTCTCCTGGCCAGCCCAGCTCTGAGCTGCCCCGCCCGATGTGAGTGCTCTGCCCAAAGCAAGTCGGTTAGTTGCCACCGAAAGCGTCTGGCCACCATCCCTGAAGGCATCCCCATTGAGACACGCATCCTAGACCTCAGTAAGAACAAGCTACGTATCATCACGCCGGACAACTTCTCTTCATTCCAGCAGCTTGAGGACCTGGACCTTAGCGACAATCTTATCAGCGTGGTCGAGCCCGGTTCATTTCGCTCACAGCTTGCTCTCCGCTCGCTCAACTTTCGCAGTAATTTAATTCAGCTGGTTCCTGCCGGCGTGTTATCAGGCCTGACCAACCTCACCCGCCTTGACCTCAGCCACAACCGCCTGGTGGTTCTTCTGGATCATGCCTTTCAAGATCTGCGCAGGTTGACATCCCTAGAGGTGGGTGACAACGAACTGGTTTTCATCTCTCAGCGGGCCTATACAGGATTACTTGGACTCCAAAGTCTGACCCTGGAACGATCCAATCTGACCGTGGTTCCTACTGATGCTCTGGCACATCTGCACAGCCTGGTCGAACTGCGCTTGCGCTACTTGAGCATTAGTTTTCTAAAGCCTTTTTCATTTAAGAGGTTATCACGGCTCCGCCGGCTAGAGATAGATTACTGGCCCTGGCTGGAAACACTGCCTCCCCTTTCACTGCATGGTCTCAACCTCACAATGTTGTTCATAACCAACACTAACCTGTCTGCCTTCCCCGGCGCGGCACTGCGCAACCTGCCCTACCTCACACATCTCAACCTGTCCTACAGCCACATCCAGCACATCCATCATGGAGAGCTGGGCCCACTACCATACCTGGTGGAGCTCCACCTCCAGGGGGCTCAACTGATTTCTATTGAGCCCTTTGCATTTGTGGGCCTTAAATCTTTGCAACTTCTGGATGTGTCACAGAACCGCCTGGACTCTCTGGAGAGTGGAGTGTTTGCCTCGCCAGACAGCCTCCAGAGGCTCTGTCTGGGAGGAAACCCATTAATGTGCGACTGCAGATTGCTTTGGCTCCTCAATAGCCATAAGCCCTCCTCTCTGCAGATTCTGGATCTGCAGCCAGAGTGCAGCGGCCCTGAGCATCTCCTGGGGAAACATCTCCGTGACCTCAAGGAGCCTCTGGTCTCCAGATACATGACCTGCACCAAACCACGGATTGGACCAAACACGACCCAGCTTCTGATGGCTGATGAGGGTCAGCCTGCCCGCCTGAGCTGCAGGGCAGAGGGGGCGCCTCGGCCCTCGGTGGTATGGATTTCACCTCACAGACGCTACATAACAACCAAGAGCATTGGCAGGGTGGAAGTCCAACCAGATGGTACCCTGGAGATCAAGGCAGCGGAACTGCATGACAGCGGGTTGTACTTGTGTATTGCCAGTAACCCTGCTGGCAATGCTAGCCTGTCGGCCTCTTTATCTGTGAAGAGCCTGGGCCTTGGGGACAGATCTCACTATACTAACAGGAGCTCAAACTATCTGTCAGACTCCAACAGCACATGGGGGAATGGGACAGTACTTTACAACATGACAGTCCCTATAGACATTAAGACTATCATTATATCTACAGCAATGGGCTGCCTGTCTTTCTTAGGTGTGGTCATCTTCTGCTTCCTGCTTCTGTTCATCTGGAGCAGAGGGAAAGGACGGCATAAGAGCAACTTTGATATAGAGTATGTCCCTCGCAAGTCAAATGGGGCAGCAGCAGACACGACAGAAACAAGTGGCCCACGACGGGTAAACATGAAAATGATTTGAAAAAGATGCAGACTGATGCATATGATTGCAAAGTGCACACATATCAGCTGGAAAAAAAAAGTTTTTTTCTATGACACAGTGGATTTGTGACAAACGAAAATGACGTAGTGATATAGTGGGTGTCAATATGACAGTGATCTAGTGATAAAGTGGGCATGTGAATATAAAAGTGATATATGAAACCGTGGACGTGTTATTTGAAATAATGTTCTCATACAGTACATTGAATATAATACTATAACCAACATATCAATATGGGAGTGATATAGTGCTGCACTAGGCATGTTTTTCAGTGGTGATGTGATGAGTAATGATGTTGTCGACTCACCATGACATCAAGGTGAAGAAGGGAGCCGCTGGGACAGACGGGACATCGTGGCGTGGCAATCATCGCTGCAACATGTCAGGACTAAATCGTGTAATACCCATCTTAGCTGCAGTATGAAAGGTGTGTGTTATGTTCATGTATGGGTGTGTGCGTGTATGTGTGAGTGCATCAGTGTGCGCACGTCGCATTTGTGCGTTTCTTTGTGCATGTGCACGCATTGCCTTTCTCGTTGGACGGAACAATGAAAAAGAATGATGGGGTCCAATACATTTCCCAGGCCTTTGTTCTTGTTCGGTCATTGTAACAACAGTATTGTCACTGTTGAGTTAAGCAGAGGTCTATCTATGTTTGTATGCAAAATCACAGTTATTATATTGAAGAGAAATGCTGCATCAATTTTGAAATAGGTCATTGTCCCCCTTGGAATGACTCCGATTTTTATAAACTCAAGGAAATGTTAAACACACTCACAGTAGTTACAATGTCAAGTCTGAGCTTTTTGTCTTTATCATAGAGCTCACTTACCAGCAACACTAGACTCTTTTCCTGAGAAATAGTAGTGGTCAGTGTTGTTATTACTCTGGAAAAGCTTCCAGCTACAGAAATGGGATGTTAAACCCATTTTATAACGTTATAAATCATGGGCAGATTTTCCTGCCAGGAGAATCCCTTGATATGATATAAAAGAGTTGCTCGCCACACACAATAGTGAAGATTTACAGGCCGGTGCCCTCTTTTGGACAAGGTAAAGTTGAGCTTTGTAGATTTATGGGTTGAGTTTCCCCTCTCTCATTTTTCTTTAATCGCATCATTTCAAGCTAGTGTGGCCAGATTCTTTCCTAGGGCACCATGGGGTATTGGATATGTAATAGATGGCAATTTGAAAGTTGTAGTGGAATCTTGTATTGTTTAGTTCTTCTGTTGGAAATGTTTTAAATGTTAAAAAAACACAAAAAAAAAACAGTAAAACCAATTAAGGGCAATTCTTTGTAATGCAGGGACGTGGGTGTTAACTTGTGTGATCCTGTTGTGATAAAATGTTCAAGGTTGTATAATTGTTTTCATATGACAAATTTATGGGTATATTTTCAAAAGGAAATAAATCTTAATCATACCCCTAAAATTGGACTTCCAATGTATTGACTTTACAAATGTATTTCCTTTCAAATCCTTTTCTAGTCAAAAATCCTTTTCCTTAAGTTGATTTTATTTATAACAATTTCTTTGTATCATGTTACCCATTATATTTTCTGTCACGAATGTTCTTATTGATCTACCATCATGACTTTTCTCAGTTTATTTTGCTTTGTACATCATGTCATATAGTAAATATTCTGTTGTGACTACCCAACAAGTATGTCCTTTTACTCTTATATAACAGGCACAATATGTTTTGTACATTGATCTTTTCTTCTTCCTTTTTTGCAGCATAAGTAGCCTATAAGCAAGTGAAACAAACCACATAACGGGACCTGACACTTAGTTAGGCGCATGCCTGTAGGCCAAGTGCTGAATTGATAAAGAGTTCTCAGCAGCTGCCTTCTTCTTGCCTCACCTGACAGTCATATAAAAGGAAATGCTAATTTGGTATCCCGATCAAACAAGTCTTATTCAGACAGCACTTCATGCTATCATGCTAATGGTAAAAAGAATATCTCATCTCAAGCTCACAGGGAATATTCAGGGTGCTGCTGTGGCACCACAAAAACAAGATCAAAGAAACTCCAACAGGCTTTTATCATTATGGGTTCCCTTTTACAGAGCGAGCGTTGTAAACAATGGAGAGGAAACGTAATGAAACTATTACTTCAAGCTCATACAAGTGGTTAACAGAGTGTAATGGCAATCTGGCAAAAGAAACATGCTATAAGCATTATCTATTGCAGTAAATATGTGGTGCCAAGATTTTAAGTGAATGAAATGAGTCTGGTGGCTCTCAAGCAGAGGTGTTCACAATCAGGGTCATGCACCCTTTTGAATAATTTCTCATCTAAAAGATCTTCATAAAGAGTTTGTCAAATCCTTGCAGCCTCATCAAATAGCATAAATCAAAGTCAAGCTGTTCTGTGAGCTGCATTAGTGTGAGGTTAGCTTGGTAGTTAAAGATGAGCTCAGGCGGCATCCTCCAGGTCTGTACAGTGAATCCAATGTGAGCATAGAAGAATACACATAAAAGTCTATGAAGAAATTACCACATTCCTCAAATTTCTTTCACTGACTAGTTGATGGTCTCGATTGCAAGTTTTAAGTGTTTGTCAAAAAAGCATTGTATGCTCTAGGACATTGCTTCCTTGTCATTGTACTGTAACATTGAGCTCCACCCTCTTTTGTTACTTCTGGTTCCAATAAAACAAGATGGTGACGGCCTAAAAACAAGACCATAAGGCCAACCTCAAGAGTTTAAAGCTGTATAGTTCAGATACATATGAAGTCAAAGTATCTATGTCGCTTCTTACATTTTATTGAGGTGCTTCACTATAATACAGATCCAAGTTTCCATGGGATGGACGAGACACATTTTATTTATAGTTTTTATAATATGGGACAAATAAAGAAACATTGACCACCTGTCTCATGAGATTATCTTTAATTACCTTTACCAACCTAACTCAAGTCATTATTCTGTCCCAAAACTGTATGTGAAGGGAACTGACAGATTTGGGGAGAAATTTTAATGTAATGTACCAATGTATTAAAGGGTCTTTCTATGAGCAATAGGAACATGTCATACAACATTTACATCAGTTTTGATTATTTTCCGAAGGGTACTGGGCAAAGATGGAAACATTTGATGTCCTGTGTGTCCATACTCCTACCAAAATTAATTTAAATCAAATCCTATCACAGTCCTGAGTAAGCTTATCACCTTTAAAGTGTGAAACTCAGAAAAAAATTATATTATTTCCAAACTGTGGTTGTTATTTGTTTCCCCAATGTAACAAAATACACTTAAAGTCTCACCAGGTCGATAAGTTATCTACATTTTTTTCTCCATACTGCCCCTGCCTTACTTCTGTTTCCAATCATTTCAATGTGTGGTTTCTCCAGACGTCTGGTGCTGTTTTGATGCATGCTTAACAGTCACCGAAATCCATAAGAAATGTCGGAGTTTGGTGCAGCTTCAGTGCCCTGAGGCTCGTCGATGACTGACAGACGTTAATGAAAGGTCAGTTGCCAATCGACCTGGCCTGCCAGTTCATGCCACACAGGACTCCACAAGTAAGAAGCTCTGAAAGTGAATTGTAGCCACAAAGATGAACTACTTCTCCTCAGAACATCCATCAGCACAGTAATACAGCCTGCATTTACAGTACATTAATGCAGATATGGTGAACCATTAATCAAGCTTGATAACAACTTCAGATAAAATACTCCAGTAATTGACTCATCACTTCACATACCACTGAGAAATCAAAGGCTAGAAAATACATTTTCAGTGCCATATATTTATTTATTTTCTAAAAGAACCATATTAAAACCAGAATTAATCACACACTAGATAGTGTAAAAACAGATGGAGCCCCCAATTTATAATTGTGTTTACAGCCCCTAAAGTTGCAGCTTGGCAGAAATTGGCAAATGTCTTCTGCAGCAATGAAAAAGCAGACGGAAGGGAGTATCTGATCTGATGGTTTTATGAGGAAGCTGAAACATTCAATGTGCAAACTGGCGCTAGTTAGTTTTCCGAAATGTAGTCCAACAATTCTGAAAAAGAACATTTAAATACATTTGTTTTTCCATCGACCATGTACAAATAAAACACTTTCACCAGTAGCTCCCCGCTTAACCCTGCTTTGGTCAAAGTGGAGCACCACTCATCTCATCTCCGTGGAACAGGCCCATTAAATCGCAGCTTGTGGCAAGTGTCAGCGAGAGGTGCAGTGTGAAAGATGAGAGCAATAACAGAAAAGAAGCACATTGCGTCAGGGGTCGACCCCTGGGGTGCGGATGGTATTGTTACGTCGGCCAAATCTCTGAGCGTAGAAAAGGTTCATTGTGACGTTTCTTTACAGACTTCTCCTCTTAGTTCTGGGAGCCTGGGCCGGGAGCTTACTAAGGCTGCAGAGTGTTACATGTGTATGAAGACAGCTGGGGGCCTGTAGGCATGCAGTATGATTTGTGCTGAGGCCATGGAGAATTACAATCATATTAGCGATGTCCCCTGGGATTCACTGGCAAGCCATGTGAACACTAACGCTGTAGGCGGCTAAGTGTTCAAGCTGCCTTAAACTCAGCAACTCTGCAGTATCGGTACTATAAATACCAGAACGATAACTTTATTTTGAGGGAAACACGTAATTTACATATCGATGCATCTTATCAGAGCACATTTCTTTTACAAGTGAGATGAATGATTAAAAATGATTAAATTATGAGTTAGGATTCCCTGCCCTGTTTCCTCCTGCAGATTCTAAATCACGGAGGGAGAAAAGCAAAGCTAGGTGGCAATTAATTCAAACTTGAATTCTTCTTACAACAAGCCTTGCAGTCAGCTTTAAATAGACCCATTGTTCAACTGAATTTCACTCTCACAATACACATACATCGTTTCAGGCCAGTGTTCGTGTCAGTGAGTCAAGAATTAATTTGGTGCTTTCTGGAGGGTTGGCTGTTGTTTAACAACAATTGCGTGTATTACGAATTTTGAAGATGTGACCTACATGTAGCTTACTTGGACTTCAGATGGGACACGTAGGTTAATTTGTTTTTATCAATTCACTATGGCTGTCAATATTTACAAGTTTAAGGCCGCCGTACAGCTCAGTTGGTAGAGCTGGCGGCCCATGTACATCAGTATGGGTCCATATCTGGCCTGGAACCATTTGCCGCATTTCATTCCCTCTGTCTCCCCCATTCAACACTTTCACTTGAATAAAGGCACTGGTTGCCCAAAGAACATATATATACTATATATATATATTTATATACTGTATATATACAGTATATAAATATATATATATACTATATATATATATTTATATATATAGTATATATATATATATATATATATACTATATATATATATTTATATACTGTATATATACAGTATATAAATATATATATATACTATATATATATATTTATATACTGTATATATACAGTATATAAAGTATATATTAACGTGTTTACGCCAGTGATTCATGTGGAAATCACATGTGAAAAAGAATTTTCCCACATTAATTAATTAACAAGTTTGACCCAACGGACAAATAGCAACTGCTTGTTCGCTTTAGGTGTGGCAAAAACACAGGAAACACTAGTTTCTTGAAGTTGGGACAAGTTAGCGACAACATAGCGATAGCAAGAACTCAACTACGAACATATACCCTGTGTAGCATACTTTATACAGGGCAATCACAGCAGTTCTGAGCTTTGATGATGCTTTAATTAAGTGTTGGAAAATGTTTGGACTTTGTGCCAATAATTCAAACATCCTCAAAACCAAGCCGAGGTGTCATAGTTAAGTAATACACTCATCGCCCTGATTGTTTTACTAAGCAAAATCAAGACTTCTTCGAAGAATCTTGGTTAACTTGTTGGCCAACATTTGTACTGTGAAACTCATTTAGTCTTATTTCTTCAGCTGAGATATATTGCAACTTCTAGAGCAATGCCTAACCTTTTTTATGTTTAACACGTAGACTACTGTAACTCCGTCTTTACATGCCCTGTGTAGTGCGCATTGTACAGAGGGCATAACAGTGGCTGTCCTTGACAGCAGGTTTGTCAATGTGTTTGCAGAAAAGTGTCTGAACATTTTTGGAATCCATCCCAACAATTCAGAAATGATTTAACCTTAGCTGAGCTGTTATATTAAATAAAACACCCTCTGGTTTCTGTTAACAGTTTGCCATGCCTTTCTTACAACACCACACATGTATTTGTGTTATCTCCCCCCAAAATGCAAGTTAGTAATTTAAACTCTTGGTTAATGATGATTAATCATTTAATTACTGCTTTATAATCAATTGACACCATGAAAAGGAACATAATCATAATGAAAATGCTTTTTAAATGCTACAAATAATATGTTCTAATTGCATGTTTTTGTCCAAAAAGGATCCATCCTCCGTTTAGCGCTGGTCAGCCAGCAGTCACAGTGATGAGGCAGAAGTCAGTGCCTTCAGTGGATGAAGAGGTCACAGCCATGCTAAGAGGGTCAGGAGAAGTAATTAGACAGAATGAATGACGGGGACCTGAGGGGGTAAATGCAATTACCAACAGAATGAAAGGCATAAGTAGAGGAGATAAACCCACGAGATAACCGCTGATGAAAATATACATTTTTTACTTTAAGTACCTGAAGCTATACTCAAATATATTTGGCGTTGGGTGGGCAGAGCTTTGAGAAAGCAGGAAGCTCGACGCACAAACAGGTTCAGGCTCATTACCGCACAGCAAACACTCTAATCAGCATTTGTGCACCGTAGTTATAGATATACCACCGCTCTGTCAGGGAATTTACGGACAATATGACAACTACGATGACTATGTAATAATTTCCCCTGGTTGTCAAATTAAATGCAGGGCTTTAAAAAACTGCAGGGGTACAAGTATCCTAAATATATACACCCCTGTCTCAGCAGGTACTGCCAGATGAGTTGGACTGGGCCTGCAGACAGCAGAACGTCAATTCAAGCACGTTGAATAAAGAGAAGCAGCCTGAATAATCATTACGGCCTGCTCAGCTATTTCCCAAAAAGGAAGCAATAAGCAGCAGAAGTGCCGGCGCTGTGTGTTTCATTTTGCCTGTTTGATTGTTTGATCTAGGATAAAAGCCGTGCAGGAAACCCAGACGGCTGTCTGCTTGGCTTCCTTCCAAAGACCGTCACCGTTCGGAAACTACTGGGAATCCCTTAATGTCTTAGCAGTATAGGGAGGATGTCGAGAGGAATCTTAATCTGCAGAAGGAAGACTGGGTTTGACACTTAACAATGTCTGAAGGCACAAATAAAAGCAACAGGGCATACACCTACCTTCATAGATTCTCTTACAAAGGTTGTCTCAAAATGTCCTACACCCCCTGGATGTTTTACTAAGCAAAATTAAGAATTTCTCTAAGAATCTTAGTATTGTTTTTGGCCATCATTTGTACTTTGAACCTGATATTACTAAACTAGTTTTTTCCGCTGTGATGTGTCGCAACTTCTAGAGCAAACCCTTAACTTCTTTTACTTAGAATACTGTAGCTCCCCTTTCATTTGCATTGCGAACTCCTGTCTTGCTCATGTTAAATTGGTGGAAACCACTAGCTAGTCTTCGGTCTAACATCAACCCATTTAATTCATCCCTCCCTACATCTAAAAAATATTACTAACTAAACTCAAGGTCTTGCATGGCCTCGCCTTTTTAATAAATATATATATAAAGCGGAGTTGTGGAGCCCCAATTATAGCTGTCCTCTTAACTGATCTTCCCACAAGGGCATTTTATATGTTCATCGCTCATATTTTAAAAACCATGTCTTTGTGGTTTTAACTTCTAAACTTTGGAACAGCCTTCTCTATTACATCAGATCAGCTGATCCTCTTTTTTTTCAAACAGCTGCTCAAAACTCATTCATATAGGTTAGTTCTAGGTAAATTAAAACTTTTATTTTTGGTTTTTAATGCGATCTATAAGGCACTGTGAAACTGTGTTTTTTTAAAAGTACATAATAAATACAAAATAATTATAATTGATTATCCATAATTACTTATGAGAAGCTTGATGAGTTGGTCAATAAAGTATCACTGACACCATCCAAAGCCAATAAAACTCTTGCTTTCAACAAATTAAGTACATACTAACTAATAAAGAAGGATACATGTAAAAGGCAACTAAACCATTCGTTGTTGTAGGGGAAAGATTTTGGTCAGGGTTCATAAAAAGGTGAAAACAAACTCTTGTCTTGCATGTAAAAGTTAGATGTGCTACATGCCTACCCACCCTGACACCTTTTCTGCCTTTCTCTGGCACTGCACATTAGCATACATTAGCATTCGATGTAAATCGCAAGGTTGCTGGATCATCCAATATGGATGCAGTTCCTCTGACATAGGCTGATGGGAACCTGACGTCGAGATAGGGCTAAACAGTGCTGTTGTGTGCAGCAACAGAAAGCTATATAACATTTTTTACTGAACACTGAGTGAATTCTGGGCCTGGATTCTCAGGTCTGATTTCTGAATAAAGCAGCCTCTGCCACTAGCACTCAGACATAGGGAATTGGAAAACAAGTTCAAAGGGATTGTGGAAGCTTTGGTCTTGACCCAAGAAAACCTGCGAGGGACAAGGCAACAATCTTAGAAAACAGCATGCTGTTAAAGGACATGGTATGTTGCAGGAAGGTGCAGCAAGGTGAGAATAATGATTAAAATAGATTCTTTAAGCAGAGATTGGTGGAAACTGGGAGAACTTAGAGAGAGGAGCTTTGTTGTTGAGCTCTGTGTGCCACTGGGAGACGTATTAAATGGCACATGAAAGGTAGGTACAGTACGCTGAGCTACTGTAGCAGCTGTTACGGGAAGGCTTCAAAAACGTCCCTTGGAATTTGTGTTAAAATGAATTTGCAGGCTCATTCTTTTCGAGTTGAGGGAGGATTTCAAAGCAAGACAAGGCATCTTGATATCAGTTGCATGTTCATAGCCTATTCATCATGCATCATCACATCCCGTGACATGGAATAAACAAATGTTAGCCACAGATAAGCATATAAAGGCACATTTGCGGGTGACCCGAAAACACCAGTACAGACAAATGATGTAATCACAGCGAATGGTAGAGAAGAGGCAGGTGTTCCATGGGTTCACAGCTTACGGCAGCGCAAATAAAGCATGATGGGTACATGTGGGGCATGAAATCCATACACAAGTAGGTCAGTCAGTCAGCCAGTAGGTCTGGAATGGACAATAATGGCTGTCTATGAGCTGTAAATGCACAGTTCACGACTTCTTCTGCAGCACATCGAAAAACATCATCAACTGGGAAATTAAATTCCTTTTGAGTAATCTTGGGATGTGTTTTTAAAAAGTCACTCCAGGCGCTGCACGCACTCTGACACAAACTAGTTTTGGAATACTCAGAGCAGCTCACTCCAGTGAATGTATGAAAGTAAAAAAATTTTACCATACCATTTAATAAAATGGTATGCTAAATAGCTTGCATTTTCTCTAAACGCTAACTTAACCTTTAGCCTTCACTAACTTACATTTTCTCCTAATGCTAACGTCAGCTTTAGCCTAGATGTTCTAATTCATGGGATTATAGTTCTATTCTAGAGGCTGTCTAATTATTATACTCAACAATAAGCAAGAGGAGTCACTTTTTTTTAAACATACATTTTGATAGGAACGTTTTCTTGAATGCATTTAAACTAACTTGTTTGTTAATTAATGTACAAACAGAACACTCAGTTTATTTGATAAACAACACTTTCATTTTAGTATTAAGGGTCAAGTAAGGTAACACACCCCGATTCAAATTTGAAGTGATGCTACAAAAATCTAAAAAGAGCAGAGGCACACTGTTGTCATAGCATCCTCAAGATGAATGCTTTTTTCAAGGTTAGATGTGTCACTTAGTTTTAACTATTCAGTAAAGAAAAAAAGATGTTTGCTATCAAAATCCGCCTGTGATGGTGGTGTAATACCTTCTGGCAGTCTCCATTTAGAGGATCAGCTATTGATTATTTTTTGCTTAGGACATTCATGATGCTGGCACTTTGCTAATCTTTACTAACACCTCAGGTAATTTGTATTGATCTAGTCCAAAGTTTTTGGAGTTCTGGCAGATTTGAGGGTAGTATCTCTGCAGATGGTCTGATTAGATGATCGAGGCAGCGCTATGTGCGGGCCATTGTACACCTATTACAGATTATATGTATTATATATTATTAAAACAGGCAATTAGGTTAAGTCACAGTTACTCCATTTAATAATAAAATAATACTAAAGTAAAATTAAAATAATGATATAGAATTTATGAAATATATAAAAAGATATGCAAACAATACAATACAAATCTAAGAAATTAGAGTACAATGTTCAGTAAAAGAAAAAAGAAAATACAAATATTTATATAAATATACAAAGTAAAAATATCCACATTGTACGACAATACATGAGTACTTAAATATATATATAAGTTAATACCTTATAAATGTAGAATGGCTACGATTAAAAAGGTGTGGCTGCTGGTAAAGCAACATCTTGTGCCACTGTGATACCGTGTCTCATATTGTAATGTGTTTATTATTTACGAATCCATTAAGATCTATTAGAATTGCTACTCAGACACCGATTACACAAATCCCCATTAAATCTCCCGTTCTTGATAACGTCTCATAATCAGTCTGTGAGACAGTATTTGAGTCTACAGTAGCTGGCAGTGTTATTCTGTTAAGCTCAAAGTGCTTTTTTCTTTATTCATTATAATGATTGGCCTATGGCAGCGTGCCACAGTGCAGCTGGGCAAGAGAAAATGAGCTTCTTTGAAGTTCCCTCTTTTGACTGGCAACACAGATCGTTGTTGTGTTGCTTTGTTTCAAACCTGCAGCCTGCTTTGAAGCCTTTCAAAGGGATCGCACTTATTATGGCCCTGTAGACTGTCCATACTTTGCCCTTTTTAAAGAATTGAGGAGTAATTGGAATTGGCAGGATTAGCCTTTGCTGAGCGTGATTCATGGGCGTGAAAGGCTTTTGTGATCATTCTTATCTGCTACATCTTTATCATTTGTGTTCCTCTTCCCACTCTATTTGCAATGTTTGTTCATGTAAGTGTTTAATCGTATATGTCATTGTGCCCAACACAGCGTTAGCATGTCTACCTTTACAACCTGTACCTGTGAAATTTTCAGATCTGAGTAAAAACAAAGGCATTTATTTCAGACAGAGAAAGGAGTGATGTGGCAAAATTAGGAAAAAGCTAGGAATCATGGAGGCCCTGGAGGATGCTCTGAGGCCAGTTTTGCCCCATTTTCCATGGCCATGTAGGCTAGTGGGGAAAAGACTGATGTTAAACCAATCATAATGGATGTTGGCGGTGGGCATCAGGCTGTCGGCCTGTGCGGAAACAGGAGCCCGTCTGTCTGTCCAATGTCAGATGAAAAGAGATGCTGTGCTGTCACAACTATCAATCACGTTTCCCTGAGCAAAAACATTGACGTTAATGAAGTGAACCACGGATGCAGACACAGCCACAGACTCCATAACCTCAGAGCTCTTAGCGCAGATGCTCAGTCACCCAATGTAGCTCTTTGAATTTAAATCACAATGTTATCGCGTTGAATCCAAATTAAATTAGCAATTCATGAGGTATTTATTGTGCCAAACACACAAGACAGATCCATTTGAAATGACTTAGCGAGATGCCGTTAAGTGACTTGACTGTCTTTATCAAGACTAGAAAATTAGCATTCTTCCCTAAAAGCTTAAACTCAATAACGACAAGGTATTTCTTTCAATTAAAAAAGATTAATCAAAATGAACTTGAATTACTATTTAATGTTATTAATGGGCCTTTTTATCCGAGTCAAAAGAACAAGTACACACGCCGTCTTATAAACAGGCTTTTCCGATTTTGCTGAGAATTTAAAGGTTCACAAATCAACAAACTTAACTCTATGTTCACTCAACAAGCGGCATGAGCTTCAAGTTATTTTCAACAGAAGCTGATGACATGGCGCCACAATTAGATGCCCGCTTGAAGCCGATGAAGAGCTTTTCCTCAATTTTTCAGTGCTTCCATGGCACGGTGAATTCCAGTCCCCTTCCTTCCCCACAGTTCCAGTTCTGTTACATCTAAAGTGTTGCACTAGTGCTATTTAACCACAATAAACAGTGAACTGTTGAGCAACACTTCAATAGCAGGCTGCAGTGCATTTAGCTATATGCTAACTTCCTCATGTTAACAATGCTAACCTTAGCATGCAAAACGTTTACCTTTAGTATAGCATACTAGCATACCAACATTAGCTACTTAGCAACACAAAGGTACGCTACGGCTGACGGCTGATTGGACTGTTATTAGTTTGGCAGATATTCGATCAAAAAAACTAAGTATTTCAATAAAATATGTTATTTTATATGTTATCAGTGTTATGACCTGATGGTGGTGCAAGAGAAAAGGCTAAGGGAGTAATTATTACAATTACAAATTATGTAAAGGAATCCTACCAATTCATACCAATTTTATGGCAAATAGCTATGGGGTCAGATCAGTCTTATAATACACAAATGCACACAGAAGGATTCACACTTGTATTTCATGATCCGCAAAAGCATTCACACTTGTATTTCAGGATCCACACAAATGTGTTCCGTTTCACATGTAAATAAAATCCAAAAACAGAAAAAGTTTTCATATTTCATGAAATCATACCCTCGTGGGGGCGCGCTCATGTGATTGGCTTAGAATGGAGGAGACATCTGATTGGCTATAGATAGAAAACATTACAAGTACGAATTTGGTGACAGTTAGGGGAGTCTCAAAAAACCCACACAGGAATGCACAGCGATCCATGCACAGAGAGCGGTTTGTGTATGCAGGTTCAGCGGTTTGAAACAGAAAACAAATATGTGTGGATCAAAAATACACATGTAAAGCTTTTTCTGTATTTGGATTTTATTTACATGTGAAACGGAACACATTTGTGTGGATCATGAAATACAAGTGTGAATCCTTCTGTGTGCATTTGTGTATTATAAGACGGATCTGACCCCATAAATAGCTGTCGACAAATTTCAGTCAGAACTACAAATAGGAATTTGGTGCTCTAAAGGAAACCGGAGTTGTGCAAATGGCTTGTCTAAGAAAGCTGTCTGCTGGATAGCCATGTTCATGATAAGTTACACAATTGTTCCTTCATCTTTGAGTATATTAATAACCTACACACTCTCCATTTATGGAAGAGGTCATCCGCATAAATGTAGAGTCAACACTGTGTCTAGTATATTTCTTAGAATCATTGACTGTGCAGATCAGAGCAATGGCAGCTTTTGGTTTCATAACTCAAGGGTACTGCTCATGACAATGTGAAATAGAGGGTTTCGTTTTGCAAGTGATGATCATGACAAAAAAGGGATCATTGGGAGCAAAGGATACTTAAGTTCAGATCAATTAAAATAAGTTGTTTTTCACACTCATTGTGAATGGGCAAACATTGAATGTTAATATTGGCAGAAGCATAAACACGTTTAACGCCCCCTCATTTGGGGCACATGTAGAGATACAATGGCAGCTGAAGGAAACAGAAGACCTACTAATGCATACAAGTCTGCTCACAAAGTTGAAGGACAAGCTAGGATGAAAATGGAGTCATGCAAATTTAAAATAAAGCCTTTCTGCTGTCAAGGAGAACAGAGTGAAAAGAAAGGCATTTCTAACAAAATCAGACAGAGGAGTCAAACCAGGACTTCAAATTCTTATTTTACTCAGGGCAAAAAAGCAGAGAATAGGTATTTTCCACCATGATATATCCTTTCACACCGTCCATGAAAGTAGCCTTAATGAGATAACTTCAATTGAACAGAACACTGGCTTTCAGTACATTGCCTATCAAGATATTGTGAAGGCAGACAGTTCTTTTGCACAGTTTTTTGGTACGATCAAAATCCTAAAAAGTGTGAATATAAGACTGTTCACCAACTGAGGCAGGTGGGAAGTAACAGACTTCCAAAAGTGAAATTTAGTGGCTAAAATATTGTGGGCGACATAAATGTTTATCCAAGCCTTGGTCCTGTTGTGAGAAAACCTGCAAGGAACAAAGTAACACAATTACATTGTGCTATCTCTGCCAGTAAGTTGGTTATGGTGGGGTCTGTTCTTACTGTGGGTGGATAAATGCGGATTTCTTCTTTGTGGCATAAAGTTCCTGAAAAAGTACATTTGACGGGTAAAGAAATGTTGCTACTCTATTAACACCTTCATGCCATCATACAGTGGTGATTATTCTAAAAAAAAAATACATTCTAATTGTGTCCATGAACCAAACAATGGAAGCAATGGTTCTTAAATGGTCTTTGTTATAATTCCAAATGGATACAGAAAGCCAACTGCTCAAACAATTCCTTATCCAAGAACCTGACGTTGCTTTTGAATTTGAAAAGAATAACACGCGGAAAGGAGAACATCTAAAGGGCACTATTATGTAAAGTAAGTTTATTAGGTACATTAAAATCCTTTTTATCTTGCATAGCTATGGCTTAATATGAAATCCCAACACTGTTGAGCCAAGGTCTGACTATAAAGATGTGTTAAAGGGGCCCTATTTTTGATCATTTTCAGGTTCATATTTATATGTTATGCTTCTACTGTGACATGTTAATGAGGGATTCTTGAGATTAAAGCCTTTGCAGACCATTTACATGCACAAACACCTTTATAACATACAACAGGAAAGGGAAAACCCCCAAAAGCATAATAAGGCCTCTTGAATAAGAATTTATATTAGAGAAAATCCACCAAGATTAAATTCCAGCCAATAATGAGAACCAAATGACATGTCACAATGATATCAAACATGAATCCACAAATACGCCATAGGTGATTTTAAAAATATTTCTTGGTGCCTTTACAGAGCGGGGAGCCTCTCACCTCTGGTGCAGCAGTAAGGCGGCAATGCTCTTCACAGAGTCTAATCACATCAGTAGGGCAGCCGGCAGGTACACAAATTGGAGTGGCTGTTAACGATAAGTGACCTTGAAAAGTTCAGCAGGAGCCACATTTTTTCAGCTGACTTGCTATCTGACCGTTTTGCTGAGCTCTGTAAAAAGAAAATGTATTTGTGTTGAAAAGCATTCTGTTCTTCTTCCTAGAAAATCAGTAATAGGCTAGTCAAGGGAGGAAACACTTTGATAGGACCCAGAAAAAGTTGGACAAAAACTTTCACAAAATGTAAAGGAAAACCAACCATAAATGGTAACAACATCTTATTAAATCATCATTAAAGGAATAGTTTGTTTGTTCTCTTTCTGATCAAAAATTGGATGGGAAGATTTGAACCACTCTGTTTGTCAAATATGAAGCTACAAGCAAGCAGATTGAATTTGCCAACGGTGAATTACTGTGTATGAAAGTAAGTTCCTAGAACAAGCTGTACTGCTCTGTATGAATGGGTGAATGACTTATAATGTGTAAAGCGCTTTGAGCGGTCGAAAAGACTGGATAAAACACCATATAAGTACAGTCTCTTTACAATCAAGTTTGCAGACGAGACAACTGACATCATCCTGATCTCCGATAGTGACTAGACAGCATACAGAGGGGAAGTCAGAACCCTGATATCTTGGTGACAGGATAACAACCTCCAACTCAACGTCAGCTAAGCCAAGGAGCTGATTGTGGATTACAGGAAGCAGCAGAGAGAGGGACACGCCCCTATCGCCATCTACTACTGATGAGAGAGTCAGCAGCTTCAGGTTCCTCAGTGTCCACATCACTGAAGACCTGACATGGACTCATCACTCTAACACCATCACCAAAACAACTTGACAGCGGCTTTTCTTCTTCCGCAAGCTGGAGAGGTTCAACATCGAACTCCATGATACTCTGCAACTTCTACAGGTGCAACATAGAGAGCATCCTGACCCTCTACAGGTGCACCATAGAGACCATCCTGCCCTTCTACAGGTGCACCATAGAGAGCATCCTGACCCTCTACAGGTGCACCATAGAGAGTATCCTGACCTTCTACATGTGCACCATAGAGAGCATCCTGACCTTCTACAGGTGCACCATAGAGAGCATCCTGACCTTCTACAGGTGCACCATAGAGAGCATCCTGACAGGCTGCATCACGGCCTGGTATGGCAGCTGCACCGCCCTCAACCTTAAGGCTCTACAGAGGGTGGTGAAAACTGAACAGACTCAGGGACAGTTTCATTCCACAGGTCATAAGATTGCTCAATGCCTAAAGAGCTTGCACTTTTTTGATTGTTATTGTTGTTTTTTAAATAAGTTGTATGTCCCTTTGACCCAAGTTTTTCATTAATTACATACTACACTGTAGTTGTGTATATGATATCAGAATAAACCTTTGAATCTTGAACATCTTAGAAAAAAATGACCCTACTTTTTACTTCAGTTATCACCGAGGTAAAATCTTTCTAATAAGTTTGTGATATGCTTTGGGGCGAGACTTTCGATTGACAGGTCGCTACCACGGTGGTGATGTTGCCCTTGTTTTTGTTTTTAAACTATTACCCTTTGACAAAGTGTTACTTCTTCCTTAAAAATAACATGTAATATTTTTAGACTAATGTTAGGCTTTGCAAGATTTCTTTGTCTCGTGTCACTCCTGGTTCCAAAAAGACAGGATGGTGAAGGTCAAAAGTTAGGTTTGCAATGGCCAAACACAAAGTTTTATAACTGTAGTCCATTATCCAATTGGTGATGTCCAGTGACATCAGTGAATCGATTGCTTTTAAACAATGGATGTTCAAAAGCAGCAACAGCATAAATACTGAAAGCTTAAGCTCACTAACTATCATGTAACCTCTCTCATTGGTTAATGTTGTGTGCCATGGTGTTTTGCGTAATGTGTTTTCCTTATGTTTCATTCTTCTGTTCTCTTTCCCTGGGTTTATTTACTCCCTTCATCCACTCAACAGTTAATATGTGAAAAAGTATTAAAAAGTCTATGCTTTCTAAAGAGAGCTCTGTGCCGGACTTGTTCATGTCTTTGTAGAATCATGTTATCTTTGTGAGGATCCTTGGCAAGAAATCCCACAAGCATTTGGAATGACTGGACACCACCAAAAGTTATTTGGAGGTTTACTCTCTGTTTAATATTACATAATGCGGGCTTGCTCTTTGCTGGAGTATTCACCCTGAGGAGCCATTTCAGCCTTGGCCTTAGCTACATGCTCTCTGAAAATATGTCAGAGAGGGGAATTCCTAATTGTCTTTTAGGTCTTTTTTATTACTGTAAATGTATAAATATTAAATACATTGTCAAGGAAAATAGAACTCTCATATGTTGAGTGGAGGAGTTCTTCACCCAAGTCCTCACGGGAGATGTCGTGATTGCAATGTTCAGTGGTTTGATTGAAGAGAGCTGTAAAAAAGCACTAGGTATTATAAGGGTGGCTCTAGACAAAGGATGAAATAAATAGGCAATACAAGAGTGTTGCCCATAGATAAATCCATTTGTTAGACCAGGCTTCATGTTAATGAAGCAAAATAAGTTATTTACCTGCAGGTGGACGACTGAAATTAAAATGACATCATTCATTCACTGCCCAATGCCATGCCTCGTGCACTAGAGGACGCTGTGCGTCTCCATCTGTGAGTGACGTAAGACTGACGTACTAGGAAGTGTGTTCAACACATCCAACACTGCAGCTTGTTGACCATCATTTCCAAGTTAAATACTATGGCAACAGAAAAAGAACAATGATGGCATTTCAGCAACATATGGAAGTATTCCTCTAAAAGGAGGCTTCTTTGTGATAAATTAGAACCAAAAAGTAAGTCATTGCGATGTCATTCCTTTGCTCTATCAGTGCTAGTTTGGCTAATGCTAGTTAGCTAGCCTTGCACAACATTGAGTTAAAATGTGCCTGCTACAGAATATTAACCGGTAAAACATTAAAGTGTGGTTTTATTTTGTATTTACCGATACTGGCAATTAGCTTTTAACTGTCCAATGCATTGTTACGTAAGATTACAGTACGTATATTTGAGTGTTACGTTAAATTACACCAGACTCAATTGTAAAAACGGTCAATATTAAACAGCATTTCTTGCGGTGGATACACAGAGCTATCTGGCAACAAAACAGTAACACATCTTAAATTATAAAAAATCTTCTGGTGAATTCGGCATACTTTTAGTCAATCAAATAGATGTTATAATTCGTATGTATTGTTTGACATAACGCGGTGTGGTTGATAACACCGTATTCCTTATGTTTCCAAGTGCTCATGCTAAACAAAAATGTCACTAAAATTAATTGTTTGAATGCAGAGTTCCAGAAAAGTTCATAAAGAATGGCACTGGCATCTAGATAAGCCTTATCAGTGTGTTGAAACATTTTTTATTGCAGGTTTTAATTCAGAAAAAGAGCAGTAGTTTCCTGTTTATGAACAGTGTCAGGTGACTTAAAAAACATCCCCAAAAAATCACTTTCATTTCCACTGAGAGACTGATCACTTCTATTGCAGTATGGAGGCTTAAAATGTGATCGTTGTGCAATTACAATTTGGCACATCAGATGGTTTGTTTTAAAATGAAAGTACATTCTGTTTTTTACTTATTACTTTTCTTTTCTGTGTTTATAATGTAGTTTCATTATCATCCACTCTGACACTTGGGAGGATATTTACAATCCTCTCTAATGTCCTCCGGCTGTCCCCCCCAGTCACCAGCTGTGGCTAAGTCTGAGGTAGCAATTGAGGGAGAATGCCCGCTGCTGGCTGCCACCTTCGCCTACTGGGACAACATCCTGGGTCCACGGGTGCGCCACATCTGGACACCAAAGGGAGAGCAGCTGATGTTCCTCAGCGATGGAGAGGTCACGTTTTTGGCCAATCATACACTCAACGGGGAGATCCTGCGAAGCGCTGAGTGCGGCGCTGTGGACGTCAAGTTCTTTGTCCTGGCGGAAAAGGGCGTCATCATTGTGTCTCTTATCTTCGATGGCGAACTGAAGGGGGATAAGAACACATGTGCCTTGTCCATCATCCTGCCTCAAACTGAGCTGGCGTTCTACCTTCCTCTGCACACCATCTGTGTGGAGAGGCTAAAGCACGTTATCCGCAAGGGACGCATTTGGATGCAGAAGGTACTATCGCTTATCCCTTGACTAATGAGGCAAATTATTACCCTTTATAAACCTACTTTAAAACCCGATCCATCCCAAGTTCTTAGTTGAACTGTGTATGAAGTCATCTATCACCTCTGTTTCTCCCATTTGGGATTGCAACAACATTGGCAGAACAATAAAGTTGCAGTCTCCAAACACAGAGGACTAAATTAGCTAATTAGTTTTGAAAGCTCCTACTGAGAAAGCTAGTGAGGATGTAATAATAGGAGCATGGAAAATAACGTGACGCACATCACTGAAAATACACACACCGCTGTAAACTTCATCAATTTTATTAAATGTCAACCAGCAGTGTGTCTATTAATGCATCTCTCAAGTTCAACATTTGTTAGCTTTAAATATTAAATTGAGTTTCTCTTTTTCAGACTGTACACCCTCACATATTATATATTTCAGTAGGTTTTTTATTTTGGATTCTTAGTCCTCATTGCAGAAATATACTCATTACTGGCCTCAGGGTTTTATATCGTTGGTACATCTTTGGCAAAACTTTAAAAATCTGTTAAATTAAGTGTTAAAAACTACTAAGTACTAAAGGTAAACAACATCCAGTCAGAAAATCATATTTTTTCTTCTTAATTCTTCAATATCAAAAATTCTACATTTGTCTCACGGGGCTTTACTACGGAGCCGGGGAGTGGCCATTGAGAGAAAAACATTAATAAAACGAGGCCACGGTTTACTAATTCGTGCACATGAGATATAATTCGAGGCCGCGATTGAATTAAAACGTGCAAGGAGTCTCTCCTCCACAGACAAAAACCAATGAATGAACTTGCGTGGAGGACGAGGCTTATCGAACTCTTCTGATAGAAACTGCTCTGTAGCTCGTTGTCTACCTTGCTATGGCTGCAAAGTCCCGTATCTTGTATTTTTAAAACCTTATGTTCATGAGTTATTGATCTGCGAAGTTCGAATCTGTCAATATCTTTCTCATTTTACCAAACTTTCAACCCCTTCCTTTCTCATCACTCCCCAGCAGCTCTCTATTCTTTGATTGAATTGAGGTCACGAATTACATATCGTGCGCACAAATTAATAAAGCGTGACAACGTTATAATTAAATTGTGGCCACGAATTGCATCTTTTGCGCATAAATTAGTAAAGTGTGGCCTCGTTTTATTTATTTTTTCTCCCTATGGCAACTCCTGGGCTCCCTACTTTACAGGCAACAAAACATAAATGACAGATTAAAATATATTAAAATTGCAACGTAAACAACCCAGATGACTATAATGATAATGTGATAATGTGTGATACCTTTTATAAAATACAAATTTGAATAGGATGTTCATTTGAAGCTTGAGCCAGCCCTAACTTACGATCAAAGCCCTTGAGATTTATCGAAAATCTCAAGCCTACTCTTGAAGTGGAAAAAGACATCTATTTTGATAAAGGTAATTTCCTATCCCTGATATATCATAAAATATCATGTATTCTCGTTATTTAGTAAAGAAATAGACCAAATAGCAAAGCCTATTGTTGTATATTCAGTGAAAAGAAATCTGTATTTTTGAATTTAAGCAAAAATGTAATTTCAGCGTGGGAGTGTCACAGCTTTCCATGGTGAGAAAGTTGATGGTTATCATAATCTTTACACATTCTAAATTCATGCCCAAAAATGAATACCACCAATCCACTCAGTCGTCTTACTTGGGTATTTATGCTGTTTTTGTTTGAACTGTTTGAACTTTCCTTCAACTTTAGGGCTACAACATCATCTCGGTGCTGAGCTTGGAGATCATCCCTATCATGGAGCTGTTGGCCTCTATGAAGTCCCACCATGTGCCAGAAGATATAGACGTGAGCAGCACACAGACACATTACCTCACCTCTCATACTTCAAACTGAACAATTTGCAACAAAGGGACTCTACATCTCTATTGAATACATATCACATAGGACTTTTTACGAAACAAAGGTTTTAACTTTGGTATACTCACTTGTTTAATTTTCCACTTGTTCAAATAGTTGCTATTTCCAAGAGGTTTAAATTGTCCAGGGCCTCTGCCTAGATTACCACCCAGTGCGATTCAACACATTTTCTCCCTTATGATATGCAAATGCAACAGAAAAAGCAGCACAAAGAGACTGCCTGGAATCTTTCTTGTGGATTCCTGCTTTGTTACACACTCCTGCATCCTATTTTTCATAGCTATGCCTGCAAATTTACCCATCAGCACTTTCATCTTTTTTGAGAACAATTTAAAAAATGACTCATTTGTTTCTCACCCACTGAGTAGATAAAAGACACGGTGCTAAATGATGATGACATCGGGGACAGCTGCCACGAGGATTTCCTCCACAAGTAAGCACACTCCCGTTCAGGCAAATGGAGACAGATGATGAACATCGCCCATTTAACGCCCGTCAACCTTCCAATGATGAGTAATAGCCCTCCACTTAGCCGAAGTTGGCTCCATAGAAGGGGCGAAAGCTAAATCACTGTTAGGGTTGAGAGTCCGGAAAGTCCGTTGCAGGCAATCGCTCACGGTTGAAACAAATTAACTCAACATCCTGTGGTGATGACAAATCATCTGTACACTGGAATTGATTTAGTTGCATCTTAACAATATTTATAGCTGATGAACATGCTTAATAAGAGAATGTGTGTGTGTGTGTGTGTGTGTGTGTGTGTGTGTGTGTGTGTGTGTGTGTGTGTGTGTGTGTGTGTGTGTGTGTGTGTGTGTGTGTGTGTGTGTGTGTGTGTGTGTGTGTGTGTGTGTGTGTGTGTGTGTGTGTGTGTGTGTGTGTGTGTGTGTGTGTGTGTGTGTGTGTGTGTGTGTGTGGCAATGTATGATTGAGTTTAAAACAAATCAGGCAAACGTTATATTTTCACCAACAATTGAGGACTTAAAGGGATTTGAACATTTTAAAGTGGGATTTTCCATGGATGTATAAACTGGATACAGCATTGGAGGCGTGGCCCCATTCATTCCTGTTGAAACTGCTCAATGGTGCATGATGCCAAAATGGCCTTACTCTTGAGAACAAAAATACATAGGATTCCTTAGCTCTTTCTTGGGTCCTCTGTTGATTTGCCTTAGCCCTTGTATGGATGTTCCTTGGATGTTCCCTGGATGTTCCTTAGGTCTTCCCCTTATGTTCCTTAGAACCTCCCTATATGTTCCTTAGAACTTCCCTGGATGTTCCTTGGATCTTCCCTGGATGTTCCTTGGATCTTCCCTGGATGTTCCTTGGATCTTCCCTGGATGTTCCTTAGAACTTCCCTGGACGTTCCTTAGAACTTCCCTGGATGTTCCTTAGAACTTCCCTGGATGTTCCTTAGATCTTTCCTGGATGTTCCTTGTATTTTCCCTGGACGTTCCTTGGATCTTCCCTGGATGTTCCTTATAACCTCCCTGGATTTTCCTTGGATCTTCCCTGGATGTTCCTTGGATCTTCCCTGGATGTTCCTTAGATCTTCCCTGGATGTTCCTTAGATCTTCCCTGGACGTTCCTTGGATCTTCCCTGGATCTTCCTTAGATCTTCCGTGGACGTTCCTTGGATCTTCCCTGGATCTTCCTTAGATCTTCCGTGGACGTTCCTTGGATCTTCCCTGGATCTTCCTTAGATCTTCCGTGGATGTTCCTTGGATCTTCCCTGGATGTTCCTTAGATCTTCCCTGTATCTTCCTTAGATCTTCCGTGGCTTTTCCTTGGATCTTCCCTGGATGTTCCTTAGATCTTCCCTGAACGTTCCTTGGATCTTCCCTGGATCTTCCTTAGATCTTCCGTGGATGTTCCTTGGATCTTCCCTGGATCTTCCTTAGATCTTCCGTGGATGTTCCTTGGATCTTCCCTGGATCTTCCTTAGATCTTCCGTGGATGTTCCTTGGATCTTCCCTGGCTTTTCCTTGGATCTTCCCTGTAGAGTCACAAGCAGTACATTGCTCTTCACTCGTGCTAGTTGTCCTGCCTGCTTCCCCACTTTAAAACATCTTAACTATCCCTTTAAAGTGTGAAATGGACTATTTAATACCTAAGAATATATTCAAAGACCAGAATAGGAACCAAACTTCATGAGGAGAAATGTAAACGTAATGATATTAACTAGTAATCCATCTGTACTGGCCCGGGGCCAGTTGCATTAATCTTAGTTCCTCCTCTCTAGAAAGTCCTGTGAATGTTTTTCAGATCCCTCCGTCTCAATCATTATTCCTGAAAGCTGTCATTAATGATTACAGACATGCTAATTTAGCTAATTGGCTCTAATTCGCACGTCTTTGTCTCTGTGTTTCAGAGCCGTCAGCTCTCATCTGCAGACTTGCGGCTGTTCAATAGTAGTTGGAAGCAACCCGGAGAAAGTAAATAAGGTAAATGAATGTGTGCACACACAAATTGGCAACGCATCTACATGATTTTAAATGTAATGGAGGAGGTTTTGAAAGTTTAACAAGCCCCTCGTGCTCTTTCTCAGTCTCTGTTACTGCTTGATTTGATGTTTTGATTCTCCGTCTGGGCATTTGCAGCTCAGCTACTGCTGCAACTGTTTACAAAATTATAAAAGTTATATGAGAAAGCATATTCTTCTGCTCCATATGGGCAGATATTGGAATTAAACGAAGAAAAGTGGGACATGCTAAACGAGATGGAAAACTGATATTGCACACCATACGGTGTTTGTTTAAGATATCTTTTAGCAGAAAAGAGCCACTAAGAGTTTGCCCAATGAATATCAAAGGGCTACCCAGCCTTAATTTGTAGGTTTTTATTGACTCCAGGCCCTAACTGAGCACCAATTAAATCAAGACTTTCCTTAATTATTTATTATATTATTACCTAGCCTCAAGCCTCATGTCAGATTGAGGTCTTAAGCTAAAGTGTGGCTGCTTCAGTACATTTTGTGCTGATGAAGCTTCTGGAATAATCAACCAGAAGAATCAAGGTGGAAACAAATGGCCTTTTTATTTCTTTCCATGTTTTAAAAAGTGAAACCTCATACCAGTGGTGTAATGTAGTGGAGAACATTTACTCAAGTATTGTACTTAATTACAATTTTGAGGTAGTTGTACTTTACTTGAGTATTTTAATTGTATTTGAATTTTTGCAGATTGTGCGGACTCTCTGTCTCTTCCTCACCCCTGCAGAGAGGAAGTGCTCCCGCCTCTGCAAGGCTGACTCTTCTTTCAAATATGACACAGGCCTTTTTGTTCAGGGTCTGCTCAAGGTAGCCACCTCCTCACTCTCATTATACAGCACAATGTGATCTGAATTAGAGTCTGCTCACTGTTCTGGCTGCCTGTTTGATGTTGCCCGGTCTGTTGTCCTGGCCTAATTTCTTGTTGCAATGGGATATTTTTATTACAGCACTGCATGATATTCAGATCTGTTTAAATGCATGCAGTTTCTTCTATTACCTTCACCTGGTTTCTATTTTTCAATCATCCAAATAAAATGTCCGGACTAACATAATCTCCATTGCATAACTACATGTTTTTCTTAACTCTTAATAGACAAGCACATATAAATAATATGGGACATTAATGTTTTGCTATTTTCTAATATTTCTAGGCTAAAATTTATGTTCTTTAAAAAATGAACTTTATTTTCTAACTTGCACTGTTTTTCCGGGGATACATTACCCATTTAGGGTATACCATTTTAAAAATATTATACCCATATTACATTCATGTTAAACCCATGATAACTTCTGTGTTAGATTCATATTACACCAATATAACACACATATTTTTACACAGTTATTACACCCAAGTTACAACCATAGGCCCTTTTCAACACCCATAAAACAGCCATATTAGATTGTATGAAATTGTTGTTACACTATAAATACACCCATGTTACATGTACTTTACATGTGTAGAACATTGTTTTTACAGTGTTATTGCACTTATATTACGCTCATGTTCAACCGATATTACATCCATGTTACATTGTTACAGTTATTAACCAAAGTTGCACCCATAATACATTATTATTATGGCATTATTAAACCCATGTTGCCCTATGTGGCACACCTATAACACCCAGATCACATCGTTATTACACCAATGTTACACTCATGTTTGACTGATATAACACAGTTTTTAAACCTACATGAGGCCCATATAACTCTGTTATTCCACTCACATTCTTCTACATTACAAAATCTATCAGGTCAAGTGCAGACCTGAGTATTCTGAACATCAGAAAAGCAGAGAAGTCACCATATTATTTACTACTGTTTGTGAGGCAAGAGGGCTTAGTTTTACACCGACAGGTAGCTCAACACGAGCAGAATAAAAACAGCAAAAGTGGCAACAGGAAAGCTGCTGGTGCTTGTTAGTTCAGTCATAAAGAGTCAGTGTTGAGCACGTCGGCTCTGTGTGGAGCTCCTGCAGGACCACCTTATGGATTTCTACATAAAGAGCAGCAGGGAGTGAAAGAAACTGGCCCTGGGAGAAACAACAAGAAAGGAAATTGGAAGTTTCTTTGCTCGCAAAAATTGAAATGATTTATTAGAGCTCCTCTATGCATGTATGACATAGATATAAGATGTTTTGATGGATCTACCCTGTGTATATGCAGGTCAGAATTTCTAATAAATAATTTATCTTTTTGCGAACGAGATGCTTTCTATTGTTGTTGTTTCCTCTTATAGAAGCAAAGTGTGCTCTGTCCTGTGTGTGTTTTAAATTGGGACAGAATGTGGTTGGAAGAACAGATTTCCCACACGCTAAGCACAATAATTTAAACCTTTTCTTAGAAATCGCATAAAATAACTATAACATCAACTGGGGTGTGCAGACAACCACAAAGGGCTGCATTGACATGGTCCTTGGATAGTCCCATTTTACAAGATGGAGAGTGGTTCTTCCAACTGTGTTGTGTTCACAAGCTCTAAGTTAACATGTGCAAACCACATGGACGCTTTAAAGAAGATGTGTCATACTTATTGACATAGAGTCTCTTTTTGCCACTTGGCAGCACATAAAAAATTCAGATGTTTTCTATAGGTGTAGTTACTGATGTGTATTATGTCGTAAACAAAACGGGGAAATTAACACTTATTTCAGGCATCGAACCAAAAACGAATTAAAACAAATATTGATTTTGAAACCAGGGAGCCGAGAAGTAGTAAAATGATAACTAATTTCTGGGGTTTAGAACTCATTCCCATGAAAATATGTTCACATGTGACTAGTGGTGTATCCATTGGTGAGCATAGTTGGGTTGGTCAAAATGTCAAGCGCCATCTTTTATTTCCCTGCCAATGCTACAACACCCATGTTACAACCATAGGCCCTTTTAAACACCCATATTAGATGGTTGTACATTTGTTCCTACATTATTAATAAGCCCACCCTTGCTTTCTATAAGTTTCACAAGTTTCTCCGTAATCCAACAGACAAAAAAACAATAGCAGTAAATGTAACCTCTTCAATGCCACTGTGGCTCCAGGGGAAATGGTTGTTCACCAATTGGTCAGTGGTTTAGTGCGTAGCTCCTGCAGTCAACATCTCAACGTTTCCTTGGGCAAGATGCTTAACCCTGAATTGCTAACGTAGGAGTACAGTATTGTACTCGCTTTGGATAAAATCTAAATGACACATAATGGGTTTTCTCCCTTCTTTAATTGTTTTATCCCCAGGACTCCACAGGCAGCTTCGTCCTGCCCTTCCGCCAGGTGCTCTACTCCCCGTACCCGACCACTCACATCGACGTGGACATCAACACAGTGAAGCAGATGCCGCCGTGCCACGAGCACACGTACAACCAGCGGCGCTACATGCGCTCCGAGCTCACCGCGCTCTGGAAGACGGACAGCGAGGATGACATCCCCCCCGAAACAGTCATTCACACCGACGAGACCTTCACACCTGACCTGTAAGCCACTGCATTTTCTGCGTTTTTAATACACTTTTATATTTGCACCTTTTAACACTGTTCCCCAAAAACTTCATATTTTAACCACAGTCCTTTTTTTACCCTAGGAATATATTTCAAGACGTCATGCATAAAGACACTTTGGTGAAGTCTTTTATAGACGAGGTAAGGATATTTTTAATTTGCTTGGTATTATTCATTGTTTCGATAAAAAACAACCCAAACATAAATAGAGAGAAAGGAATAAGTAAACCCTTCAGAACATTGACAGAAATGACATCAAACACAACATTTCAGCAAACTTCTATTATTCTCATTTATCGTCATTCACAGGGAAAATGTAAGAAATTATAAAAAACACTATTTACCTCTGAAATGAAATCCCAGGTGATCAGTGGTCAGTGGAGTCGGACCCTTTTTTTCAACCACCAATATGAATCTGTTAGTAAGGAATAATACATTGCTTTGTTCTGTATTCCTGCTGAGTTCTGTGTGAGGTATGTTTTCTATCTGAATGAGCAAAAAAAATAACAGTGTCACTAAAACAAAAAAAGGGGTCTGATCCATTTTTACTTCCTCTGCAGTACAGTGCTTTTGAACACAGGCCCGGCTTTGTATCAGGCAGCAACAAACACTTGAATGACACCTCACGGATACAGTCCCTAGAGCTCATAGGCACAAAAACAGTCAAATTTATTCCCAAGGGTCCGAACCCATCATCTGTTCCTATGAAAATGCTACCAGAGTGGGGGTTACAAGTTTTATCATGACAACAGCAATATGTTCCTCTCTCAAGGTTAGCACAAAGGAGCGAGAGTGAATCATGAAAAAAGTTATTAATTGCTATTTTCTAAAATGACAAAATTTCATTGTTGGTTTTAAAAATATGAACTTTATTTTCAAACTTACACTCTGTATCTCCAAGGAGAAATTATACACAATATGCCCATGTTACACCCATGATAACCCATGTTACACCCATGATAACCCATGTTACACCCATATTACACCTATGCTACTCTCATATTAGACCAATATTTCAACCATGTTACACACATGATACACCTATATTACATCTATGATACGCATATGATAAACTCATGTTACACTCATAGTACAACCATCTTACACCCTTGTTACATATATGTTACAGCCACGTTACACCCATGTTCAAAAACAGTACATCAACGTTACACCCATGCTACACCAACACTACAACAGCATTATACTCATGTTACGCCCACATTACATCCATGTTACCGCCATGTTACACTCTTGTAGCACCCCTGTTCCACCCATGTTGCACCCATGTTACACCCTTGTTATACCCATTTTACATCCATGTTACACATAAGTAACACCAAAGTTATACTCACATCCTTGCTACACTCTTGTTAAACCCATGTTACGCCTAAGTAAAATGCACGTTGCACCCATGTTGCATCCAATTCAAACCAATATTCCATCCATGTTACAACCATATCACAAACCACCGGTTTACTTACTTAACACCCACATTACACACATGTAATACCCATGTGACACCGACGGAACACCCATGTTACTTCCACAATCAGCCATGTTTGTAACATTATGATGTTTTGAATGGGGTGCATTGCAATTGTACACAGAGCAGGCTTTGTATTGGGGAACAACACACCCTTGGGATGCTCCCATCACTCTGATACATTCCCTAGAGAACATACATACAAAAAAAGTTAAATTTACTCCCAAGGGTACAAAAACATCATATGTTCGTATAAAAGGTCTCCCAGAGTTTGGGTTACACGTTTTCTCACAACAACAGCAATATGTTTCTCTCTCAAGGTTAGCACAAAGGAGCTGGAGTGCATTATTCCAGCCTTTTATAGCGGAGCAGTAGCCCAAGACTACTAATTGACATCCTGTGTCGTCCCCAGGTGTTCATGCTGAAGCCGGGTCTGTCCCTGCGGAGCACCTATCTGGCCCAGTTCCTGCTGCTGCTCCACAGGAAGGCCCTCACATTGCTCAAGTACATCGAGGACGAAACGTAAGAGCTGTAACCAATAACACGTTCATCCAAATAACCCAGAGGACTGTTGTTCGGCAATAGACCACTGCACTCACACAGAAACACCAAAGCATTTTACAGCTTAGCATTTTACCGCTTCCGATTACCTCGTATCGAAGTCAACAGAAACCTTGTTTTTGGTTAGATACTTTAAATTAAGACTGTGGTTAACACAAGCGTTGCGGATTTCATTTTTTTTGTTTTGTTCTAAAACATAAAATCTGTCAGTAAATACCCCAATGATAAATGTCCGAAGCGTCTATGTGTCATAAAAACTGTGGTTGCTAACAAGTGACTTAGCAAGACTACTAAACACATGGTGGTCACATGAAGCCATGATTTGACTGTGATTTAGTTTTGCATTTAAGCTATTAAAAACCATAAAAGTGAACCGGTTGTTTCCAACAGAGCTTATTTTCTGCGTTTACCAAAGATCGAATGGAAAAGTAGCATTTTTGTAGAGACAAGGAACGGCAAGTTTATTTATATAACACCTTTCAACACAAGGCAATTCAAAGTGCATTAAAAGACATTAAGAGCGTTAAGAAATAATTATAAGTATAACAACAAGTTAATATAGAATAACACAGGTATAAAATACATGAAACGTCTTTTGTATGGAGCCCTTGTGAAGTTTTTTCCAAGCTGGTCTACAAAAATACGTCATCACTGCACCACTCTATAAGGTATTTCTACAGTAGACCAAAGAGGAACACATTAGTGTGGGGTGAACACAAGCCTTCAGATTTGTAAACCACAACAGTGATTGCAGGCTACTTTTTGCAGTAGAAAAAGTATAAAAAAAACAGGCACGAGAAAAAAATCAGTATTATCAGATGAGTCATCCTTCACCCTGTTCTGACACACACACCAACACACAGTCTTTGTCTAAATCCTCAGGCTTGAGAGGTTTAATGTAAACTTCAATGCATAAAGTCTGCGGTTCACTACCTGTCCCCTCCATGAGGTTGAAAAGACTAAGATATCATACATATTTTATTTAAACTTAATACCAACAGTCAATCTATATTTATGATGGCCCTCTGTCTTTCCCATAACTCCAGAGAGCAGTTCTAATGTGCAAAAGCTATGACATACTTTATCCGATTTACTAAACATCACACATAACCAGAGGTAAAAAAAGAGGTTTCCTGCCTGATGAAAGTATTTTCTGTGATGTCAGCCATTTCCGACCTTTAGTAGTTAAGAGCACTTCAAAATCCAAACCATACTATTAAGCTAAAAAATCAACAAAAAACAGTTTTTATCAATGGATGTGTTTGAGAATTAGGCTTGGTGCAAGAGTTATTCACTGAATTTGGATTTTTGTACTCTTTATTCATTGTTGTTTTCAAGAATAACATAACACACACATACATAGAAAACAGAACAGGGACTACACCACTCTACCTTAACAGCCTGTCTTTGTCTTTTGGATTTGCTGTTTTAATTCATTTCAAATCATTTTAAAATATCTTTGTGTTTTGCACTTACGAATCCAAAAAGCAGTTTTTCCATTTTTTTTTTTAACTTTAAGACTAAATGTCTGTAATTACTTGATACTCACAGCTTAAACGTTACCCCTAAATGCCATGGAGTAAATGTGGTGAGTCATGCTCACATGCCTGGTGATTGGTGCTGGGAAGTGAATAGAAGAAGAGGCAGCTGGTTGTCTGGCTACGCAGTGAGATAAATCCTCAACATAATCCCAGAGTGACAGCTTCCCATCCAAATAGCACAAGGTGAATAATGTGCAGGGAAAGAAAGTGATGCAAAGCACATGCCATAGCCTTCCCAGTCACCACCGCTCAACATCTGAGAGACCTCATCATTATCAGCATCATCAGACTTTTTATGATCCTCATTTGATCACTGACAAGAGACTCTCGCTTCTATGCCCCCCTCCTGAGGCGCATAAATGAGACTGTACGGCAGGTTGCAAGGTGACCTGGTGGCTTTTGATTGCCTCTCATCAGACTTTGCATTAATCTGTCTCGCCATTTAGGCAGTTAACACAACATTTACTGAAGGATAAACAAGGGTTTGGTGACCGATTGGCATATGACGATGTCCACAAGGAAATATCGCAGTGGATGATAATACCAACAGTTAGTGGGTCTTATAATTCCACGATAAAGGTTCTGTAATTACAAGATTTGGCTTAGGGCCCCAATTTTGCCAGGGGCAGCACTTATCATTGGAGCTTGGAATTATGCAGAAGTGAAGTTTCTTGACTAAAATCGCCTGTAAAAATGTACTGGAGACGTGAAGATTGAGCTCCTGGAAGCCAAAGAGCTACTGTATATGTCGAGTTTATCTAAAAAGCTATGTGAGCCAACGATGAAACTTGCCAAAAACAATACTTTACAGAGGAGAATTCCTCAAAACATAATTAAGACAACATACTTAACATTTTGGTTTTGTTTTGTCCAGCACTGGAATGTAACAACAGTTGGGATGGACCCACAGTTTTGACTGTTTGTTTATTCGTTTGTCGGGTAGCTATTTGATTCGGGGATCCCAATATAGGTATTTTTTAACCCCTCTGTATAACAAAAAATGCAAAAAACATGCTAAATACAATTAATACAGAAAAAAAAGAATGTAGAATACTGAAATCTTTTCAAATGTAAGACCTTTAACCAAAGACGTGTTTCAGTGCTAAACAGTCCATCTCGGCTCCCCATGTGGGACTGCACAGCATTTTAATTATTTGTCCCACACATTTAGCCGATGTCCCGAATGAGATTGACGTTTGTCTATTTAAAACTTGTCTAGAAAACAAGAGAGTGCTTTCACCATTAGCTGTGTCAGATGTCAATCAACAGAAATGTGTATACTTATGGGTGTAGCCATGCAGGGCGACTCCCAGAGAGTTTTTGTGAGCTTTGCCAGAGTTTTTTTTCAATTGCGCACGTAGGGGAATACATATTGAAGCGATGCTTCCTTGAAACTCACGATAATGATCTTGACTGTAATTGTTTTGGGATTGATCTTGACATCCCTTGTGTTCAATGGCATTTGCAACACCTTTTTGATAAAGCAATGAGTATCTGTTCGATGGACCATACCCTTGTTCGTTGGCCCAACCTACAAGTAGTTCTTTAGCTTTACCCTCCATGGGATTGTCCTCCTCTCTGGGGACCTTGTTCAGCTCCTTGTACAAGAACTACAGATAGTGGTATGTCACACTATAGTCCCAGCAGAGTTTCAGTAACCACCTTCTTAACCTCAACAATTCTTCTGAGACACTGCAGGTTTCGCTTTCCTCAAATTCTGCTCCATGCCCCCCCTCCTGTGGCACCCTGGTCATCGCTCCATCTGGGCCTGACTCATCTCCTTCTGTGCTCCCCGACAGTGGACTGACCTTCCCACTCCTTTAGGACAGCAGTCACTCCCCACATTTTTTTTCTACTTCTACATGATTTGGCTATTCTCTTGTTTACCAAAGACATTTCAGGACACTTCAGCAAATTGAAACTTCTGCTTCTGGCATTCTGCTTTGTCGTAATGTTGATTACATTTCTTAATCTTTACAAAAAAATGTAAGATTCTTTTACCACATTTACAGTAGAAAGCCAGTTAAATCTAACAATGCATAGTGAGAATTAGTTGACATGGCAGTACATTTTACCCTGGGAAAGAGACTCAATTGTTGTAGCTGTAAATCAATCAACCCTGTGTGCACACAAATTGCCTATACACTCACATTTACACACACCATGGCTCCTTAGTGTTTGTCCCTTGGTATTTCGAAGCTGCGCATTCATTTGGCAGCACCATATTAAAAATGCTGAAGCTGCATTAATGAATTTTCTTTATTAACAATTAACATATGACTGTGTGTAACGTGAAAGGGGTCATTTGTAGTGTTGAATCCAGAGGGAATTCTCACGTAGATCTACAGAGCATGTCCTGTGTTTCAGCTTGTCGTTTTGGATATAAGGACCGTAACCATCGTCTCTACTGAATGTCGTTGTGTTTGCACTCAATGTTTTTATTTGGAATTTTCAAAGAAAGCTTCAAATGTCTGTCCTCTATTTAAGTCATTTATGGTGTCCAACGAGCAGGAGAGCAAACAGTTTTGTTTTTTTTCAGTGAAAAGGTTATTTTTAAAACTCTTATCACCAACACGTTGGCATTAAAACGTAATAGTACAACATCTCTAGGTGTCAAAAGGGAATTAGCTCTAACCTTTTTATAAAAATGTACCTTTGAGGTATGGTAGATGTTTCAACTTTAAAAACAGTTAACATATTATAAAGAAAATGTCAGTTCAATGCTTAGCTCTCTGCTCTCAATGACAAATTCTAGACAAGGAACAGGTTCTTAAAATATTACAGAAAATAGTGTATTAAACTTTGGGTTACTTAATGTAACCTTAGTTCTTTAATAACAGAGTGAGGTGTTTCACTATAGGAATACATATTATTATTAATAATAATAAATATAGATATATTTATATAGTTTTATACATTTACAACCTATTTTTTTTAATTATTATTTCTCCACCATTGTGTTTTATTCCCATATCTTTTTATTTTCTTTGTTGTTGGCTAAAAAAAGTTTGTAGAAAAAAAAACTACAGCATACGACAGGTGAATGATAATACTAATATTATATATTAAAATAGTTTAATAGTCTATATAGTGGTGCAGGGATGACATATTCCAAGTGCTTGCTTGACAAAATCATGGATTTTGGTATATTGTAGAAAACACATTTTTGGGCCAATGTTCAGTCGAGTAATTTCATTCAATTAAAACACTTTTAAACTTTTGAATCTGAATGCAACACCAGAAGTAAAAAGCTAACGTAGTGTAAGTAAATGTGAAATCTGAGTAAATGCCTGAATATATCTCATTTCGGAAACAACCTTAACTGTGAAAGGGAAAAAGGCCTCCTTGTTTATGGTGCTGCTAACAGCCCGAGGTCAAGGGGCATACTATATTACAGGTGCCTCAACAAGATTGTTTATGCACTGTTGCCGTCTGCAGCATACATAATTCATGGTGGCGTGGCGTTCCTGTGCACAGCTACAGCCCAACGAGATGCAAATCCTCTGACCCCGGAGTGATGTGGCTTGTTAGCAGTTACACAACAAAGCCTCTCCTCTCTGTTCACAGGCAGAAAGGAAAGAAGCCGTTTCGATCCCTGCGCAACCTAAAGACGGACCTGGATTTGACAGTGGAGGGGGACCTGCACATCATAATGGCCTTCGCTGAGAAGCTGAGGGCGGGACTGCACTCATTCGTGTTCAGCAAGCCATTTTACACCAGCATGCAAGAGCGAGACGTTTTCACTACCTTCTGACTCCTTCCTTCTCCCGCGCTTTTATGTAACTGACGCTTAATGGAAACAGATGTCTTTGTTTTCTTATGTGTTACATCAATGCATGCATGCCTGAATATTTGTTTATGCCTTGCTGGAATGTAGAGAAACATTTTGTGTCCTTATCAGTTCATTCAAAGTCGAATTGCTGCTGTTATGAGCCATTACACTGTATGTTTTTTAATGTAATGCCTTGATCGACCGTAAGCATAATGTGAGTTGAATGTTTTGGGAGGACTTCAATAATTCTCTACTGGGTGAATTATTCATGAGCTCTATGCCTTATGTTAATAGAGGGTCTGTATTAATTTATGGTGTTAAAATTGGCTGCCCACCAGGACATTTGCAATTTAATTTAAAGTGATATCTATTAAAAGTATTAGTTTCTTCACTGCCTGTGTTATAAATGACCTTTTGAACTGTCCAATTTTTTTTATTTTTAGTATTCAATTAATGAGTCTGTGAATGGTGAGAATCATCATAAAAAGGGTGAGAGTAATCATAGGATTTTATTAAAGAAAAAGACAAAGCGCTCTAATGAAATTTTATTATAACCCCTCTTGACAAAGCAGAACTGTTGGTAGCTGACAGTCATAAAATGAAATCAGGCAATCTAGTTAAGATGTGATGAGTATCGCTTCAAAAAATGCAAATATTTCGTTATCATAATATGGTGAGTGATGATGTTGTCCAGTTTCCCCACATTTGCATATCATTTTCAATTCATAACATTTGAACCAGAGACAGTCCAACTGTGTTTAAATAACAGACATGTTCGCTTCCTTTCTAAAATCACTTTGCTTCCTTCCCTTTTACTTTATCTGATTTGGATTCGGATCCTGATCAATTTTGTTTAAAATGTGAACTTTTGTCTACTTGTGCAGTAAGAGCGATGAACAATAAAGACTGTATTAGCAAATGTCAAACCTGTATTGTGATTTATTATTTACTTTCTAGCTGATATGAGTGACCGTCCAGAGCAGTGCTAGAAGCTCCAATAGCCTAAGTTGGTGATGTTTTGATAGTATATTGCTAACCATTTTCAATGTTTTAGCATGCCTTTTTTGAATTGTGTTTGTTGTAAAAGGATGAGATTGTGTTTCATCTTTGTAAGCTGTACTCTTCTGTACTTTAAGTGTGATTCTATATGCCTTCTGCCTGAATCTGCTTTATGGTTTTCACTTTCCTTGGTTCATTTGTTATTTTTTTAACTCAGTAGGTGGACCTATTTGTATATCAGTATAACCTACTGTATGTTTTGACCTAAAACGGAACATTTTCTGTTTGCCTAAACACAAAATATATATCTGAAGAGCAAATGTATTCATGAAGTAGATGGTTTGGCTCCTATGAAAGGTCTACTCCTTTAATAAAGACAACATTTGATTCCATACAAGGAAATAGTATGATAGTTAGCTATCATTAACTCAATGCCACACATCGGCATTAACTTAACCAGCTTTCTATATTCAGGTTTACCTTGTTGTTTCAGGTTACACTGGATATCCCTTGCAGCTGAAATAAAGCCTATTAGGGCGAATGCTTTCTTGGAGATCTTGGGTAAACAAGAAGCCACATTGCTTGAATACAGGATTATTGAAATGTAGTGAATAATTGAATGCTTTTACCAATGGGTGGGTTTGAAGTCAAAAGAGAATAAGTACATACGTTTCCCTGGCTAGAAATGACACATAGAATAATGTAAGGTCACAGACAAGAGAAACAAACGAGCAAAGTTATATATATTTGATTTATTTTAGAGTCAGAATACTTTCTTTATCCGAAGGAAAAATCGGATAATTAACCATTACACATTCTGAATAGTTTTTACAGTGGTGGATAGATTAATTGATGGATGGATGGATGGAGAGGGATGGTGGATGGATGGATAAATGGTGGATGGAAGTAAATGCCTGAAAAATAAATGTCCATAAAATATTTCACACTTTCTAAAGCCTGGATAATGAGTGTGACAGGGATGATTTATTTCCTGTTGACTTTGCTGACACAAGTCCTGAAGCACAGTGACCTTTCTGAAACAAGCTTCCTCGCAAATAATATTGTCTTTCAGCAGAAGACAAAAAAACGTCAGCATATATGAGCAGCTTGACATTACTGCTGTGGACTGTCGTCTCATTTGTGTGAATAGGAAACAGAAGTGGTGATATGACACAGCCTTGTGGTGCGCCAGTTTGAACTATAACCTCCCATGAGCAGATCCCATTCAATAAAACTCTATGAACAATGTTTGATCGACTACACGAGACCAACATTAACGTTTTATGAAAAAAGTCATTCTAAAAGCGTTATAAAAGCCGAGCTAAAATCTATCAAAAACCATCAGTATATGTTTTGGTTATTGTGGCCTTATAGCAATTTGGTCCACCATAGTGAGAGTTTGGTCCTCTGTCCCCTTTTGCTACTTGTTGGTATTTGAAGAGGGCAGAGTTGAATTCCTACAAGCACAATTGGGGAATTTTTTCAAAGGTTTGAAAATATACAACTATTTAGCAGAATTTGTAACGACTAAGTGACAGCCCATCTCAGCTGGGGAGAGGGCTTTGTTCGGTATGGTTTTGGAGTTGATACAGGAATCTTTTTTAATCAGATACACAGATAGGTTTATACCTCTCTGCAGCCCATTCTCGGATCTTTCAAATCATATGTTCTATAGATGTTCAGATCATTAACCTGTTTACCACATAGTGCGCTAGCTACCATCCTATTTTCTCTGCCCATCATTGCAATGTGCCCCTACCAATCCTACCTTGCATCGCCTGTTCAGAATCTTTGCTCAAAGTTGTTCTTTTATTCAGTTTTGCTAGAAAATCTTTCTGTCTAAATTACTTTTCACTATCCATTAACCGTTGACTATGCAATCCTTTCATCATTTGAGTCATAACCAATATGCTAATATGTTCCTTCAGGGACAGACTCATCATACAGTAGCTATGAATGCTAGGTCCTTCTAACTTGAAATGTAGTCTGCCCTCTCTAGAGGTAAATTCTTAGATTAACTCCCTATGACCGCTCTGCTGATGCAACTCTAAGGCAAACACGACTCTCGGATTCCTTCTGGCAAGCTCAATTTTGGCTGACCAACAACTAACACTGTACTTGTCAAGGTTAATGGAACTGAGTGTGCCAAATGTACTTTATGTTATTCCTTTCACTGCAGAACGTTTCAGTTGTTGACGTCTTCATGTGAAGAAGTCCATGAATCAAGTTATAAGATCTGGCAAACTGTTGTGTGAGTCATGGTGGAAGTAGACGTCTCGGGTGCAATGAAAGCGGCATTGGGCTAAAATCTACCCTGAGAGCAGACTATGAAGCAAATCAATCAATCAGACTCACACCACCAGGCCCATTTGGGAGCTAGCTAACCAGCTTTTGAAGATATGTCTTAATAACATTAAATTACATGATAATAGCATTGGTCTTTGGGGTTCAGACAGTATTACATGCAGGGAGGTGGAAATTACTTTGAGGCCTTTCACGAACTGTACAGTCCTTCACAACCTCACTGCAGTTTCCCTGATATGTGGTTATCCATAAATGATACATGTGAGGAAACGGCTTCTAAAACCGCAGGATGAAAAAAAGCAGTTTGAAGATTGCAGTCTATCTATAATTGCCTCAAGCAAGACAATTATAATAAGGTGCCCTCTAGAGGGCCTTGAACTGTTGCATATTTTAAGCAGGAGGGCAATATTGTGTTAATTACAAATAGATTATCAGTAGCAACTGCTTCAAAGACTTCCTACAGGAATACAGTTAAAATAACATTCACAAAACGGGAAAGAAATAAGTTGTGAGAAAGGTTTCTTTGGTAACCATTGCCAAAATCGGTCTTCGGGGGAAGGTTTGATAGGCAGGAAAAAGCTCTGAGGCTGATGTTTGGCACTTTTCCCATAAAAAACGACTCCTATGTGGGCTTTAGAGAGGCTTTGTTGTTGTTGTTGTGACTGGAGGAGGGCATGACAACAGCCTTACATTAAATAGTCCCCTAGAGTTCTGGTAATTCTTAGAGATAAAACAGAAGTTCTTGTTGTAACTTCAACTGGTTCTGGTCCTTTGACTTTAAATTGTTTTTACAGTAGGAATAAAACAGCAAATCAAATGCTCTTTTCATTTGCCATCAAATTTTGCATATACATTCATGGTCCCCAGAGGATGAATCCTCTCTCCTCCTCCTTGGTTTCATCACTCAAAACTTTGTGAAATATCTCAAATACCTTCTAGATATAATGGCAGAACTTTTTGCACATTCATGAGTCTCTGAAGATTAATCATAAAAATCAAACCACTGTCTTCTGTATATATCAAGATAAAGTGTATTTATACTTTTAGTACTGTCAATATATATCTGATATGATCCTATACACCTGATTTATACTGCATTATATACCATACTGTACAATAACCCTCATGTTTATGCAACACATAGGCATTCCTATCAGCTTAAACGTTTTTGTAAGGGAATTAGGCAATGTTAGCATGCTAATACGCAAACTAAGATGGTAACGTGGTATTTAAACCTACTAAACATCAGAATGTGAGCATATAATATAAAATAATTGTCATTGTGAGCATAATGCCATGCTAGCATTAGCATCAGACCCAAAGACCCAAAGCTGCTATGACTGTTTATTCTAAGTTATGTTGAAGGGACTGCAAACACACATAAATATTAAAAATGCAGTAAAATAAAAAATAAAAAACTGTAAGACATTATTAAAAATATTTTAAATCAAATACTTTAACATTCCCAAGAAACAGGATCAGCTTAAATGAAATAATAGGAAACATACAAATCTGTTCTATTAACCAACAACCTTAACTTATTAACAGTATTAATAACATCTACAACAACATTATTACCACATGGTTTATACAATAAGTCTAAATAAATAAGAGTTTTTATATTTTAGAAATCTATACAAAACTCACAGGTTGAAATACCAGCCTAATTGCTTTGTTATTACTGTTTAAAAAAATAAAATAAAACTAGATTATTGATTTATTGTGTTGATCCTCATGGGGACAACACTGTTCCAGTGCAGCATCAAAACAGCACTGTTCAAATCCCACTACTATAAAAACATTCACGTTGATAGGCAGAAAAAACTGTCTGTCAACTGTGTGCCGTAGCCTCGCTCATGCTTTCCTCTAATTGGTCAGTGTCTGGCTTGTCATTTTTCCTATTGGTCACCTATGTGAGCGCTCTCGACAGCACCGGAAGAGATGTTAACTGGCCGCCTGCCAGGTAAATATTCAACAGAGGATGCTAGCTATGCCCATGTCTGACACGACAAAGGGAAGACAACTCCTGAATAACTGGAGCAAAGATGAAACCACATGCGTTATCGAGGACATTAAGGTATGTTAACATAACCAAGTGACTTGTATTTCAAAATTTGAAAATGGAGAAGTTATAGGGTGCGGCCTGCTGTCATTAGCTTGCTAGCTAACCTCAGTGCTAACGTTATGATATATATCGGTTAGCATAATAACTGCATTATCCATAACATAAACGTGACTTGTCAGCAGTCTTCCCGGCTGCACTAACCGGGTTAGCAGCCACTTGGTATAAACGATACATGTTACACGTTAGGCAGCAGTTCGTGTATGTTGCTTGTGCTGAGGATAATGCTCAGGAAATATCTGGGATTAGCTAGCTAGGTGTATGGTTTGTGCAAGGTGTAAGGTGGCTCAGGCTACATCTGAAGTCAAGTGAATTGTTAATTTAGTCACGACTAGTCAGGTTGAACTTTAGCTGAACAGAGCGTTATTTCCTGATTTAAAAACCTTAGTTTTGACAGCTCTACCATGTAAACAAAACACAAGCAGCAATAAGTTAGTGTTGTGTTCCTCTTGTCATATTTACTATCATCTTGTTTCATCGTTAATCAGCAACACCCAAACAGCGCTGAAGGTTACTTTAATAAAAACATGTTGAATTTGGCTTAACTGCTGCTGTGTGATTGTGATGCTTTGTATGCCGAATAAGCTTCTCTCGTCATTCCTAAAGGTCTCTCGGGTCACATTTAAACAAAGCATGTATTATGCTGAACACAAGGGTCAGATTTAAGTTAAAGGCTATATTGTTTAATGCAGTTTAGCGCGTGAGGAGAGTCCAACAGGCTAAACAGATATGCCACAATCTCACATCAGACTGCAGCTAAATGTTTTATGTAGAGTTTATGTTTTTCTTTGGTATAATAGGTACAAGTTATTATCAAATGTCAGCACTTCTTTTATTGTCGTTCCAGACTTTAACCATAGTTTTTTATATTTATAGTTTAACTATACACCTTTATAAGCAGTGCTATCAAATATGCTTTGCTGCTCCGGACACATTTTATTTGGCGGAAGAGGGAATAAAATGAATATATTGATGGTAAACCCTTGTACTAGTGCATCCATTTAGTTCTACTGTGTTGTTTTGAACATTGGTACTAAAAACAAGGGCAGCAGGACTACATGGTTTGATAGTTAGTGCTAGTTTTTTGATCAGTTACGCTTGAACAATTGATGCCTGATTCCCTAGAAGATGTTTTATTCTTTATTCAGTTAAGAACCACAACAGTGACCCTACAATGATATTAGATGTATATAACTACGATATACAAGTACTTCCTCAAAATTGTCCTCCTTTAGGTTTGTTGTTGATGCTGTGTTTGGTCTGATGTCTTTATATTTGTTAGGAGAGTTGATAACATGCAAAACTGCTATTGTAGCTATTAAAAAATAGATATGTTTTGGTTTTAGCTGAAAGAATTCCCCTCCTGGCTAAACCAAAACGGAAATCTCTCAGGTTACAGGTACTGTGGTGAGTCACTGCAGCACTCTGTGTTATTCAAAATGTAAACCTGCCTTACAGGAATATTTGTGCAACTCATAACAAACACTCTTTTAGTTCTTGTAAAGATATAATCTGTAACATTTATTGTATTGAAATGTCTTAAAACAATGGATGTACAGCTCCGGAGAAATGTAGAGACCACTCCAAATTGTTCTTAAATCTTTATCTCTACATGTATATGTCTGTTGTATTCCAACACAGAGAAACATTCTCAGGAGTTTATTCAATACAATACAATAAAAAACAAATTGAACTCAAATACATACCTATAAATAATAAAACAAGGTACAATTATAATGCTAAAGTGGTCCCTTAATCTTTTTCCGTGGCTGTATATTAAATCGAGTTGTCTGAATATTTCCCCCAAAAATGTCAACCTAGAGAAATGTAGGATTTCGGATCAAACCGTCCAAAGTTTGTTTCATCTGCACACAAAAAATCAGTGTTTGTGGTTCCTAATAATTCATACATGTACTTTTTATGCAGTATTCATCCACATATTTATGTTACCCTTTTAAATTCATGCTTTGTTTTTAATGTATTTAACTGCATGCAGGGTTTTACTCATTAAATGTCTGAGTCATCAGTTTTTAGAGAAAGAAGCTGAGTAGACGTTAGAGGTTGCATCTTCTCCTTCCTATTTTGCAAACACATTTCTGTGAAACACTGATTTTAAATGTGAAACTTCTATATTTAGTGTATTTACTGGTTCGTATCGTTTTGCTTTCAGAATCAGAATCAGAAAAAGAGTTTGCTACATTTGAGATGAAATAAAGACAGATAAAAAAAGTAAAATCTAAATATGTTTTTAACAATGCTTAAATTAAGAATGTGCAACAAAAAATAAAACCTAAAAAAATATTTATTAAAACACAAGAAGTAAAATGTAAGAATTTGCAATTAAAAATAAAAAATAAAATAAAGATATGTATCAATACATACACAAACCTCTCGTGAAAATGTGCACATTGAACTACCAAATATACAGTAGTGTATGTGTATTAATAACATATAAATGGTAATTTATGCTATTAATGATACTAGTACTTTTGTTTGAGTCTTCCCAGTGGCAGAAAATGACATCTTTTGCTTTTTAAACAAAGCAGACCACCTGAATGAGCTTTTGCCTCATTTGACATGGTAAACAAACCCAACATCCAGACTGGATTAACATCTGAAGGCAGGTAGCTGAAGTGAACAAGCAATATAGTCATCTTCTGCTAAATTACACAACGTCAAACTTAACAATTAAAAAAGAAAATGTCTTGGACAAATATTTGTCTAAAAAGAGTGTTTTGTGTAAGAGAGATTAGAGGGTTTGGTGAAATCTCAGTGGTTTTACTGCCAACGTCATTAGTGGATTAGATGAGGATTTGTGTTTGTGTGACTTTGCTTGTGTGCTTACGAGATTCAGGCTTTTGAATCCTAAGCATGTGATCACACACACACTTCCTCCACCAGCCCCCTGCTCACATAAATACGAAATAAAGTCATCCTCCCTGTAGAAGTCCACGTCACCAAACAGCTATTGTTCTCATGACATGCAAAGCAGGAGCACATGTAGCTTATTATCATCACATGTCGCATAGCGAGACTTTTCTTTAAAAGCTTTTCCTAGCTTAAACAGCGAGGGTACAAATGTTTAAAAAAATGTAGATATGCTTAAATTAATTCATTCTTTTGTAAAGGGGCCCAATTCTGCTTATTTTCAGGTTCATATTTGTATTCTGTGCCTCTATGTCGACATGTCTCCATGCTTTAATGTTCAGAAAGCTCTTTATTGTTGTCATACTGCCTGTGCTGCAGCACCTCTTTCACCCTCTGTTGGAAACCAGAGCCCAGTCTGCTCTGATTGGTCAGCTGGCTGGCTCTGTTGTGATTGGTCAACCTGCTTAGAGATGTCCCTTAGCCTATCATGTACAATGTGTTGGAGCGCTAGCCAATAGAAGTGAGTGTTACGTAGTGATGTCACTACGTATGTTACAGAAGTAAACAAAAGAGTCTAATCGAGGCGTTTCAGGCAAGGAGGAAAATGAGTGGGAGAGAAACTCCTTCTTGAGGGAACATGGGAATTTTAGCCTTTGTAGTCCATTTACATGCGCCAAATCCTATACAACACACTGGAGGGAAGTCGAAAACCCAAAAAGCAGAATAAGTCCTCTTTAAAAACATGTCAGCATTTGCAAAATAATTTGAAGTAACTCGTCATCTAAATAATCTCTGACTACTTCTCCCTTAGATATTACCATTGGAAAACAGATCCACCAAATGTTTATGAACGGTGTTACATATTGAACAGCGTTTGCATCAACCTCAGCCCTGATCATGTAGACACGATCGTGCGGCTCTATATATATCTGAATACTAAAACAGTTTAACCAAGTCTGCTGTCATTCGATTTGGGCAACTTTTGTTTTTGTGTTTGACTATAGCTATTATGATATAAAGATAGATATTTGTTATAGTATAATCCCATTTTAGAATTGAGTTATTTTCAATGTTGTCATGTCAACACATTGATGCCATTATACTTTTTATATCAAAGTCAAAGTCCACTTTATTGTCAAAGTTTCCACTTGTGTTATACATACAGAACATTGAAATGCCGTTTCTGGCAGTCCCACGGTGCACATATAAACAACAACATATAACATAAAAAGATAAGAGCGTAGAAAGAAAAAGGGGGGGTAAAAAGGGGTATACAAAGAAAACTAAGTAATATATACAGTGGGGCAAAAAAGTATTTAGTCAGCCACCAATTGTGCAAGTTCTCCCATTTAAAAAGATGAGAGAGGCCTGTAATTTTCATCATAGGTATACCTCAACTATGAGAGACAGAATGAGAAAAACAAATCCAGGAAATCACATTGTAGGATTTTTAAAGAATTTATTTTCAAATTATTGTGGAAAATAAGTATTTGGTCAATAACAAAAGTTCATCTCAATACTTTGTTATATACCCTTTGTTGGCAATGACAGAGGTCAAACGTTTTCTGTAAGTCTTCACAAGGTTTCCACACACTGTTGCTGGTATTTTGGCCCATTCCTCCATGCAGATCTCCTCTAAAGCAGTGATGTTTTGGGGCTGTCGCTGGGCAACACGGACTTTCAACTCCCTCCAAAGATTTTCTATGGGGTTGAGATCTGGAGACTGGCTAGGCCACTCCAGGACCTTGAAATGCTTCTTACGAAGCCACTCCTTCGTTGCCCTGGCGGTGTGTTTGGGATCATTGTCATGCTGAAAGACCCAGCCACGCTTCATCTTCAGTGCCCTTGCTGATGGAAGGAGGTTTTCACTCAAAATCTCACGATACATGGCCCCATTCATTCTTTCCTTTACACGGATCAGTCGTCCTGGTCCCTTTGCAGAAAAACAGCCCCAAAGCATGATGTTTCCACCCCCATGCTTCACAGTAGGTATGGTGTTCTTTGGATGCAACTCTGCATTCTTTCTCCTCCAAACACGACGAGTTGAGTTTTTACCAAAAAGTTCTATTTTGGTTTCATCTGACCATATGACATTCTCCCAATCCTCTTCTGGATCATCCAAATGCCCTCTAGCAAACTTCAGACGGGCCTGGACATGTACTGGCTTAAGCAGGGGGACACGTCTGGAACTGCAGGATTTAAGTCCCTGGCGGCGTAGTGTGTTACTGATGGTAGCCTCTGTTACTTTGGTCCCAGCTCTCTGCAGGTCATTCACTAGGTCCCCCCCGTGTGGTTCTGGGATTTTTGCTCACCGTTCTTGTGATCATTTTGACCCCACGGGGTGAGATCTTGCGTGGAGCCCCAGATCGAGGGAGATTAGCAGTGGTCTTGTATGTCTTCCATTTTCTAATAATTGCTCCCACAGTTGATTTCTTCACACCAAGCTGCTTACCTATTGCAGATTCAGTTTTCCCAGCCTGGTGCAGGTCTACAATTTTGTCTCTGGTCTCCTTTGACAGCTCTTTGGTCTTGGCCATAGTGGAGTTTGGAGTATGACTGTTTGAGGTTGTGGACAGGTGTCTTTTATACTGATAACGAGTTCAAAAAGGTGCCATTAATACAGGTAACGAGTGGAGGACAGAGGGGCCTCTTAAAGAAGAAGTTACAGGTCTGTGAGAGCCAGAAATCTTGCTTGTTTGTAGGTGACCAAATACTTATTTTACCGAGGAATTTACCAATTAATTCTTTAAAAATCCTACAATGTGATTTCCTGGATTTTTTTTTCTCATTCTGTCTCTCATAGTTGAAGTGTACCTATGATAAAAATTACAGGCATCTCTCATCTTTTTAAATGGGAGAACTTGCACAATTGGTGGCTGACTAAATACTTTTTTGCCCCACTGTACATGTGTTCGACACAATCAACACAGTTTGACAGTAGTAGTGCAAGTAGTTCTTTGGTGCAAAAAATACTTTGTGCAAATTACATTTTCAGTAGCAGCGGAGAATACAAAGTCACTGGTGCTGGATGAGGGACGGGTGTGTGAGGGAGGGGGATTAATGTCCTGGTACATTTCCATTTATATGTTTCCCTTACAATCCCATGTTCCACCATTTGAATTGAAAAGAAAAACAGTTCATGTATCTTTATGCCTCATCCATAGGCTACAATTTATGATAAACCTGTGTCTTTTTGGCTTTCATTTCCACGATGCTAATGCCCTCTTTTCCTGTTGCTGTGCCACTGAACTGATCGATATGTTTCTGTGTTTAGTTTTAGGTACCACACTGAGAGCCTGTAGCGATGGATGGGCATGTGTCCAAAAACAATGAAAGCACTTTCCCCAGCGTCGTGGACCTGGATGACTTTCTCACCAAGCACAACTCCAACTTCATCTGGCTCCTCGTTGGTGAGTGCTCGCTATCTGCAGCGTGGGAATATATTAACATCAATGGGTGTTTCATAAGTTAAGCGCTACATTTAAAGTGCAGACCTGTCAGAACCAGATCAAGTTGCCTTTTAGTGGCTTAGCAATTTCATACAAGAAGTGCAATCACTTTCTTTGGTCTAAGCTGCTGTGGAACATAGTAACTATATTGAAAATACGTTGTTTTTACACAAAAGAAACAAAATGTGTGAGACTTTTTGGTACCGTGTTATCCTCCTTGGTACAAATATAATAATAATATTATTCTGGTCCGATACACAGATATAAAAAATACTCTATTCAATTGTGTTTTGTGACCTCTGCTCCATTTTACAGATTGATAAATAAATAAAATATGTATTTATACAAACTATAGAAGTTGAAGTTAGAATGTGCAACAAAAAGATAAAATGAAATCAACATATTTTTATAAAACTAAAATGTAAAGCAAATGTCCAACAGCAATTGCTAAAATCCAAATATTTTGTATGAACATAACAAGTTAAGTAACAATGCAATAACAAGATACAATTACATAGTATTCTTAAACGCATTAGAGGTTAAAGTACAATGTCAAATAAAATAAAATAGAACAAATGTATTTATCTGAACATAAGAAGTTACGTTTAGAATATGCAACAAAATAAATAACAGTTAAAGTAAAATGTCCAATAAAAGATAAAATGGGAAAAAAGTATTTATATAAACATAAGAAGTTTAAGTAAAAGTACAATATATATTATTTAAATAACATAATGATTGTATTAAACCAGTGTATACAACAATGGTTATTAGTAATAATAACATTTTAATGTTTTATTGCAAATAAAGAGGGTTTGGCTGCTGATGGTGAACTAAGTCCATGATATGTGAGGGTTTTCTACACAGACATATTTACCTTCTTAGGCTTTCGTACTTATTACTAAAGATTTAATTCATTTTTTTATTGTATAATCGATTCATTTGGCAAATGAGTCGGACTATTCCATAATGTGGTGGCATAAGAAAGGATTTGCTTTAAGCCGCACTCAATAAAGTATGATAAAGCCTGTGATATTTCCTAATGTGTTTTGAAAATCTAATTTTTATGAAAGATTTTAATTAATATTTGGTTTTAATGAATTCATCCATCCCACTCTGTTATTGTTTAATTGTGATTGAATTCATTGAATTAGTGTTAGTGTGACAAACGATAGTGTGCCATTCATGCTCAGCTCTCGGTAGAATGAGGATATTGAACAGCTCCTGTTTTCTCTGTGCAACATCTTCATGGAGGAAATACAATATTAAAAACCTTAAGTGCAGCAGTATAACCCAGCTGTCAGTCCAGATATGAAAGAATAGGAAGTGTATTAAATAGTTTTACAGATTGGTGCAGGAAAGAGTCTTAGACTAGAAGAGAAAGCTTTTTCTTTGTTTAGTTTTCTTTGTTTAAAGGGCTGAAGTACGATCTGTGGTTAACACGCGCTTAAGAAATGTTCATGTTTTTGTTCTACGATATAAAATGTGTCCTAAATAACCAGCTTGTGAATGTGTTAAGCTTCTTTGTGTAAAACGGCAGTTTCTGACGGTGACTAAATGAACTACTAAACTCCATCATGCCGAATCTTAGCCTTTCTTTTGCCTAGCGACGGTAATGTGAAGTCATGTGGTTGTGATCTAGTTATTTTATTACCTAGTGTTAACTTTTAACCTCTGCTGACTGCATTAATGCTTAAATTAATATCTGTAGATTTATATTTATAAATACTTTTTATTTATATTTTGTGCAATATTACAAAATCCAATGGAAAAATCCCATTGGCTTTCTGTAGGGAGCCTTTCCGATGCTAACTTCTGGGTCAGCCTACAAAAAAACATTGTCCCTTCAATGCTCTATCCTTTTTCTTTTTTTTTAGGAATAATGGACACATTTTTGGATGGAAAATCTCTACAGCTGCTATTGATATGATTACTACTGTAATACTGCAGTCCTTTCTCTATGCTAATGGACTTTATCAAGTAGCATCTGGCACATTGTATTCAATGGACCAATCGCGGTTTCTTGACTTCTCAACCAAAATCTAGTTCACATGTATAATTAAACAGTTTGATGTAGGCCTGTAGGTTCAAAATAAAAAGTGTTGCAAATATTTTGCTAATTCACCATTTTTATCTACCAAATATGGCGCATTAGGGGATTTTAATCTTGCACAAGGTACATATAGCGATAATATTTAGATTTAGTGCGCAGCCCTTGTTTGACAAAAACTAAAACAAGCATTAGAGATCATATTTGACAGTAGTATTTTACAGTTGGGCTACAAACAACAGACAAAGAGTATGTATTCAATTTTTATGCAGCTGTTAACATCAAAAGTCAAAATGTAGCTTTATTCGTGGGTGTTATCCTGTATTAACAAACCTGACCGTGGTGTATTTTTGTCTTTCAGCCACCATTCTGTCCTGTGGATGGATCATCTATTTAACTTATTACAACTCCCGCAACATTGGCCTCATCCTCACCCTGATCATCAACAGACTCTACAAGGATGGCTACATTCATATCGGTGAGTTCATCAGGAGCGCTGCGATGAATCGGGAGGGGGGGTGCTGAATATTTTATAACCAGCAGGCTTCTCTCAGTGCTCATCTGCATATAGTCTGAAAAGCAAACTGCAACTGATACCAGATTGAGTTTCTTTTTTAGAAATGACCCAGAACCTTGACACCATGCATCTAAGTTGGTTTTATTTTATAGCAATTGATTAGATTCTCCTATGAACCATACTTTTTCTTAAACTAAAAACCTGTTACCCTCCAAGAAAAGCAAATGCATGTCAAAGTGATGCCTACGTTTTGTAATTTTAAATGTTTATTTGACCAATTCGCATCATGAAAAGTGCAAGAATGATAAGCAAAGCAGCATTAAAATGTAATGAAGGAGGCATGGCTTGGTTACCAGATTTTTTGCCAACATGTGTCCCTACAAAGTGAGCCATCTGTGTGCCAGCTAATATATTTTTAATTAAGATCGCTTCTCTGACTAGGAGTGGCTTTTTCAAAACACAAGAAGAGCAAAACATTGCTAACACACACCACTGTTTCAAATAAACCTCATAAACCAAAACTAAAATATGTTAAGCAGGTTTGAACCTGCCCTAAGGTGCTTCCTGTCATTGCCGGGGTTGAGTAACTTCCTGGGTTGATTAACCGGGAGGCATTGACAAAGAGTAACAACTGGATGCATCAGTAGAGGCGGGACCGTGTTCACTCCTATGCTCAGTGGCTCATGAAGCTAAAAAGGCCTGATTCTTTAGAACAGAAGACGTGCATCTTTCCTTAAGCCCTGCCTCCTTCTGCTGTGTTACTACTGGTATCTGCTCAGTCATATAAATGGAGAGGGAAAATAAGTCAGATTTTTGCTATTAGCAAATGTTACTTGTAGGACCTATTGATTCAAATGAAGTCTATTCGAGGGTTTGGTCTAGCATGGTGATTTATAGACGTCTCTTCCTCTATGTAAGTCAATCAGAAAACTCTTTCTAGGCCCGATGACGATGCGATCTGATAAGGAAGTTGTAGTACCACCGTTCGGCCACTATGAACTTCCCTTCAGTGTCCAGCTAACTTCCTTAGTGCTGAACAGGCATTTGAGTGTAAAGTTTTATATTCACAGGGACTGTTGCAAAACCAAGCAGCTCATAAACATTAGATTTAATAACGAGTAGAGTATAAACATAAACAAAACAAAGAAGAATCGCAGTTTTGAGGGCCCATATTTTCCGAAACTGAACCTTTTCAGAAAATATGCTCGTCCTTTGGCTCAACAGCGCCACCCACAACGCAGCCTTTATATGTTCGATTTTCCTGCATGTATGCACTTTGGTGGTATTTGTAACATGTTAAGGAGACAGACAAAGTCTACGGGACCCAACAGGAAGTCGGCCATTTTCAAAACTTGAGAATTCCTGTTTCCTCCGAGAGTGGTATTAGTTTGTCTTGCCGCTTAGAAGGTCACTATAGATGGAGTTCACTTTATCATGGAGTGGGATGGTGTAGGGGTCTGTTTGGGGTTGGGCCCTTGAGTGACAACTCAAGTCAGACCAGGAAAAGTCTGAAATATCAGCTGGCCGATTAAACACTCAGGTGACGTCTCTCTCTCTGCTGGCCTGCACTAATTGAAACGTAAAAGACATGTTATGAGCCAAAAAAGATTATTGATGGGAAATGGTGTTGCTCATTTTTCCTTCTCGTGACAGAATCTGACCTACTTTGTTGTACAATTAGATCCTCATTAAGATCTTTTTTTCTCAGCAAGAAAGCTAGACAAGGTGATTAAATATCCCCGCAACTCCTAGACTGTTAATGTCTTTTTTTTAGCAGCGCTTGCACAACCGACTAATTATATCTTTTGTTTAACATTTTAATTGGCTGTTTTGTTGGCTTGGGTTCACACACCGCTGTGATTCAATCCAAACAGCTTCACACTTTTGCTGTACTGTTATCACATCAGAGACTTTATTTATCCCCGGGGGAAATTTGGTTCTGTTACAGTTACTCCATTTTAGAATGAAATAAAATAAGAGCTAAATTAATGTGAAAAGAGAAATACAAATAATTGCATAAAAATAAGAAGTTAAATTAGGAATGTCCAATAAAAACATAAAATAAACAAAACAAAATGAAGATATGTAGATCATAAGAAGTAAATTGTCCAATAAGTGATAAAATACAATAGAATCAAACTATTTATATAAATATTAGAACTACAAGTTGGAATGTTTAATACAAATATTTATACCAAAAAAGAGGATATGAATTGAAAGAGAATAACAGTATTTATATAATAATATGTTTTTACATTAAATTGTCCAATAAAATATAAAATAAAGATATTTGTCTAAACATAATATAAGTGAAAGTAACAAAGACTATTAAAAAAATAAGAACAACAACATCCATATAAACATAAAGAGTTAAATTAAGAATGTGCTGTAAAAAAACAAAACATCATAACAATAAACTAAAGTGAGTAAAAATGTAGACATTGACCTACAATATTTAACAGGTAAATATAGAGTGGTGTGTTAATGTGAATAAGATAGTAAGACTCTATTATGTTAATGGAATAAATACTTCATGGAATTATTGTACTGTCACTCTTGTGATGTAACACATCGGTGTGTTCCTCCACAGGCTCGTTCTCCTTCTCCGTGCTGTCGGGGAAAGTCATGTTCAGAGACGTGTACTACATCAACCAGGACATGTCCATCAGGTAACCCCACCTGTGCTGCGTTCACTGTCCCCGCTCCTCTGCTCCAATATCATTTTAAAGGCTGTTTACTGACGTGTGATATTTCTCTCCCCGTGTTACAGGATACAGGACGGCTTCCTCATATTTCGGTGGTGGAAAATGTATAACCCAAAGCAGAAACAGCATGGTAAGACAATATTTCATATGTATAAATTCCAATGGTTATTTGTGGTTCCACGGTTTCAAAGGTTGATGGATGTTGTACTTTGTTTATTGGCAAAACCAAAACCTAGAGAAATAAAAATGTTGTGCAATAAAAAAAAGGAATCCTCTTAGACCAGATAAGCTTTCCTTAGATTTAATAAAAACACTCCTTTCATTATGTGTTGTGAAAATAAAGCATAATTGTTGACCTCCTACGCAAAATGAACTAGCTATGAAAGAAAACATCAACGTGAGTTTCTCTTATTTCTTTTCTCCAGACCCCAAGGCAGAGACCCGGCTTTACGTGACCGTTAACGGCTTCGAGTTCCACGTCTACAATCGCACCGACCTCTACGCCCAGCTGCAGGAGACCTTCGGACTGGACCCCACACTCATAACACCCAAAAAAGATGACGAGAGGGGACGAGAGGATAGAAACAAGCCGCTAGAAAGGTACCGCCGAGGGCTCGCTGAGCAGCTCCTCCTTGTATTTAACACACAGAGGACAAAACAGAGGACCTCACTGCTCCACCTTTACAGCCTCTCCTGTTTCTTTATTACAGTACAATTGTTCCATCGTTGTTCACTTTTAGTCCTCAGACAGTAGCAATCTTTTCATGGTATATATTTCTTCTACAATATCCAACCCCAAGTATCAGGATGTTAAAAATATAGATGTCTCCCTTTTCCAATTATACCATCCGCAAACAAACCCATGTACTTAATCCGAGGGGTCACAGGGAGTCTTATAATTTATTGGGGCCCTATTATGCTTTTTGAGGTTACCTTTCCTGTAGTTTGTTATACAGATGTTTGTGCATTTTGTGCCTGAAATCTCTCCATTGGACTACTTTGTTTAATTTTGTAACATAGTGACACTTCTATTGGCTAGCGCTCCAACACATTGTTCATGATAGGCTTAGGGGCGGGACATCTAGACAACAATCCAGAGCAGACTGGGCTCTGGTTTCAGACAGAGGGTTAAAAGATGTACAGGCAGTATGAGAAACGTAAAGACTTTTTTGAACATTAAAGCATGGAGACATGTCCCAGTAGAGACACTACATACAGATATGAACCTGAAATTGAACATAATAGGGCCCCTTTAATGTATTGTGTAATATAAAAACAAATATTAATTTTACTATTCAATTTCCTCCATTCCTTTATAAAAATGTTTTAAAGTACAACTTAAATTATGTTTTAGGGAACATCAAACCCTGATTTTAAGTTTAAGTACAATTCACGTTGAGGGATGTTTTACAAGAACTAGTTTCTGTTTGCTGGTTTCTCACAGCGTCTTTCTTCTGTTGTCTTTATTTAGCATTATAAAAATGTCATTCTATAAATCTGGCCTATTTTTAGCAGAATAATCCACATACTTAAGTTGTAAAAAAAAATGCAGGAATCAGCTGTTTCTCCTCCGACATGATTAATGGAAGTAGATTTGATGACCAGCAGTTTCTCAATGTTATCACCAATGCATGGGAGTGTCTGTGCTGAGGAGAGCTGCTGGTGGTTCACACAAACAGCCAAAAGAATTGTGCTGACTGGAGATGTAGCAACATTAAATTGTCATGAGAATGAACGTCTTCTTCTCGTCCCCGTGTAGTGTGGACATCAAAGCAGAGAGCGTAGACCATACGTCATCGTGGCGCTCCCTCATTCCTGTCATCAAAGTGAACATCAGCACTGTAAGTACCCCGATTAATAATTTATGAAATTTGGTCAAAAAAGGGAAGCATAAATGTAGTTTTAGAACAAAAGTTTTTGGAGTTTCCTGATTTTTTTAAAGTGGAGTTATGTTGTTTTAGTGACAGTTGGTCCATTACAGAATAATATATAATAAAAGTATGTATACAACTATATACAAATGAAAGTTATAATGTGCAATAACAAAAGTTATTTATACAAACATTATAATATAATACAAATATTATACACAATTGAATTATTATTAAAGAAAACATTCAGATAAAAATACTTATATAAACATAACAAATTAAAGAATAAATGTTTAATGAAATATAAAAATGAACAGTAAGAAATGAATAAATGATTGAAGAAATAATTGAATATTCTCTTCACATTGAATCTGTATACTCCTTTTATACAATGAAATAAATAACGATAAATTAGTTAAGAAAATAAAAAGATTGTGAATAGCAATATTTATATAAACATAATACATTTTAAGAAAGAAAAGGGAATTAAATATAACACAGAATAATATGTTTATACAGACATAAAAAGTTCAAATAAAATGTTAAATAAAAGAAAACATCAATTGTTGAATAACAATTGAACAGTTAGCCCACATTATATATGTATTCCTAAGTGATCCCCGGGTAGTTACTCAATATTAAAATAAAATAAATACAAGATTGATGAATACAAATATTTTCAAATTAAGAAATTACATTAAGAATTTCTGAAAATTATAAAATAGATTACTTATATCTATATAAACATAAGATTAACGATAAAATAAAAGATAATACAAATATTTATAAGAACTTTTTTGTAAAAATGTCAAACCAATAATTAAGTTAGTCACTCCAAAAAATCCAAACTATCCTTTTAAGGGCATGGCTTATAAAAGCAAGTGGTTATAAATGGAAATAAAACATATTTTAAAGTGCTCTGGTTGATTTGCTGTCTTTAGGGGCGTTTGGCGTTTGGAAACCACTACCTCCCCCAGACTCTGTGTGTGAACTTTGAGGACGCCTTCCTGACGTACGCCACTAAGCCCCCCTCCAGCCACCTGGACCAGTTCATGCACATCGTCAAAGGCTCGCTGGAGAACGTGCGCGTCATGCTGGTGCCCAGTCCACGCTACCTCGGCATGCAGAACGATGAGTAAGTAGCTTTGTAATAAGAAACATTTACAGTTGAGTAAAAATAATTCAAATCGGCTTTTTTTTTTATATATAAAAGGATGCTACTTCAAGAGAGATTACTGTTTTAAATGATTGGCATAAATTCATATTTAACTTAGCAAAAAATATTAAATAAAGGAGGGTTTTGTGACAGCAGGTCCTTTTTAAGATGGAATTTAAAAACGAGATAAATTAAAAGAAGAAAAGAGAAACATAAATAGTTAATGTTATTATGTGCAATAAACATACTACATGATAAGTGTTATACTGTCTTATAAAAGATACAATATCTATTAACTATCGAAAAAAGAATCGAATATTCAGTCGACGTTAAATTGGAATACTTTGTTTTACTGGGGGGAAAGACACTCCATTAAAATAAATCAAATAGTTTAAAAAAGAGAGAACAATTGAATAAAAATATTTATACAAACATAAGGAATTGAAGAAAGAATAAAAGTGTAATTGACAGTTGCTTCATTATAGAATCAACAAATAGATGAATAACTACAAATAATGTGTGTTCAATAATAAGCAGTAACGTATAATTGAAATATTCATATAATCATAATATGATAAAGTTGTGGATTATTGACGTGAATTCAAAAGATAATGCATAGCTGCACAGTTTAAAAATATATGTTAAAGATCAGACTGTATACTGTATGTCTAAACTGAGCAACTGATCATTTTTGGCAGAATGTTTTTGATAGGCACCCCCTTTGTCTTTTGTAATGTTTAACCTGGCAGCTTTAACTGTGTTGCATTAGAAGCAGGGAATCCATTATCTGCACTTCAGCCTAATGAAAGGACATGGAGAGTAAAATTGCGTTTAGCCCCTGTGATTAAGGAGCCACTCTCAATTTAAACCTGGCTGCAGCCTGCGGGAGCCATCAGAGATTTCAACCTCTAGCAGACCTTGATGAGTCTTAAAGCTTCACTGAAATGTCCAGAGAGAGGGAGCAGGAATAAGAGAACGGACACTGCATTTATATCATGGAAAGAGTGTCTTTGTGCCAGAGCCTATTTTCTTTAACTCCATTTTGTATGAATACATTTATTTTATTATCTTTTTATTAAACATTCTTATATCTTATAGATATATATTTTAAACTATTGTATTATTTAATCTTTTATTAAATATAGATACTGTATTTTGATTTTACTTGAAATGTTTTATTATATTTTAACTTCTTATTCTAACATATTTTTATTTTAGTATTTTTATACACTTCTTCGTTGAACTCCTTTTAAATAAATGTCTTCTTTTTGTTATACATTGTTACCTAATTCCTTATAATTATATACTTGTATTTTTATTAATTTAATTTATTTGTTATTCCATTCGTAAAAGAAGCCAAAAACACAATTTCCCCCAGGATGAATAAAGTATTCCTATTCTGATTTAATGTGCAATGAATAATAAATCGATTCGTTGGGTCCTTACCTGCTGTGACCCCGCTTGTGATTTTTTTTGGATGAGTTCCTAATCTCTGCATGAATTCTATACTTTAATAAGATCTTGATGATTTCTCCTCTAGACCTCCCAGACTGATGGGTGAAGGATTTGTGGTCATGCAGTCCAATGATGTCGACATCTACTACTACCAGGATGAACCCGGTAAGCTCTTGCAAACACACAAAATAAAAAAAAATGCCAACAAACATGTTACACGTGAACACTTACCTGATAAATATGTGACTAGGAAGATATATTTTCTTGTTATAGTGTAGGGATCTTTGCATTGCCTTCAAATGTATTTGTGCCCATAATGCACCATAAGATCTATGATTGACAGCCTTCTCAGAATTTTGTTTTATTTTTCCTTAATAGAAAAAATTGACCACTAAATATACTGCAAGGAAAAAAAGTAAGAAACCTTTGTTGTTGTCAAAACATTGCTCTTCCACAGTCTATTTGAACTTACAGTTATTGAAAAGTTCCAAAATGTATATCTTCTTTACTCACGCTGAAGAACTTCCATACTGCCAAAATGGTGCGTGTGCCTGCAAGTGATGTTAAAAATGGCAAAAAAAATGTTTTGGCGATGGAACAACCCTCTATACTTCAGTGCCAACAGAAGTGGAGCTTTATTAAAATTGTTTTAAGACAATTTTGTTGTATAGTTTGCTTGGTATTTGTTGTGAGAGTTATTTAACGCTCGTTTGTGTGTTCAGGTCTTGTGCCAGTGGAGCATGAGGGTGTGGAGGAGGCAGAGACATGCAGTGAGGGCGATAAACTTCAGGACCTTCCTCCATGTTGGGGTCTGGACATCGTCTGTGGAAAAGGAACAGACTTTAACTACGGCCCCTGGGCAGACCGTCAGAGGTGAGTAATGATTGTACAAGAAATCTGTCAATTTGGACATTCAGCAGTCAGTTCTTTCTTGAAAGTAGAGCGCTGCTATGGCACTTTGATCGAGGGAATATGTGCAGTCATACTGTATCAATCCGTTAATAAGAATAAGTAAGGTCAATTTATAGGTCAGCTATGTGGAAAAAAACATATTCTTTTCCAGCATTACAAAACACCATAGAATACCTTTTATAGAAAAAGACAAACTGAACAAGAAAACACCAGAAGGGAAGAGGCTGAAAGACAGCAGAGGAAGACAGACAGAAGGTAAACGCTATACGGAACAGCAGAAGATAGACAGGAAGTAAACACTTAAGGGAACAGCAGAAGATAGACAGGAAGTAAACACTAAAGGGAACAGCAGAGAAAGAAAGACAGACAGGAAGTAAACACTAAAGGGAACAGCAGAGAAAGAAAGACAGACAGGAAGTAAACACTAAAGGGAACAGCAGAAGATAGACAGGAAGTAAACACTAAAGGGAACAGCAGAGAAAGAAAGACAGACAGGAAGTAAACACTAAAGGGAACAGCAGAGGAAGACAGACAGGCAGGATAAAACACGAAAGAGAACAGCAGAAGAAGACAGACAGGAAGTAAACCCTAAAGGGAACAACAGAGAAAGACAGACAAACAGGAAGTAAACCCTAAAGGGAACACCATAGGAAGACAGACATACAGGATTAAACACGAAAGGGAACAGCAGAAGATAGACGGGAAGTAAACACTGAAGGGAACAGCTGAGAGAGAAAGACAGACAGGAAGTAAACCCTAAAGGGAAAAGCAGAGGAAGACAGACAAACAGGAAGTAAAATAGAAAGGGAACAGCAGAGTAAGACAGAAAAACAGGAAGTAAAAACTAAAGGGAACAGCAGAGGAAGAGAGACAAGAAGTAAACACTAAAGGGAACAGCAGAGGAAGAGAGACAGGAAGTAAACACTAAAGGGAACAGCAGAAGAAGACAGACAGGACTTAAACACCAGAGGGAACAGCAAAAGAAGACTGAAAGTAAGCAAACACCAAAGGGAACAGCAGAAGAAGACAGACAGGACTTAAACACCAGAGGGAACAGCAAAAGAAGACTGAAAGTAAGCAAACACCAAAGGGAACAGCAGAAGAAGACAGACAGGAAGTAAACACTTAAGGGAACAGCATCAGTAGAACATAAACAGACAGACAGACAGACAGACAGGATACAACAGTAAAGGGAACAGCAAAGGAAGACAAACAGGAATGAAACACTAACAGAAACACCGTGTGAGCTCTGGCAGTGTTTAAAGACTGGTTAATGGAAAAGAAAATGTGAACAAACTTGGATGCTGCCGTCATTTTAAGTGCCCCCCTCCCATGCCTCATTCTGACATTTTCTTCAGTACATTTCTCAGAAACAGTACCATGAAGTTATACCCTTCCAGAAACGTGGTTCTGTGGTATTTCAACATTGTGTGTGGGGTCTGCATCCGATGATTCTCTCCAGCCTGGCAGATTTGAGACTCAAACTTTAAGGGTTTACAAAGACGGTGTTGCATTTAAATGAACTCCCCCTCTCCTCAGGGACTGCCTGTGGAAGTTCTTCCTGCCAGCTGACTACCAGGCCATGAAAGTGACCGAGGACGCCGAGCCGGGCAAACCCAGGCAGATCCAGGCCTTCGAGCTGCGCATGAACATCATCGCGGACGCCACCATCGATCTGCTTTTCACCAAAAACAGGGTGACTCCTCTCTCTTTGCGTCTTTATTTATCTTCCTCCCTTTGCTTCATGCCGCGTCATGTTCCAGCCGTCGATATCGGTTCATGTTTTATGCTTTTTCATATTTTCATCCCCAGGCAGTGCTGGGATTTTCACAAGGCTGAGTATGTGAAATGCATACTAAACGTCAGCACAAATGCCTGTTGAATATAAACATGAAGTGGCTTGATGGTCATATTATCACCACATGTCTTAGTTCAGATTAGGAGACTTCGTTTTTACACTTAAGGCAGTGTGACAGTTCTTTTTTCTCTTTCTCTCCCCTTGCTCTGTCTTCATCCCTGTTGCTAGGAAACCAACGCCATCCATGTGAATGTAGGCGCAGGCTCTTACCTGGAAGTCAATATCCCTATGACTGTCGGAGACAATGGTAAGTGTAACACATAACAAAAAAAATGTCACCACATGGATCAGTTACTACAATTTTATTTAAAGGTGCCATAGAATGGAAACTGTATTTACCTTGGCATTGAATAAGGAGAGTTCGGTACATTTCAAACACCTCAAACACCATTGTTTCCTCCTTCATGTGCAAATCATGAATATGCATATCACAGCGGCACAGCGGGCGAATTACAACAATCCCTGTGTGTTAAGTGACACACGGTAGTCCAACCCCAACATTTGCATACACCAGCTGCTGGAAACACTAAGCTAACACTTACCACTCCGTAACGTTGCTCTCAAATCTCCGACCAACTGACTAACATGTAAGGTTGGATGCCAAAAGCCTCCATGGTTCATCTCTCACAGTTTCCTGATCTTCACTTACTTCTGTGGTCTCTGAGGCAGCCATGGATTGCTCCTTGTAAACCAGCCAATCAGAGCAGAGCTCATCATAATTATTTAAATGAGCCCCAAATCAGGCAATTCAGCTTATGGGCCTGTAAAACCGCATCTGGATATTTTTTGGATCAACCAAAGTTATATACCTTCTTTGTAGACATCAGAGAACAACTTAACATACCAGATAGATGCTTTCTATGGCACCTTTAAGGACATTCTAATTGCTTCACAACAAACATGAAAAATACATTTTATGACCATTTTCAGGTTTATATTTGTATTTAATGCCTCTACTCTCAATGTTCAAAAGCTCTTTATTTTTCTCATACTGCCTGTGCTGAAGCACCAGATTTCACCCTCTGTCTGAAACCAAAGCCCAGTCTGCTGTGATTGGCTAGCGGGCCAGCTCTTCAATAAGCGCCTATCACATACTATGTGTCGGAGCGCTAGCAAATAGAAGTGCAAGTGTTAATTGATGTCACTATCTTACAGAAGCAAACAAAGGAGTCAAACATTTTAAACATGATAGGCCAATAGGCTGGACATCTCTAAGTGGTTGACCAATCACAACAAAGCCATTATATCCAAAGCAATTTACAAACAAGTATTGTGTTTTTTCTTTAAACCACACACACACACTTTCTAAAGTCACTCAACTTTTCTACACAAGACTCTGAAGTATGTGTGATGCACCACTCTCTTCATCTTGTGGCTTAACGAGATAAATTTAATAGTGAAGTTTACCCCTCTTATACAGTATTACAGATGAGACATCAAGTAAAACCATCTGAAATATAATTCAAAGACCAATCCATAGTAAACCCGCTGACCTCGGGAACCATTGAGCTTTTTTAATGCCTATAGTTGTGAGGAATGTGTAATAATTTATCGCACTGAGCTCAACATATGGTATCCGTCATCAGTCAGTGAGCTCGTCTGTCTGCAGAAATGTAGCTTTTGTGCCGGTATATTACATTATTTGTAAGAGCAGAGCCCTAGCTTTGGGTTTTGAGAATTGATGGCTGTGCTTTTGTGTGCCTCTCCTCCGCGCTCAGGCTACTCTCCTACCATCAAAGGGCAGCTGCTGCACGTGGACACCACCAGCAGCATGCAGTACAGGACTCTGCTGGAGGCTGAGATGCTGGCTGTAAGTACACATTTAAGTTGATTTTTGGCTCATACTACTCAATCGACTTTAGTTTTCCTTATTTTTTTACAGTTTAATTTCTGTTACGATGTTAACTGTATGCACAATTATATATCAAAGCAAATTCCTTGAATGTTAATTAATCAATACAATTGTATATATCGATAACATACACTCTCTATCCTAAGAACCTTGCAATCGAAAAGAAAAAACTCCCATGAAACACCCCAAAATAGTTGTTTTGGTAATGGATTAAAAAAGATAACAAATTTACAACACAAACAAGCCATAGGAAGAGAAAATGATAATGTGAATGTATATAACAAAAGACCCAGGGCTGGTTCAAGACAACCCTGAGCCAGCCCTACCTATAAGCTTTATAAAAAAAGAAAGCTATCTTGCAAACCCTGAACCTACTTTGCAATAAACCTGGTTCTGATTCTATACAAAGTGCTCTGTTTCCTGGGAAATTGTGTCCTTCATTTATCTTTTGTATTGCAGTTTCATGTCATAGCCAGCTACCCTCGGGTGTGGAACATGCCTCAGTCGTGGCAGTGTGAGATCGAGGTGTACAAAGCCACCTACCACTTCATCTATGCCCAGAAGAACTTCTTCACAGGTGAGTCCTGCAGCGAACTGCCTCAACCAATGGCGCCACACCACATGTAGCATTAAGCGCTTAGCATTTTGATTGCCAAATTATAAAGGAATCCATTATTTTTTTAGGTGGTTATTTTCATAACGTTTAATTGTTTGTACATTCTGTATGATAGACGAATCAGAATGACCGTTATTCTCTACACAGTATAGAATCGGAGGATGAAACCCTCTTTATTAGTCACATACATGCACACAGCAGAGCACACACAGTGAAATTAGTCCTCTGCATTTAACCCATCCTAGTACTAGGAGCAGTGGGCAGCTATTGTGCAGCGCCCGAGTAGCAATGGGGAGGGGGGATTGGAGGTGTCCGGTGCCTTGCTCAAGGGCACCACAGCAGGGCCTAGGAGGTGAACTGAGACCTCTCCAAGTAGCAGTCCACTTTCCATATTCCAAGTCTGTTCGGGGACTTGAACCGGCGACCCTACGATTCCCAGTCCAAGCCCCTACTTGCTGGACATATACTGTATGTGGGGAATAAGATTCAACTACCTACCTCTAATACAACGCAATCAATTCTCTATTTTGTTTATACAAAACAAATAATGAATCAGGAGAATATTTGTTGTAACATTCCTGAACATGCATGGTAGTTATTAGAGTTTTGTTTAAGCAGGATAATGGGCGCTGAAAACGCCGTCATTTTGAGTAGATGTGACGTTAGCGCCCTGACACTATTTAATTTACTAATTTAATATATATTTCTCAAATAGAGTCTGCTAATTTTGAAAATAAAGTTGCTTATCGATATCGAGAAATTCCCTAAGTGGATAACCCTGTGTGACAATATTCCTATACAGTCCAATTTATTTTGGCTACATCTGAGAAGAAAAGGACATTTTTTGCCCTCCGATCATTTTACGAGTGCATCTCTCCTTTTTTCCCCATCTTCACTGTTCCTTCTTTCTTTTCCAGATTTGATCCAGGACTGGGCGAGCGACAGCGCCCCAGACATCTACTCCTTTGTGCCGTACTCCTGGAAGTTCAAGGTGCTTTTCCACCAGTTCGAGATGATCTGGGCGGCTAACCAGCAAAACTGGGTGGACTGCTCCACCAAGCAGCAGGAAAATGGTGAGTAAGATGCTCTTCTAGATACAAAAAAACAAAAAGCAGCATCTTTTCATTTCTATTTATTTGAACTGAATTCTGAAATGAGTCTAGCTGAAAGCAACGTTTTTTTAAATACAAAATTAAAATAAGTTGTAGATGATTGTTATTATTAGTTTATTATCAATGAAATGAGCACCCGGTGATAAAAAGCATAATATATTGGTTCTATCTTTGATAACGTACATCCTGCAGTACACAATAAAGGTACAACGAGTAAGGCAGAAATGCATTCCCTGTTGGAGGAATATAAATCTCTTTGTTTATACAGTGAGGGGCCTAATGCGTGGAAAGCTCTTATCATCTGCAACATATTTCTGTGACAATGTGCAAACATGTTGAGTCACAACAGAATTCATTGGCTCATTATAGACACATATGTTATGCAGATCATTCTGTGCCAATGGAGAAAAGCTGATAAATAAAGAGACTCATGTCACAGTAAAGGCACACAATACATTTATGAACCCCAAAAGGAGCTCATCAGGGCTCCAAACATTTGTATGCCGGTGCTGCAATACTTCATTAAGATATTTTTACATATTTTCCTTGCGCTTACTGCAATTTTTAAATAGATAGATATAAGTACTTTATTGATCCCAATTTGGGATACAATTTCAATACAATTTCAATTATTGTGCAGCCCTGAAGTACACGATGTCTCTCCCCTCTAATTGAAGTGACATATTATGTCTTATTTAAGTGCTTTGAGAAACAGGAAAAGCTCTATATAAATAACATTTATTATTATTATTATATTTACAGCTTTAAAATCCTATTTTTATTCAGTGACATATACAGTTTTGCTAGACCTACCTTTAAATACTTGTTTAGCATTAGCTTTGCAATGAGGCAAAAACAACACATTTAATTGTTTTTATTATCAATTTTTTGTTTTTTAAAAATGTATTAAAACATTGTTATTTTATTCAGGCCTTTGTTTTTTCATGTCTGCTATTTTTATCAATCACAAATGTATTTATGACTTATTTTTTAAATTAAATGTTGAATGTATTATTTTTGTTTATTTATTTGTTTTTTTTAAGCACCAAGGTAAAAAAAAGAAAAATTCACATCCTGCTATGAAAGCAATCGATGAGTTATTGCATCTCTCACACTTGAAGCTGACAGGAAACTTGGACTTTATTAAGTCATGATATATTACAAACACTTTGTAATCCCGATGCATTGCTCACTAATCAATTGCATTATTGATCTCCCATAGTGTACCTTGCAGCGTGCGGCGAGACGCTCAATATAGACTTCACTTTGCCTTTCAATGAGTTTGTTCCAACCACCTGCAACACCCGCTTCAGCTTACAGGTGAGGCACGCTCCAAAGGAAGAGGATTTGTTCCAAAAACATGTATTTCTATTGTTTCTGTCCAGAAAAAGGTTCCTACGGATGATGACTTTATTAACTGTGTTTTTTCATATTGATTAACAGAGAGGGAGGAAGCACTCGTATATTTTACTTAAGTTAAAGTAGAAACACTACTGTGTAGAAAATGTTACAAATAAAAGTCTAAAAGCATCAAAATAAACATATTATTTTATTATATTTATTGGATCATTAACATCATTTTAGTGTTGCAGCTGCTAAGTGTGTGACTTATTTGAATACATTTTTATTCCTATTCATCTTTTATAATAACAGAGGAGGATTAGGGCCTCATGTTTATCTGATCTTTAATGTCAGATATCTGACTTAAATCTCACAGTTATGACTTTTTTTCTCAGAATTCTGAATTTAATCTTAATTACTTAGTTACATTCCAAATAAAAGTGTAACTACATTGACTAGATTTACAGTATTTCTACAGACCTATGGTCGTGAAATCTTTAACTATGTGGGTGTGAAATTCATTTTAGAACACTTTCATAGTTTTTTAAAGCTTGTAATGGTCTTATGCCTTGGTATTTATCACATTTCCCGTGAACCCTCCCGCAGGTCTTCTGCTGCTGGCCTTTTAATCACAGCCAAAGCAATACCAGGATTGTGGACCAGCCTCTCAGAGGACTTAGCGCTGTGTTTTGGACTTCTGTTGCTTTAAAGCGTTTTTTATTCCAGTAAAATAAGACCTAAAGTTTAATTTGATTTAACAATTTGATGTGCTTTGCCCTCCTCAGGCCGAGGATACAGACATGCGGCTGTCCCTGCCAGAGTGCCATCCGAGCCGCTGCCCCCTCCTCACCCTGGCCAAAGACTACCAGAACGTTAAGCTGCCCCCGGACATGTTCATGTCGGGGGAAAACCACAGCGCCCCCCCTCCCAAACCCAGCAAGTCCCGCTGGAGGAACATCACCCACGCAGAGTGAGTTCAACCTGGGAGTTATCTCTGACACACTGTGGGCTCAAAGCAAGTGCGTTAGCAGTGTGAGTCATTGTCGTAACACTGACTCACATCAGATACAAAGCAAATGTTGCCGAGGTAGTAGGTGGTGATATAAAGTAAATGTACCACTAACCTTCACTTTTTATGTGCTTCAGCAGTTGCTGCCTGAGATTAATAGCCTGCATCATTTTGATATTCTCTATTTGAGATAAAGTTAAGAGGTGTAAACCCTGCCCTTTTCACTACAGCCTTTTTCCATTCACAGCCTTTATAATGTGAAGAACGGTTCTAAATCATCTTACTGGGAATCCCCATTGTGAGTGTAAGAGAGTAGATTTTATATCAACTCCATGGGAAGTAATCAACAGGGTTTACAGGCCTACTGTATGTATTAAGTCAACAATTTAAGGTCCCTGCAGCCTTAGAAAATAGGAATTGTATTGGTTTAGATTTCATCAATACCGATTATGCTCATCGATACCGGTAGGTATTTAGTGAAACTCTTATCAGTGCTTCTTTCCATAATGTTGTCAACAAGTCACAAAAAGATGTAAAATCATTTAAGTTTTTCGAAATGATTCATGCGCCTTCATCACGAGAGCAGTGTGTTTCTCACCAAACACAACACAACACAACACAACACCCATTTTTCAGGCTCCATTCTTGATTCCTGTCCCTTAGTAACCAGTAAGGGAGCCTTGATCCAGACTGTTAAAACATTCAGAAAATGTATACATCTGGATATTTGTGTAATTTGAAAAGCCCTCTATGCAGATGTACACTGAATGTAACAAAAATAGAAGCCTAAAAAAAAAGCTTGTTACATCAAGCATGTGCTTAGTAGAGGCAATACTGATATTATTCTTCTTCTTCAGATGAATATAACATTATATACAGGTTGGTTGGTTGGTTGGTTGTTTGGTTTTTAGTAGGTAGGTAGATAGGTAGGTAGGTGTAGGTATGACTAAGAAACACTCCAATATCGTGGAGATGCCTACTGGAGCAAAGACACTTCGGCATGTTAACTGCAGGGGCTGGGAAATTCAGATTAATAGATGACTATTTTTGCCTTTCGCCACAGCCGCAGCAGTTGGAATCGACCCTGAATCTGCATTCCTTTTACCTTAGCCTAGGCATAAAGGTCAGGGAGAGTTCCAAAAGATGCTGATGAACCTTTGGTGGTGTGGCAGCGCTACGCATCGTGCAGTCTGTACATGATGATTCAACATCAATTCATATCATTTATTATGTATAGCTCAGAGCAAGACTCTACTGATGTAGCACTGCGAGAGACCCACTTACCCCCCCGGGGAGTGTACGATCGAACCTTGTCTGGACCGCTGCACTCAGGCAAAACCCATTTACTGTCTCTCGCCTCTACTGTACGTCCTTGAAGTGAACGCTTCATAAAGCCAACGATGTGCTGGAAAATCCACTCTGAAATGATGATAAACTCAGCGTTGTGTCTGTGTACTCTTCCTCACACCAGAGCCGGCTGGGTGGATTGCTGGAGTGTACCCAACTTCCTGCTCATCATCGACTACACATGGCACCCCATTTATCCCCAGAAGGCTGACGAGCAGCTCAAACAGTCGCGTAAGCTCTCCACTTAGGAATCAGTATTTGTTGTATATCCTAATAATAGAACAATATAAAATTGTATTAAATAATCAATAATAATAAACTGCATTATATATTGTAATGCATGTTATATAATGTGGTACAATGTGCATATTTTTATATATATATTTTGATTGTTTTATTTTAGTGTCTTTTGTTGAACATTTTAACTTTTTATGTTTATTAAAAATATTTTTTATTTAATTAAAGACATGCTTTATTGCACATTATTACTTCTTATTTTATTTAAATATTTAATTTAATTTGATGTTCTTTGGACACTTTTATTGGACATTTTAATTTATCTTCCTATGTTTAAATAAAGTCTTAATGTTCTTTAACTGAATACTCAACTTACTTCGATTTTTTATATTTTGTTTCCTTCTATTTATCTTCTATTTTGTTACATTGTAAAAATGGAGCAAATAACAAAACACCAAATTCCTCCTGGGGATAAATCTCAGATCTGATTAGTTGAATAAAGCCAATCATGACGAAATCTTTCATTTTTAAACGGTCCCTCTGTCATTTGACCTGTGTAACTTGAGGATCTGTTTTGCATGACGCTGTCTAACCTGCCGGTGGTTTGTTGTGCAGTGTCTGAGATGGAGGAGTCAATGCTTTCAGCGCTGCGTCCCCCAGAGCATACGTCGGTGCACCACAACGCGTCTCCCCGCTTCACCTCCAAGTCTGCCTCCGCTGCCCACAGCAGGCTGCCCGCGGAACCCTCAGAGCTCCCCCCCGACAGACTTCACGTAGAGATGGAAATGTCCCCAGATTCTCAAATCATCCTGTACGGGCCTCTGCTCCGAGCACTCATCTCCATCAAGGTATCCTCTCAAGTGTATAGAAGAATTCCAGATTTATAGAACACCCCTCCAACCTTCCTTCACGTGTTTCTACAGGAAAACTATTTTGGTGAGGACGACATGTACACAGACTTTGAGGAGGCCGTGTCCAGCCCTGTGTTGTCCACCTCCACCTCCTCGGGCCTCGGTTGGTCTCCCCTGGGAATGGAGGACAGCGAACAGAAGGAAAACTCAAACATCCATCCCTTGGACCTGCGCCCCTGGGACATCACCGTGCTCATCAACCTCTACAAAGTCCATGGCCGACTGCCAATGGTAAAACTGAAGACTGACAATACTTTGGTTTGGAAAGAGAGCGAGAGCTAGTTGAAAAAGTTTAGCAAACGGGCTACGCTCAAAGATAATGAAGCTATGTCATCATTAAAGTGTGAAAAAAAAAAATGGAAATGTATACTGAGGAGCAGCAGAGACATGGAAACAAATTATAGTATACAGTAGACAAAGAAAAATGTCAAGATACTGTGAGATTTAAAAAAAGGAATATGACCAAAGAAAATGCAAAAAATCATAAACTTGGAAGAAGAAGAAAATGCTTTAAAAGTCAAGACACTTTTTTTTCTTGGCTTGCAAGGATGTTCCTTTTGAGTATATCCCTGCCAGCCTTGCTTTTTGAGTTGATGTGTTTATGTTTACCAAAAACAATCTTGATGCACATGTTTTCTTCCTTTTTTTTTACTCGGTGCCTTTCAGCACTGCAGCAGTGAGGGTCCCGAAGGTCCATCTGGCTTCTTGGAGCGGCTGTGTTTTGAGATGAAGAAGGGTTATAAGGAGACGATGCTTCAGCTGCTCCTGTCTCCCATTCACATCTTCGTCAGCGACAACTACCAGGTCAGAGACGCAAATACGCATGTGCCTGATGGGATGTGCTGCATATTGTGGCACCATATTTGACGGTCATTGTCCTGATTTCAATTAAAATGGATTTTTGTTTAGGAGCACACAAATGTTTTGGGGTTTAAACGTCACATGTTGGCTCAATTCATGTTTAAATTGAAAAGGATAATCCAGTGTGGAGTACTACCTTGAAAGTACTATGTAAGGTCATTTACATGTAGTTATTACTTACTGTGTTGCCCATGTGTGAACAGATTTTAACACAATTTAAAAACGTTCCTGCATTTCGGTGCTTCCTTTACATGTATTTGAGGTGTTGGCTGACTAACGTTAGCTAGTTTGTTAGCTAACATTATTGCTAGCCAGAAAACATTATTCATCATGCTAACTTATGGAATTGGACAAGCAGTGTTTCATTTTAGCCAACCAGAAATGAAGACCAGCTGAAATCACAGGTGTATAACTAACGATAGCTAACTGTAACGTGAGCTAGGATAAGGTTAGCCGGCTAACTGTAAGTCAAGCTAAGGTTAGCCAACTATCTTTACTAGCCGCATGGATCGGACGTAAGTTGCTTCATAATGTATAATGATTGTATAACAGGCTATTAAGTATCATGAAGCAAATTAAAATATTCAAACATTACAAATAGGAACCGTATTTAGATATAATATGTAATGTGGATTTTATGTAACATACTCTTTTGGCCAACGCCCAGGATGCCCTCTCGCGCCACATACCTTGAGCATGTACACAAGCAACAGAAAGCTGTCAACAGTTCACTTCATCGCGACCGTACAATTATTGCAAGGGCTTTTTATACATTTAACATAGTACCTTTTCAATGATGTGTGAATACAATGATAACACAACAACCACTCTCTAATATGGCTACTGAAGGGGTGACTCAGGCTTTATAAAACACTCTGAAAAAAGCTTTGAAGTTAGAGTTGCATAATGTAAAACATGCTTTTCACCAGCCACATCTTTGCATAAGCACCTGCATATTGTATAACCACAAAGCGTTTCTAAGCTTTAGCCACGAGTTGGATTCTATTTGCTGCTCAGAGAGAATATCTTTCCCTAATCCCAACAATGAATGTGTAGCTCTCATCTCCGGCAGTGAGATGGCAGATACTCTTTTCTATGGCTCACGCATGGATATTAAGCAATAGAGTGGTGCAGGAATGAGTCCCGGAAACTAGCATTTCGCCACTTCCTGACTCCTTATTTATTACTTTGTGTTGCCAATGTGTGAAAAGATTGTAACGCAACTTACAAAAAGTTCCTACATTTCGGTTTTTCTTTTACATGTAAGTGAGGTCTTTGCTGACTGACGTTAGCTAGCTTGTTAGCTAAAATGATCGCTCGCCAGAAAACATTATTATAAAATACTTATAAACTCATTAACCAAAGTCAATGGTTGATGAGGTTTGGTTAGATTTGAGATTGAGTTTTCTTCTACGACACAACATCTGTCAGTAAATACCCTTCTGGTAAACATCTGCAGCTCTGAGACTACTACTAAACCAAACACAAGTCCCAGACTAGCTTAGCTATTAGCTTGTACAACCATTTACTTGATAGCCAAATGTTAGCTTTTTCTTTGGGGCATTGCATTTATGCTCGGAAAATGATAAACGTGGTTCTAATATGTGGAGATTATCCTGCTGAAAAACATTGAAGTGTCATATATGTGTGTTTTACCTCAGACTTTCTTCTTGCAATATTCCAAAATCCAAAGAAAATGTCTATAGTTTTTTTGTTGATGGAGCACTGCAATGCTAACTTTCTACCAAAATACATCACCACTTCATTAACTTTACTGTTGCTAAAGATTGCTCAGTTCAGTTTCTGATGGTTTACCCCCTACCTTACAAGGAAGGGATGTAATATTCCATTTGTGTGTGTTGGTCCACAGCGTCCTACAGCTGACGGGGTGTTGAGGGATGGCCACCTCAGTTTGTCTGGCCTGCAGATGAGGGCCCACGCCATGTTCTCGGCTCAGGGCCTCCCTGTGAGCAGTGATACGCTGGAATACGCCTGGCTCATCGACATGCAGGCTGGAGGACTCACTGGCAGGGTCACTCTTCCACAGGTGTGTGTGTGTGGGTTTCATTACGTAAAAGTGTTATTTGTAATGCTTCAGGGATAAATCTGTGCAGTTTTAGATTATTATAACATCATGGGGTGAGATGTGTGACTGTGCTAAACTGGCTTGAATGAAGCACCTATAAAATCTAATCCAACCTTTCTGAATCTAAATTAGTCTGTTTTTGTCGGTCAGAACAATTCATACGTCTCAATTGCGTATTTCTGGACTTGCATTTGCTGTTTTGATTATAAAAATATTGGACCTATAGTACGACAGAATGCAATACGAGTACTAGATGATGCTCTTACTGTCAGCAGTGAAACACTGGACACATATTGCACTCAGTGATCACTTTCTCCACTACGTAATAGATGTTACACGTTATTCAGCAATTGCTGTTTGTACGGTCAACACAAACTACTTTTTTTTCGCTTTTTAGGTAACATACCACTATACTGGTGTCATTAAATGGCCACACATGTTTTAAAGGGTTAATTGCTTGTTGCTGTTAATGGATATGTTAGCTAGTTTTCTCAATTCAAGATTCAAGAATCAGCTAACTAGCTACCTTAGAATCAGAATAATACCTTTATGTGTCCCACAGAGGGGACATTTGCATTTGTTACAGCAAGAAAACAGCCATAGACAGCTTTATATTACCCAAGAAAAGATAAAGAAATTAAAAAGACAGAATGACATAATTTACAAAATACACATCCTGTATTTGACCTAGCAGTACATTTATTTATTTATTGTTTTTGAAGTAATAGTGTGTTGCGTGTTCTTGTGATTATTAGGTGGCGAGTATGATAGAGTGGGGTGAGACCTTCCTCTTCCACGGGGTGTCCCGAGAGTTCCAACTAGAACAACCCAAGCCCTCCGTCATCTGCCAGCACGGCGTCGACCGCCGGATCTGCGATGCCAAGGTACACACAGGCAGTAGAAGATAAAATGCTGCACACATGGCGCCTCATTACTCCCGTTTTCACTTTATCTACTGTCTCACATCGGTTTGAACTAGTTAGCAGCCATGTGTGTCTGAATCCCACGCTTCAAGCCTCTAAATGAGCTCATTACGGCTAAAGGCATTTTGGGTGAGATTTGAAAGTTTGTCAGAACTGTCCAGTGGGAAGGGAAATGTGCAAATGACACCCGATAATAAAAGGAGACCACTGTGAACTTTTGTCTAACGATGCATGACTTGCACACACAGCTAGAGAAACTGCCTGTAGCCACAGCCTCCAACACAAACTATTGATGTACTCGCATAGCATACCATAAATAACTTTGAAAGAAAACAAGTCTGTTTCACAAAATGTCTTGTTTGTATGCGAATACTAACAAGGGTATTTTTAAGATCTCTGCCCGAGAGCCCTCATTAGTGTCTGACAAGCGAGCAGCTGTGGCTACAGGCTATGTAGCGCTATGTAAAGCACATCCAGACTAAATTAAAGATAGCTTCCCTGCAACCATCCAAAGTTTTCTGGTCGTAAATGATGGTTGTCTTTCAGCTGAGCTGCTTACCCGGGCACTGTCGCACATCAGAGGAGCTGAAGTACACCATGACCCGACTCGCCATGGATGGAGTCGACCTCTTCATCGTGGAGCATGGCTGTGCTGCCAGTGTCAAGGTAATTAGCAGTGACGTTTCATTAATTGTGAATAAGGTAAAGATATATATTTTTAACTAACCTAATCTAACCTTAGACTGTTTATAAGAAGTGGAGGAAGTGAACCCTTGACATTAGTTTGTGGGCTATGGTTTAAAATATAAAAGTTTGGTATTTTGTCTGCATTTTTGTTTTTTGGAAGTGGCACCAGAGTGTTGCGCTTGGTACAACCAAGCTAATACAGAACAATTGAAACTAGCTATTAAGACAATAATAGTGTCAGTGTCAAATGTTTACTCTGGTAATAAATTAAGAGAGAATAAAGGTATTTTCATAGACTTCTATACAGTCGCAACAAGAGGGGATTCCCCCGGCTGGCCATTAGAAAGAATGCATGTTAAAGGCACCTCCGCATTGGCCCAGGTTTGCCTCTTGTTTATGAAACTTTGACTCATTGAAATCCATGTACATATTTGATTTTTGGTATGTTACAAGTTTTTTTCCCTCATTCCCAGACGGCTAACGTTCGCTTAGCTAACTGCAACCTGCACAACCAAGCAGTGGGAGAAGGCATCAGCGCCATGGTGCAGGACGTGAACATCCGGCAGTACATCGAGCAGCAGCAGCACAGCGAGGCGGCCCGACTGCAGACAGCTGGACCGGGTCAGCCTTTAGGTCTGGGTCAGCCCCCCCTGCTGCGACGCTCTGTCTGGCTAGAGGCGGGTTCGGTCAACCTGAACCTCATCACAGCGGACATCGCCCTGGCCGCCGACCATTCGGCCAAATGTGAAGTTCAGAGGCATTTTTTGGAGCTGCATGATGCACAGACCAAGAGGTAGAAAAATAATAATTTGGGCCTGGTATGTCTGCAAGACCAGACACAATTTTCATCCACTCCATTAATCTCTTTTACTGTCCCCCCCTTTCTCCTCCTCTCCTCAGACTCTGGTTCCTTTGGCCAGAAGACGCCAGCATTCGCAACAAGCGCGGCAGGAACCGTTGCGGCTGTCTCGGAGGCTGCCGGTTCTTCGGAGGTACCAACATGGGCCTGGACTTCTTCAAGCTTGAAGAGCTGACGCCGTCCTCATCTGCTTTCGGCTCTTCCAGCACGGAGCAGGACATGTCCTACGGCCAGTCTTTGCTACAGCCAGGGGAGTGGATTATTACCAAGGAAACACCCAAAGTGGATGGTATGCACATGCAACATATATCTATACACATTTCCTGGCATAAAGTGGTGCAGGGATGATGCGTTTTTGTTGGCTGACCCAGAAGTTAGCATCGCAAGGGCTCCTTTCGGCAATTAGAAATGGGATTTGTGCATGAAACAATCTGTGGTGGTAAACACACGCTGATGAAAATTATACTTCATGTACTGCAGAATGATATCCAAATATTAACACCACCTTCATGGTTTTTGAAGCTTAAATGCAATCACCGCAGATAATAATAATAATAATAATAATAATAATAATAATAATTTGAATTTTCTATAGCGCCTTTCTAGGTACCCAAGGCCGCTTTCCATGTTGTGAGGACAGACAGAAAACAAATAAACAAAAAAAAAAGTAGGGCAAATAAAAGAATAGAAAAATAAATTCAAATTAAAATAAAAAACGAAATAATGTTGTGGTTGAAAAACGGGGGAGTAAGATGAGTTAGTGGTCAGAGGCTATGGCGTAGAGAGGACTTGAAGATTTCCAGGGAGGCAGCATGGCGGATCTCTGCAGGAAGAGCGTTCCAGAGGGTGGGGCTGCAACACTGACCGCTATGTCACCAACGGGTTCGGAGGCGAGTGGGGGGAATAGAGAGAAGGCCTGTGTCCGAGGACCGCAGACTCCGTGTAGGGGTGTAGGGATGGAGGAGGTCTGATAGATACTGTGGAGCAAGGCCATGGAGAGACTCGTAGGTGAAGAAGAGGGTTTTGAAAGTGATCCGGGACTTGATCGGGAGCCAGTGAAGGTGGATGAGGGTGGTGGTGATTTGCTGCCATGGCTTGGTGCCGGTGAATACTCTGGTGGCAGAGTTCTGGACATGCTGTAGCCTCTCCAGGATTTTGCTGGGAACCCCGGAGAGGACCCCATTGCAGAAGTCCAATCGGGACGTGATGAAGGCGTGGATGAGCGTTTCTGCCACAGAGTCGGAGAGTGAATGCCTGAGTCGGGAGATGCTTTTGAGATGATAGAATGCTAATTTAGTGACCGATTTGACGTGAGCCTGGAAGGAGAGGGTTGTGTCCAGGATGACCTCAGGTTGCGGACTTCAGGGGATGGAGAGATTGAGCAGAATACGTAATGCAAGGAAAATTAGCTAATGTTGGAAATAAAAAGCTAAAGTTAGGCTAATGACATCAAGGTAAGATGGCCGTGCATCGCTACAGCTAAGCTAATGGTGGCTAATATTTAGCGTAATGACGTCAAACAGTCTAATTTTGTCACTTGTTAGCATTCCATTTTTTTATGACACACGAAGGCTTCGGACATTAACAGATGTTATTTGAGGCATCCCACAAAAGCGCTTTCAAAAAAACCATTGAGACATGGGATCAGGAAGTGGTTAAATGCTTACTCCTGGGTTTTAAGAGTCATTCCTGCATCACTCTTTACCACAACAAAGTTAGCCCAATATGAGTGGATTATGCTAACAGGTTAACTTGCAGAATGTTACATACTGTTAAATAAGTAAAGATATGTGTTGATAAGTATTAACAGTTACTTACAGTTAACCAGATATATATATATATTCTCAGGGAGGGTTGTGGGCCAGAAGAGGGACACTCACTCGCCCTGCCTGCCTCCTGAGCTGCCGGAGAGGCGTGGACAGCAACACCTCAGTCTGCAGGTGCCCCATCGCTCCCACAGCTCTGTCTCCTCCTCTGAGGAAAATAGTTCTTCCAGTGCTGCGCTGCCCCTGCTGGCCGGAGAGAGGGACACTCCCTCGCCCAGCACGGAGGAACGCATGTTCCACGTGAACTGCAAAAGCCCTGCTGAGTGAGTAACATCAACATACTGAAAGTATAAGATGTGTAGTTACTCTTTGAAGTGGCAACCCTTATGATGAGGTCTTACCGGTGGTAACAGGAAATGCAGTTTAATATTGTGGCAGCCAGAATATTGGGGGCACCTGAACAAACTTTTTTCAAAATAAAGAATTAAGAAAATATATATATTTTTGGAGATGCACAGTTTCATTTCATTTCTCTTTGTTTGTATATTCTAATGCTTTTAATGTGAAGCTGCAGCATAAGGATATATAACGCTTTCTTTTGCAGTTACTTAATAAAGCATTTTTGAATACATTTATTTTGAAAAGAGGTTCTTTGAATATTTTATAAAGACATTTTCTAGCCCCCAATATAAATCAGTCTTTAGCAATCAGCTTTGATCTAACTTAAAATTAGTTTTCTTTTTTTACATTTTTTCCCGTATTGTGATTTGTAAATGTACATTCCAGTTACCTCATTCAGCAATAGTAGAAATTCAATAACAAATCTTCAAGCTTGCCACTTGTAAATACACATTTCTGATGTCCTTCCACAGCCACTCATGCATTCCGAATGTTATTACTCCTCTTCCATTCTGCGCAGCACCCTAGGAGAAGTCCCAGAGGTCTCTCCGGTCTCCCCCAACAGTTCCCAGGACCGCTCCTCAGTGCGCTCCCCCCTCTGCTCCCCTCTGAAGCGCCAGTCCTCCGTACACTCGGGGCGACTGGGCAGCACCAAGAGCCTGTCAGCCGCCGTCTTCACCGACAAACCTCCGCCGGTCCTGTCCGGGGGCGTCCAGTTCAGCAGCGACGTGTCCCGCAGCGACGAGAACGTCCTGGATTCACCCCGCCAACGCCGTAGCTACGGCTCCTTCCCCTTCACACCTTCAGCGGACTCCAACACCTTCCACCAGTACCGCTCCGCAGACTCCAGCATGTCCGTGGCCGACAGCGAGGCCTACTTCTCCGCCACGGAGGACTTCGAGCCGATTAGCAGCGCCGACGAGGGCCCGGGGACGTACCCGGGGCGCAAGAAGAAGAGGAGGCAGCAGATGCAGCAGCCACAGCAGCCCCCCTACCACATGGAGAACTACAGGTCAGCATCTTATGTGGACCAATATCAAAAGCAACACATTTGTCTCTGGGCTTTACAGTATCTACTAAATAAAAAAAGCCCTTGAACTTTGCATGAGAAACTCACTATCACGGTTAACGGGGAAAAAACAAAAACAAAACAAACGAGGGGCAGGTTCATGAGCCAGCCCCAACTGCAATCTTTATCAAAAAGGAAAGTCTTAAGCCTACTTTTAAAGGTGGAGAGGGTGTCTGTTTCCCAAAAAGGAGCTTCATAGCTCAATGTCTGACTCCTAATAAACTTTTGGAGACTTTAGGAACCACTAATAACCTTGCATTCTTGGGACACAATGTCCTAGTGGGGCAATGGGGTATTAAAAGCTATTTAAGATTAAATGTTGCCAGACAGTGAAGGGCTTTGTTAGCTACGAGTAGAATTTAGGGGGCTAGAGCAAAGCAATGATAATACACCTTTACCATGTCGCTGGACCCTTGGGCACTATACTTAACGCTGATGGCATGGCAAACGTTGTGTGAGCGTGGTGTATGAATGTTAGCTTAGTTGAGCAAATGCCAGGCTCTGTATGAATGGGGTGTGAATGATGACTCATAATATGTAAAAGCGATTTGAGGGGGTCATGAAGACTAGATACAGCTATAAAGTACAGTCCAGTTTCCATTTAACACATGGAGCGTGCAATATGTTCTCTGTAGTTCTCAAGGGTTGGGGAACTGGAGAAGAGACTGGGTTGATGGTCAGATGTATTACAAAGCTGAGCATGGGATTAAGGTGATGCCCGAGTCTAGACAGCTCACAGGAACATCAAAGAGTCTCTTACTCCTCTTCTGTAGGGAGAGGAATTAATGACCTGTCTAGCAAGTTCCCCCAAAAGCTTGCAGTGCTGCTCTTGGTTGAAGAAGATCCTTTACTTGAGTGACAGAAAAAATATTACAATCTTAAAGGGTTCCTGATAAGCTTTTTGTGCTTTCATCTTTTCTGTAGAGTGCTATATTGGTTACCATAACCAATATAGCACTCTACAGAAAAGAGAAAAGCATGTGAATGGTCTGCAAAGGCTAAAAGCCCAAAGTTTCTCTCCCATACACTATTAGCTATTACCTATAGGTGATTTGCTAAGGGGAGGGACATCTCTAACTGGTTGACCAAGCACAACAGAGCTAGCCAGCTGACCAATCAGAGCAGACTGGCCTCTGGTTTCAGACAGAGGGTGAAAAGAGGTGCTGCAGCACAGGCAGTATGAGAAAAATAAAGAGCTCTTTGAACATTAAAGCATGGAGACATGTCCCAGTAGAGACACAAAATACAAATATCAACCTGAATATAATTTTACATATACCCCGTATATTTAAATATTTGTTTTTAGATAGCTAGTAGCTATGGCTGTTGTGTGTGTATATATATTAATGATAAAATAAATAAATAAATACAAATTAATTCATTAAATAAATATAGCATGGTAAATAGTAAGATATTTGCCTCCCAAATGTTGTGGTGTAAAAGAATATTTAGCTTAAATTAAATGAATTAATTGGAGCCATTCTGTCATTATTTACATTATACAATTTTAGATAATGTAGGACCTCAACTTTACGTTTAAATTATTGCGCCTTCCTTTAAAGGGACGTTACTGTGAATTAGTGCAAGGTAATTAAGTGTTAATAACAGCATGTTCTTCAAAACCATCGCAAATGAATCATAACTCATTTTGGTGACTCACACCGACATCATTGCTTTGTGGAGTGTCGTTACGTTGCAGTATTCAGGAATTCATTTGTGTTATGGCTTTGTTTATGTTTAATATCCAACAAGTTTTGCATTTCATTGTGTTCAGCGTCTTGCCCCGAAGCTTAACAAGCTTTCATTTATTACTGCGACTCCATCGTTCAGGGGTGGGTGTGATGTTAGAAGGCTTGTAGCAAATGAGATGTTTGATCCATGGGCGGCCACTTACTGCCGCTGTGTTTTTGCAAATTGGATTTGGGTCTCGCTCTGCAAATACCTTGTCATTTTTCTATTACCCCAAAATGTTCTTGCATCGATTCCAACACATTTTTTGATTGATGCAGCTTCTGCACAAACTGTAATAATCAATTCAGATTCATGAAAGGATTCAACTGGAATGACCCTATTGAATTGTAAGGCTGAATTGAACTATCTTAAGCTCTATAAAGAAAGGAATTATAATAAATTCTGCCTGGCATCCTACTGAAAAGGTGCTTAATGGTGCTGCACTGCATTAGCATTCATAGCATAGCATTCTACTAGATTAATCTGAATTAACAGGGAGCACAGCTTGTACAGTGTGACATCACAAAGGGCTTTTATTTTGATATTCCACACCCCAATGTCTTGATATTGGGCTTGAAGTGAAATGTGGAAACAGGAAGTTTCTCAATCCCCCCCGAGGCTACTATTTTTGAAATATTCTCTTTATTGTGACATGTGATTTATCATATCCTCAATTGGAATTCTTATTTTATCGCAGTTTGCCTGGTATATGGAGGCAAAATGCTGCTAGCTTGAGTAAATAGCTGAAATATGCACTTAATTACTTAACAACTATTTTGATAATCGATTAATCTGTCGTTTATTTATACGATTAATCGGATAAAAATGTTTCCAGTATTCACAAAACTGCCCTTCCAAAATGACATCAACACACAAAAACAACCCCAATGTACGCTATTAAACACGTGCTAACGGTACATCACAGCTGGTTTTGAACAAAAAAATGTCCCCTTAGGTTGTTGTTTTGTTCTGAAATTGAAAAGACAGTATGAGTATGTATATGAGGACATGTAACTCAATACATGCCTTGTCATATTTAGATAAATAAATGTTCAGTAAAGCTACAAACTATGCAATTTAATCACTCCTTCAGTGCAGTGTCTCAACCTGACCTAATTATAGCAAATGAACACTTAAGATAGCTTAATCATGGCCCTGGCCGTGGTTCAACAGGCTGGGGCACCTGCACCGTACGCCGGCGACCCGGGTTCGATTCCTGACTCGTGGTCCTTTCCGGACCCCACCCCGACTCTCTCTTCGAATTTCCTGTCACTCTCCACTGTCCTATCCGATTAAAGGCAAAAAAACCCCAAAAATATCTTAATCATTAAATTAAATTGCCATAGTTTACTAAGTCGAGGTGTTAGTTTGTTTATTATTTAGCCGAAAAGACTGATCACAGACTCCGACGCGATTGAGCAAACAACCATATCAGATAAACTAGAAGCTTTTCTGAAGGGAACACATCCTATCAGTCTTTCCTTACGTTTTTATAGTAATTTATCTAGATTATTGATCTTCATAGTCAACTGTATAAGAAGAAGAAGAAGAAGAAGAAGAAGAAGAAGACATACTTTTATTAATCCCTTACAGGCGATTGAGCAAACAACCATATCAGATAAACTAGAAGCTTTTCTGAAGGGAACACATCCTATCAGTCTTTCCTTACGTTTTTATAGTAATTTATCTAGATTATTGATCTTCATAGTCAACTGTATAAGAAGAAGAAGAAGAAGAAGAAGAAGACATACTTTTATTAATCCCTTACAGGCAAATTGCTTTCTCTACTCTGTTGACACACATTAAACACACAGAGGATATACATGCACAAACACAGAGGAAATACATGCACACACAACCACATGCAGAGGAGAGGTGGCAGAGCAGAGAGGCAGCCAGGTACCCGGCGCCAAGGGAGCAGATAGAGGTTAGGTGCCTTGCTCAAGGGCACCTCGGCAGTGGCCTAGAAGGAGAACCAGCTACCAGCTCACTCCATATTTTTTTTGGGTCCGATCGGGACGTGAACCGGCGACCCTTCGGTCCCAAGACCAAGTCCCTACTTACTGAGCCACTGCCATGTATATAAGTATATGTAAGTCTCTCTCTCTATATATATACAGTGGGGCAAAAAAGTATTTAGTCAGCCACCAATTGTGCAAGTTCTCCCATTTAAAAAGATGAAAGAGGCCTGTATTTTTTATCAAAGGTATACCTCAACTATGAGAGACAAAATGAGAAAAAAAATCCAGGAAATCACATTGTAGGATTTTTAATGAATTAATTGGTAAATTCCTCGGTAAAATAAGTATTTGGTCACCTACAAACAAGCAAGATTTCTGGCTCTCACAGACCTGTAACTTCTTCTTTAAGAGGCTCCTCTGTCCTCCACTCGTTACCTGTATTAATGGCACCTTTTTGAACTCGTTATCAGTATAAAAGACACCTGTCCACAACCTCAAACAGTCATACTCCAAACTCCACTATGGCCAAGACCAAAGAGCTGTCAAAGGAGACCAGAGACAAAATTGTAGACCTGCACCAGGCTGGGAAAACTGAATCTGCAATAGGTAAGCAGCTTGGTGTGAAGAAATCAACTGTGGGAGCAATTATTAGAAAATGGAAGACATACAAGACCACTGCTAATCTCCCTCGATCTGGGGCTCCACGCAAGATCTCACCCTGTGGGGTCAAAATGATCACAAGAACGGTGAGCAAAAATCCCAGAACCACACGGGGGGACCTAGTGAATGACCTGCAGAGAGCTGGGACCAAAGTAACAGAGGCTACCATCAGTAACACACTACGCCGCCAGGGACTTAAATCCTGCAGTTCCAGACGTGTCCCCCTGCTTAAGCCAATACATGTCCAGGCCCATCTGAAGTTTGCTAGAGGGCATTTGGATGATCCAGAAGAGGATTGGGAGAATGTCATAAGGTCAGATGAAACCAAAATAGAACTTTTTGGTAAAAACTCAACTCGTCGTGTTTGGAGGAGAAAGAATGCAGAGTTGCATCCAAAGAACACCATACCTACTGTGAAGCATGGGGGTGGAAACATCATGCTTTGGGGCTGTTTTTCTGCAAAGGGACCAGGACGACTGATCCGTGTAAAGGAAAGAATGAATGGGGCCATGTATCGTGAGATTTTGAGTGAAAACCTCCTTCCATCAGCAAGGGCACTGAAGATGAAGCGTGGCTGGGTCTTTCAGCATGACAATGATCCCAAACACACCGCCAGGGCAACGAAGGAGTGGCTTCGTAAGAAGCATTTCAAGGTCCTGGAGTGGCCTAGCCAGTCTCCAGATCTCAACCCCATAGAAAATCTTTGGAGGGAGTTGAAAGTCCGTGTTGCCCAGCGACAGCCCCAAAACATCACTGCTTTAGAGGAGATCTGCATGGAGGAATGGGCCAAAATACCAGCAACAGTGTGTGGAAACCTTGTGAAGACTTACAGAAAACGTTTGACCTCTGTCATTGCCAACAAAGGGTATATAACAAAGTATTGAGATGAACTTTTGTTATTGACCAAATACTTATTTTCCTCAATAATTTGAAAATTAATTCATTAAAAATCCTACAATGTGATTTCCTGGATTTTTTTTTCTCATTCTGTCTCTCATAGTTGAGGTATACCTATGATAAAAATGACAGGCCTCTCATCTTTTTAAATGGGAGAACTTGCACAATTGGTGGCTGACTAAATACTTTTTTGCCCCACTGTATATATAATGCCGGTTTATTTCTATTTGTATTTCTTCTTTGAGATGTTCATACTTGAGAATTGTTTATTTCTTATTTATAATTTATTTTGTACTATGTGCAATGATTGGTATTGTTTATGCTGCTGCAACACAAACATTTCCCAGTCTGGAATTAATAAAGTAATTCTTATCGTATCTTAACTTATGGTGCGTACACACCGGACGCCAATGCGAATATCCTCGTGCTACTGTGTTGCTCCCATGGCATGAAAGTTTGTTTTTACACAAATGGCAGGTGACACACTTTTAATCTTATTTAAAGGTAAGTGCTCCCACGCTGTTGATGATTTTGGACGGATTAATTTCTCTGTTAGTTTTTTTAAAGGGACGTAGCCAGCTCTGCAAAACAGCCATCAACAACATAAACAAAAAGAATCAATGACAAAATTGCAGCCATAATCCAAACAAAAGCAATACATGGGGTGTATTCCATATATAGCATGCGGCTAATAGCAAAAGTATGAAACAAAAACTCCTAACATTTCAAAGGTTTGCAGTGACATAAACAGGATTTCCATGTATTTCTGAACATGCTTTTACACTAAAATGGTTGTATATCTCGCTTGAAGCTCACTTTGGTGCCTATGTGTTAATATTTATATTTCCTCCCCCCAGCCGGAGCTCCATCTACCACAGCGTGGAGGGCCCCCTCACCTACGTCCTCAACGGGGAGCTGATCACTGAGCCCCGGCCCCTGCCCATGCCCCCCTTCCTGCCCCCGCTGCCGCCCCATCCCCTGCCCAGCCACACGTCCCAGGCCTCCTTCGTCTCGGCGCTGGCCATGGAGGAGGAGAGCTCCGTGGAGGCCGAGAAGACTGCTGAACCCGGCCCTGTAACCCGGCAACCCCACGTCATGGCATGCTACCAGAATTATCTGGCCCACTACCAGGTAGACCCTTTCAGTGTGGTCAATTTATTGTTGGTATCCGAGACAAATACTTTCATCTCCATGTGTAGAGCAGCGTTTCTGTTTGGTGTCTGGGAGGACTTTAATATTCCGTACCATTGGGAGAAATTCCCATGAATCAAATATTATCTGTGTTTATTTTTAAGCCTACATCAATTAATTGGAATTGGAGTTTAAAAATAATAACATCATTAAGGCATGTAGATTTATATTTTCTTTCAAATAAAACAAGTCTCATCAAAAGAAATAAACAAACAAAAAAATAAATACATATTAAATTATATTATTATATTTTGTATTGAAAAAGTTGGCTTATTTAAAATAAATGAAGACTTTAGACTTTTGCAAATTGCAAAAAAACAAAACAAGTAAGACGCAGTCATTTAATCATAATTAAAGATTAGGAAACATTTGCAATAACTCTTAACACAAAAACAGAGTTTTTCTTAGCTTTGGATATATTAGCATATTCTTTGATAAAATAACACAGAAATAATAAAAAATACTCTTTGTAAACTTTGTAAATACATATAGGCGTGGCTCTTTAGTTTGTAATTAAGGCAGGCTTGAATTAAAACCAGAGAAATGTAAACGCGTCGGACTTCAGCAGATTTTCCCGATCAAAGTTGGGTAAAAACCACCTAATGGACACACTGATGTAGAGTGTATTTGCCCCATAGACATTTCTTATAAAAGCCTTAACTAAGGTAATGCCTGCCCTGTGAATTTTCTTTTCTATCAGATTTTAACACCCTTCACTTCCACTGTGGCAGGTCTCAAACTGGTCTGTGAAGCAGCCCACCAATAAGAGGACGTCCAAGTCTTCTCTGCACCGCCCCTTAGATTTGGACACGCCCACCAGCGAGGAGAGTGGCGCCTCTTTCGACCAGCTCTCTGTTCCCAGCTTTAAGGTCTGAATTTAGAACAGTCTCTGTGTGGGTGTTTATCCTCCAATTGGAAGGTTGGTGGTTCGATCCCAAAACCCTGCAGCGAACATGTCGTTGTGTCGCTGGGGAAGATACTGAACCCCATATTCAGCCTCTGCCAACCTCTGCCTCTGTACTGTATGAATGTACGTGAATGGGTGGAGGCTGTGTTGTATATCTAAAAGCTTCTTGAGGGGGCGAAAACCACTATATAAATGCCTACCCTAAACATTGTTGGTCATTTTTAGCACTTGAATTGGGCAAATAGTATGTATTCTTCCCCAATATATCAAAACTTGAATATTTATGGATTTGTTTTAGTATTTAAATTCAACAAATAGCATTTTTTTGTAAATACTTATAACGAAAGAAAAAGAAAAATATATTAATCAAAAACTCAAAAAATGTAAAAAGTATCCAAATAAAATTCTGAAGCCATGGTAACAAAAAGCCATCAGCAGAAGTCGTATACTGTACATTTATCATCAGGACATCTGTGTTAGAGTGTAACAACTTCTTGTTTTACTTTGCAGGTGATCAAGCAGGGCCTCTCAGCCAGCTCTCTACTGGACAGAGGACTGCAGCTGATGGGAGAAAACAACAGGTATGAAAGCCCACTGGTTACACAAATCTTGCCCTAATATTTAAAATGTTAAATAAATTTGACCCTACCCCATCTCCTCGAGTACATGGAGGGAATTTAAATAATAATAATAAATAAAGTTTTATTTATATAGCAGTCTAGGGACATGCAATGATAAAAGCTCGGTGAGTGTGCAATGCAATTAAAAAACGTTCCCAGAAAAAGCTAAAATGGGGCCAACAAACTCAAATACATGTAAATCTACATTTTGAATATGAAATGAAGAGTACCCCTCTTCTTTTTTTCCATTTCTTCTTTCATATTTTATTTCTTTGTATAAACGAGGCAAAAGGGGAAATATTTCTTTTAGAAGTTGCTGAAATTCAAAGTAAAAAAAAAATCCTCTTAAGAAAGTATGTTTTACATATAATAATAATAATAATAATAATAATAATAATAATAACAGTAATAAGAATAACACACTTTATTTGTATAGCACCTTTCATGCACAAAGCAGCCCAAAGTGCTTTACAGAACAAACATAACAACAAGATAAAACATCAACAGTGATCCGAATGAAAATCCCTTGAAGTAAAGCTGACAAGAAATTAAAATAGGTTAAAAGAAAACAATTTAAAAAGAAAATTAAAGCAAAACAGAAAGAATCCAGTAAAACATGGACAGTGATACCAGTGGGAATTGAATATCTCAGTATTCTCATCAGCATCCACCTCTTTACACTGTAGCAAACTACTCTGTTTCATTATACATATACAGTAATATAATAATAATAATAATAATATTATTATTATTATAATACTTGGATTTATATAGCGTCTTTCAAGAAACCCAAGGACGCCTTACAATAGGACGTGGGGCCGTGTGATTAGAGATTGTATCTTAATTCCTCCCCAGTACCCCATACACCCCGCTGGATAAGAGGGCCATGGAGAACACGGACGAGGACACCACGACAGACGACTGGACTCTGGAGCAGCCTCTAGCTCAGACCAGGACCACGGCCATCGTGGAGGTGAAGGGAGCCATCAACGTGGTGCTCACGCCCCTCGTGGCCGAATCCCTGGACAGGTAGGAACTGCGCAGCGTGTAGTATTCTCTTTTAATTACTTCTTCCAGTTTCAGAACATTTGTCAACTGGCCTGGTTTTCATTTAACTGAGTGGATAGGGTGTAGCACCGGCCAAGGAACTCATTACTTTTTGAAATGGATCACCCTGGTGCTGTACATTCAGAGTCTGGCCAGGATTGCCTCCACACCATGTTAACAACAGCAGCACAGAACTCACAGTGTTACGCTGGGGTAGAGGGGGCTGGGATTGAGCCAAAAAAACAGTGAAAGTAAGATCCAGAGTCGTGGAAAGCATTTTTTTATGATTGTTCCTCTTCCCTCTAAAGGTTTTGCAAATTGCTCTCTGGTAGGCGGTGACGCTGAGCTTCTCCCCATGGATTGTAATTGTGAAATGTATTTATTTGTTTTATTCCACACATATTACATATTATATTATTTTAAAATAAAACATGTACACTCAACACACATTTTATAGCCCATGGTTGAAAGGAGCAGGGAGAAGAAAACCTTATTTTACCTTCCCCTTCTTAAAATAAAATAACAAAAAATGAAATAACCGTAAACAAACCGTCAGTCACAGTTGCTTACACGTACCTACAGAAACACAAAACCACAACACAATCAAAAGTCTACTTCATATTGTCTGATTACTTCTTTTTAATACATTTTCTTAAACTTAGAAATGTTGATACAGCCCTTTTTAAATGGTTCGTCAAACAATTCCACCTTCTTACGCCAACTACAGAGACACATCTGCTTTAAAATAGGATGTGCAAACTGATGCTTAACAATAAATGTTCTCCTCTGATACCCATCCTCTGAGAATAAAACAAATAGATTTTATGGTAGTATTGTTGTTTTTGCTTTATGCATAACTAAAGCCGTCTGTAATTCTATTCAGTCTTGAAAATTTGAACAGCCCTGACTCAATAAATCATTGGTTTGTATGTTCTCGGGGTTGTACATTATTCAAAATTCTCACAGCTTTTTTCTGTAATATAATTAAAGGTTTTAAATTGGAGATCTAGACCCAAAGGCCGACAGAATTTCACAGGCTATCCAGTCTTAACACAAATGGTGTCATAATATCTGCCATTATTGTGTGCAATCACCATTGAATTCATAATGATTACTTGTCTATTGCCATCTTAAAGCAAAGTGAATCCATGCAAACACTTGATCTTGGATTTAAAATTCTGCTGACTCAGAGTCTGCTCTCGCTCTTGGTTCTCCTCCAATTTTAATATTTATTTTGCCAAAGGCGAACATCTCTGGGTTTACGATGCGCACTTAGCTCTTGGCTAGCACAGCGCTCCGATGGGTAGACTGTAGCCAGAAGGTGGAGAAGAAGCCAAGCTCCCAAAAACTGATACAGTAAATTTGATTAAATGTTTATATCTGATCTGAATCCAATCTGGTAAAAGATAGAGTGAGTATATGTAGTATATTTCTAACCCTATGAAAGTGTGTTTCTTTGTAGCGCTGACTTGTTCTGAAAACCAAACACTATTTTCAAATCAAACTGCAGATTAAAAGGCCATTGTCAATGCAAGAATGTAGCTTAATCACATTTATTTTCCTTAGATTTTGACAATCTTCAATATTTCTTCCTCTTATTTTCCTGATCAAAACCAAATGCGTTCTCTGGTGCCCAATCCCTCTACCTGTCTTTAATAAATACCCAATAAAGTAAATGTTTGATTGTTAAATAATACAAAAGAGCAAACAGCTCCACCAGTTTTATGACATCTGCATGTTTTTCAGGTACATCGAGTCCATGGTGCACTTTGTCAGTATCCGGCACCCTGCAGCCATCCTGGATGACCTGCATGGGAAGGTCCTCAATGAAGCGTACCAGATCAGCAAGTCCACAGTCACCGAGTCCGTGAGTAAACTCAAGGAGATGGGCTAATATTATTGGCGTCAGGGGATAAAATCTCATTCTCTACATGTTTATGGCAGCCATTCCATTTCAGTGGCTGATGAATTCCAACACAAAGAAGCGGTCTTTTAATTTTTTCCAGAGCTGTATATACAGTGGGGCAAAAAAGTATTTAGTCAGCCCCAATTGTGCAAGTTCTCCCATTTAAAAAGATGAGAGAGGCCTGTCATTTTTATCATAGGTATACCTCAACTATGAGAGACAGAATGAGAAAAAACAATCCAGGAAATCACATTGTAGGATTTTTAATGAATTAATTGGTAAATTCCTCGGTAAAATAAGTATTTGGTCACCTACAAACAAGCAAGATTCTGGCTCTCACAGACCTGTAAGTTCTTCTTTAAGAGGCTCCTCTGTCCTCCACTCGTTACCTGTATTAATGGCACCTTTTTGAACTCGTTATCAGTATAAAAGACACCTGTCCACAACCTCAAACAGTCATACTCCAAACTCCACTATGGCCAAGACCAAAGAGCTGTCAAAGGAGACCAGAGACAAAATTGTAGACCTGCACCAGGCTGGGAAAACTGAATCTGCAATAGGTAAGCAGCTTGGTGTGAAGAAATCAACTGTGGGAGCAATTATTAGAAAATGGAAGACATACAAGACCACTGCTAATCTCCCTCAATCTGGGGCTCCACGCAAGATCTCACCCCGTGGGGTCAAAATGATCACAAGAACGGTGAGCAAAAATCCCAGAACCACACGGGGGGACCTAGTGAATGACCTGCAGAGAGCTGGGACCAAAGTAACAGAGGCTACCATCAGTAACACACTACGCCGCCAGGGACTTAAATCCTGCAGTTCCAGACGTGTCCCCCTGCTTAAGCCAGTACATGTCCAGGCCCGTCTGAAGTTTGCTAGAGGGCATTTGGATGATCCAGAAGAGGATTGGGAGAATGTCATATGGTCAGATGAAACCAAAATAGAACTTTTTGGTAAAAACTCAACTCGTCGTGTTTGGAGGAGAAAGAATGCAGAGTTGCATCCAAAGAACACCATACCTACTGTGAAGCATGGGGGTGGAAACATCATGCTTTGGGGCTGTTTTTCTGCAAAGGGACCAGGACGACTGATCCGTGTAAAGGAAAGAATGAACGGGGCCATGTATCGTGAGATTTTGAGTGAAAACCTCCTTCCATCAGCAAGGGCACTGAAGATGAAGCGTGGCTGGGTCTTTCAGCATGACAATGATCCCAAACACACCGCCAGGGCAACGAAGGAGTGGCTTCGTAAGAAGCATTTCAAGGTCCTGGAGTGGCCTAGCCAGTCTCCAGATCTCAACCCCATAGAAAATCTTTGGAGGGAGTTGAAAGTCCGTGTTGCCCAGCGATAGCCCCAAAACATCACTGCTTTAGAGGAGATCTGCATGGAGGAATGGGCCAAAATACCAGCAACAGTGTGTGAAAACCTTGTGAAGACTTACAGAAAACGTTTGAGCTCTGTCATTGCCAACAAAGGGTATATAACAAAGTATTGAGATGAACTTTTGTTATTGACCAAATACTTATTTTCCACAATCATTTGAAAATAAATTCTTTAAAAATCCTACAATGTGATTTCCTGGATTTTTTTTGCTCATTCTGTCTCTCATAGTTGAGGTATACCTATGATGAAAATTACAGGCCTCTCTCATCTTTTTAAATGGGAGAACTTGCACAATTGGTGGCTGACTAAATACTTTTTTGCCCCACTGTATCTGTATATATATATATATATATATATATATATATATAAAATCTGTGATAAATCATGATGAATCACAAGTTAAAATTTAAAGTATTTTGAGAGGAGATGAAACAAATAAACTTGTGTTGTTAACTCAAGAAATGTATGACAAATATGTGAGAGACATCAGAAGACTTTTGACTTTACTATAACAGGATTTCTAAATGATTGGCATGAAGGGGATTTTCTGCCACTTAACTGAAGCGAGAGCCGCTGTGATCACCCTCTGTATAATGTGCCTCTATTATATTAAAGCATTATTATAATAAGCTTTCTATATTATTGGCAACAAGTCCAACAGTTTTACTACACATAAAGCAGGGGTGACATACAGAAAAATATACGAATGGCTGGGCCCCTCACTCGAGTCAATTTATAAGTTAGCATTATCAATCAAATGTAAGTAAATGATGCTTTATAAGTATTTGTTTTATTTATTGTATTACATAAAGTGTTGCTCCTGTACCTCCTTCCTTAAAACAGAAGCCTCAGATTGAATCTGATAACGGGAAATAGGAAGGGTTTATTTCAAGCTTTCTATGTCAATAAGTCATTGGACTTTTTGATTTAACGCTTATTAACACATACTGTGTAATATATTTTAAATATATATTTAGGAAGTTCAACATAAGACAAGCACAAGTTTCAGGTGTGGGCCATATTCCATCATACTTTTTTAATTGGCTGAGGGCTGGTTCAAAATGGACAATGGAGTTGTCCACAGTTTGGACACCCCTGACTCAAATCATCGACAGAGCCGCTGTCCCACAGAGCCGCTGTGATCACCCTCTGTATAATGTGTGCTACGCAGGGCATATTATCTCTGACGCTATCAAACTGCAAGCTTCATTATAACATGCTTTCTGGATTATTAGCATGAAATCTGACAGTTTTCAGACACCTAGCTAACGGCAACAAGCAGAGAGCCGCTGTGATTCCCTTGGGTTTCATGTCTACGCAGGGCAGATGCTTGTGGGATATTATCTTAGCTGCTATCATACAGCTCAGGAAGAAATTAAGAGACCGTATATATATATATATGTGTGTATATATATATATATATATATATGTGTGTGTGTGTATATATATATATATTTAATGTGTTAAGGTTTCCAGATGAGTCACATCAATGTAAAAGCCCTTTTTAAATATTTAAACATCATGTAGGAGCAGTTAAATTCAATTGTTTTAGAAGCAATTTACTTTTAATATGAGTTTATTCAAGGGAAAGATTTTATTCCTGCAGAAGTGTAAATTATTAATCAAGCATAATAAAGTCTTTGTATTTTAAAATCCAGATAATGGAGGGATAGATATTCCAAATATCTCTCAGATTTGAGGGAAAACAGCTTGCCAATTGTTGCCTGGTGATTAATTTCCAACTGTTTTTTTGGATCCGAGCAGAGCCAAACAGGCAAGCAGGAGCCCAAGCTGTCCAAGACGGAGGGCACGACCCCCGGCTCCCTCAACAACACCCACGGCCAGACGGACCTGTCCGTCAAACCGGATAATGTGAAAATCAAGGGCCTCCAAGCCAACGTCTCCATCCCCAAGGTGAGACCCCCTGACCCGGAATAATGAGAGGCCAGCACAGTTCGTCAATCTGCGCTCTAACCAGGAGAGCGAGCGCTGCATTTCACACTGAACGCTACGTACAGTGGAGTCAGCGTTTGTGTAGAGTAATACCTCTGCGTAATGAAGCATATACCATGAAAGCGTCCCACTTGCATCAAAAATGCTCAATGTATTGCAGCTCTTTCTACGTGGGATTTAGTAAATGTCTGGATTACAGGAAACCTTATTTCATGTAGCTGAGGTTTTAATCCAAAGAGGTTCACATTGTTTCAACCATAGAAATACAAACCTATAACAGCAAGAATCCAGAAATGGGAATTTCTTGTATTACGGGTATTTTATTGTGTTTTATCCTCTTATGACTGTTAAAAATCTAAATATTTATAGTGAGAATTGTATTATTTATTATTTTATTTGAAGGTTTCAGCCTTTAGTATAATTTGTAATTGTATCGTCTGTAGTCGTCTGCATCGACTGTTGTAATTTACAAATATTGAACAGAAAAAAAGCAAGCCCATTAATCTACAATAAGGCTAACCTTTGTAAGTGCTAACTGCTTTAGCTTCAGTGAGTTAAGTTCCTCCATGTGCTGAAACAAGTCAAACTAACCCTTTACAATATTTTATGGTACCACTATAAACTTAACATTACTGTAATGGGGCGAAAGATAAGATTAGGATAAGATATACTTTATTGATCCCAAATTGAGATCTTTTACTTTGCAGCAACAAGTTAAACAAAGTAATGCACATAGAAAATATAATGACAAATAAAACACCATTGAAGAGCTAAATCGAATCTAACACAACATAAAAGTAGGATTTTATCTGCATCAAGTGCAAAAATGACATATTAAATTAAAATATAATGTAAAAAGTACAATGTGAAGTTATAAGTCCAGTCAACAAAAAATAACTGATATAAAAATAAAAGTAGCCACGTCCGGACTTTGGCACAATATAGGCAGCTTAACATTTATCCAATCGGTCTAGACAGTCAATAATAGATACTTAATGGAGAGTTTGAAAAAAAGAATACAGAATAATTAGAATAATTAAAGAATCAACAGAACTAAAAACTAATTTAGTGGAAAATGCCATTCCTAATGCGCATATCCTAATAATAAACAATACATTTCCAACGACCAATCTGACTTATAGTTTTTATAATGATTATGATGGTAATGATCAGATATCCTAGGGGTTAAATAAAACAGTTCAGTTCTTTTAGAGAAATACACCATATCCTAACAATAGTGTGATCCTATTTGAGCCTGAATGGAAGTCATAGCAGATACATAATACATTTGTGCTCTGCAGTATAGATTTTCCCTCTGCTCTCTGTATATCTTCATATCCAGAAATACCAAAACAATCTTACATTTGGGAATGCTCTGCTCACACGCAGGTTAATCATGGTTGTATTGCTGCATTCATCTCTGTTGAACCATAATGTGTCTTTTTAAAGAGTTCCATGTGGACAGTGCTCTAATTTATCTCCACTGCAACGGTTTTTAAAATAGAGAATAATAACACTTGACCGCACAGTTTGGTTGAGTTGTCTTTTTGTTTGTTCCTCTCCTCCCACAGGTGAACCTCTGCCTGCTGCAGGCTTCTGTAGAGGAGGGGTCACCGTCGAGCTCCAGTAAGTGCGTCACACACGTGTCTCTGGTGGCGCTGTGCTTCGACAGGATCGCCACCCAGTTCAGAATGAACAGGTAACGCCTCCACTGCTCCTTCTGTCAGCTTGTGTGGGGGTGCGTTTACAATGACTAAGCTTTTTAGAGTAACTATGCTCAGGGTAGGTGTGCCTGCTGCACATGTTTTTAGTATAGAATGGTGCAGGAATGAGTCCTAGACCTGGAACTAGGTCAGCATTTCAGCACTTCCTGGCTGTGTTAGTCAATGGGTTTTTGAATAAGAAACATAAAATATGTCAGTAAATACCACACCCAAGAATGTCTGAAGCTTCTTAGCCTTCACTTTAGTTAGTGTATTGGTTTAATTGTCAGGGACCATGTACGAAAAGAACAGAAATCTCAAAGTGTATAGCAGTTTGCTAATTTCCATCTGCAGTCTCTGGGCAGGTCAACACAAAATACAGCGCCTACATTTCAATAACAACATTCACACACCTGATATCACAACATATTCCCTACTTGTGCGCTAAAACTAATACACTTCACGTACAATTTACATTCTATCTTCAAAATTAAAGGACTTTAAAACAGAGGTTGCTAATAAGTGGCTAAATAAGTCTCCTAAACCTCATGACACCAAATATTAGCCGCTTCAGGTTAGCGGTGGATACGGGAAGTCATGTGAATGTGATGTAGATTGTTTATTAGGTTAACTTTTTACATCTGGCAATTGCTTTTAAGTTTAATTGTATTACAAATATTTTTGATATGTTTCGATTTTTCAGCTTTTTTTAATAATGTATTTTATTTTCCGCAGTAATGGTGACTCCAATGAAAAAATCTCATTGCTTTCAGTTGAGGGAGCCATTGCGATGCCAAATTCTTAAAATATGACTGTGCTACTCTATACCGCTTGGTACAATTCAGTTTTGCAGTTATCACAGTGGATTTAGGAATACATATATCCCTTTTTAAGACTTCCATTTATAACTTACTGTCATTTACAATGGTGTGTGTCTTTCAAGCTCTTACAAAATCCTAACACATATTAGCAGCTAAGCTCAAACTCAAACGCACATTTTCTTCCTACTCTTTCAGGGGGATTGTAGAGGAGACGCCCAACACTTTGGAACATGGACGACCGTCGGTCAATCTGGAGAAGTACGCCTCCGCAACTAAGATGCAGCCACAGTCTTCGGGCTCACTGCGCTCCAACGCCGGTATCGAGAAAGGCAAAGAAATCGCCTGCCAGGCTCAACATCCACCGTATCCACAGCCAGCTGAGAGGCCTCGACTCCACAGGTTGGTTCTCAAGGATGGCAGCCATGTTTGATCCTTTGCGGTATCTAAAGTGGTACACTGGCATTCAACATGACGCACCTAAATGTAATCCCTTAACCAGATGGTATACGATTCGAGATAAAGGACCTTTTTTCAAACATTGCTTGCTAAATTCTTAACCCTAACCCTAAGTAGGTAGATCCATAATACTTCATTTAGATATTTTCACATATTTTCCCTTTACCAAATATCTATCGTACTTCAATTTGGAATTTGGACTACTCCTTATTTCGATAAAGTTTTGATTAACTGAACCAATACTTCACTCGACCACTTGTACCAAGCAACAGTATTTAAAACCCTTTTTGGACAGTTTTTTTCTCATAAATAGATTTTAAATTGTCTAACCCTCTTTGTTCTTCCCACGTTCCTTTCAGTAAAATTATTGAACCAGATACCGCCTAATAATATGTGTTTTTTTTTCTGTTTCTATAGACATCGGCACATGCGCCATCACAGCGATCCCTTTCGAGAAGTCCAAAGTGCTCTTTGGCCTGGAGGAATTGGAGGAGTTCTCAATGGTGGATGAGACAGACGCCCATGCCACAGCAGGCGATCTGGGACGCTCCGCCACCTCTCTTGAGAAATGGGGCTGGATCATGTTCGAATGCGGCATAGAGAACCTCACGGTCAAAGGTAAGCGAAGCATCGATAGAGACCTGGGGATATGAACAAAATCAAAATACCAAAAGGGACGAAGAACACAGAATCGTGAATACGCTTTGTGTTGCAGGGGGCCGTCAGTCAGGAGCCATCCTTTACAATTCATTCGGAGTGATGGGTCGCTCAGACACCGTGGGGAAGACGGGGATGTCCAAGTCCAACGGCTCCACCGGCTCTCAGACGGGCAGCGGTTACAGCACAGACGTCTCCGACGACAACCTGCCTAATGACACCGTAAGCCCCGCCTCTGATGCCAACGAAAACTCAGACTCAGATGACCAGGTGAGTAAAGCTGAGTGTTCTACTGTCAATCAGAATGTAAATACCTTAATGATCCCTTGGTGGGGATTAGGTTTCATGACAGTTGTACCACATAAGAATAAAATAAAAGCTAAAGGGACGCAGCGTCTTAGGCAGGAAGGAAGCAGGAGTTCTTCCACAGCACAGGCACCCTCTGAAGACTCAAGGTGGGGACATGATCAAGACTCAGACTCATACTGAAGCTCTTGGTGCAATCCTTGTCGACCCAAACAGTCTGGGAGCCATTGATGGTTGTCATCAGATACATTCTGATGATATTCCGTCTGACTTCTAGCTCAAGCCCTTTGCTTAATGCGGTAAGTCAGCGATCTTAAGTCGCCCATGAGACTAAAGTCATCATACATCTGTGTTTCTCCATAAATCTGAGAGCGTTTGCAAACTGTTAATAAAGCTTTGAAGCTCCCATATATTTGTTTTTTTTGCAAACATGAAAAAGCTCACTGCCTGTTGGAAGTCTTTGATTCCGATTTGACTAAATGTCTTGTTAAAACAAAATGAGCTCATTTGTACTCGTTCAGATGTGTATCAAAACTTTTTTATTTCCAATAAAGTCTGATCCAAGGAGACTAAAGTCATCAAACCGGAAAAGATTAATTGTGATCTTGAGTATAAGCCATGCTGGCAAATCAAAGCTATAATCGGGCTGACAGGGGTATGTTGTGGTTCTGCTCACAGAGGAGTTGATCCATTCCAAAGCTGCAATACTGGAACTTAAACCCTGTTCTCTTGTCCTCTGCAGGACGAAGGAGTGGAGTCAGACGACCTGAAGAAAGACCTCCCCCTCATGCCCCCGCCTCCGGACTCCAGCAGCATGAAGCTGACTATCAGGGAGATCTGGTTCAGTTTCGCCGCTCCCACTAACGTGCGATCACCTTCACAGGCCATCTCCAGGTGAGACTCCAACATGTTTACGGACCTCTTTACATACATGTTGACATGCATATTAGGGGTGGGAATCACCATGGTCCCCACGATACGATACTATTGATTCTACGATATGTTAAGTATTGCGATACGATATACTGCGATATGGCACATTTCTGATTTCTCTCTTGGCTGACTCCATCTTTGTTTTGACTAACTGCCTGCGAATCCCACTGACTTTACCCATGACCATGACCGCACAAGAAAAAGCTCAGCACAATCTAGTGGATTGAAAAAGCAATTGTTAACAAAAACCTGGAATTGCAATATGAATAGTTTATATAATAAAATATCCATACTTTATCGATACAATATTGGGTTTTAGGACTCATTCCTGCACCACTCTATTGTGTCCAAAAAGCTGTAATTTTGTAGTGTCAACTTAAATTCCAGCTTTTTCCTTCTGTTTAAAGCAGCACAATATTGTTCATATATTATTAGCTTCCATACACTTAATCTGCCTTTGTTGGCTAATGTGCTAAGCTAGTTTACATTAGAAAAACGTATTAACTCGCTCCAAGGTAAAACGCTTATAATAGATTGATAGAATAGATCAATAAAGTACTTCTTTCTATCTATTATATCCATCTATTCTATCCATCTATTATTAGCGTCATACATTGGAGCGAGCTAATACGTTTTTCTTGATACCTGACGTCTCGCTTCTTGCATTTTGGACTTTCGGAAAGATGAAAAAATTGGACACCCCCTCTAAACCTTTAGGATATCGGCCGTCCAACTTTCAGGTTTGACATGCAGCCTTCTGAGAGCTTGACATGGTTCCTGCGCCTGTTAACTAACAGTGATTGGACAGTGGGAGTTTTAGGGAGGGGCTTAGCATGATTCAATTGCAACACATGTCTCATATCTGTGATTTACAGCACCAAAACACAATTTTTCGTTGCTAAAGTATTGATGTCACAATGGTACAGTACATACACTGTTTGATCTGAAACGGCAGAAGAAAGTACATTTTTAGGATATATTGATCAACTATCTGACACCCTGCCGTGTTCACAGGCAGCTGAATCTGCTCAGCACAGCCACACCTGCCATCGGAGCCTGGCTGGTTCCCATCGACCAGCTCAAGTCCTCTCTACGCAAACTGGATATGGAGGGCACTTTGCGAGTGTGTGCCGTTATGGGCTGCATCATGACCGAAGCTTTGGAGGTCAGCAATGCATCTGTACACCCAAAGTGACGCGGGTCAAGGATATGTGAAGGAGTTCAACATCTGGATTTGCTGATTTTTATATCTACTTTTTGTCGTCCCCAACAGAAAAAGAGCATCCACATCCCAATCCGGAGCAAGTACAACCGCGTGACTAAAAGAGCGCGCTACCTGCATGAAAACCCCTCCTGTATGCTGTGCAACATCCTCCACCGCTACCTGCAGCAAGCTGATTACTCCGTCATCGAGGAGGCCACCATGGTAAGCGCCGGGCTGATGGGTCTTTTTATATATTTTAGATGTGATGATCTGTTGCAAGCCACCCAGATCATTTGGGACCAGTCTACTCCTTGTTGGTTGTGTCAAAACCAAACATGCAGAGCCAGCTTTCAGTTTCTATGTGCCGCAGATCTGGAATTAACTTCCTAAACACCTGAGATATGCATTAACCCTGAGATTTATTTAGTATTGGGTCTGGTTTAGGGTTTGGCACTAAAAACATAAAATGTAAAAGTGTTTCAGCACTGGCAACTATCTCTAACTATCACTTATCTCTCTCTATATTTGTATGACTTTCTGATAAGAGATAAACCTCCATTATGTTTGCCCCAAATAAAAAAGGATAATTTAAAAAGATGATTCTACACTGCATCAATGATTTCAAAAAGTGGGCGTGGCCAAAACTAAACTGGGTTGGCTTGAGTGGACCAGGTAATAATTAATATATTGAATCATTTCTTTAGGGTTAGGCTTTTCCATAGATCATTTAACAAGGTTGTATTTTTATACTTCACTTCTTCTTGCAAAATCTATTATATTTCCATTTATTTCTTGAGTGTTTTTGCTTATGTAAGCCAATTTGTATGACTTTTGTGTCAACCTCCAGCATTATTGTTCCCTTTTATTTTAGGAATCACTCCAAATGGCTTCCTTCATTTATAAAGCCTTTCACTGGGACTTTAGAGAGAAATGCCAATTATATTAAGTGGTCTTAAGTGCTTTTGGCTCTGCTTTGCTTTTGTAATGAATCCCTTACCGGTAGCACTAAGTCTCCTCTTCTTCTACTCTTTTTCTTCCAGAATGATGGTGTCCCCGCCCTTGTGACTCTAAAGAAGGGTCTCGTTGCGTTGGCCCGACAGTGGATGAAATTTATAGTGGTCACTCAGGGCTTTAAAGCCATCGGTCTGATGAGGCCCAACCAGCTCGCCAAACCCAAGGAGCCCCAGCAGAGCCTGGGGGAGACCATGGTGGGCCTGGACAATGGTGCCGCGCTGCAGAGCGACACCAGCGCCGACGGAGCTGAATTTGAATTCGACGCAGGTGGGGACTTCCAGCTTTCAGAGTGCATCACCATTCCCCCCCCCCCCCCAGCCATCTGCCAGCACAGATGGCTATCCTAACCTCTACTTTAAATAACAGAATTAAATAACAGAAAGGAGATTTTAGAATTCTATCACTGCTTTTGTAGCCAGTTTGTACAGTTCTTCCAGGAGTTTTATTGGATGTGCTTATTGTGAAGCCGCAGTGAGTGAACACACCATGTTGCTGGAGGGAGCAAGCAGTCGCCCCCCGCCCAAAGAAGCCAATACGGGGCCCGTCAGCGGAGTGGAGATCATGAGGAAGCTGTCCAAGTCGCATGCGCACAACGAGTCGGCGCTCAGGATAAAGGTCAGTCAGTCAGTCAACATTAATTTATGGAGCCAAATTAAAAACTAGCCTCAGCGGTGAAGCTCATTCATACAAAATGTGAGAGCAAGCACCTTCGGTAGGGTGTTCATGGTGAAAAAACAATGTCAAACAGATTTATAGTAGCACAAGTGATGGTAAAATCCAATGGATTGAAGCACTAACAACTGGGCGTTCCTGCCAGATAAAGGCATAACCAGGTCTCCGTGTCTCCTTTTTTTGCCCAAAAAGTGTTACCTCAGCTTCCCATAATGCATCATGACAAGCACTACTCATCTCTTGTCATACAAAAAGCCCCAGGCGGTGTTGTATTACGAAACATAATCTGTAACCATGTCACACCCAGGGTTCCCATCCATACCAGTCCCTGAGCTACACCAGCGGTGACACGGCAGCCGACTCACCCGCCCACGTGAGCCGCGTAGGCCTGCCAGCTAAGGACAGCCCGCGCAAGGAGAGCCTCCTGAGCAATCTGACGGGCAGCTTCAGGAGCCTGCACAACCTGCTGGAGGGCATGCCCCAGAGGAACGAGCCGTCTGCCGCCGCCGTAGCCGCCGCAGCCGCCAAGAGCAACTCCCTCACTCGCACAGGTACCTCACCACGCTGCGATTCCTGCTGCAAGGCTGACCTCTACCGTTCAGAGAAGGGAGGGAAAAACAAACCCGAAATAGATTCACAGCATGGTCTCTCCTCAAAGCACACCCCCACAGCGAAGTAACATTCGTGCTCCTGCCATGAGGTGCTTATTTTGTTTAACGCTCTAATCATTAAGCAAACAGCTCACATCACTGGGCTTCGGAAATGTTCAAGCTTTTCCAACAAAATGCACCAGAAAGGGATCTGCAGAAGTAAACAGGTGTTAAATTCCTCATTGCAGTATAAGACCATCACAGTTTATGGTAATCAGAATCAGAAATGCTATATATATATATATATATATATACTTAAAACGCTGGGAGGAGTTAATTATATATAAATCAACAATGATTGCTTTATGTTGTGGATTAAGAACCTCCTATTATTCTTTCCGTGGCTTCCCTTTCCTGTAGTGCGTTGTGCATGTAAATGGTCTGTTAAGACTATTTGCTAGAGCTCCAACACATTTTACCTGATAGGGCATAGGCTAAGGGGCGGGACATCTCTAAGCAGTTGATATCAGAGCCGGCCAGCTAACCAATCAGAGCAGACTGGGTTCTGGTTTCAGACAGAGGGTGAAAAGAGGTGCTGCAGCACAGGCAGTATGAGAAAAATAAAGAGCTTTCTGAACATTAAAGCATGGATACATGTCACAGGAGAGACACAAAATGCAGATATGATCCTGAAAATTAGCATAATAGGGCCCCTTGAAGCCATTATCTTTAGATTCAGCCCAAAGCCTATTTACAATTGTTTACATTTTTATTCTGAAAATTTGACAAACTTGGTGTGCACTGCTGTCTGTTACTCATTTCGATACTACCAATGTCCAATAACACCAAGATATCATTTTGTTCTTAAAATTGGGATATTTGTGTCCGTCCCACAGCAGGGAAATGTACATTCTTACAGCTAAAGGTACAGTGGAGAAAAAAATGCAAGTTTGATGTGAGGGCTCCTAATGTTATTATAATCCCCAATTAAACGTTTTTTTTGGTTTTGTTTTTAACCGACAAACAGCAAAAATGTTAAAAATACAGTTAAACTAAAATCCATTAAAAAACAAATTGACATCCACAATTCAGAAAAAGTGAAAAATTTGAAAAAAAACCCCAAACATTAAAGGATTTAGCTAACAAATATCAGAAACATAACAAGTACTCAGAACTACTATTCATTTTCACATCTTACCCTAGTCTCATTTTTCATATGTGTTCTATAACTCAACGATATTCCCATTTATCATCAAAGATATTCATTGAAATTTCCTTTTTTTATGATTATTTTTTCCATTCCATTATATGTATTAATTTTTTTACTAAATGCTCTGAATTTATTAAGGTATTATCTTGTTTCTATCCCAATTTTAATTTGAATCACCACGTGCAGTATTTGTGCGATGGCCCGTCTTTCGTTCCACGACCTCTCTAATGGCCTCTCAATCTCTCTCCTGTCTGGCTACAGGAAACAGTCTAGGAACCGACATGATGACGGAACACCCGCTGCTGTCGGAGCCCTCCTCCGTTAGCTTCTACAACTGGATGTCAAACGCCGTGGGCAACAGGACCGGGGCCGCGGTCCAGGACTCCCCTATAAACCGCTCCCAGCACAACAGCCTGCAGACAGGTCAGACTGCATGTGCTTTGGAGGGGTTCTATTCGAAAAGATCCTTGTTTAAGTCCATTTAGATGAAGTATGTTCTGTGGAAACTTGACGAGAACTTTTATTTCTTAATGTTTTTTTCTGATTAAAGCTTATTTTTAAAGGTTTGGTTTGAAGTGAAGTAGTACAAGGTATTTATTCATTGTACAACCTATAGTAGATCCAGTTTGGAGAAGGGGTATTGTACAACCCAACACAATTTTAACTATCCCTTTACCACCTTCATGCTTCACTGAGTACAGAGTCTAAACCAGATCAGAACTCACTTCCTGTTGCTGTTTTAGACCCGCCGGACTCTCCTGTCAACATCTACCATTACCAGCCTCTGCCGTCAGCTAACAGTCCAGGAGAAGGTCAGGGAGTGTTGCTCAGTGTTGTGCTGACGCTGTTGGTGAACTAGCTAGCAGTTAGCTTCCCTTTGTTAGTTCAATAGTCACCTAGAACTCTGTGTCGGTGTTTCCTGCAGAAAAAACTCAGGTGTGTTGGTGTGTCTGTAACACAAGATGACCTTCATTCATGCTGAAGAGTGTTTGATTAGATATTAATCAACAAAGAATGATGGTTCAGTGCGTTTCATGATTTAAAGCAGTACATGCATTGGGCCAATATTGGGTACCAATCCAACACCAGGGCTCTTTTTCCTGTGATCAGTTTAAAATCTTTACATCTTAAGGTTTATTGTGGTCATTACGGCTGCACAATTTATTGACATTTAATCAGAAGAGCTATATGGACTAGTGCAATATTCAAACGGTGTCATGCACAATATTTGTGAAAGGATAACTATGTGGTGAAATATCACTTTAAAACCTTTAATTGGTACAGATCCTCTTTTAAAAATCCTTCTATTAGCATTTAACATAACTCTTCCATAAAAAAATTATATTCATGATTTAAAAAAAACAAAAAACAATCCCTCCAATATTTTGAGGCTGCGGAAGAATCTTTGTCGCACATATGATTTTATTTTACCTTTTGAGTTATGAGATGAAAGACATAATTCTGAGAGGAAAGTCTGAATTAAGATTACAAAGATCACACTTCCTCTTCAGAGAGATCACTTAAACTACTTTTACATGTTTCTAGGTTGCTAATTCTGCAGGAAATACTATCCAACTATCCCTTTCCCCCCTTCATGCTTCACTGAGTACAGAGTCTAAACCAGATCAGAACTCACTTGCTGTTGCTGTTTTAGACCTGCCGGACACTCTTGTCAACATCTACCATTACCAGCCTCTGCCGTCAGCTAAAAGTCCAGGAGAAGGTCAGGGAGTGTTGCTCAGTGTTGTGTTGACGCTGTTGGTGAACTACCTGGCTAGCAGTTAGCTTGTCCCCCTTTGTTAGTTTAATAGTCACCTAAAACGCTCGGTTGGTGTAGAACTAAAAGTAAAACTAATAGTTTTAGTTGTGAAAATAATACAAGATGACCTTCATTTATGCTGAAGGGAACTTGATTAGATATTAATCTACAAGGAATGGTGTATATCATGATTATATATTATATGAAATGATTTAGATTTGTATTCTGACCTTTGCATTTGTGCGGTGTGCAAAGTTTGTCTGTAGCTGTTTGTTTTTTTTACAATATAACTGGTCAGGAAATCTCTAATTCTACACAAAATGCCTTTGTACAACACAACCATGATACAAATAATCATTTTTAATAATAATACAATTAGTTTAAATAAATCAGTCAGAATTCTGACAATTCTGAGATTTAATCCCAGATTAAATCTCAGAATTGTTTTGGGGGAAATTCTGAGAAAAGTCAGAATCCTGATATTTCTGAGATTAAAGATCAAATTCTGACTTTTTCCAAAATCTCAAAAAACATTGTTACATGTTGCCCTAATCAACTTCTGTATGCATCACAACTGCAATATGCGTTAAAATGATCACATAACACCCCACATGTACTTTCAAATGTGTGTAATAATGTAATGATGTGAAAATAGTGTATATGCAGCGTATTCAACTCTATACTGTAGCTTAGGCCTGCAGCAGTGTCACCATGATGGATCGATCCAAACTCTGTGTTGGAACCAGAGCATGTGAGGGGATTTTTAGAGACCTAGAATGTTTGCTCATCCGATACGAAGCCTCTGCTCATCTGTACCCCCTCTCATCGGCTGAGTCACTTGATCTCTGTGGAGATGTGTCTTACCATCACAGTTCAGCTGATGTGTGGGTGCAATTACGTTTGAAGAAAGGCTGGTTGTGAGCCCATGACGATAAGGGTTGCCGTTATCTCCCCACCTAGGTGTCAGTCATCGGCAGCAAAGCACCTGAACACATTAAAGGAATGAGATGTGGCTGTTTACACTTCCAAATTGTGCATAAAAAGGCCATAAAGTTCCTCTTACGCTCCCTTTAATGTGACACTTGCCTTCCATTTAATTCACTCTAACATCTGTGGTTATGAGAGGCGAGGGGTAAAGTGTTTCACTCTGAGGCGCTCTGCTCCCTCACTGCTGCTCGTATTACCAGAGGGCGGGGTGATAAATCGATAGTATTTCCTCACATCATATCATATTTGTCAAGATTTAAGAGGTTGCGTAACATTAGGAACCAATAGTCCGCCATGAAATATTGTTGCAAAATAAATCAAATCAGAACGAGGGTTTTGTGACTGTTGCAAAAAATGAAGAAAGTCATACAAATATTATTTAAATATAAAGAGTTCATATTATTTTTAATGTATTTCTTTTTTTAAACAAATATAGGTACAGTATAAGTACATCTTTATATTAACATGAGTAGTTGAATTAAAATGTTCTATAAAAGATCAAATAGGATAAAATATTTATGCAAGCATAACAACTAAAATATATAATACAGTAAAATGTTATTTAATATGTATAAAACTGTAAGAAGTTAAATAAGAATGTGATAAATAAATATACACAATAAAATATAGTACAAATATTCATATTAAAATAAGAAGTTAAATAAAAATGTGCAATAAAAGATCAAATATTTGACAATAGAATAAAACATTTATATAAACATACATTTAAATGAAATTGTGAAATAAAATATAATAACTATATTATACAAACATAAGAACAGAAATTAATAGTCTGGTCATTCTACAACGTGTAACACTAAATATGTAATAATGTGTGTATTTTACTAAATATGCAGTGGTGTTTAATGGTGAAATAAGTACAGTTTCAGCACTCTTAAGGGAGGAATAAAACCAATATTGAAATATTTGATCAAAAATATCATTTTATATGATTTTATCCACATTGCCCAACCTATATTAACAACAAGGTTATTGATAGAAACACTGAGACGCTCACACGCCCTGCAGGCATCACATAGCATCAGCTCCGAGCTCACACCACATGTATCCTAAACATCTGTTCTACACCTGCAGGTGGGGCGTGTAACTTACCCACAATCCCCTCCGCCTCAGACTTCAACACGGTGCTCTCCAGCGACCACGACACCCTGGACGGGACACACTCCCAGCATTCCCAGCACAGCACCAGCCAGGACGACATGGCAGACATCGAGGAGGGGAACCAGTGCCCCGCGGCTGTTCAGCTGGCCGACGCTCAGGTGCTGTGAACATAAAGATATTTATACAAAACATTAGAAGTTAAAACACGTTGGTAAAAACTCCCCGGGGAAACAGTTGCTCTGTTTCAGAATGAAATAAAATACAACATTTATAAAGTTGCATATAGTGTAAAATATCCAGTTAAAGTACCTGAGAGTTGTACTTAAAATACAATACTTGGATAAATGTACTTCATTTAAATTCCAACGTTGCTTATGTCACTTAATAATGTAAACTATGCTAGGTGGAACAACTAATATTTGTCAGCAGAAACCGTAAATTAGCTTAGCATGGCTGAGTCTATCTCGGTACATATCCTTTGTTTTGCCTTGATTCATGTTTATTATCTTCCTGGGTTTGTGTCTTGATCTCTGTTCCTCCCCCCCTCAGGTTGTTTTCAAGCCTTTGCTGAGCTACACAGGTATCCAGGCCCAGGACGCCACTCCTCTCAGCTACAAGATGTACTTCGGAGAGCATCTGTCTTTCTCTGGAAACCTGGAGTGTCTCCGGGCAGACATCGTGGACTCCGACACCTCCAAAGAGCGGAAAAACAAAAGATCCAGGAGGTAAGATCAGCCCCAGCCATACATCCATAACAAAAACAGATTTGGTAAAACACAAAAGATCCTGCTGGTAAAATAAATCCTGACCATAAATAAAATAATGTTTTTACTAACTTATAGAATGAAGGGCTGCATGATTTCAAATTAAAAAGCTAATCACGATTATTTTGACTTATATTACATTTAGAGTTGATTTTCAATATTGTAGGGATTGATCACATTTCAATAACAGCTTTGTTTATCTTTGAGAAATACATTAAAATGATTTATAGTGTGATTTTTATTTTGAGCAAATCTGTTAAATGTCATATATGATTGGTTAATTCTGTAGAATACGATTTGTAGGTCAGGATATCTTCAAGAATTCTTGGTATTTTAACACACATTTAGCGTCTAATAAATCCTCCAGTTTGAATTTTTAATAATGACAATAAAATAGTGTTGCAGGAAAAAGTCCTAAAACCGGGAAATGAATTAGCATTTTGCCACTTCCTGTTTAGCTTGTCTGTAAATCAATGGTTTTCTTGAAGGTTTTGTTTTTGGTTAAATGCCTGATATAAGATCTGTGGTTAACTCAAGCTCAAGAGATTCTCATATTTTGCTCCGTCAGTTCCTATCCCACTGACGCTTCTATGAGTCTTTTAAAAAGGCGGTTGCTAAATGAGACTGATAAACGTCAGCACGGCGAATATTAGCAGCCTTTAGCTTAGCGGTGGTGACGTGAAGTCATACCATCATCAAATAGTTAGTTTAAAGCCTAACGTTAGTGTTTCACTGGAGATAGCCTCTACCATACAACCTGCTGAACACCCATTTTTAAGTATTTCGCCATAGTTTCTCTTGGATATCTTACACTCACACTGTACATTTTACATTTATATTCAATTTAATATGTAATTCCTTACACACTTAGTGTATATATAATATCCTGCTTTATATTTTGTGTAGATTTTTATTCCAACATGTGTATTTTCTGCTTTTTTAATGCTATTTTTTTTCTATTGAGATGTTTACATTTTTAATTGTTTATTTCTAGTCTTTTAATTTCGCTAATGTACAATACCTTGTCTTTTTATGCTGCTGCAACACAAACAAATCCCAAATTGGGATCACTAAAGTAATTCTTATCTTATGGCCACAGATTAATTTTTTTTATTGAAAAATCCAATGGAAGTCATTGTTTTTTGTCGAGGGAACCCTTGAGATACTGCCAGGTCTGCCTCCAAAAATATGTCATCATTTCACCACTCTATATCACCAACCCTTATTGCGATATCAATGAATGTGCAGCCCTAACAGAATGTCTGCTTAACACACACACACACACACACACACACACACACACACACACACACACACACACACACACACACACACACATATACACACACATAACCCTCTGCGGTCCCTCCCTCTCTCTTCAGACAAGGCATGGTAAACCTCCCCCTGCTGGAGTTCAAGCCGGCGCTGCTCATCGAGACGTTCAGCCTGAACGCCGTGGTGATGGAGAAGTCGACGAGCGCTCCTCAGGGCCCCACCGCGGCCCCGCTGTCCTTCCACGACCTGAACCGGCGCCACTACAACACCTTCCACTGCGACTTCACCACCGCCTGCCAGTCCATCAGCCAGCGGGTGGACATGGCCCTGGTGCGCCTCATCCACCAGTTCAGCACCATGATTGACGACATCAAGGCCACGCAGACCGACATCAAGCTGAGCCGCTACACCGCCGGCTCCGCCTCCCCCACCCCCACCTTCAAGGCGCGGCCGTACCGACACTTCAGGTCATCGGACTTCAGCCGTAGCTCCCGGGGAAGCATCAACGGGGCAGGGCGCAGCGGGACCCAAACACTAAGGAGCAAGAGAGGCTTGGGGGGAGGGGGAGGAGGTGGTGCCGGGGGCTTACCGCCTAACGGGCCTCCGTCAGGCATGGACACGCTGGGGAGAAGGGAGCCAAGAGGACGCACCTCCCTCGGACGATCGGAGCGACGCACCTCCAAGGTAAAGAAGACATACTGACTTTTGAAGAGTCATTTTAAAAGCTTTATGGCTTACTTTGTTAACAATATTTTAAAAGAGGGATGTCAACCTTTTTGTAGGATCTTTTCAGTAAAATGATATCGCTAAGCAACAGTAATAGTAGTTCATTATTAATAGTTTGGACCTCTAAACTCTGCATAAATACATACAGGTGTTTTCTCCCAGTTTTTGATATAGGTTGCAACGCTGCAACAGGAAATGAGCTTGGCTATGCCTTCTAATTATAATTATTTTCAATAGTTATTCAGAGGCAGAATATGTTTTGGGATAAGTTGAATAATCAATTGGTCAAAAAAAGGCAACACTTACAGTTTTCCTCCAGGGTGATATCTGGAGATATGTTGTTTGTCTAAAGCCCAAATATATTCACTCACGCAGTGTTGGCATAAGTACTCATATCCTGTACTAAGTACACATACTATGGTCTTAAAATACTCCACTACAAGGAAAAGTGCTGATATAATATAATATTGACATAAAAGTATTGGCATCAAAATATACTTAAAGTCCAAAATGTAGTACTCATTAAGTAAAATGGCCTATTTCAGAATAAAGTATAGAAGAATGATCATACAAACATACCTAAGGCCTCAAAAGAGGAAGTTGTCGTTATGCGGAGTGGATCTTTTCACGTTATTTTATCCCTATGGTAAAATGGACGGTTAAATGATCCTGTTTTTATCCATTGCAGTTGGTCAATGTGGACCAAAATTAAGATACTATAAAACAGTGAGTAGATTAGTAGTACAGAACTGCATTAAAGAAGCAATACATTGAAATAATAAGTAAAAATATGGCTAAAAAGTACTAACCAAATGTACTTCATTACTTCCCACCACTGCACTGAGATGAGTGTGAAATCTTCATAATTGAGAGGCTGATTATTGCAATTTCTGTTATTTTAAGATTCATATAAATAAAACAAATCAAATTGTTATTTAATCACTCCCTTTAAACTGCCAGTATTTATCTGAGAACTTTAGGGAAACTCTTTCTCAAATAGTGTTAAAATAATCCCATTATTCAACCTGTCTGGTCCAACACACTTTTAATAGAAAACACGGTCTGTGTCTGAAACTGTTCTTCACTCAGACTGTAGAGGGAGCCAGTAGATAGTGAGACTGTCAGGAACAGCTTCAGCTGTCGGTGGGAAAGTCTTTCAGTCCGTCCCCGGTAGAGTCCTCTCTACTGCTCGGTTTGACTCGACGGCTCTCCAAAGGGACGTTTTTTTTGTCCTTGACATCAAATTTGTTGCTTTGAAGTGAAGGGATTTTTATCGACCTATCAGGTGCCACAATACCTTCTAGGGATATAAACCTAGGAATCTCTCTCTACAGGACTGAGGTACTCTCCTGCTCACTGGTTATATTCATGAGTTCAGGGTGTCTTCATTAGCTGACTCAGTACAGCAAACAGTGGAGCAATAAAAGAAGGATTGATTCAGTGTATTTACCCCTCAGCTCCATGACATGAAATGTATTTATACTATCCCTACCCTCACCCCACCCGTCCCCTCCGACCCCTACATTGAAAACCAAAAATAAATAAAAATGACAATAGGAAAATAAAGCAGATTAAAGATAATAAATCAATAAATCAACAGATAAACTAATGAATACATAGATAAATAGAAAGATGGATAGATAGATATATGGACAGATTTGGAAGGATATTAATATTATCAATCACATTATTTTTTTAATGGTTTAACCCAAAATTACATTGATCCAATATAGGAAAATAAAATGACTTACTAAATAAATGAATTAATAAAAACAATTATATTATAAATAAATAAATAGGTGTAACAGATCCTGATTATACTATATAAATACAAAGAACTGTCCTCTGCTATTCGGATGGGGAGTTTTAAAGGATATTTATATTATATAACAACAACTATTAGAAATGAATAGATGAATAAATACATATAAATAAACTAAAGGTATTCAAAATAAATAACATTGTGCAAGTGCATAATAATGGAAACAAATACAGGAAAATAAGACAGATAATTATTACATAAATAAATAAAATGTCGTCAAGTTAAAATAAATACCAGGTCCTTAACCCATTTGTACCGGATGCTGCGCAGCGCAACATTCCATCTACCGCCGGCTGCTGCGTAGCGCAGCTTTGAAGCTCCTGCCGGCTGCAGCGTAGCGCAACATTGTTGATTTGTCGTCATTTTCATGAGGCATGCAGCATATAATGCACTGTCATTGGTTCAAATACACATGGTGGGTCTTGTTGGGGTTTTTAAACCACGTGACCACCCAAATGTCGTGTGGTTGGCCGACAATCACGTCAATCACTCAGACATTCAGACACTTGCGGTTTTTAAAAACTTTTTTAAAGGCAAAAATGGCTACGATCGACGAATACTTTGACAGCGACGGCAGCGATTTCGAATTGGGAGAGAATGAGGAGTTTGAGAGGGAGGTGGAAGTAGAAGTTTTTGTACCTGATGATCCTTTGGTAGAGGACTTTCCCACCCCTTTTTTAATTTTTTATAAAAATGTGTTGGTATGTTATTGCTAAGGGAGCATGTTTTAATACAACCTGTGAGTCTTACCTTTTAAGTGCAATTTATTTCATGTTTCTATGTGCTACAGAAGCTTAGATATTAAGGTTTTCATAGACGTTGCCAATTCTTAGTATTTTTTCAGAAAACCCTCAGGAGATAAGGACATTTATATCTACTATACATAGGGTTTTAGAGCCGTTTTTTGCAGGTGTTTTAGGAGTAAATGGGTTAAGGCAGAGAGAGGACTATTAGGGGATTTCCATTCAAGTAAACTTCAGCGACAAACTAATAAAGATGCTTGTGTCAATATTTATCAGCTTGCCTGGCAGTCAGTGGCTCCTGGAAAACCGAACAGATGTGACAGTTCTATGTGATTCGTAACGTGGAGTGTTGTGTTCAGGTGTCCAGGAAGGGCTCGCGTGACGTGGCCGACCACATGGCCATCCAGATGGACGACTCGGACTCCATCACGGTGTCGGAGCAGAGCGAGCCGTCGGCAGAGTGTTGGCAGAACATGTATAAGCTGCTCAACTTCTACTCCCTCATCTCCGATCCCACCGGCATCCTGGAGAAAAGCTCCCCAGAGAACTGCCTGTCAGGTGGGAATCAACCCCGGGCCATTCATCCACTTCCTGGTTTCCCTCCATGTATTTCCATCCCGCCTCACTGCGCACCACTACTGATTACAGCTTAATTTCTTAGGTTTTGAACACAATTGCTGTTCTCTGTGATTTCTTTTCTTCCTTCTATTCAAGTCTTATTTCATACCCTCTTTTTCCTTTCTTCCTCTCAGACCTGAAATACACCTCTTTACTGTTTTATGACCACTTTATGGATCGTACTTAAGAAAAACAATGCATTCAATACATGTATATTGATGTGCAGGTTTCATTCATATTTGTCCTCATACATGGCACATGTCATTGTATGCATGCTACCTACACAAGTAATTACTCAGCTGCTGGTATGCTACATGCAGTTTTGCAATACTTTATTTTTTCGTTAATAGTTATAATAATTATAATAATAATCCAATCCAACTTTATTTATAAAGCACTTAAGCACATAACTTCCAGAACAAAGGGCTGTACAGAGAAACACAAAATCACAAAGCGCAGCTCACAAAAAAACCAAATACAAGCAGCCATATAATAAAAACGATATACTATTAGTACATATTATTTGTCATTTAATACAAGCAAGATATGCATATGAAGTAATACAAAATAAAATTTAAATAAGAAATGATAAAAAAACACCCCATATATTTATATATATGTATGTGTGTGTGTGTGTGTGTATAAACACAAAGTTCAGGACATTTCAAATGACGACGTCGACAATCTATTGCGATCTGATACCCAAAGAACCAAAAATAGACATGTCACATTCAGAGCATTTCCCCCCCACACACGATCCCACTATTGGTCAGAGCTTATTTTGTCCCATTTCATGTTGTTATGCCACCTTGATATTGATGAGAATGGTCCACAGATGATAAATAACATTATTTTGTTTGGTTAAAAACAACATTTTAAAAGCTGAATCATGGAGTCTACGTTGATGTTTTATAACTAATACTGAAATACTAATTTGATAAAGTAAATGTTGATTGTATAATTTGTTCTCAACTCTCCACTAAAGTATCTAGCAGTACACGCAATATATGCCATTACATTACATGTCATTCAGCTGATGCTTACAGGTAAGCTGTAGAGGATGGATGGTTGAATAATATGTCACAACGTCTGTTGCCAATAGTAGACACTGAGGAAAACAGAAAGCTAAATGTTAGTCTTTGCTTCTTCAGTGAACACTTGGAAATGCAAAGAGACAGGAGAAGGTAAAACGTTTTCCTTTGCCACGGTAATGTATAAAAAGGATACATGTCTGTACTTCCTTTTAGCTTAACAGTTATTTTTTCTTTCAGTCATTGTATCCTGATAATACCTTTTGCTGCTGTAGATGCTTCAACTCCCTGAGGGCTTCATTAATATGAGAGGAGCTGGTAGTAGTGGGACACCTTGATGTGATGACAGAATGAGTTCCTGTGGGACTATAACGTTGCTTGTTTTAAAATACAGTACAGTAATTGTCGCAGGTCCAAAATAGCCTCATGTTATCCTGCAGTGAAACAAACACTGCATAGTGTAATTAAATTACAGCCCACAATCAATGTTTAGTCTTCACAAACGTACTCTAAATATGTAGTGAAAGGTTCTCACTGTGTATTATATGAATCTTGACTTCAATCAAGTTATTCTCATGTAATCTAGTATACATCAGAAAATAGAGGATATATATGGGAACCCTTAGATGCAAACAAAGAAAAATAAATATCTGATAATATAATATTTTGGTCTGATCTAAAATGGTTGATTTACTGTGGGTGTGCATAAAGAATAGGTGGGAAAAATGTGATTCAAGGATAATCTTTTTTTCATTCTTTTTTTAAACAAAACATTTTCGAAGAAAGTTTTTGTATCAAGAAAATAAATGATTTATTTAAAAAAACGTAAATGAAAAGAAAGGACAATCCACGTTAAGGTAAAATAAAAATGCATTATATTCTGTAAATAGTGAACTTTTACCCCTTGTGGCCAGAATATGTATTACAACAAGCGCTTGATCCTGAACTGTGAGTTATTCTTTTAAATCTCTTCTTCATCTGTACTCTCACCTTATGTTTTGCAGAAGGTGGCCGGCGGCCCTCGGAGCCGCTCTGTAAAGTGATCTTTGAGAACGAGCAGCAGGACAACAGCACCCCCAACAAGCCCCCAGGTTCAGGGGGGCGCCGGCGCAGTCTGGTGAGCTCCGAGCCACAGCACGTCACGCTCATCGTGTTCGGCATCGGCATGGTGAACCGCACACATCTGGAGGCTGATATCGGGGGGCTCACCATGGAGGCGGAGCTGAAGAAGATCCACGGAAGCTTCACCCTGAAGGAGAAGATGAAAGGTGAGGCGGAGATTTGTGTGGGTGTTTATCGGAAATAGTTTTACTTAACTTAATTTCCCTGATGTGTAAAGAACAAAGTGTTGTGTTGTTAAATAGTGCTGGGAAATACGGATTATATCAAATATCCTGATATTTTTTACAAAATACCTTGATATTGATAATGTACAGAAGAGGAAAAGTCTTCTGACATTATTGTGAGGATTCAATAGTTGTTTCTTAGAATTCTGCAAAAAAGGTCAGAATTCTGACTTAAAAAAAATAATTTACAAAGTTTGCATCATCAGTAACGACGACATAATTACTAAGAAGGTAAAGAAAAATGATTTAAGTTAAAAAAAATCATGCAAACCATCAAAACCTTGAGCAAAGTCATGGTTGAAAGACCCTACTGGAATTGGAGGATTAATACTATTGTTCCTAAAATAATTCACGTTTCTCAGCGCCTGAACACAAACCCAAAACTAGATTAGTTGGCACAAAATTAAAACATGGTGGAAATTCATTTCCTGTGCAACACACTCCATGCAAGACATAATGTCCACTTATTTGTAGGCTCTCCACATCACAGTTTAGTCTTACAATACTTAATTCTGCTTCTTCCCTGCAACATTATGTATATTTCAGTATTATATTCCACTCCTTAATGCCTTCCTTAATTTAATGTTAAGTTTATTGTTGGAGGATCCTGGAACTTAACATTTACATGACCTATGCTAAGCTGTAGCCTTGGTGCATATAAAGCTTTTGAATCTTTGAAAACCAGTCCTTTCGATAATTTCCATTTTAATAAACAACATTTGTAGACTTTGGCCTTGAATTTTTCACCATTAGGCAAGGCAAGTTTATTTATATAGCACCTTTCAACACAAGGCAATTCAAAGTGCTTTACAAACATGAAAGACATTAAGAGCGTTAAAAAACAGTGCAGTATAAACACATTATAAAAAGGCATTTAAAAACAGTCATTTAAGAGCAAAGATAATGCAATAAACACAACAGGTATAAAATACATGAATAAAAGTCACAGTGCATTGTTCGATCAGAACAGTTCAATTAAAAGCAGCGGCAAAAAGAAATGTTTTCAGCCTGGATTTAAAAGTAGTAAGAGTAGCAGTGGCCCTGCAGGGTTCTGGGAGTTTGTTCCAGATATTTGGAGCATAATAACTGAACGCTGCTTCTCCTTGTTTAGTTTTAAATCTGGGGACAGAAAGTTGACCTGTCCCAGAAGACCTGAGAGTTCTGGGTGGTTCATAATGTAGCAGGAGATCACAAATGTATTTTGGGCCTAAACCATTCAATGCTTCATAAACCAGCAGCAGAACTTTGAAATCAATTCTCTGACAGAGAGGAAGCCAGTGTAAAGACCTCAGAACTGGAGTGATGTGATCCACTCTCTTAGTGTTAGTGAGGACTCGAGCCGCAGCGTTCTGAATCAGCTGCAGCTTTCTAATGGATTTCTTAGTGAGACCTGTAAAGACAGATCCTGCTGTGACATTAGTCCTTTAATCCTAGATATGTTCTTCAGGTGATAGTAGGTGGACTTAGTGAACTGTTTTAATGTGACTGTTGAAGTTCGGGTCTGAGTCCATGACTACAGCTAGGTTTCTGGCGTTAGCTGTTGTTTTGAACAATGCTGACTGAAGCTCAGCACTGACTTTTTGTCAGTTCCTCCTTTGTTCCAAAAACAATTACCTCGGTTTTGTCTTTGTTTAATGGGAGAAAGTTCTGACTCATCCAGTCATTGATTTGTTCAATGCACTTACTCAGTGTTTTAATTGGAGCATAGTCTCCTGGTGAAATGGTAATGTAAATGTGTGTATCATCTGCATAGCTATGGTAACTTGTTGTGTTGCTTTTCATTATCTGAGCCAGTGGTAGCTTGTAGATGTTAAAGAGAAGAGGCCCCAAGATGGAACCTTGAGGAACCCCACATGTCATATTTGTCAGCTCTGATGTGTAGCTGCCTATAGAAACAAAGTGTTCCTGTCCTTTAAGTAAGATTCAAACCTATTTAGAACTGTTGCCGAAAGTCCCAACCAGTTTTCTAGTCGGTCTAGCAGTACGTTGTGGTCAACAGTGTCAAATGCAGCGCTGAGATCTAATAATACTAACACTGAGATTCTGCCACTGTCTGAGTTTAAGTCGATGTCATTGAAGATCTTAACAAGAGCAGTCTCAGTGCTGTGGTGCGGTCGAAAGCCTGAGTGGAACACATCAAAACAGTTATTTGCATCCAAGAAATGACTCAGTTGTTTAAAAACTACTTTTTCAATGATTTTACCTAGAAATTGGAGGTTTGATATGGGCCTGTAATTACTCATTGCTGAAGCATCCAGATTAGTCTTTTTTAAGAACGGTTTAATTACCGTATTTGCCGGACTACAAGGCGCACCTGAATATTAGCCGCACAAGCTAAAATTAGGGGGAAATCCTGATTTGTTCATACATTAGCCGCACCGGACTAAAAGCCAGCAGGTGTTTTAATGTTTAATTACCATATGTAAGAGAATATGCACAAAGGGGATTGTCAGGAAAGAGATGGCTGTTTGGGAACACATCCCTTTTATTAACATTTTGGTACATATTTGCATAACTTTTTACGTATAAGTATCGGTAATTACAAGTACGAAACATGTACTGTGCTGTTCAAACGAGTAACAAATGTACTGTATAACAATAACCTACAGCACACCAGAAAAATATAATCGGCCTACCTTTTGGGCTAAGGTGCAGTAACACGGCTTTAACAAGAAGAAAAGACAGTCATTCCTCGCCATCTTTGTCTTCTTCTGCACACTAAAACCACCAGAGTCCTCTTCTTCAGTGTCGGAAACGAACAGGCTCAGGGTGGCTTCGTCATCCACTCTCCCAGTCTCTCCTTCGTTGTCGCTTTCAAAACCAAAGAACTCCTCGTTGTCAGTGTCGGAATCGAACACCCTCTGAAGGGCCGTGGCGGTTTCCTCCTTTTCATCACGCAGCAGTCCAGCCCTTCGAAATCCGTTGGTGATCGTGGATGTTTTGAAACTTCTCCACGCTGTCAGGATCCACTGGCAGACTTGGGCAAAACTTGCTTTTCGCATGCGACCAGTTTTGGTGAATGATTTATCGCCGCTCGTCATCCACGCCTCCCACTGAACGCGTAGTGCTACTTTGAACGCACGATTCACACTGATGTCGAGTGGCTGCAGTTGCTTTGTTGTGCCTCCAGGAATCACTGCTGGAATAGAGTTTGTGCTCTTAATGGCTGCTTTCACAGAATCTGTGATATGGGCCCTCATGCTGTCCAAAACGAGCAATGCTTTTTTTTGGCTCACTCCTTCATTACACTTTCCATCATCCACCCTTTCTTGTTGACTTTAACAGAGATGCCGCTCGGGATCTCTTCTCTTGGCATAGTCATCCGCTTAAAGATCACCATTGGCGGAAGTTTTAACCCGGATGCTGTGCAGCCCAGAACACAAGTGAAATTCGTTCTCTCATGGCCAGTGGTTCTCACCGTGATGGATGATTCACCTTGCTTGTTAACAGTCCTAGTGAGAGGCAGGTCAAACGTCAACGGCACTTCATCCATATTTATGATCTCGTCCGGTCCGATGGAATATTCGTTTATCTTTCTTTGTATGAATTTGCGGAAGTTTGTTATTTTTTCCGCGTAGTCGGGAGGGAGTTGCTGACACACAGTCGTCCGCGCCCTGATGGACAGTCCTTTTCGTTTCATAAATCTGTGACACCAGGATGGTCCACCTCTGAAATGTTCTATCTTCATTTCGGTGGCGACTGTTTTGGCTTTCAGTCGGATCTGCACAGTTGAAACACCTCGCCCGTTTGCTCTCTGTGTGTTCACCCAGTCTTCAATCAAGTCTTCAAGTTTGGGCCATCTGCTTTTATTACCTCTGAAAGCTTTTTTCGTCTTTTTGGACTGAGCCAGTTCTTCACGCTGGCGTCTCCAACGTCTCACCATTGATTCGTTTATACCAAGGGTACGTGCAGCAGCTCTATTTCCCTCGTTGAGAGCCAAATCGACTGCCTTTAATTTAAAAGCTGCATCATATGCATTTCTTTTGTTTGCCATAATGAGGGTTTGTGAATGAAAGCTTCCTTTGCTCCTGTATTACTGGTCTTGCTCTTGCTAATCAAGTCTCTTTTTCGCGCTAATTCGTACGGCACTACTTTGCCTGGCGGACGGACATGTGACCAACATACCACTCTTTTCCCCCGTGACTGTGTGTCTGATCACATGCCCTTCTGCCAGGCAAAGTTGTGCCATACAACAGCGGAACAAACCAAAACAAAACCTCTTACGATATCACAAAAATCATTAAAAATCCATAGAAAAGCCGCACAGGACTATAAGCGTTGTCGTGCCTTTTTTAATTCCAAATGATAAAAGACAAATCTTCCTTTATAGATTCAAAGTGAACCTGGAGATTTGTTTTTCTCCACCTGCGTTCAGCTTTTCTAGACTCCCTCTTTTCTGTTCTCACGCTCATGGCCTTTCTCCATGCAGATATTTTCTTGCCACTTACCTCCTTTACCCTAATGGGAGCAATGGCATCTATGATATTTTTAACTTTTGAATTAAAAAGATCGACTAGCTCATTTACTGAGATGTTAGCGAGGGCTGGTGTGGGAACAACAATTCGGAACAAACATTTCCCTTGTGTTTTCAGAGAAGTGCCTTTTTGTGGTGATTTCTTTTTGAACATTTTTGTGAACAGAAATAGAGCTCTCAAAGAAAACACAGGAATGATCAGAGAGTGCAACATCAGTCACTGCAACCTCAGAGATGTTTAGACCCTTTGAGATGATTAAGTCTAGAGTGTGCCCCTTGTTGTGCGTCCGAACCATTACATGCTGAGTCAGTCCGTAGTTATCAAGAACACAGAACAGTTCTTTACCCCTTCTGTCCTCGGGCTAGTCAACTTGGATGTTAAAATCACCAACAATGACTAGACGGTCAAAGTCAATACACATTATAGAGAGCAGTTCAGCAAAGTCATCAAAAAGGCTTGCACAGTATTTGGGGGCTCTATAGATGTTTAGGAACATAGCTCGAGAGGAGCATTTCAGCTGAAGGGCCACACATTCAAAAGATGAGAAAGTTCCATAAGAGGTCTGCTTGCATTGAAGGGAATCATTAAACAAAATAGCAACTCCACCCCCTTTCTTATGCATTCTAGCCTGACTCATAAAACTAAAGTTGGGAGAGGCTGATTCGATAAGAACAGCTGTGCTGTTATTTTGGTCTATCCAAGTTTCAGTTAAAAACATAAAATCCAGATTGTGCTTGGTGATAACATCATTGATTAAAAATGTATTTCCTGCTAACGACCTGACATTTAATAAAGCTAGTTTAAGCGTGTTGAATACCCTATCAGTCACTATCAGTACACTATCAGTCTGATTTTGTGTGACAAGCTGTGACTGACGTGGAATCGCAGCTAAATTTGATAAATTCACACTAACAGTTGAGCGCTTTCTGTTTCTAAGCTGACTCACTGTTCGTAATTTATAACCTATCACACAGATATCATTCAAGCTATTGGCAGGCAGGGTCCCGGCATGTTCTGGAAAGAGTTGAGAGTCCCATACGCCCTTGAGCCTGGACCCAGCACATATCAGTAGAGCTTGTTGCCTTTTCTACACACACATCCTTATCAGGCTCTGGAGACAGCTGATTCTGTCTTGAAGGGGGAGGAGGTGGTGCACATTTTGTTTTGGATGATTGTGGTAGGCATGGTGATGAATACGGGGGAGCTGGTGCACGTGTCTGCTTCGGTGATTGTAATTGATGGACGGGGGTCTGCTTGCCAATCTCGTGAACCATATTCAGGCAGGGTTGTAGGCGGTAACTGAGCTGCTGGTTGGAGGAGTCTGGGCCATCCAGGAAGCTGGATGGCGGTTTGGGTGTTGAAGGGAGAGTATCCTCAAAGGCGTTGATAAGGGGGATGGGTGGCAGTCGAGACCCCTCCTTTTGTCTCATAGGTCTCCTATAATCACGACTCCTCAGGCAGGTGCCGTGATAGGTCTTCAAGGCTTTCTATGAACTGTGTTGTGTCTTTCTCCTGTTTTGATTCCTCTTGTTGCTTGTCCTTGGCATAGGGAGCAGATTGATGACGCAGGCAGTTGAATATGTTGGAAATAAACAATTTTACTCCTGACTTGTTCAGAAAAAGTCTGTCTGCCTTAAAAAGATGTCTGCGGTCCCAGAAAAAGTTAAAATTGTCAATAAAATGGACAGAATGTTCAGTACATGCAGTTGAGAGCCACCTGTTCAATACAAACAATACAGGATCTTGTTAGCCAAGTTAGAGACCATATCCTTGGGAAAACAGAGTAATTTCGCGTTGTTCTGCCTCCTAAATTGGGACCATATTTTAAGAGTGGAGATGAAAACCGGGTTAGATGTCAACTGTAAAACCTTCACAGGAAGATTTGATGAAATCAGAGCACGGATGGATGACGATATACAGTGGTATGCAAAAGTTTGGGCACCCCTCTGAGATTTCATGACAATTTGCTTTTCCTTTATAATAGAAGATCACAGCAACAACATTTGTTTTCCTACAAAGATGTAGACGTTTTAGTGTTTTCCAGACCAAAATTCTTAGGGTAGCATTACATAGTTTTATTATAATAAAATAAAATGCAAAAAATGGGATGTGCAAAAGTTTGGGCACCCTTATAAATAGCATTCATTTCAACACCTGTACGGATTTATAGCTGACAGGTTGCTGCACAAAATTGCTTTGATTAGCTCATTAGACCTTCAATTACAAAGACAGGTGGAACCAATCATGAAAAAGGCTATTTAACATAGGTAATAGCTGGCTGTGCCTGGCCTAGGTTCTTTCTTAGGGAGTGGCAAGATGGGGACCTCAAAACAACTCTCCACTGACCTGAAAGCTAAGATAATCCAACATTATAAATTAGGAGAAGGGTACAAAAAATTATCTGACAGGTTTAAACTGTCTGTCTCCACAGTCAGAAACGTAGTTGTGAAATGGAAGGCCACAGGAACAGTCCGTGTGAAGGAAAGATGTGGTAGGCCGACAAAAATAGGGGAAAGGCACAGGCGAAGGATGGTGAAAATGGTCACAGAGAAGCCACAGACCACCTCCAGAGAACTACAACAACATCTGGCTGCTGATGGTGTAGTTGTTCACCGTTCCACAATCCAGCGTACTTTGCACCAGGAAGAGCTCATTGGAAGGGTGATGTGCAAAAAGCCTTTCCTGAGTGTTAATCACAAGAAGAGTCGCATGAGGTATGCAAAAGCACATCTGGACAAGCCAGAAGCATTTTGGAACAAAATACTGTGGTCAGATGAGACCAAGATGCATGCATGGCGAAAAAAAACACACTGCATTCAATGAAAAGAACTTGTTGCCCACTGTAAAATTTGGTGGAGGATCTATCATGTTATGGGGCTGTGTGGCTAGCACAGGTACTGGAAAACTTGTTAAAGTTGAGGGCCACATGAATTCCTTACAGTACCAGGAGATTCTTGACAAGAATGTTCTAGAGTCAGTCACAAAGTTGAAGCTACGCCGGGGTTGGATTTTTCAGCAGGACAATGATCCTAAGCACCGATCAAAATCCACCAAGGAATTCATGCAGAAGCACAGGTACAATGTTCTGGAATGGCCATCCCAGTCCCCAGACCTTAACATCATTGAAAATGTATGGATTTATTTGAAGAAGGCTGTCCATGCACGGAGGCCAAGAAACCTGACTGAACTGGAGACGTTTTGTGTGGAAGAATGGGCCAAAATACCACCTGCCAGGCTTAAGGGACTTGTCTGTGGCTACAGGAGGCGTCTACAGGCCGTTATTGCAGCAAAAGGAGGCAATACTAAATATTAATGGAATTATTTCTTAGGGGTGCCCAAATTTATGCACATGCCTATTTTTGTTTGAATGCACATAAACATGTTTCTGTTTGACCAATAAAAGTTATTTCACTACTGAGATGTTTCTGTTACCATAAGGTATAACATATGTTAAAATGAAGTTGCTGCTTCAAAAGCTCAGCAAGTGACAAACTGATGCAGTGGTTTTCCTAAGGGGTGCCCAAACTTTTGCATACCACTGTACATGACATGCCTTCCAGTTCACACCAGTCTGTATCTGGAGATTGAATCCAGTATGATATCTTGTGTATGTTTGCTGCCCAGTAATAGCCTCTAAAGTTCGGCAGAGCCAACCCGCCTTCTGCTCTTGGTTGTTGGAGGAACTCCTTCCCAATTCTAGGGCACCGCCCACTCCATATAGATCCAGATATCATTTTATCAAGCTGACAGAAAAAAGATTTTGGTAAGAAGATAGGAATACATTGAAACCGAAATAAAAATATTGAAAGAACGTTCATTTTAACACAGTTCACTCTGCCTGCGAACGTCAGATGTAGAATGTCCCATCTTTGTAAATCTAGTTTAAGCTTAGAGATGAGTGGGGCAAAATTCCCATCAAAGAGGTTTTTAAATGTAGGAGTTATGTTAATACCCAAATATTTAAATCCCAACCTTGAGATATGAAATGGCAGAGCATGGTCTGGGATTTGCATAGCTGATTTATTCACAGGTAAACATTCACTTTTTGTTAAGTTAAGTTTGTAGCCTGAGATCTGACCAAACGTATGCAACACTGAAATAATTCCATTGACACATTGCAGTGGATATGATATATAAATCAACATATCATCTGCATATAAGGATAACTTCATTTCCGTTCCCCTCCTACGTATACCAGGTATAGAGGGTGTTGATTTAAGTACCAGGGATAGTGGTTCTACTGCTAGTGTGTATAATAAAGGGCTCAATGGGCAACCTTGTCTGGTACCTCTAGATAGAGAAACATTTTGGGAACGCAGATGATTTGTAACTACCGAGGCCCGAAGGGAAGAATAAAGAAGTTGGATCCACTTAGTAAACGATTTACCAAAACCAAATTTCTTTAAAACAAAATAAAGAAAATCCCATTCCACGCGGTCGAAAGCCTTCTCCGCATCCAATGAAAGCAAAACTTCTGGGGAATCATTAGCTGAGGGACTATACACCACATTCATAAGCCTTCTTATGTTGGAAAACAAATTTTAATAAAACCTGTTTAGTCAGTTGATATTATATGTGGCAAGGGTGATTCCAAACGTGTAGCCAATAATTTCTGCATGGCAGAAATGGCAGTTCTAACTTCTCCCAGTTCCATCGGTTGATCTAAACACTCCCTCTCATCAGAGGATAGGGTGGGGGATTCAAAAGTTTCAAAAAAGTTCTGAAACAGTGATGTGTCCTTCAGTGACTCTGATTTATACAAATCAAAATAGAAGTCTTTAGACGTATCATTTATTTTTAGGGGGTCCGTTGTGACTTCCCCTGTTGCATCTTCAACTTGTGATATCATTTGCGATGCTGACTTAGATTTGAGTTGATGTGCTAAAAGACGCCCTGACTTCTCCCCGTGTTCATAATATGACCCACGCGATCTCATAAGAAGTCGTTCTGCATCAGAGGTAGAGATTAAGTTAAACTGAGTTTGTAACGATATTCTTTCCTTCTTTAAGCGCAGCGATGGGCTTGGAGAGGTGGAATACTCACTATCCAGTTCACATATAGCATCAATTAACTGCTGTTTTTGTCTCTTCCTTTCCCTATCACGATGAGAAGAGTAAGCTATTGTTTCTCCCCTAAGATAGGCTTTAAGTGTCTCCCATAGTACTGACGGGGATACCAAATCCATTTTATTAGTCTCCAAAAAGGTGTCGATGGCTTTAGAAGTTGAAGTGCAGAATGTGTTATCTGACAGTAATGTGGTGTTAAACCGCACTGACGACGACTACTGTAGTTATGGTGAAAATGGAGATCCAGTAATATGGGGCATGGTCCGATTCCACGATCGCAGAATATTCAACCCTCTCCACAGAGTTCAACAGTTTTTTATCAATACAAAAATAATCAATCCTTGAATATGTGTGGTGCACGTTAGAATAAAAAGAAAAGTTTTACTATGGGGATTCAAATAGCGCCATGGATCGACACAAGCTGCGTGGCTGAAAAAATCAGAAAACTTAGAGGCCATTTTAGAGAGAGTCTGAACTTTAGGTCTGGACCTATCCACGTTTGGATTCATGATGCAATTAAAATCTCCCCCCAAGATCAACAGGTGAGTGTTAAGGTCAGGTAGCTGACAGACAACCCTCTGCAAAATCCAGCATCATCCCAATTAGGAGCATACACCAATAATACAGGTATATGAAAAAGTTACCCAGACACTACAACATAACGGCCTTGTGGGTCAAAAACAGAGTTAGATAAAGTGAATTGAATTTTTTTATGTAAAATTAGTGCTGTACCTCTTGCTCTGGTATTAAAGCTAGAATGAAATATTTACCCCACCCAATGCTTCTTTAAGCGCAGCTGATCTGAGTTGCGTAAGTGCGTTTCTTGGAGAAAAGCAATATCGGTTTTCATATTTTTAATATGAGAGAATATTTTACCTCTTTTAACAGGGCCATTAAGACCCCTAACATTCCGCGATGTGAACCTGACAGCTGACCCGCCAGCCTTCGTTCTATCAGCCATAGCCACACAGTACAGGTGTGCATAGATTAGTGATGACAACTCCCTTTACATACAAAACTCGTGTCAAGCCTCTCACTAACACCAATAATGTCGGTAGTACCCATCGAAATCCATAACGTTGACAATAATAACGAGGAAAAAAAAGAGTCCAGTTTACCCTGTTATCCCCAATAAACCCCACCCCTCCTCTCTCTGCTAAACTAGCAGCAAGCAGGATTCGTCCCTTTTCTAAACGCTCCCAAAGACTCACCTTTGCTTTCAATAACCCTGCTATCTAGAGCCCCTGAATTATGACTAAACAAACGAGGAAAAACTCCCGATACATCCAGAGCACATACGTTCATGAACAAAACTGAATAAACAAGTAAACAAATAAAAGGCCCACACGGAAACATGCCTCAACAGACCACAACCTCAACGTAGAGCCTAGCTCCGACAGTCCCTATGCCAGTTCGTCTACTATGTAGCTACTATAGCTTACTTTACCCGGCGTTATTAGCTGCTAGCCCTCCTGTTCGGAAGAAGCGAGGTTGTTGATGTTACCCTCAACTCGTGGAGAACAGAAGGTCTCAGCCATCAAAGTTTCCCCTCCATAGAACACTCGTAGACGCAGAGGATAGAGAAGCCTACATTGAATTCCCTTCCAATAGAGAGCCGCCTTGACGTTCTTGAAGGCTGCACGCTTCTTGGAGAGATCGGCGCTGAGATCGGGGTAAAACCTTAATGTATTCCCTTGTAAACCATGTCATTCTGCCTTGCCCAACGTAGAGCTCGCTCTCGGTCCTGATATCTGTGGAAGGCGACGATGACAGGTCTGGGTGGCTGAGCTGTTTTAGGTTTCAGCGCCAGAGCCCTATGCGCACGGTCCAGCTCAGGTGGCGTGAATAGGTTCCCCATGGCTTCCTTCAAAAGTGTGGAAACCGATGTAACCATGTCTGAGTCCCCTGTGTTTTCACAGAGGTGACTCTCTTTCCCAGTGTGTCCACCATTTAGTGAAAGTTCACTATAGATGCTTGAATAGGTGCCAGAGATGTTTTAATCAGTCCTGCCATGTCCTCTTTGAGATGTTCGCGTTGTTAGTGGCATTAGCAGCCGCCATGTTAGCTACTTTGCTACCTAGCGTCGCGCCGGTCTTCTTCGACTCAAGTTCTTTCTTTGGCATGTTCCAGCAACACACAACGAAAATATAGTTAAGTAATTAAAGTAGAAAACTCTTGAGACTGTTGTTTTGATTCAAATTCCAAGTATATTAAGGAGTTTTAAGGTAATTATGACCAAGTTGTCAGGGGACTTCTGATCGCACCTCCTTTTCCTACATATCCCAAACCGGAAGCCCACAGATAGCAATTCTTGGTCCAATGTACTTCTGTTTGATGTAATCTTTCTTTTTATGTCCGTGTGTCCACAGATATCCTGCACCAGAAGATGACCGAGACGTGTGCTTCGGCTCACATAGGGGGGGTAAACATTGTTCTCCTGGAGGGCATAACCCCCGACATCCAGTACGTACAATTTCTCTTTAATGTCTTTTGTTAAACTGGTGCAGTGGTGACGTATTATTGTAGGCCGAACCAGAAGTTATCTTTGTGTAACGATTATGATACTTACAGATTTTGTTCAGCAGGATAGTCTTCACATAATGACACCTCCTTTATGATTTTTGAAACATAAATGGAAGTAGAAAGCTAACACTAGGCTATAAACAGACTACATGACGATTATTTGCCTTGACGTCACTACCCCTAAGCTAAAGGCGGCTAATGTTTAGCATTATGATGTTTAGTATTCTCATTAAGCCACTAGTTAGCCAATGGCGTTTCAAGACATGTAGAAGCTTCAGACATTCATAAGCGGGTTATTTACTGACGTATTCACGTTGCACAAAAAACGGGAGAATCTCTTCAGCTTGTGTAAACCAGAGACCTTTTTTCAGGCATATTACCGGGGTGGGGGAGATACTCGATACAGCATAGTATCGCGATACTTTGCGTGCCGATATTGTATCGATACACAGACGCCAAGTATCGATATTTTATTATATAAACTATTCATATCGCAAATCCAAATTAAAGTTTTTGTTAACAATTGCTTTTTCAATCCACTAGATGGTGCTGAGATTTTTGTTGTGCGGTCATGGCCATGGGTAAAGTCAGTGAGATTGGCAGGAAGTTAGTCAAAACAAAGATGGAGTCAGCAGAGAAAGGAATCAGAAATGCGCCATATCGCAATATATCGTATCGCAATACTTAGTATATCATAGAATCGCAAAACTACCGTATCGTGGCTTAAGTATCGTGATAGTATCGCATGGTGGGGACCCTGGTGATTCCCACCCCTACATATAACCAAATACACTTTCAAAAACATGTCAACTTCCAAACAAAGGAACCAAAAGGGCTAAAATAGTAACTAATTTCCAAGTTTTTCCACTCATTCCTGCACCACTCTTTTAGAATGTCAAGCGTTTGTTTCATCTTGGAAGAAATGCTTTGAGAAGAGACTTTACCGATCATCTTTAACAGTGTATTCATCCACAAACTTGCTTCCTGAAATTCAAATCAGTTTAGAATTTTGTTTTATTTTAAACTTTATTTCATTAAGACTCATTCAATGTTAAAAAAAACATCAACTATATAATTTACCTGCGTGGTGAAGGATTTCCAACTTCTCAGCTTATACGTATTAACGAAACCTTTTTTGCCTTATCCAAGATACTCAAGAAAAGCTATCTAAATGGTGAGTGTAGTCAAAGAAGAATATCTCTATTTATATAATATCACAGCAACAGAACTCGCTCATAGATGCTTTATTGTCGACTTCCTTTGTAAGTGTAATCTAAAAAGCGGATGCATTATTTTCCATTAGCGTTGCCGCTCAGCGTGAGCCAATTACAGACTCCTTCGCAGCTGGGAAATGTTAACAGTAGTTTTTGTTTTCACTGCAAGCAATTTCCTCAAAACATAAGCACCCTAATCAAGTTATAAGCCTTGTAGTCATGCACAGACACAGACTGATGCATCTCCATGCTGCTATGATTCACTTTCTACTGCTGCTTCAATAAGGAGCTTTCTCTCATCTTCTATTTAACAGACTCTCCCACTGTGAATATAAACTGAGACCTGATACTATTTTCATACAGTGTGCCCTCAACTGCACTCTTTACATTTTTAACTTGGTGCTTTGTGGTGGTGACTGATATGTTAAATTGTCCCACAAGCAGATGTAAATAAGAATGAATGACGAAGACATAGTAAGGCAATATTCAACAGCAGGCTCCAATAAAGTCTGTCGGGTCGCAGTTAAAGCATTATATCTGCAACGTTGGCAGACATATTTTTCCAAATCCAGACACAGTTTTCCGGCAATAAAATGTAACTGGTTATCCTTCATGGCTCAGTTTATTGTAGTTATAATTGAAGTGCTTTATTAATCATGACCCTTTTTAAAAAAATGATAACTAAAAAAGTCATAATCATCAGATAAATTCATGATTTTGATTAAAAAAAGATAATATCAGGAGTTAAAAAGTAATTTAGCGATAAAAGTTGAATTTGTTAGATAAAAAGTCTGATTTATAATATAACAATTCGAATTGAGACTACTTCATAATTGTAAGATAAAAATTCATATTTATGACGGAATAACTTGAAAATATGAGATGAGAAGTCATATTTAAGCGTGTTAATGAGATGCATAGTTAAAATTGAGATAAAAAGTCAATCATGAGATACAAATGTTGAGATAGAAAGTTATAATTACAAGATGGAGTCATAATGATGACATAAGAAGTTATGAGATGGAGCTGACCACATTTTCCTTTGTAATGGCTCCTTAATGCTTGTATTTTCCAGCTTCTGGTGTCTCTGAACTGTTTCACTCTTTCTTCTGCTCTTCTTTTCTTGTTTGTTTTACATTCCTTGGCTTTCTCTTCAAACTACTTGCGTAGACTGGAGGATTTCCCAACATCTCCCACCAGCACAGCTAAACAAGAGTTTCTGTATGTTATTGCTACCACTCAGGGCTCACATCCATTAGTGAATGGAAATACAGCTGCCCTGATTTTACATCCTACATTTGCATCCGTGTGTATTTTCAGTGAACATTTTCTCACGACTCCCCTTGGTAACTCTACGGAACTAAATTAGGGCCACATGACAAGAATGTATTGAGTTCCGATCAAAGCGATTTCTTTTTTGGGGTTCTGAGGTTAGAGTCAGAATGCTCAAAATTATGAGTTAGAATTCTATCTTGAATTGTAACTTTCTACTCAGAATTCAGAATTTATTAAACAATTCTGGCTTTTTCTCATCTCAGAATTTAGAGTTCTGATTGGAATCTCTGAATTCTTACGTTATTCTAACAAAGTCAACTTTTTTTCCAGAGTTCTGACTTTAATCTGGGAATTTACTTTTTTCTTTAGAATTTCAACTTTTGTCTCAGAATTCTTAAATTCTTATAAGAATTTCAACCTTTTTTTCAGAGTTCTGTCTTTAATCTTCTAATTTACTTTTTTCCTGAGAGTTCTAACTTTGACTTTAATCTCAGACTTTACTTTTTTCTTTAGAATTCATTTTTTTTCAGTATTCTGATTTGAATCACAGAATTCTTATTTTATTCCAAGAAAAAAAAAATCTTACTTTTATATCCAACGTAAAATAATACAGCACCTTTGGTCCCAACTCAATACTTGTTTTACATGTAGTCTTTAATCTCTTCCGTGTGTGTGTGTGTGTGTGTGGGTGTGCGCGCGGCAACGTTCAAACTAATACCAAAAGAAAAATAAACAAATTATACTATAATCATAAGTGTATGTGTTCTAAGCTTTTTTAATTTAAATTTACAAAAACATGTAAAAAATGTTCGGGTTATTGAAGTAGGAAAACATAGTGAAATATGGGTTATATTTCTAGTCGGTCAAAATACTGAAATATCAAGCAGTCTGATATTTCTGAATGTCATAGTAGTGTTATTTGTATATTTCAGTATTGCGTTGCGTTTTGGCCACGACCAAAGTGTACTATTCATTACCGTCATTCGTAGTGGAACATGTGTCACCATCATGATTGCTCATGCCCAGAAAAGTGAATGCTGTCCTGAATCTGCATGGTGTTTCACTGTTTGATGTCTTCTCAATTATTCCACTGAGTCCATTCACACGTCAACTTCACCTGCACAAAAAAGATCATTTCACTTCATTGAAATTTATTCCAGTTAATTTTGTCTTTCAGAACTGTCGGTCAAATGCAACATCGCCAAGTCCCAGGCCCTGTACAGCGCCCAGCGAGGACTGAAGACCAACAACGCAGCCGTCGTCAAAGTGGGAGCCATCATCATCAACATCCCCCAGCACCCAGCCACGCTGCACAGCATGATGGTTCGCAGCTCCCACCAGCTCTCCAAACAGATCTCTGACCTCATCCGCCAGCCCTCCAATGCGTACGTCCTCGCTTTATATCCGTCTCTATGGTCTCATTTATAGCTATTAAGCCTTAGGCCTCCTTAGGTACGGTAGGTAGGTTAATGGCTCACCCTAACCCTAACGCTGTGAACAAGACATGTTTAGGCAAGGATGTGAGGTTTCCTTTTGTTTTGTTTTATTATATCTTGAAAGTCCAACGTCTATGAAATAGTCTATAATATACTGGGTAACCATAATAAAAACTCTCAGACATTTAGTGATAAAAATGTCTCCAGTAAGACGCATAAAAACCACCAAACTTGCTCCAACAGCCACAACAGCATAAAATCATGCATTTTATTATACCCAAGCTTTCAATCTAGAACTCTGGTTCAAAATTGGAGTTTTTAATGCTTCCACCAGATTGGGGGGCAGATAAAGTGATATATTTTTGTTGTGCAACCCAGACGTTATTGGATTTCGGGATATTGCAGAAACTAAGATCTGTGGCAAATGCACATTTATGATACTCCATCAGGATAATTCTTACATATCCATCCACAAATTAGGCTCACCTTTTGGGATTTTTGTAGCGTTAAGGCACGCGCCACAAGTAAAAAGCTTACGTTAGGTTATAAACAAACTACATAAAGGTTGCATAACTACCCATCACCACCGCTAAGCTTAAGGCAGCTAATGTTTGACATTAGGGTTTGTAGGAGTCTCATTTAGTCACTTGTAAGCAAACACAATTTTTATGACAAATAAATGCTTCAGACATTGTGTGGGGGGTATTTAACTGGCGTTTTGGTTATGTCCTACATTAAAACGTTAATATCTATGTTAACCACACACCTTTTTTCAGGCATATACAAATATAATCATATCAAACGGACGGCTCCGAGACAAGCAAACCTGCATTATTGGCATGCATCAAGCAGAGAAAACATCAAAAAAAAAACAATCGGGTTAAGAACTGTCCAACACATTATTAAAAACTGGAAGGACAGTGAGGAAACATCATCTTCCAGGAAGGAGTGTGGTCGGAAAAAAATCTTTAATGATCGTGATCGGCGATCACTTAAAGGTTTGGTGAAATCAAATGGTAGAAAAACAACACTAGAACTCACTAAACAGCTGTGTAGCCGTAAGAAAACCACTTGTCAGTGAAGCTAATCGGAAAAAACGGCTTCAATTTGCTAGGCAGCGTAAAGACTGGATTCTGGAGCAATGGAAGAAGGTCATATGGTCTGATGAGTCCAGATTTACCCTGTTCCAGAGTGATGGGCGCATCAGGGTAAGAAGAGAGGCTGCTCAAGTGATGCACCCATCTTGCCTAGTGCCTACGTACAAGCCTGTGGGGGCAGTGCTATGATCTGGGGTTGCTGCAGTTGGTCTGGTCTAGGTTCAGCAACGTTATGTGCCCAAAGAATGAGGTCAGCTGACTACCTGAATATACTGAAGGACCAGGTTATTCCATCAATGCATTTTCTCTTCCCTGATGGCACGGCCATGTTCCAAGATGACAATGCCAGGGTCCATCGGGCTCAAATTGTGAAAGAGTGGTTCAGGGAGCATGAGACATCATTTTCACATATGGATTGTTCACCACAGAGTCCAGACCTGAACCCGATTGAGAATCTTTGGGATGTGCTGGAGAACACTTTGCGCAGTGGTCCAAATCTCCCGTCATCAATACAAGATCTTGGTGAAAAATGAATGCAAGACAAAAATAAAGGTTGTGACTTTGCAGAAGCTTGTGGAAACGATGCCACAGCGAATGTGTGCCGTAATCAAAGCTAAAGGCGATCCAACGAATATTAGAGTGTGACCTTTTTTTTTTGCCAGGCAGTGTATATTGGATACAATTAATCCAAACTTATGTTGTTGATTGTGAAAAAATCCCTTTTATGTTTATTATACAGATATAACAAGTGTTTCTGTTCTAGACAAAGTGTAAAATCATATCATTTTATAATGGCAGATGTTATGTGAGCGACTTTTAAAGGCAGTTGCAAAAGGGTTCAAAGTAATTAAAAGCGACTTACCTGTTACTATATTTAAATCCCTGCATGAATCCGTCATGCGACACACTACTGCCGTTAGTGTACAACGTACACTTAATAAAACCCTCATAAGAAGTCTTCATCTCCATAAATGACAGGTTCCTGCAGCACATCCACAGTGTTGCCAGTTAACTGCTTTCAAAGCCTGCGTGTGGTCTGTTTCCATGGTAATAGTCTGAATTATGTTAATATATTTATAGAGTTGTAGGTGTGCTTAGGATATTAAACAACGTTTGCTATAATTTGATGTTCACAGGAAAATGAGCCAGTGTCTGCAAAAGCTCTCAATGATAATAGACACACACACACACACACACACACACACACACACACACACACACACACACACACACACAACCGCACAAATAACTAAACAGTAAATCCTTTCCACCAAAAAACACAGCACCCGTGCTTGATAGAGCACCACTTACCTAAAGTCAACACTTTTTAGATAATGTGTTGTTTTTCCCTCCCCTCACAGTCAACCTCCTAATAGGGAAGACACCCCCACCCCGCAACCCTCTGAAAAAGCATCCAGCATCAACCAGACCCCCGTGGAAGCCAACGAGTTCCCGCAGCTCCCCGAAGGCCTGGAGAAAAAGCCCATTGTGCTCAAGTTCAGCGCCATGATGGACGGTATCACAATCGGGGCGGCCCTGCTGCCCTCGCTGAAGGCCGAGTACAAGATGGGCCGCATGAAGAGCCACGGCATGACAGGTGAGATTGTGAGAGGATCACTTGCATAGTTCTTAAAAATGGACAATGAGGCATGCCCAGAATGAGTCATAGGGTATTGATACCACTGTGGATTCTGGGGTATCCCTCCATAGTGTCTATGGAGTGCCGCAGGGAACACGTCTTTTTGTAAGTTAGCATAGTAAGGTGTTCCCTCGATGAAAAGCAGTGGGATTTGGCTGGTTACTTTCTACATATTAACACCACTTAAGTTTACTAAGAGTAAATGTTGACTTTGACAAGATGGGGACTAGGAAGTGCTAAAATGCTAACTCATTTTTTGGGTTTAGGACTTACATCTGCACCACTTTATAGCAACAGCATTAGCCGTCAATATTTATCAGCTTTTATCAGTCATCTTTCAGCTGTTTTGCATTTGAAATTAATAAATTACGAGCAAAATGGAAATGTCCTTCCAAAGAGACGCTCTTCAGAGACAGAGGAGGGTCACTTTACCAAATTAAAGTTTATTCATGGCATCTGTACTTTCGAATCAAGAAAAGAATAGTCAAATGTACTGATATGTGCACCTGGTGTTCGGAATAGGTGTCTACACCTGTCTGCAATTAAGAAAATTAAATATTTAGAGGACGATGTCAAGTTTACAAACCTTCAGCTCTAGAGCTCTAATAAAAAAAACTAAACAAACTTCTAGACAGAAGTGAGATAGCTAGCGTTATGCTAGCTGAATGCTACCAAAAAAGGTTGTTTGTTGTGGGATTGGATCCAGTGCTTACGAACCATGTGAAAAAAGTTAAAATTGAGAAAGTTACGCTACAAGTCAAGACTTTACGTAGACTGGCACTCTCCAAAGATGGCCGCCTTGCTCTTGATGACGTCACATTCCAGTTCCCTATACTAATTATGCTTTCTTCGATTAGGGGCACAAACTAGCTTCACCTTTGAGCTGCCAAACCACAAGCTTTGCTTCCAGTCCAAAGTGTCCCCGGTGGACATGTCCACCATGCCTCCCTCCGCAAGCCTCACCCTGCCTCCGGTCACCATGTCCGGGGAGTACATCATGGAGGACCACGAGAGCCACTCGGACCAGGGCTGGGCAACAGACGAATTCCCAGCGAAGCAAGGGAACTACCTGCAGGGCAACTACCTGCGCTGTGTAGCCGAGGTAAGAAGGGGTGATGGGGCTTCACAGAATGCCATGAGAATTATTAGAAGCTAACTCAGCCCCTTTTCTGCTAGGCAACAAACCTCTAAAATCTGACATTGTCTTTAGTGCTAAAGGTTCCATCAGCTTTTGTTCCTGGGACAAATAACAGCAGCACAAGCAGCAGTCATTACTGTTATTACACATGAATGAATTACTTAATGCACATTTTAACTTTAACTTAAGTTTAGATTTATATATTTTTTAAATGTAATGTTTATTTTTTTTTTTTTTACTGCGCATTCTTATTATAACTTATTTTGTTCACATACATATTGTTCTTTTATTTAAATGTATCTGATATATTACACATTATGTTTGTATATATTTGTAAAATTATTGATCCTTTTTTATTTTAAATGATCATTTATTGGACCCCTGATCCGTATATTTATTATTATATCATATTTAATGTTGTTTTATGTTTTATTAGATTTTTTATTTTGCTTATTTAACTGCTGTCACTCCGTTAGGCCTTAATTAAATCATTAAACCTGGTTAGACACTTTCCGAGAACCAACACCTTCGTGGTGGAGAGGTTTGTGTGCCACGATGAACCTGGGGGCTGTGTTGTCTGGAACCTTGTGTTCCTGGTAGGGTCTCCCATGGCAAATTGGTCTCAGGTAAGGGGCCAGTCTAAGATTGGTTCAAAAGACCTCATGAAAAACACACTTGGAAGCGAGGATACCCGGCCCGGAGGAAGCCAGGGGTCCCCTTCTGGAGCCAGGCCCAGAAGGAGGACTCGTCGGCGTGCATCTGGTGGCTGGGCACAGCCCAAAAAAGCAACGTGGGCAACACCTCCGCTTCCCCGTCCCGCGGGCCCACCACCTACGGGAAACAGCGATGGGGTCGGGTGCGCTGCCAGAAGGGTGGCATTGAAAGCAGAGGGTCTCGACGGACCAGACTCAGGCGACAGAAGCTAGCTTTGGGGACGTGGAACGTCACCTGTCTGGGGGGGAACGAGCCGGAGCTTGTGCGGGAGGTGGAGCGTTACCAGTTGGATCTGGTGGGGCTCACCTCTACGCACAGCGTCGGCACTGGAACCTTACTTCTTGATAGGGGTTGGACTCTATTCTTCTCCAGAGTTGCCCAAGGTGTGAGGCGCCGAGCGGGTGTGGGGATACTCACAAGCCCCCGGTTGAGTGGCGCTTTGTTGGAGTCTACCCCAGTGGACGAGAGGGTCGCCTCTCTACGCCTGCGGGTTATGGGGGGGAAAACTCGGACTGTTGTGTGTGCTTATGCACCAAACAGCAGTTCAGAGTATTCAGCCTTCTTGGAGACCCTGAAAGAAGTCCTGTATGGGGCTCCTGAAGGGGACTCCTTAGCCTTGCTGGGAGACTTCAACGTACACGTGGGCAATGATGGAGACACTTGGAGGGGCATGATTGGGAGGAACGGCCCCCCTGGTCTGAACCGGAGTGGTGGTTTGTTACTGGACTTCTGTGCTAGTCATGGATTGGCCATAACAAACACCATGTTCGAACATAAGGATGCTCATAAGTGTACGTGGTACCAGAGCACCCTAGGCAGAAGGTCCATGATCGATTTTGTTATCGTATCATCGGACCTGAAGCCGCATGTTTTGGACATTGGGGTCAACTGATCACCATCTGATGGTGAGTTGGGTCGAGTGGCAGGGGAAGACTCTGGACAGACCTGGTAAGCCCAAACGTGTAGTGCAGGTGAACTGGGAACGTCTGGAGGAGTCCCAAGTCCAGGAGGCCTTCAAATCACACCTCCGGCGGAACTTTTCAGGCATCCCTGTAGAGGCTGGGGACATTGAACCAGAGTGGGCGGTGGTCAAACCCACCATTGCCGAAGCTGCGGCGGGGAGCTGTGGTGTCAAGGTCTTATGTGCCTCAAGGGGCGGTAACCCTCGGACCTCCTGGTGGACACCGGTGGTCTGGGAAGCCGTCCGACTGATAAGGAGGCCTTACGGGATATGTTATCCCTGGGTACTCCTGACGCAGTTGCAAGGTATCGACAGGCCCGAAGGGCAGCAGCTGTAGCCGAGGCAAAGCAGTGGGTGTGGGAGAAGTTCGGAGAAGCCATGGAGAAGGAATTTTGGTCGGCACCAAAGTTGTTCCTGAAAACCGTCCGACACCTCAGGAGTGGGAAACAGGGAACCATCCAAGCTGTGTACAGTAAGAATGTGACGCTGTTGACCTCAACTGATAGTGTGTTAGGGCGGTGGAAGGAACACTTTGAGGAACTCCTGAATCCGACAACTCCGCCCTCTATGTTAGAGGCGGAGCTGGAGTATGAAGGGGGATCAATTCCAATCTCACGGGGGGAAGTCACTGAGGTAGTTAAACAGCTCCACAGTGGCAAAGCTCCGGGGGTGGATGAGTTCCTCCCAGAAATGCTGAAGGCTCTGGGTGTTGAGGGACTGTCATGGTTGACACGTCTCATCAACATTGCGTCGGAAACAATACCAAAGGAGTGGCAGACCGGGATGGTGTTTCCCCTTTTTAAAAAGGGGGATCAGAGGGTGTGTGCCAATTACAGAGGCATCACATTACTCAGCCTCCCTGGGAAGGTTTACTCTAAGGTGCTGGAAAGGAGGGTCCGGCCGATTGTCGCACCTCAGATTGAAGAGGAGCAATGCGGATTTCGTCCTGGTCGTGGAACGACGGACCAGTTTTTCACTCTCACAAGGATCCTGGAGGGGGCCTGGGACTACGCTCATCCGGTCTACATGTGCTTTGTTGATTTGGAGAAGCTGTATGACCGGGTTCCCAGGGAGATACTGTGGGAGGTGCTGCGGAAGTATGGGGTGAGGGGGTCTCTACTCAGGGCCATCCAATCTCTGTATTGGTATCCCCCAGTCAGAGCTGGTTGATGTGGCCAGGGAAAGAGAAGTTTGGGGCTCTCTGCTGGAGCTGTTACCTCCGCGACCCTGACGGAAAAGCGGGAGAAGATGGATGGATGGATGGATGGTTAGACACGCCATTTCCAGCCTTTAAACCCACATTGAACTGAAAATATAATAAATATAATTAACACGGATTTAGCCCAAACTCCATTGACAGAAACATCAATTTACCTTCCCTGTCACCATAAAACCCACATCATTCAAGCTTTTGGAAACCATATAAATGTGTTAGTATTTCCACAGAAACTTTGAAAATAACAGTTAACAAGAAAAAGAAACCAATGTGAAATGTGACGCACCTGAGAAAAAACAGAATGGCAGCGGGAAGTCTATTCAATTAATTTTGTTTAGAAATAAGGCATATTTCTTTTGAAGTAGCTGTTATATGGGTTTCCGGAGCAGCTGATATTAACCTACCTATCATCTTTATCATGCAGATCGGTTCATTCGAGCACAACCTGACCACAGACCTGCTAAACCACTTGGTGTTCCTGCAGAAGGTTTTCATGAAGGAGGTCAACGAGGTCATTCAGAAGGTCTCAGGTACTGTATGAACAACCCACTTCTCTTTATAATTCACAGACAAAAAGTGAAACCTGTGCACAACTGCATCCATTTCTATGCTGCTGTAATGGCCCAGTTTCCTCTTAAGATCAATAAAGTAAATCTAATCCTAAACATCCGACTGTTCCCGACAATATTGTGTAGCCTACAGCTGCTGTTTAAGTCGATGGGAAATATCGCTTTCCTCACTACACAATGCCCAAGGCACGGGCACAAATCCAGTCGTGTTCCTTCCCACAACGGTATTGATATTCATTTGTTCATCTCGCTAAGCTTCATCGATTTGATTGCCCAGGAGAGAAAACTAAGCCATTTTACCGGAAAGAATAATGAAAATGGTGTGTAGTAGCCATTCACCCCACATATACAGGTACTCAGACAACATAATCCCACTTCATCACACATTATGGAGCCATTCACAACCTGGGAGGGTTACTTTAAAGAGGCCCTGTTGTGTTGGGAGGGTTTCCCTTTCCTGTAGTGTGTTACATAGGTTTTAGTGCATGTAAATGGTCTGCCGAGGCTAAAATCCCTGTGTTCCCTCCAGAGCAAGTTTCCTTCCCACACACTATGCCATACATATGTTATACTCGCGCTTCTATTGGTTAACTCCAACACATTAAACGTGGTTGACCAATCACAAAAGAGCTAGTCAGCTGATCAGTCAAAGCAGACTGGGCTCTGGTTTCAGACAAAGGGTGAAAAGAGGTGCTGCAGCGAAATATATTGATTTTTATTTATGTTGTAAAATGTATTTTCACATTTTAATCCTGCTAGTAATCCCCTGTATTCTTTTTTTATGTACACCTTTTTTTTAAGGAACTCTATGGGAATATATAGCTACCCTTTTTTTGCATCCACATACATTAGCCCATTACATGTAATCCGTTTCTCCCCCAGCCTGTTCACAGCAGTGTGTGTGACCCTGTGAGGCTGACTTGTTTATTCTCTATGCTTACAGGAGGAGAACAACCCATCCCGCTGTGGAATGAGCCCGACACCTCCGCGGACACAGACAAGCCAAAAATCCTGCTTTATTCTCTCAGCCTCATGTTCAAGGTATCTCATGTTCACTTTCTTTCAACTTGAAAATCCAAAGAAACCGGAAACCTTCAGCACAGAGCAAGCTTGTACTGCTGAGAACAACAGTTAGCATAATTTAAGTTTTGACAGCAAACACTGTAGAGAGTTCATATTTTCGGTCCAAATCCTTGAATTCCAAAATGTATAAAACCATAAAAAGGGTTTCTCTCTAGAGATTTTTGTTTAATTTAAACTCGCAGTTAAGTTTTGCTGTATTTTCTGAATGCTGTTTCCTTGTTCCCAGGGGATTCAGATGACAGCCACCACTCCTTCCATGCGTGCCGTGCGCTTTGAGACCGGCCTCATCGAGCTGGAGCTGTCCAACAGGATCCAGTGCAAGGCTCAGCCCGGGGGCAGCAGCAGCTACCTGAAGCTGTTCGGCAAATGCCAAGTGGATCTCCACCTTGCTCTGGGACAGATAGTCAAGCACCAGGTACATATCGGCCTCTTGTTAGTGAAATAAAAATGTTATTTTGATTGAGTTCCCATCTTACATGAAGAGTTGCAGAATTAAGTAAAATTTGGAAAAAACAAACAAAATTAGATTGTTTTGCCTGATTTTACGGTTTGAATATATGAGAGATTTTAAAATCATTATTCACATTATCATTGAAAACTATATTACAATGATCATGGTGTGAGCTTTTGTAAGAGGATCTCAACCAAACAAATATGTTTTGGCAATTCTGTAAATACAACTTCCAGGCTTAGAGATCTAACAGCATAATTCCAAAATAAAAATGACATTTTTACCCATATATTGAGCCTTCTACACAATTTGTGCATCCTGCCATTTGAATATTGCACTAGTCCATATTGCAATTTGGATCAAAAAATGTTGAAGCTCAATAAAGTGTTGCAGAAATGAATCTAAAACCCGGGAATGAGTTAGCAGTTTACCACTTCCATTGTATCGAGGTCAATGGTTTTTGGAAACATATTTGGGTTAGAAGTCTGAAATAAGGTCTGTGCTTAAGACAAGCTTAAAAGATGTTCAAGTTTTGATCAACAACATAAAGTACATCAGTAAATACCTCACTCATGAATAACTGCAGCATTTTTGTGTCACAAAAACAGCAGCTGCTAACAAGTGACAAAGCACCACTGAGTCATAACGCTGAACATTAGCCACCTTTAGCTTAGCGCTGGTCATGTGATCGTGAAGTGTTTTTTTCATAGCCTAACGTTAGCTTTTTATTTCTTGCGATTGCATTTATGCTCCTTAAATCACAACATGATGTGAAGATTATCCTCTTGGGCTTGATTATACTGTCGTAATTCCCTGACTGACGCGATTCCTCTCTCCACTTGACAGGTATATGAAGAAGCTGGCTCGGACTTCCACCAGGTGGCGTACTTCCGAACGCGGATTGGTCTGCGGAACGCTCTGCAGGAGGAGATCAGCGGCTCCTCGGACAAGGAGGCCGTCCTCATCACGCTCAACAGGCCCATCGTTTTTGCCCAGCCGGTGGCTTTTGACAGAGGTTCGTTTGAATTTTTCTCTACATCCTATTTATGGGTAGCTTTGGTCATTTCAACCATTTTACCCCAAGTGACTTATGATGATAAAAAAGTGTAAACTCGTCCAAAGCTATACTTGTTTGCAATGTAATCATGTTGCATAATTCCGCATTGTAAGTAGAAGGTTTTGTTTTAACTTCCTCTTGTACTGGTGCCACTGTCCCTAACCAAGTCCCACTTAAGGACACCGAATCAAGTGGCAAGTTGAAGGAAAACATTTGATATCTGAGCGGGATCCTTTCCATTGTGTTGTCAGACACATGATATTAACATTATGAACCTGTTAGTTGCAAAAAAAAAAGCACTTTTAGTGGATTGAAGGTGCGTAAATATAGAATTACATTGCTGCTTAATGAGCGGCTACTAAATCCAACTCAATACTGGACATACTTAAAAAATGATGTCCTTATTCATTTACTATCAAAAACATGGCTGAAAAGAAAATACCCTTTTGATCTCAAATCCTATCCCGTGTACCTTAGCAAAACGTGTTCTGGTTTGTTATTTGTATGCGTCCAAGGAACTCCATTTGTTTGTTGGTTACCAATTATGACACTGCCTGCTGTTTCCATTAAGTATTCCACCAACTCCACACTGATCCGCTGAGTGATGGAATTGAATTTTCACAGACAACAAATAACAACCCGCGGCGTCTCTTAATCTAATGAGACTTGTTTACATGACTTTCTGGATGTCACTTCTAAGTTCTTTTCCTCCCACCTGTGTGCCCTCCTGCAGCTGTGCTCTTCTGGCTGAATTACAAGGCGGCGTACGACAACTGGAACGAGCAGCGTCTGGCTCTCAACAAGGACATCCACATGGCCACTAAAGAGGTGGTGGACAAGCTGCCGGGCATCCAGCAGACCTCCGCCCAGGCCTTCAGCACCCTGTTCCTGCAGCTGACCGTCAACGACCTGGGCATTTGCCTCCCCATCACCAACACGTCCCAGGTAATCTGCAAAACCGCGTTTGGATCTGTAACAGATTGACATTCTCACTTGCACATTTCCATGTCCATATAGGTAAGTTGTTAATTGTTTAAACTACAGAGTGGTGCCGGAATGAGTCCTCAACCTGAGTTAGCATTTCAGCACTTCAAGGTTTCCTTGTCAATTTCTGAATGAGTTGCAAGGTCTGTGGTTAAGTTGTTTTTTTATACAACATAAAATATATCCGTTTATACCAAAGTGGTAAGTGTTCAACACTTCTTAAAGACAGCAGTTTCTAACGCAATGGTTTGCAAAGTTGTGCAAAATGACACATTCTTGTTGCCAACCCAAGTTAGCATTTCAAGGACTCCTTCAATGGGATTTTTCCATTGGATTTGTAATATTGCAGCAAACAAATATGTATGATACTTACGCGTTCTGTTCAGCAGGATAATCTCCACATATTAGCACCACTTTTATAATAGTTGAAGCGTACATGCAATCGGCTAAAGGTCACCACGGCTAAACTAAAAGCAGCTATTGTTGGTTTGATGTCGTTTAGAAGTCTTATTTAGACACTTTTGAGACACAAAGAAGCTTCAGACATCCACCAGTGGGGTATTTACTGATGTATTTTATGTCGTACAAAAAAGTGTAATTCATTTTTTTAACCACAGATATTCTTTTTTCTCAACCAAAACCTTGTTTTTTTTACGTACGGGAAAGTTTACATTTAAGTGTAAATGCTAAAGTAAAAAGCACGATCTTATTTTGTGCATCTTACCAAATCACATTGAAGTGGATAATGTTAACCCATTCCCTGGTTTTACGACTCATTCCTGCACCACTCAATTTAGCATATGAAATGCACATAACAACTACCGTAGTTGAATCAGTGTGAAGCTAGTTCTAACTAAAAGCGCACACACAGGAAGTTTCTTGTTAATTAAAGTCAACTCCAATTTGAAAAGAAAATTAGATTATCTCCTAACACAATCTGCACTTGGAAACATTAGGTGTACCAGTGGTCATGGACATTATTGTATTTTTCTTAAGACACAATTGCATTATTGTTCTTTATGTTTTATAAAAGAGCAATTCCTCTGTAATAAGTTTAAATATCAGTGTTTCCCCTACCTTAGCTATAAGTGGGCAGCATGTCCGGGGCATCCTGGCTAGCCTGTATTTTAATTGCTAGACATTTTTATGAACTATTGAACTATTATTATTATTATCATTATTATTATTGTTATTATTATTATTATTATTATTATTATTATTATTATTATCATTATTATTATTGTTATTATTATTTTTGTATAATATTCATTAATTAATATATTATTTTTGAGTTTCTTCAACCTTTGCAAATAGGTAAATATTGATCTATATATATATATTTATTTTATGTCAATCAAATATGATCATGAGCACACTACTCACACACTTTTTAGGGGAAACACTGGATATTGATGAATGGTTTGTATCGGTTGTCTTGTTTTACATCATACTCTGCTATACTACAGTATTTCCATAGAGACAAGATACACCAGCTGTTATGTCACACTTATTTCCATAGAGAGGACAAGTAGCAGCTACGGAGGGCATCCACTCTGAAGCTGGGGCCAGCTCATCAGTAGGCGGCCATAAAAATGCACGAAAAGTAACCTACGATTTATTACATCTCCTGTGATGGCTTGTTGTGGGACAATGGTTTACTGTACTGCATCACGAGTGCTCTCTGTTTTAAAACAGCAACTAATGAAGCTGAAGCTGGTGTCTGTTCTGTGTAATTACTTCCTACTATAAGAAGTTATGCCAGTTGGTGTTCACACTATTTCTTATGTGCTGCAAAATGGAATGAGCATTTGTTGATCTAATCTTCAGAGACTGCCATGAAATTGCATATATAATATCAAATCTAATGCAAAAATGGCCGACTCTTTCTATTCTTCTAAGAGAAAATGTTTTAAAATGACCTGGATTCCTGCAGTGATCGTTCCAAAACTGTGGTCTGATTTTCATCTAAGTAATAACAGAAACAAAATAATACAAATTATCAAAATTGAACTGAAATCGCAATATGGTCAAGTGCAATATTCAAATTGCACCAAGTATTTATTAATAATATGTGGGCACAGACAGAGTTGGAGCGAAAGACCAATTTTTTGCACGACAACATAATTTTAGCGGAAATAATTTAGCGGGCCTCACGTTTACCAACTTTTTTTTTGGACTGTCGGGACTAGTGAAAATGCTTCTATTCTCATTCCCGAAGTTGGGCAAAAAGCTCTTATAGCGCTCCCTACAAAGCTAACTCTAAAGGCTAAGCCTCTGTGTCTTCACCTACGGGTATGACATGGGGTGCATATATGTAACATGGTGAGACCTACAAATAAGCCTCCTGTTGTCCTATCGTAAACACAACTGTTTTGCACTTTTCTCATGCCGTATTTGAACAAACTCCTCATACAGTCAAATTTGAAAAGTAGCATTTTAAAAACAAAAAAAAAAAAGGTCTCTGTAAAGCGGAAGTGGCTATGACTCTAGTATTACTCAAATACACTCCATATTTCTGAAGAATGATGAGTATCCAGGCCACCTCATTTCAAAAGGAAGTCATCCCTATGTGCCAAACATATTTTGATACAAACGAAAACTACGATCTTCTGTATACAACACAATAATTCACTTCCAGTGCATCACACTACATTTTAATTTGGAATTGAGGATTATGCTGATGCATGTACATTCTGGCATATAAATGGCATTTTACAGTCTAAATAAATTGTCTTAGTTTGGTACAGATCGTTTCACACCATCATTATTTCAAATAAAACCTTTAAATGTTAACGAGAATATCGACTTAATCCCTGCAATAATGAAAATCATATCACAATGGCAACATGAGTCCAAATATTCGTTATTTTCCAAAAGCCCAGCCTTAATAACAGAAAATCCATTTGTCTGGGGGCCATGCTTTTACCAGCCTCCAGTTGTGATTTTAACTTGAGATGATAATCAGACCCCTATTTTAGGACCAGTGAGTTAATCCAGACACATTTTTCCCTCCATCCTGCAATTAAACAATTCTAACAAAGGGAAAAGCTTGGGAACACTTCACTCATTGGTGTCTTCACAGAAGCAGAATTTATTTAATCAAAAACCTATTAACCAATCAGAAGACTTTTGATTATTTATGGCAGTGATGCTTTGATCCTGACTTTAATTAAGTGTGTATACAGTACAGCAGAGTGAAGTGTTACCAGCTTATTCTGCCTTTTTCGAAACAAGTGGAGGTGGGGTTTTTTTTCCTTGTACTCCCTCCCCTCTCTTGAGGCCTAGGTAACCCCCCTTTCTCCCTGCTCCTCTGCCAGGCCAACCACAGCATAGACTTTGACACGGGCTCAGCGATGGTGCTGACCATTGAGAGCACGCTGATCACCGCCTGCTCCTCCGAGTCCCTGGTAAGCAAAGGGCATTTCAAGAACTTCTGCATCCGCTTCGCCGAGGGCTTCGAGACATCCTGGGACGACTGGAAGCCTGAGATCCGAGGGGACATGGTCATGAATGCTTGTGAGTGATACATTATATATATTAACTGTGGATTTGAAACTTATTTTGTTTCATTTTTATCACCCAGCCTAAACCCTTTGAACATGTGCCGTTTCAACCATTTTACTCACTTTTACACTGCAATATGCAAGTTCTCTGCCTCGATAGAAAACACATAGTTTTGGCTAGACGTATGGCTACCTCAAATGCATATAAATGATAAATGGTGTCATTTGGACAATTTTTCTAAACAAAAACAACTACCTTTCCACCAGCTGGTTATGGGCTTTTCAGGGTTGTGAAAAACATTGATTGAGTAAATTGTTTGTTTTTATTTAAATGTTGCAATAATTGCAGGCAGGATTTCAATTCTATCAAGAGTTATTTTTGTAAACAGTTATTTTTAAAGATGAATTTAAATTAGTTTTTATAATTGTCCTATATTTTCTCCTACGTTCATTCTTATAAAAGTTGCTCAGTGGATCATAAAGCCAATTTTACGTTCATTTCAGGAATAAAAGTACTCGCATCTTCCCTAGATCTTTCACATAGCCAACATAGAATTGGAATACCACTATTTGTTCCCCCTTGTTTGGTATGCAAGCAGCTCCTCTGAAATATTGACACTCCGTCGATGTGTGTCTGTTTTCAGGTGTAGTCCCTGATGGCACCTATGAAGTATGTTCCAGAACTACAGGGCAACCTTCTGCAGGCAAGTTCTAACTAAGTTCTGGTCCATAAAACATGCATCAAACACAAGAGCTGCATAAAAGCTTGAGATGTCTGTTGAAAATATTATGATGCATTAATTTGCATCCAATTCCTCTTCTGTTCCTTCCTAACCCTCCTGGCTTCCTCCTCTATGAAAACAGAGAGCAGTAGTGCCGGCACCTGGACTCTGAACGTGCTTTGGAAGATGTGCGGTATCGACGTTCACATGGATCCCAACATCGGCAAGCGGCTCAATGCGCTAGGTAACACGCTGACGTCTCTGACGGGCGAGGAAGACGTCGACGACATCGCCGACTTGAACTCCGTCAACATGGCGGACCTTTCAGACGAGGACGAAGCCGACTCCATGTCCCCCACCATCCACATGGTCAGTCGATATTAGGTTCATCTACACCCTAGTTTGTTTTTGGGCCATTGTATGAAGGAAATACCTTTTGTACTTACTTTTTTCTCCACAGTTTAGCCAATTCCGTTGTCATTTAAATCTCCTCTTTTTAATGAGTTGTCCTCACACATTGTTTGTTTAGAAACAGTTGATCAGATCCGGCTCCAATAAGGTTGTTTCCGAAGATATGTGTAAAATCCATATCTTTAGATTTGTAAGTTATACAACAACACTGATAGACTTTCAGATTCTGAGATAAATCTGGAGGTTGTCATGGTTTAATGGAATAGTTTTTGGAAATATACCGATACACTTTCTTGTTGTGAGGTAGATGGAAAGATCAATAATACTCCCATACCTGTCCTTTAGATAAGAGGAAGGTTAGATTCTACCTGGCCCACCCTAAAGCTTAAAAAGCTTAAGTCTGGTTCCAGTGGTCCTTTTTCCTTCCACCTCTGCATCTATTTGTCCCGTTGTTTTCAGAGTCCAGGCCAGTTCAGCCCTCGGCTCACCTTAAGGAAGCGTCTGGTAAACCACATCCTGGGCCTCAGCCCCAGGCCTCAGAGTGTGTCTGTCCCCGCTGATGAATCAAACTGTGCATCGCCTCGCCTCAGAGCGGGCAGTGCCAGGGCCCAAAGACCTGTCTCCTGGGCCTGTGTATGTACATGTAGCCCACCACAGTGTTAAACTTCTTCTCTGGGCTGACTAAATCACATCTCAGCAGTTATCTGATCAAGGTTGTGGATTTCCAATGCCGAGCAATGCTTTTCCATGCTTAAGCTAACGGGAAATAGTGTTGCTAGGCATTTGCTTTCACTGTCCTCCTTATTGAGCTTCAATGGCGGGTAAAACAAAATTTCCTGTGGCAAAAGAGATTCATCTTTTCCTTCTTGCATTTTGAGTGGAGTGGTTCTGCTGGTGGAGGTGGTGGTGATGTCTCCTGTTCAGTGGCAGTCTTTGTTTTTGACACCTGGTGTGTTGATTGGGCTATATCTCATACTTTGATCTGACAATCAAAATATCTTCCCCTTTCATCACACTGATTTGGGTTTCCCTTTCACAGCAGTTGCCGGGCAGAAGTCTTTCATGTCCTTTTTTTCTGGGTTTGATCAGCAGGTTTCTTTCTCTTAGTCTGCAGTTTTTCTCTGATAAATATGTTTGGGTTTGTTTCATTGCTTTGACCCAACAGGAGACTATTGACCCCAGAAGGCAGATGGCCATGGGGAACCAGGTGATCGACGCCCGTGGGAGGAAGTTCACCAAGAGGGTGGTGGACATCAGAGAACTGAACGAACAGGCCAAGGTCATCGACGACCTCAAGTAAGATTCCTGCGTACTCACTTGTTGATTCTCACTGTGATTATAATAATTAGAATTGTTCCGTTGCTGCTAAACTACTTCCTCTAATATCTTTTCTTCTCCACAGGAAATTGGGGGCCAGCGAAGGCACCATCAACCAGGAGATCCAGCGCTACCAACAGTTAGAGTCGGTGGCCGTCAACGACATCCGGAGAGACGTCCGAAAGAAACTGCGCCGCTCCAGCATGAGGGTGAATGCTCATTTACCTTTCTGAATCAAAAAAAGACATTTGATTTGGAAAAAATAACATTGCGATTATTTGGACTTGTGTTGTGATTACCATATAGGAAGAATTAAAGTTTTTAAAAAGTTAATCTCAACCAAGTTAAGAACATAATTGGAATCTGTTCTATTCCTATTAATACATCTGTATACTATTTTTAGGCCGCGAAATCTCTTCAGCTCCACAATACTAGATTCAAAATGATATGTTAACGCATATTTAGCATCTAACCAGATTACACGGAACATAATTACAGTACATCCTCTTATGTGTATAATATTTGCTTCCTAGGGCACTTTTACAAATATTGGTATTTGCATTTAGTTTTTCCAGCAAATTACATTACACCAATTCACGCTGGTAAACAAAAAGCTACATCACATCCAATCCTATCATTCTTACTAATACGACTCAAGTTCATATCTAGTTCCTTTCCACAAAAGAAGGAATTTCCCCCAGACTTCTATAGCATAGGTTAATTTCAGAGCAACTTCTTAATGGCTAAAGAAATGTATTTCTGATTACGTGTTTGTTCCTCCCCAGGCGGCCTCTCTGAAGGATAAGTGGGGTCTTGGCTACAAACCAAGCTACAACCGCTCCAAAAGCATCTCGGCGGCAGCGGGTCGGCCCCCTCTGAAAAGGATGGACAGACAGAGGTAACAAGGGCAGTAGTCACTTTCCCTGGTATCATATTAATATGGAAATGACACGATCAAGGCGCTTTATCCAGCATTTACTGTAAACAAACAAACTGTAACCTTTGGTGCTGATGGCGCGACATGTTTCTGAAACACTTTCCCCATTAACCTTCTCTCAAAGAGGATGCAATGACTCACAAATTAGAATGTAGTGTAGAGGAAAGGAAGTGCTTTTCCCATTTCTTTATAGTAATTATGCAGATACCTGTCATAATGTGGTCACGGTGTTAAAACAGTCGACACACTGTAAGACCTAAAGCTAGACGGAAAAAATTAACTCTGAGCAGGAAATAACTGAGCTAGTATAATGTGATATAATGTGATTCTGCCAAATGAGTTTAATAAACAGTAAAACACGAAAAATGTCATCATGACAAACAAAAGCAGCTTAACTGGCAAAAGTTGAGCGTATCACAAATCTAATTGTATTTTTACTTTGGTCCATGTATGTACGCAATATAAAGTATAATTTAAAACATTGCTTCAATCTTTGTAAGACATAAGTCAACCCCCCTACCTTCAGCAGTTTTCAAAATACTTTCTTAAAGTTTGATGAGGGAATCCAGTCTACATTAAATAATGTAGCCTATCCAGCTAGCTAGCTAGTTGGCATTACTAACATTGCGTAATTAGCCTATTATACATGAAATATCGATTTGCGAAGCCTCTCCAGTTAGCTAGCAATACTAACGTTATATATTTAGCCTATCATTCATAAAAAAACAATTTGTATAGCGTCTCAGTTAGCTAGTTCGATAGCATAATTAACGTCAGATATTTAACCTATCATTAATAAAACATCAATTTGTGCAGGGTCCAGCTGGCTAGCTAGTTTAGCACTACTAACGTCATGTACATAGCCTATTATTTAAAGATAATATACGTTTTAAGGCCCGTTGGTTTTGATGTTTGCGTCATTAATTATTTGAGTGAGTTGAAACACAATTTTTACATTTGAAAGGATATACAAAAATGTAGCCTTCGAAAATGCGAACACTGGATTGGAATACAGCTATAAACTTTTTCAATCTGATGCTGTATACTGTTTTGTCAGATTTCGGAGGTAATCTGACCGGTTAAAGGCATTTAGAATAACAATATAAAAAAAACAATCTTCTGATGCTCGATGAGATGTGTTCATGTTTGTTTCACTGTTTCCATAGTTCCAGAATAGGAGATATGGATGATCTACCTGATATGCGTGTGGATGCCTCCTCACCTGGACCCCGGGTCACTTTCAACATCCAGGACACGGTAAACGCATTTCCTAGAATTCTCCTATGCATCGGCCATTTTGAAATAAGAGAGTAAGCCTTAAGGCGGTCACATATCTTAGCTAGCAGCAGTTTGACCTTAACATTTGTTCCTATTACAATAATAATGTCATAAACCAAGATATTGGACTCTTAGAGTTCAAAAATCATCATCTCATTCTTCATTGTGTCACTGTAAATGTTCTCCATACCACATATTTACTTGACGCTGTGACTCGTCATCTGGTGGTGGATTTTTACAAAGTTGGCTCAAAAACAGAAGCCGATTTGCTCCAAGCACTTTTTTTTTCATTTTGGATGTTTTTAATGACTTTTTTTGTTGAATTGAAGATAAATAATCAGGCTTTCGAAGCTGAAAACTCACCTGTCAGCCCGGGAGAGATATTCAAGGTATATGCCTGGAAAATTTGAAACTGAACTAATCAAAAATAACCACAACAACAAATACTTCTGGTTCCTCTTCTCCTCTTCTTTGAAAATGCAAAATCAAAACAGGATAACTTAATACTAGCTTATATAGACATACAGCATTATTGTATCGAAAAACAGTGCATGATGACCCACTGTAATCCCGCTATTATTTCCCTAGTTATGATTTATGTTGAATATGTAAAAATCTAATTAAAATGAATATTCTACAGCCTTTGTTACCACTCTGTAGATAAATACTAGCTGGATTCCATCAACACAGACCTAGGAATTTGTCCCTGATGTTATTCTGATAACCTAAACACAAGTTCAGGATATTTAAGTTCCCTTTACAATGACACTCCCCTGTAAATATGAGTTTATGGTTGGGATGCTGCTTAATGGATTATGGAGTCATACAATCTCATCCTGTCTTGAAACTGCATACATACCAAGTCTTCAACCTCTAATGTACTGAGTGATTTTTCTAACAGCTCTGCATGGTGACGCTCACAATCAGCTGCTGCTTGCCACAACTGCTTGGACCTTTGGCATTCAATTTAAAATCAGTGATTAAAAAGCCAAGCTAAAATTAATTTAAAACAAGCTAAAATAGAATCAGACAGGTATAAAACAATGAGCTATTTAACTTGTGCTGCATAACAATGAACAAATATTCCAGATCTCATAACTCTATGTTTAATAGAGATAAAAAAAAACTACTAGCCTGGATCTGAGATATCAAATTCCACATATTAGCACCTAAAACACACACTTTTTGTAAAAATGACAAGTAGTGGTTTAGGGGAGGCTATACGCATTACTATTAGAGGTGCTATGTGACACATGTTTAAATGAATATGATAAATAAATTCAACAGTACAAAAATACCATCAATATGCTCACTTAAAAGCCACCAAACTGCATTGACAGAAACATAAAAAGTGTCTTTGTTTTTATTCGCACTGTCCTGGTTAAATTTTTTGGGAAAAAGACTCAAAACATAACTAAAGATACTATAAAAATAAGTAACTATCATAACTGAATTTGACTACTTACCCTGATCTTTGGGAGTTCTGTGATGTTGAACGCAACACAAGAAAGTCATAATCATTCAATCAAAAAACAGCTATTAAAAAGCCAAGATAATAAACATTAAAACAAGCTAAACTAGAATTAGACAGGTATAAAACAATGAGCTATTTAATTTGTGCTAAACAACTGTTAACAACCCATCCAGATTTCATATCTCTATGTTTATTAGAGATGGAAATTACTAGCCGAAATTGAATATGATAAATAAATTCAACCGGAATTTGGAGAAATAATAATTAGTTAATGTACAAAATATACAATCAATATGCTCACTTTAATTCCACCAGAGTCCATTGACAGAAACTGTCATTTTACCTTGACATAAAACACGCTGCATTCAAACTCAACAGAAACATAAAAACTGTCTTTGTTTGTCTTCCCACTGTTCCAACTCTTTTTTGAGTGTTTGAAAAAAAGACAGCAAAAAAAGAATTGATATATAAAAAGAACTATCATAACTGAACTTGACTGTTTGCTTACCTTGAGCTTTGGTTTTGTGACGTTGAACTCAACACAAAAGTCATAATCACGCACAATAGACTTCATTTTATGAAGATGATCTTGTTAGGTCATTCAGTTCTATGCTCTGATTGAATTACTGTTGAATTCTTGCTAAAATGATCAAATTGTTTTCATTACTCCAATATCTACTCTTTAATAATGACCTGGTCCAACTCTGCTTGAGGCCCATTGACCGAGTTCACCTCACTTTTCATGGTCAGTTGGCCTTAAACACCCACATACTCTCCGGCAGTGAAAAGAAACCACAAAAAAGACAATTATTGTTAATGCTCGAAAACATTTGAAGCCTGGATTAGTTTCAGATGTTTCCACACTTTTAACCGACTTTCAGTCGAAACCCCTCTTCTGTTGGTTGCTGAATGGGTTTTTTCCAGCTGTCATTAACGATATAAGACCTATAAAACTTTATTGGGCATCTTTCCACTGTCCCTTTCTTGAGACAGTTTGTACCTTTTCTCCGGTCGGGATCCTCATCTTCCTGTTTGTCTTTCATTCAGTGCATGAGCTCTCATCTTATCTGGGAACCGTTGAAGGCGGGTAGTGTTCTCTCATTGGACATGGCATAAAACTAGGAGCCATTTTTTTGGCACTGTATTTTATTTTGTACATCATGCAATATTGTTTTTGAAACTAGGTGGCATTGATTAGATGTAGGGGGATGTAATTTTTCCGCGTCCCAATGTCCTCTTTTCTGGTTGCTGTCAACACACAGTTAGTTGGTTGTAGTGGTTGTACGTGTACATAATACAGAAGATACCAGTCCTTATATCCAGTTTAGTTTGAGGTTTAACGAAGTTGTTGAACATTACTAGTATTACCAGATTCTACGGACCTACGGAACAACTCTCGTGAATAAACAACTTCAATAGGCCTCAAACTAAACTCGGTTTGACGACTGAAATATTCACTTCGACAACTTAACTGTCCAACCCTAACCCTAACCATAGCAACCACAAAAAGAGGACTTTTGGACATGGAACATTTGACATTACACTCTAATTTTAGTATTTAAAGATAAACAGCAACAAAAACAAACCCTAGTGGTCCAATAACCAGAATACTACCTCCTTCAAAATGTTAACCCCGTGGTTTCCTTCCTACTTAAGACATGTTTTTAAGTAGAAGGCACTACCTGTGTGAGTTTGACTCTGTCCTCTTCTGAAGTTTCCTGAGGAGTCAGAGGTGGACCAGTTGTCGGTCGACGACCCATCCCACCCTCATCATCACCTCCATCATCTCCATTCTCCATCCGTTATGGAGGGCCATCACTCAGTTTTCAGTGCCCCTGGCACCCCCGTTGTCTTCTCACCAAAACTTCCCTTCCAGCACGACGACATGAGGCGCGAGGACCTGTCCTCATCCTCCTCCGAAGACTCCGAGAAGGAGGACGAGTTTGAGCGGGAAAAACCACCGAACTATCGCAGGCCTTTGTGAGTGTTTTGCCTATTCTTGTGATGAGTCTTAGATGAACGGAGGCACCATTAATATCATGCTACTTAAGAGTGATGCAGGAATGACTCCTAAAACCAGCGACAGGTTAGCATTTTAGCACTTCCGGTTCCCTATTTTTTTTGTGTTTTCGGCCAAAGGGTCTCTGGTTAACACAGCTTTTATTTTACGGCATAAAAGATTGAAGTTAATACCCACTCTTGAATTTTCCAAGCTTCTATGTGTCATGAAATGGTGGTTGCTAATACCCGAACATTAGCCCCCTTTAGCTTAACCGTGGTAATGTACACAAGCAAATGTGATTTTGTTCCTTTATTGCCTAACGTTAGCTTGATACTTCCGGCAATTGCATTTACGCTACAAAAGTCAAAGAAGTGTTAATCTGTGGAGATGATCCTACCGCAGAATTTAATTTCAGTAATTTTCCAAAATCCAATAGAAAAATCCTATTGACTTTTTGTAGTGATACCCCTTGGGATGCTACTTTCCTGGGTTTCTACAGAAATACATCATCCCCGCACCACTGTTTTGCATGAAAGCTCTTCATTTCTAGTTTATCTTACGTTCTATAAACAAGCTTCTTCACTAAACATTCCCTTTCTTCTCTCTCCTCAGCCAAGCTTCTCACAGGAAGCCCTCTGGTTTCTCTGCTGTGAGTCAGCTGTTCAGCGAGCGCTGGCCGAGCACAGCCGCCAACCGCAGCTTCAGCGGCCCGACCACCGAGAGAAACATTGACTTTGAGCTGGATATCCGCGTGGAGATCGACAGTGGGAAGTGTGTCCTTCACCCCACCACTCAGCAGCCAGAGCACGAGGACATTGCCCTCAGGAGGTACGAGTAAAGGCACATTTTCATAAACGGAGCAGCTGTTGTACTGGTTTATACTGAAGCATGCAGCCCCGGAAAAAATTAAGAGACCACTCCACTTCTTAAATCTCTACATATAGGGCAGCCATTCCAGTGTTTGTTGAATTCCGACACAGAGAAAAAAATGTCAGTAGTTTATAGAATACCATTTTTTTATTTTATCAAACATACACCTATACAAAATAAGAGAAAATGATAATGCTGAAGTGGTCTCTTCATTTTGTCCGTGGCTGTATACAGTATATCGTTCAACACCTTGTAAACCAATTTTATTCCAAAGACCTCATTTACTCTAAACAAAACTTTACTTCTGAGTTAAAAATAGGCAAAACTGTTGAATGATTTGAATTATATTTAAGATCAGAGGAACATGTCATGATGGATTATCTAAGACTTGTATATGTCAACCTGTCAGTTAGGATTCTGTTTTGAAACTACTTCAAATGTTCAAATGAGAGCACGTAATAACACCAGATGCTATCAGTATAAATAAAACCCCCCTATTGGGTTTTCTTTGGAACCTTAAGGAGTTAATATGAAACCATCTTTATGTGGAATCATGAAATTACCCCTTATTCCAACATAAAAACACAGGGGTCAAAATTAAACCCAAGGAACAGCTAGCCTCACCCACTTTTCTACTTTTTATGTTGTCTGCTATCAACATTATGAAATCCTTGGAAGATGAAGCCGTATGCTGTAGCTTATCTTTTGTAGATATACATAACATAACTTAACACAACTTTTCTGTAGGAGCTGTGATCGCAGCCTAAGGAGTCTGGACCAGGAGTCTCCCCCTAAGAAGAAGAAGCTGCAGCCCACTTACACCTCCACCACCCATCTGCTAGCCGGGAAGAAATGTCCTTCCTCCCTTCAGACCAAGTCCAACGACATGGAGACCACAGTCTTCTACATTCCAGGAGTAGACGTTAAGGTCAGCGTCTCCCTCGGCCTCCAAATTATACAGAAGTTTATACCTTTTTAAAATGTTGTTATTTTAGCAATACAGATGGATATACGGTCAATGAGAAAAAAAGATAGGGTACATTTTCAAATCCAGAATTTAGAAATCAATGTTTATAGAAAGTATCTTGTACCAACAATATGGATCTAATTTGTATTTTTTTTATGGTATTTTTTTTCTAAATAAAAATAAATAATTGTAGCAGCTTGACATAGTATAAGTGTCGTGGACAATGCTGGTTTGATTGAAGTATTTTCGCGTAAACAGGAGAAATCTGTCCATCAGCAGTCTCATCTCAGAATTGTGCTTAAGTACAGTAACCTACTTTAGTGAATGTACTTAGTTACTTACTGCAGGTATGATATGTGTGCTAGCAGCCCAGAATCCACAATATATATTAAATAAAGCAATTTTAATTCCAATTTGTTTCATTTTCCCCCCAAAAAATAACAACTAAAAATACCATTAATTTAGCAGTTGTTTATGTTCTATCCATAATAACATACAAAATGATAGTTGGCTCTTTTTCTGTTGTTATTATTAGCAGAGAAAATGTAATGTTTGTGCAGCTACATACAATTAATCCTGCCAATCTAGGTTGGAACCGGGCTCGGGGGGGCTCCATTACCCAAGGGGGGCCTGACTGTAAAAGTTTGAGAACCACTGCAGTAGAGGCACAAAATACAAACATGAACCTGAATATTAGTAAAATATGTTCATCTTTAAATGATGAATTCTTGCTTTATCCGTACCCTCAGTTGCACTACAACTCCAAGATGCTGAAGACGGAGTCGCCCAACGCCTCCCGTGGATCCTCCCTCCCCCGCACTCTCTCCAAAGAGTCGAAGCTGTATGGTATGAAAGATATCAGCCCTTCCAACCCTCCCAATGCAGTCCAAAGCAAGACTAACTCGCTCCTACCTCCCCCGCCCCCACCTATTCCATCAGGTACTAAGCATTCCCTCATTTTACACTGCATGCCCTAGAACCGTCTGTAATCACCGACACTAGAGTGCCACAGCGCTCCACAGTGATGATTTCACATCTAACTGAAGAGCCAACCAATCAAATGCATGCATCCTTCAATTTAATCAGAGGTTGAATGAAGAGAAGTACATTTACTCAAGTATTGTACTTAAGATAAAATAACACAACATAGACCTTCATTAGGGGAATTCAGATGTCATAGTAGCAAAATAATCAGAGTTCAGACAGGGATAATAAGAATAGAAAATGTAATGAGACATGTTAGTAATAGCATAAATAAAAAAGCAACAATAAGATACAGTAAAACACTGAGTAGATCAATTTACAAACAGATGAATGGATACATTCATTTCTATTTGCGGCTTCAGTCTTATGTCCATGAAGTGCAAGTCTTAAGTACAATTTTGAGGTACTTGTACTTTTTCTGAATATTTGAATTTTAAGAGACTTTCTAATTCTGCTCTTCATTTTGGAAGCTAGTATTGTGCTTTTTACTCCACCACATTTCATTTACAGCTAATAAATAAACATTGCCATTCATTTATAGGTTTAGATATCCAGCAGTAGTATATAAAGTAAGCAAAACCCAACACTGGTGACCTCAGGTTACTAATGTAACCCTGGTTCTAAAGTAACGCTCTGATTTTAACCCTCTGGATCCTAAACAGATTTATTGCATTTTTTGCTGCTGTCATATTTTACTCACAGTGACTTTGTGTTATAGTAAAAGTAATGAATCCTACGCTATTATTGAAACAGCGAAATCATGGCTAGAGGTAGAGAGAATTCAAATATGTATTGTGTTTAGAATACACAAATAGAAAACCACAAAGCATACACACTATGATAAAAAATTAATGCAACAAAAATAAAGTTTTTAATTAAATATGTCGATTCGAAGCTTAGACCATTCCTGACCGAAGCGTTTCTCACACATGAAGCGTTCAAAAGCCAATGGAATGGAATTGGTTAGATACACTGTTCCTACGGTTTTTGGCCAACGACAAATGGGAATACATCAAAGACTATGAAAAAAAGTGTTTGAATATACTTTATTTAAACAGACATAAAATGAACTCTTTTAATCGATCACAACACATAGTCAAGGAACAGATGATTTAAAATCCCATGTGTCTTTGCAGCCAAAGGTAAGGGCAGTGGGGGAGTGAAAACTGCCAAACTGTATGCCTGGGTGGCCCTGCAGACTCTGCCGGAGGAAATGGTCATCAGCCCCTGTCTGCTGGACTTCCTGGAGAAAGCGCTTGAGACCATTCCCATCACTCCTGTGGAGAGAGGCTACGCAGGTCAGTTGTTGCAGCCCGTAATAACTACAATAACTTACATGTTTTTGAATTTAGCAGTGACCCTAATGGAGGCTGCTCTTGTGTATCTGGCTTTTATGGTTAACTCTTCCCTTATTAATGTGACCCCCCCCCCCCAGCTATGGCAACCCAGGAGGAGGACATGGGTCAGTTTGACACGGTGGAGCAGCTGGAGGAATCCACCACCTCTCTGGTTTCCTCTTCCACATCCGCCTACTCCTCCTTCCCCGTGGACGTGGTTGTCTACGTCAGAGTCCAGGTACTGAGAACCTGGCGTTTATTCTTCCAGTTTTCCACATATCAAGTCATTTAAAATGTTAAATGACAACACAAATATAACACAATCCTTAATGATGGCAATCCAACTTTGATTTTCATCAAATATTTCGGCTTCTTTTATTTTTTTAAATGACGAAGCTTCATGAAATATACAAAGATAAATACAAAGCGTGGTGTAAGGGTTAGTATTTTAAGTTTCTGTGCATTTATTTATATAATAGTAAAAAAAATGTCGGCCAATGCCGATGTTGAGGATAACAATTTTGCCGATGTTAAGAATAACAATTTTTGCCGATGGCCGATGTTTTACTATATGTAATGGTAGCATAATGTAGATAAGGCAGCCTATTGCTTTAAGGGAGAGAGTGGGGGATACGTGTGTGCATGTGTAAGCGCGAGAGAGAGGTTGAGCGAGCCATAGTACGTTTCTGGAAGTTAACGGGAGTAGCAGCAAGTATAACAAAGTCACAAATATATACGACGGCCTCTCAAGAACACTGAAGAATGGATTTAATTTACCGATCCTGCAGACACCCGGTACACGGGGCAGAAGTCCTGCAGCATGCAACCCCCCCCTCCCTTTGACTTTAAAGTTACGGCAGACCCACAGTCACTGTTCTAATCCTTTAAAATTATGCCCTGACTTCAGATTTGGTCCGTCAGATTTAAAAACAACGACGCCAACGCGACTTCTGCCGTTCACGTAGCAAAACATAAACATCGGTGAAGTCACCTTATTTTACCGATGTGCCGATGGTGGTACATAGGACTAACATCGGCCGATGCCGATGTCTCACCGATGTATCGGTGCATCCCTAATGATAATAAATGTGACCAGAGGCATGTGCTTGTTTGTGCATATACTGCATATAAAAAAACTCAATCACATTTTTAAAAAATATTAATCCAAAAAAGTAATTAAATAATGTAATAAATACATTTATACTTTATGGTTCTGTGAAGCCTAGGAAGCAGTTTGCCAACTTTTCCTTTGATCGTCTTTTATTTAGATTTTATTCTCTGCCTTGGGCTGCCCCCAGACCTTTAGAAGGGGGTGCTCTTTCTCATAATGGGCTGTCATTTATGAGTCAGTTATTATGTTGTGCACATTTTTATTTCAATTCTACTATTTCTTTGGTTTAGGACAGGGACCAGCCCTCAGCCACGACAACCCCACGTCCAATAAAGCCTCCTAAAGTAATACATATGAAAGGATTACAAAGAGAAAATAATTAATACAATTGCAATGAATGCAGAATAATATCTACTGTGTCAGAAAAAAGTGTATAGTAATACAGTGTATGGAGTTGCGCGGTGATGACTTATTACTCCCCCAAAAGAAAGCAACAGGATTTTTCTATTGGATGTAACCTCTTCTCACTAAAGTATAAAATCTGAGTGCATGCCATGAATAAGAATTTTTACTTTATACCCCGGTCCTCTGGGTCACATGAATGAGCAAATGCTACGAATAACAACTATTCACTTTTCACCTTGGATGTTCTCCAGACCACATCCACTTTTCAAAATGTTTGAATAATTGCAGCTCATTCAAATCAGAATCTATTTAAATTTAGTTGAGTGTAAGCTATGAAAATAATTGTAATGGGTACTAACTTTTGTACTGGTTACAGATGTATTTATATGTAAATGTTATCTATATTAGACTTGCAGTTACACACTCTACATCACTTACCCCTTGTGTTCGCAGCCCTCTCAGATCCGCTTCAGCTGCCTCCCCATGTCCAGGGTGGAGTGTATGCTCAAACTGCCCTCTTTAGACCTGGTCTTCTCTTCTAACCGCGGGGAGCTGGAGACCCCACCCGTAGCCCATCCCACTGACGCACCCCATCCCCCCTCCTCCACCCCACCTGGGCAGCATATCCCCAAACCACCGCCCAGCAAAGGTATGTTCAGTAGAGCATGTGTTTGGGGGAAAAGTGACTAATGTATGCAGAGCGGTAAAACTTTTGCAGTTTCTCAAAGCCTAGCTCACATTGTGAGCGTGTCTATTAGCCTCCCCCACTCCATGTCTGGGCCCTGTGTGATTTAATGTTGCTCACAGCTTGTTCACATCCTTCCATTACTTTGCTCTCCAGTCTCTTGTTGCAAGACCTTGCAACTTCTACCATGGATTTTATTTTAGCTTTTTATATTTCGCTTTACTACTGCCACATCTACAGTAAATATACTGTTAGTTCTAAAGCCAAAAAGAAATGACTTTCTACTCTATTTATCTTTCTCATATCCTTCATAATAATAATAACAAATCTTTATTTATATAGAACTTTTCATACACCGCATGCAGCTCAAAGTCGTTTACAGAATGGCACACATCAACACATCACAGGTTACAAACCAACAATAAGAAATTCCCCTCATAGCCACAAAATATAACATGTTAACAGGTTAAGAGACACATTGAAGTAAAAGGTATGGTAATAAAAATACAATAAAATAAATAATGATTCCTCTCTAAAAAATAAGACTCAAGACTAAGTCAATTGATGCAAGATATAAAACCCTATAAAAGCAAACTGTGTACAATAAAATGGAAAAGGATAATAGTGATAAAACGTTCATCATTATAATAAAGGGTACAAATATTAAAAGACCAACTAAAAAGGAAATGTTGCTATTAAAACTGTTAAATAAATAATAAAACTTAAACCCCTTTAAGACTATTATATAAGTAGGTAAATAATAAACAAGCTTTATCATTAATGACAAACACAGATGGCTGTCGTATTTAAGTTAAAGTCATATTCTCAGGGATCTCAGGTAATTATATTAGCTAGGTGTCACTTCCCATCACACAGGTCGCCTTTTCCTGTTAATATCTCCATTATTTTTGTTTGTTTTTATGTCTTTTACTGGTAACTGTATTCTACGTGATATGGATTTTCTGTGAGAGGTCTGCTGTGAAGCACTCTGAACTGCACTGATTGTATGAAAGGTGCTTTACATATTCCATTTAATATTCCACTCTTCTGTATAAATTATTTTTACTCTAATGCTGGTTTATTCTATTTTTATTTTGGGATGTTTATATTTTGAGAATTGTTTGTTTCTACAATAATACAGATTATTATTATTATTTGGACAAATAATGCTCTTAGTTTTTTTTACTGATATTGCAATCGCCATAATATGAATGAGAAAAATTGGAGTAAATTATAATTTTTTAAAACCTTTTATTATCATCAAAAAATATGTTATGACAACTCTAGGATTTAATTAGTTATTAATTATAACGGGGCTTTTTTTCTTTTGAATTTTAGATACTGAAGTTTATTTTAGGTATGTGATGAAATTAATTCTGTACTTTAAGATTTTGAATGAAAGACTTCTAAATATTTTTCAGATTTAGTATCGCTACTTTTACAAGTATAAAATCTGATGAATTATTGCAACACTCATAACATTAGGTTACATACATAACCCCTGTTCTAAGAGTAGCACGAGTGGGAGGATTCCTGAGAGGAACATTCAGAGAGGCGCGCCCCACAGTGCAACATCGAAACTAATGCTATGAAAGTGCATGCAGGCTGATTAAGATAAAAAGCCACTAATGACATGAAATGGAAACATCTTTGTTATTATTAATTCAATGAATGCCTCGTGAGTGTGTCTGCATGTCTAATGTCTCCTTCTTCCTTCCAGCTTCCCCGTTGCTGGGGAGCCCTCTGGGCAGGAGCCGCCACAGCAGCAGCCAGTCGGACCTCACCGCTCCCCCCAGTAACTCCTCGGGCCTCAGCTTCACCGCCTGCATGTCTGACTTCTCCCTCTATGTGTTCCACCCCTACGGCGCCGGAAAGCAGAAATCTGCAGTCACAGGGCTGCCTCCAGGCCCAGGGCCATTAGGTATGGAAGGAGAACAGGGGCGGACATGTTGTAACATTCTAATGTGCGAATAACGGAGAGCTGCGGTTTCATCTCTCACTGTGGGTATGATGTACAAACCTGCAGCATGAAGGCTGTCGAAACAAATCATGTCTTTTCCTCAGAACTTTTCCTTAACCTCAGTGAAAAATGTCATGGGGTCAAGGAATGACGGGAATGGGGATCTAGTGTAAATAATTCACACTGTGCATTTGTATTGTGCTGCCTAATGCGTGAACAGTGAAAATATGTTGGTAATATCATAAAACATGTAAAAAAAATGCTTAACAACGCCACAACACGGTGAAATCCTGACTCCATTTGACCTTTTTACAGTAATTAGCATTCATAGGTCACCTGTTGGTTTAACATATTATTGAAAGTTCAAAACGTATGAGCACTTGAGCAAGTTACGGCATAAATCAGCTGAATGGTGAGTCACTTTAAATGTTGCAGCCGCATTAAATTGTGGGATCAAAATACACTTTTTTGTACGGCATTAGCAACAAACCAACCACGGCAAGCCCCCTCCCTCCTTCTTACCTGACCTGACCTGAATCCCCTCCGGCCCCCGGTTTCAGCAGGATGTCTAAGACGACCAGACGCTGTTCTGTTTTAGTATGCAAAAATCTAGCACCTGGCTGTGTTCACCATTACCATGGAGCTGCTCGGGGTGGGGGGGGCGAGGAGCCAGAAACACGCCTGCAAAGGGACGTGGCCAGCAGCAGCTCATTAGCATTTAAAGCTACAGACACAGAATCAGCACTTTTGGAACAGGGCTGAAACAGAGGGGTTAATGGCATGCTACGATGGTCCGTTCGATATTTTGAGCAAATCAAATCAGACATGTTTTGTATATATCTATAATAATGTGTTGAAATACAGTACAATATGTGACCTTTAAAGGTCCCCTATTGTGCAAAATGCACTTTTTATTGTCTTTTATACATAAATATGTGTCCCTGGTGTCAGAAAATACAGCCATCTCTCTTTTCCTCCTTACCCACATCTCTAAAAACGGGAGAAAAAACGAGCTGATCCAGATTAGCTTCGGTTATGACGTCCTAACAAATGTGGGTTGGATTTATATTGAACTCCTGGCAACGTCCCGCCCACGTGACACGTCCCAACTTATCGTCCGCAATATACAGTCGCGAGCTGAATCCCCTCCGCAGCACCTCTGTGTGTCTGTGTATTCAGCAGGAAGTCTGCAGGAGGGACTTAGAGTTGTTGTTTATATAATACATATAATGTCTCTGTTCTAGTGGTAAACACTGAGAAGTGTTTCAGAAATAATGCTTGATGTGGTTTGGAACATAATATGGGGTTTAATCACGGCAGCATTTAGCTGAGTATCTTCTCCCAGTAGAAAACGTTCACAGAGGAGAGAGAGCTGCATGATGCTCCAAAGGGGCGTGGCCAGCTTCAGGTCAGCTCAAATTTAAAGTGACAGTCCCAGAATCAGCACTTCAGGAACACGGCTGAAATAGAGGGGTATGAGGCATGCTACAATGGATGATCTGTTTGGTATTTTGAGCAAAACACAACACAGACAAGTTTTGTATAGATATGGCCCTACAATATATTCAAATATAGCATAATAGGAGATATTTAAAGCTCTTTAACAGTTCTAGTTGTAGCTGCCGTTTAGCTACTTCTGGTTCATTTCACTCAGTAAGAAACATTCCTTTGCAAAATAGACCTTTTGACCGCAACCCTAGTGTCACGTTATGGCAACTAGGGTTGGTTAGATGTCATGCTATCTTGTGTCCTGAGCGCAGTAGCCCGGCTTTACACTTATGTAATTAATGAAGACAAAAAGCCAAAGAATTGTAGAAGAAATAAGTGTAGAGATTGAAATTAGCCGAATGTTCTTCATGATTGCTTCCCTTTTACTGAAGGTACAGTAGATGAGGAGCCGTCTTCCGTGACGGGAAGAAAAGACTCTCTGAGTATCAACCTAGAGTTCGTGAAGGTCAGCTTATCAAGGATCAGGCGCACCGGAGGCCCCACCTTCATCGAAAGCTTCATTCCTGCTAAAGGCGGCAAAATGGACACCACCCTTATCAACATCTCAGGTACACCTCCAACATTTCTCTACGAGAGAGAAATATCATGCTGTTTGTTCCTGGTTGTCTGTTTAAGGTGCAGTCTTAAAAGATTTGGAATTGAATTGTAAAACTTGAATTTCCTCGAGGGGAAGATAAGTAAAGTGATGGAAATTCATAAACTGTATTTGAAGGGATATATAACAGACAATGATACTTGGCGTGGATTTCCAAGGGATATGAAATATATGAAAAGTCTGGAGTACTGTCTGAGGTTGTCTGGGATCCTAATCCTTTACAAATCTGCCACGTCTGCAATTTGACGAGTACAAATTCTACTGGAAATCACCTATCATATTTTGGGGATACAGAAGTCATAGAATAACATGATTTGAGGTCAGGGATCTTTTGCTTTCTCCGTCCCTTTCTCCTGGTGGGGGATTATGGAGGCTATGTTGCAAGGTAAGTATAACATTTTGCCTGTTCATACAATGTTCCAAGTTCCTAAGCCACTTCTGTGAGTCTGCAAGGGTATACATCCAAAAAGTGCAGTCCTTTGTGACGACCCAATGTTCTCACAGGTAGAGCTTGAACAAGGCCTTATTATAAGTAAATTACAGCATCTCCACACGCTATTTCAATCCAATTTACAGCTTAACTGGTATCCCACCGATTTGCTGATTGAAAAGTAGGTTTTATGCTATAACACTGCATTTAAATACTTAAATACAAAATGACAAGACTACAAGTTTAGACTGTCCCAAACTTAAAGACGTCCAGCATCTTACTAGCATTCCGTAGTTAAACGATGTTTGGGCAGCTTTACATGCCCTTTTACCTATACCTGTAGGTCTTATAACAGAAGAATAGATTAGCTACCGTGTTCGCATAGTGCCGTTTTCTTTATTTTTTAAAAACTTTGTTTATTGGGTTTTTTCAACAGCAGTCATTTAAACAAAGTGTGTATCCCAAGTGGGTAAAAAAATATTCACTTAGTACAAAAATAGATATGGTAACAATGTAAATACTGCTTAACACCAGGGCAAACAACATCCGACATAGACAGAAGACAGACATACAAAAAAGAAATCAGCTAAAACAAAAACGTCAGTACGCAGCACCTACTCCCCACGACAACCTGTCCAGTGTTAGGGCCCCTCTAACATTGAATAGTGTAATTAGGAATAGATGGGAACTTTATCCTCTTAACAAATTTGAAAAAAGGACCCCATATTTTCCCAAACTTATTTGAGGAGCCATTCAGAGAAAACCTAATCCTTTCCATCTTCAGGAAAAAAAGGATGTCTCTTATCCAGTGAATGTGAGATGGAGGTACAGTATCTTTCCATTTAATCAAAATCAACCTTCTAGCCATTGGGGTGGTAAAAGCTATCACGTCTCTCTTGGACTTAGGGAGGGACGGTGGAGAGGGGGAGACCCCAGACAATGCAGTAAGAGCTGTGCCACTGGGCCACCGAAATCGTCATGAAAATCTCCACCCAATACGTATGCAGGGATGGGCAAAGCCAGAACATGTGGATGAGGTCTGCATGACAGGCTGGTGATACACTGCCATAGATCCTAGCCAAACAGGCCTTAGTATAATAAATACGGTGTAATAGTTTACATTGAATGAGACCTTGTCTTGGACAAATTGAAGTGTACACGTCCTAGAATCTCCTCCCACACCTCGTCCGGTATTGGTTCACCCAAATCCTCCTTCCAAGCAGTCTTTATGGAGTTTAATGACTCCGGCTGCAAAAGATGAATCTGTTTGTACTGTATATATTGGAAATTGAGTCAAAGAAAACATCCAGAGTTGAATCATTAGGTAGATTGGGAAACATAGGAAACGTGCTACGAGCAAAGCTACGAACCTGCAAATATCTAAAAAAATGTTGTTTGGGAAGAGAAAAACTTGACTGCAAGTTGCTGAAAGGATGCAAAAACCTTATCAATATACAAATCCTTAAAAGTATTCATACCAAGGTTGGACCATCTTAAGAAAAAACACTATCTGCCAAGGAAGGAGGACACATAGTGAAGTCAATTTTTTCAATTGAATCCAATGAGATGCTGTCGGGAGCGGTATCCTTATGGAAAAGCTCAGCGCCCAGTGTCTTTTTTCCCCCAGAGCGGCACCATTTTTGTGGGGCTGCTCCGAGCGCTTTGAGTGGAAAACGTTTTAACTTTTTGTTACGTCACTGTAGAAATTGCATGAAAAGCTTCTTTATGGCCGTGTCTGAAAACACCCAAACTATCACAACAAAGACTTAACAAGCCTGTTTATTGAAGTAGATCAGCCGGGTCGTCATATTGCTGCATGGCGCTTTTACGCCAGAAAAAGACGTGCTACAAAACAATATTTCTGTTCATGAAAAACTGTATAATTTCTCCAAAAATTTGGACATCTTATCAAATAGAGCGTCAGATGGCAGACATAGCTTTGTTTTTATGGAGAATAAATAGGGGATTTCACGGAAAGTGGGCTGGGCCGTAATTTTGTCCGCAAGTGACATTAGCGCTCTCATACTATATTTTTCTAGAAAAAAACATACCAATCCAAACAAAACTATACAAAAACTGTGGTTTTTATTTAATGTTGTTAAACAGTTAATGTATTTTGCCCTTCCAAAATTATATTTTTTCTTAAATGTAAATATGTGCTTAATGGGTTCTTCTTGAATCCAGGGGATAAGATCAGAGTAAAATACTGAGTCTTTTTATCCCGGCTTATGCTCCAACGAAACTCAGACGTTGGGAAAGGGGTTTCTCATTCTAACCATACTAATAGGGCTTTAAGTCGAACATCTTTAACAGCAGCAGTGGGGAAAACTTGATGGGGACAACCACAAGATATGCAGAATTTGAAACTTATCACAATGAGTCTATGAAGTGATGAATGGGGCATTTTTACAGCATTGGAAACAAGACTGGGGATCACCTTTGAGGAGAAATGTACTTTTGCAATCTGAATGCCAGGATACACTTGTTTTTTTCCCAGTAGAGTTGTTTTAAAGAAGTAACCTTTAAATGTGTCTGCTATGTTTTAATAAATGTGATGTTTTCCCCTCAGCGGTGTGCGACATTGGCTCGGCTTCCTTCAAGTACGACATGAGGCGCCTGAGTGAGATCCTTGCCTTCCCCAGGGCCTGGTACCGCCGCAGCATCGCCCGCCGCCTGTTCCTGGGAGACCAGACCATCAACCTGCCAGGTGATTCTCTGACCAATCAGGGGCTTTGAGTTATTGTTTTTTCAGGTGGTTGGAGTATTTTAATTAAGACGTTTGTTTCAATAAATGAAGCACCTGGTACCATTTAGGGCTGGTCAATATGAAGAAAATCGATTATCCCCTTAAATACCTCGCCTTGACTATATTGTTGGGTTTACCATTGATGCTTTCACCAAATATTTACAGCTTTATTTAGCAGAAAGGGCTAGGCATTATGGGTTATATCGAACATCACATTACTTTTGATCAAATACCTCAATATCATTATTTCTGTACCATTAACATAATTATAGGTATGGCCATTTGGATTTAAGGAAATATTTACATCAAGATTTTTTATAAAAAATCATCAGTAAAAATAATTGAATGAATCAGCTGGGAAGTGAAAATAATAGATGAGCTAGCTAATTCTGATAAATACACAACATGACATCACTGTAGTGCAGCCTTTAAAGAGGCCCCATTTTTATTTTGGGGGTTTTCCCTTTCCTGTAGCGTGTTATAGGTTTTTGTTCATGTAAATGGTCTGCAAAGTATAAAATCCCAAAGTTCCTTCACACACCCTTGCTGAAACACCTTTATTAGACTCCTTTGTTTACTTCTGTAACATAGTGACATCACTATGTAACATTTGCACTTCTATTGGCTAGTGCTCCAACACATTGTATGTGATAGGCTAAGAGGCGGGACATTTCCAATACATCTCTAAGTGGTTGACCAATAACAACAGAGCTGGCTAGCTAACCAATCGGAGGAGACTGGGCTCTGGTTTCAGACAGAGGGTGAAAAGAACAGGCAGAACAGGCAGTAAGAAAAATAAAGGGCCCCTTTAAAACCAGAGAGAATAAATATGACATCATATCTTACATGATATCTAAATTCCTATCGCAATAACATAAAAGAAGAAAGAATGAAAGACAGGCTATTGCAAGAACTCCAAAGAACTAGCAGAGCTGCCAGACAATAGGAGACTGGGTAAAGGGATAAAGAAATAATAACTCCTGGATAAGGCAGAGTTTGCTCAAAATGAAGATGAAACAAAGCCGAAGAAGTAATTAGTTATACAGTCAGGTGTCAAAAATAGTTTCCACACCTTTAGGACACAGTTTTGTGAGTTCCATATGCTCAAACAAATCTCTTCTTAGCAACCTGTGGTAAATGGACTGCATTGATATAGCTGTTTCCCAGTCTTCGCAAACCTTATCCCACCTTGTTTTGTTCAAGGACATATTGACATGTTGACTGCAGGGGCTGGGGATCTAACCACCGACCTTTCGATTGGTTGTGAGAGAAGTACATAATAAAAATGTGGCTTTTCTGGGACACACTCCCATTTAAAATGCGTGATTTGAAGGTAGCGGTAGAAATGTAGCTGCTGATATCGAGTGTGCAGCTGAAGGAATGAGGCCCATGTATTATCGATGTAACAATCTCCAGTACAGCACAGTGTGCTTCCTACAGACTACAAACACTGTCCATCAGTTTGAACTAGTGATTGTATTCTTCAGAGGTGTCACTGAGACAATCCAAAGAAGTTATTTTATTGGATTCAAACTCTTCAGGGAGTTTCTGAGAATGGAATTATAATCAAGTGTTTTTATAGGAAGGATGTGTTTGGGAAAAAAGCAGTGCTGAAAGGTTCCTGGCAGTTGTGTCAGCTTTAACTGCGAGAAAATATATGTTTGCACTGCATTTAGCTCCAACAGCTGTGCCACACTGGTACATCCACTGCCTGTATGTTGTCATGACGTAATGAGCTGATAGATAGTAAAAAGCAAAGACAGTTTGCCTCACCAGTCACAAACAATAACAAAATAGAAAATTACATAAATGTGCTATCATGAAGCTTTTAAAACCAGGAACATTTATGACATATAAAGGTAATTAAGTAGAAGTACTCAAGTATTGTACTTAAGAACAACTTTGAGATGCTTATACTTTACTTCCATTTTCTGTTACTTTGTACTTCTACTACAATTCAGAGGTAAATCATGTACTTTTACTCCACTACATGTATTTAATCCCTTAAATTACTTTGCAGAGATGGATTAATGATGTGAAATATTTAACCCTTAAATCAGACTTTAGTCCACCTGGAGTAAACTCAGCAGCTACCCTGCAGTATACAAAGCCATTCAAACTAGCTGCACCTTTACCAGCTCTGAGAACACTTTAATGATCAATCATTATAAAACATATCAGAGATATTATTCTGAAATGGACCAATCAAACAATGACTACTTTTACTCGCTACTTTAAGTAGATTTAGATGAGAATACTTTTCTACTTTTACTGGAGGAACATTTTGACTGCAGGACTTTCACTGTAACAGAGTATTCCTACAGTCTGGTACTTCTACTTTAACTTAAATACAAGATCTGAGTACTTCTCCCACCTCGATATCCAAGATTAAATGCGATATCTAGTGGTTCGATGTCAAAATCATATTGTGATATTGCCCAGCCCTAGTTCATCGTTGACTTTTTCTGAAATTATTGCTTTCTTTTAACACGACCTTCAAGTAAAAAATCAGCTCTAGGCAAAAGAAATTAAATTAAAGGTTTTTTTATAGAAATATGGAAGGAAATTCCTCATTTTCCAGATGTCAACCTTCTAATCTCCACAGGTTTAGCTTGTGTTTTTTTGAATATCCCATCTCGCTGACCTTCCTTCAGAAAACATTTCCTCCCTCTGCTCTATGTTGACATTTCCGAGGCTGTCCTTTTAACATGCATCTCTCAACCTTTTCCTTGCCTCAGCCTCTGGCCCCGCCACCCCTGACTCGGCGGAAAACGTAACCCAGCACCTATCCCCCGAATCGAGCCGGAAAGCCTACTGGAGGACGTGGGACGGCAGCACGGGGACACAGCACATACCCCAATCCCCCAATGTGTTTTCAGAACACTCCGCCGGAAGCAACATGTCACCGGGAGGCGTGGGACACCTCAAGTCCCCGGCGCCCGGACGCACCAGGAGCGTGTCGGATTCCTCTGCTCCCAGGAGAGGTGATACAAACACTCTTCCAGGTGAAACCTAAGTAGAGTGGTGCAGAGATGACGGGTTGGGAGGGGTTACTTTAAAAAATGTATCTCCTCCAAAAAACACAAAGAAGCTTTAGACATATTTTCTTAAATCAAAACATTATCTAATCGTCTAACATATCTAACCTGAAACAATTTCCAAAAACAGTTGGCTTTGAGATGAGCAAACAGAAATGGTTAAATGCTAACTAATTTCCTGGTTTTATGACTCATTCCCAGAGGTTTGTTTTACATGTTGTGTTCCTGTTTTCCACAAGGCTGCAAAAAAGCTAAAATTATATTATAATAAATAAAATACATCGCAGTCAAATTACTTCACATCAATACCGCTAAGCTAAAGGTGGCTAATGTCCGGTCTGATGAGGTTTTGAAGTCTTATTACCGATGTATTTTAAGCCACAAGACAAAACGTCAAAAACTCTTCAGGCATTTAACATTAAACATGTCCAAAAGAATGTTGACTTTGAGACAACGGAAGGAGAAGTGCTAAAATGCTAGCTCATTTCCGAGTTTTAGCACTGCTGCACCACTCTTTATTAAACGCCTTGTGCTGTAAGCTACGGCGAGTCTTAACACAGAAACAAAATTCAACTTGTTAAACAACCAATAAACCATGAACTAAAAGTGGAATATTTCCAAATAGAATGCTATCTTTTTTAAATGTCCTTACAAGTTGCCCTCTACCTCCTTTCTCCTAACCTTTGTTCCTTCTCATCTAGATTCTGTGACAAAAACCTCCACTCCTTCCTTCAGTAAAAATGGCAAGGCGGCAGGTCAGCAGGGGGCACCGTGGGAGACACTGGTGGTGTTCGCCATCAACCTGAAACAGCTCACCGTCCAAATGAACATGAGCAACGTCATGGGGAACAACACGTGAGTGGTCCTCATTTCTCTTCCGTTTTTACTGTAACGTCACAACGTTGTGTGGAAGTCTCTTTGTTATTTGTTTAGAGTTACAGATAAATGGACTGATCAAAACCTCTCTCAATAATATGATGCTACAGCCAGGAGATGGCTCGCTTAGCTTAGCATGAGCACTTGTAAACAAACAGAAACTGCTAATGAGATATAACTTGTTACTGAGTGAGCTGTAAAGGGGCTGGTATTTGCTGTACAGGCAGTGGTATCGATGTTCTAATGTACTTTAAATCGAACAGGTTACTTTTATCAAAATGTGAAGACAATGTCAAACTGTTCCATGCTAACATTTGATAGTAAAGTCTCGTTCTCATGGTTTTCATAAAGAAATAAGCAGTTATTTTAAACACAGCCGGGCGATTTTGCCCAAATCTTCATTCCCGATTACACAACATTTAGCCATTTCTCATTAATAGCAAAATAGAAATCATAAGAATTCTACAAAAACAGCCAGTATTTTCTTCTTGTATTAAAAGTGTCCCCACTCTTTTATAATTGCCCTCAAAATATGTGGCAAATGAATGTGACTCCTGCTGTTTGCATCCTGTGGAACAAAGATCACATTATCTAAAAGGTGTCAAATCCCCACCTTTAGTCTAAGAGAATGTATGGTCATATAAAACTGTAAACTCGGAAAGCTATTGGCTAAGCTGGATTTACAAACGTAATCTGCTGCTACATGAACACTGGGGTAGCAAAATACTTCTCTGGGGAGTCTCCTTGCTGCATATTACTCTTTTATCTCCTGCAGCACTGCTTTTCCAGCCCTTATGGTCCTTTAGCGCCCACACTTATGGCCTCTATTCATCTCTTATACACCGACATATTTTACTGTCACCGAGATATTCAGCCGTTACTGCTTTCATTGCTACGGTTATGGTGGAATTGCAGAAAAATCCCGCCGATTCATTGAGGAAAATAACACATTCATAACCTGAGCTGTTCTGTTTTAAAAGCTCTCTGTCATTGTAAAGGTAAAACATATGTTCCTCTCTGGAAAGGTCTGGGCTCACATAAGTGTCCTTCCTCACAAAGTCGAGGTACTCTGGCGCACTGTAGTTTAAATTATTGAGCACTTCACAACATTCTTTTGCCATGAGAATTCTATGGAGTAGGTGAAGTCTTTGTTTAAAACAAGAAAAGACAAAAAAAATTGAAGCTCTACAAGACATTTTATTTGACACGTTGAAACAAAAGTGCACTTAGAGAAACAGTCGTGTAATTATTGACTATTTTAATGTTAGAAATAGATGTAATTATCAAAAAAAGAAAAGAAAAAAGGACATTCTTTGTAGTAAATTATAACAATCACTACTATCGTTGAATTAGCGTGTTTATTACACGGCTTAGTTGGTTACTCGATTTTGATTAGTCAATTCAGAACATGTGACACGTTGTGAATACAATAGTACAGACCGCTGTCAAGGACTATAATGATCGTTGCTAAGGAGGATCAAGAGAGAGAAAGGAAAAGAGTTTAAAAGACGGAACGCTGGACGCCAGATAAATCACCAGAAGAAGACAGACAGGAAGTAAACACTAACAGGAACATGGTATGGGCTCTGCAGTGTTTAAGGGCTTGTTAGTGGATCAGAAACTGTAAACAGACTTCAACAGCCACAGAAAACATCGATCAGAGCTGCCATAAAGTTTTCGCAGTTCCAGCCGTTGGTGGAGCGGAGGTTTATTTTTTCTAAGAGGAAGAAATACGATCATTTAGGTCAATAAAATCAGTTCAATTTATATTAGGAGTCGAGTCGCCTGAAAATTAACCAACATCTTGACTCACTATTGATTCTGAATGTCTTTACTGATTTAAAAATGCTCGTATTTCTTCCTTTAGAACAAAATGGGTCGGAACTGCGGCAACAGCAACGTAACTTAAAATGAGTGTCCAAGTCTGTTCACATTTTCTTTTCCATGTCTTTTAACACTGCCAGAGCCCATCCCGTGTTCCTGTTAGTGTTTACTTCCTGTCTGTGTACTTCTGTTTATTTCTCTAACCCTAACCCTATTAACAGACCCCTGGAAGGTCCAAAATGACCAATGAGAATCGAAAGTTTAACCAAGTAAATGGTTTCTACCAAAACCAACTATTGCAAATATAAAGTATTAATTCATATTTTATTCATTTTGAATAAAAACCCAAAAGACCCTGCCTCTCTTTCAATTGATTTTAAAATCTGTATCTTGGTTAGTAGACACAGCCTTGCCTTCTTTATATAACAGACTCCTTACTGTTTAATTATCCTATACAAACTCTTCTACAGCTCCACACAGTAACCTCTAGGGAGATGACTGTTTGCAAACATGCCCTAAAATAATGCCTTTAAATATAAGACTTGCTGACAGGTTAAGAAAGGGCTCGAAACATATTGTTTTAATATAGCTTATATTGTATTTGGTTTTAGTGGCGTCTCAATGCCATTTAGTCTGCAGAGTACCGTTGGTCTGACCCAAGGAACTCACAGGGTGCAGATAAAACTTAAGCAAGGGTTTATTAAAAGTAGCTAAAGCGTCACGGCAGGTTATTTTCCTGTACTGGTCCACTACCGACTTAAAAATTCAAAAGTAGGCTATAAGTTATAATGCTGCATTACGTTAAAAGAATAACGAGGCCTTATTGTGCTTTTTGGGGTTTCCCTTTCCTGTAGTGTGTTATATAGGTTTTAGTGCATGTACAGTAAATGGTCTGCAAAGGCTAAAATCCCTGTGGCGCAGAGGGACACAGGGTGAAAAGCCGGTGCTGCAGCACAGACAGTATAAGAAAAATAAAGAGCTTTTTGAACATTAAAGCATGGAGACAAAATACAAATATGAACCTGAAAAAGAGCAGAATATGGTCCCTTTAATACTAACAGACTTCAATAAACACAGGAGTGAATAAAATAAGAAAACATTAAATGAAATGAAAAGGTGGGTCTTCAGTTGGTTCCGGAAATTATTAATGGCTAAACTAGTATTAATGATTTTCTATAATCTCTAGATATCAGTAACACTCATTTCCTTCCTTCTTGTCTATAGTTTTGGTGTTTGTGCTGTTCTGCTGAAGGTCTTTTTACTTCCTTCTGTATAGAAAGGTTCTGTTGAAGTGAACTTAATTCATTCATATTGCCATGTTTTTCTAAAAGGCTTACATATTGACTGTCAAAGCTTGCTCATCTGTCCTTTCTGGTTTTTATTCACAAGAATCTTCCGTGTTTCATGTGGAGCTCTCCTTCATTATGACCGAGCGCTCACCGTTGTGTTTGCCCCTGCAGCTGGACCACGAGCGGGCTGAAGAGTCAGGGCCGACTGTCAGTGGGAAGCAACCGGGACCGAGAGATCAGCATGTCCGTGGGACTCGGCCGCTCCAAGCTCGACTCCAAGGGCGGGGTGGTGGGCGGCAACATAGACGTGAACACCCTGGAGATGGTCTGTGAGTAAACAAAGCAACAACCCTGCAGATTTCCTGCTACTCCTGTGTACTTGATATAAACCTAAACTCCGAAAAGTTTTGGGAGGGTTACTTTAAAAATGTATTCCGTTACAATTACTAGTTACTTGTAACAACATCTAATCTTATCTTTTAGATAACCTCAATATCAAATGCAAATACAAGAGAAAATAAACAATGTTTATTTTACTTAAATATTTTATATAGGACAACAGAACAATGTGACCTTAGAAAAGAAGAAAGACCAAGATATTTAGGATTGAAATGTGTCCTGATATATATTCATATTCCGGCAGTAGCATAGAAGCAAAAATAAGATCCAAGCTAAGAGAAAATGCTCACTTTCAAGCAAAGGAAATCCCAGTTTAAGTGTTAGCCTGCTGCCTACCACTCATCCACGGTAAACTGACAGGACATAAATCCATTATTGATTTGAATATATCCATATATCTGCGCCGATCATCAGTCTCCAATGACGTTATGTAATTGTTTGCCTACTGACCACCGTTATTGGGCTCCTTGTAGTTAAAAAAAATGCATGGGAGCACAGAATCTGTATTTACCACCAGTCAAATAACATCCTCCCCAAAAGGGGCGTGGCCATGATGTAAAGGGAAAGTACGCTGATAGGTTGCCCTCATGTGAGATTGGTCACTCTACGCCAGGGGTTTTCAAATTGGGTGAATGTGAGCCTCCCCTAGAATAAAACAGGACAGCCGAGGCCCCCCTTCCCCAAAATCCCGTCCATCCGCCTGCCCTAACCCACACACCTCTGCAGTAAATGCCATCTTTTGTGTGTTCCAGGCAATGACGAGTTTCATTAAAAACTGATCAAATGTAAATATTTTTAAGTATTTTATTTGAAGACATTTTATTTTCAAAACTTTTTAAACAGTGCATTCATAAACGATCTTTGCAACAGCAAATACTTTCAAACTTCATGCAGGCCTAATTGACGCTACTTTTAAAATCATTGAACATCAGTAGGCCTATCCACAAGTCAACAAATCGGCACGGTGTGTCTGGGCCTTAAGTGCACATTTGAAGGAGATGCACGTCTCGAACAAAATCAGCACAATTGACAGCTCTCTGATCAATGAACGACAACGCTGGTTGTTCACGGAACACATAACATTTAACAGTCAACTGCATTGAGCGCATGTTATCAGATCGAGCAGATGCACATATTTTCATCACATTTTTTAACGTTTTCAGCCACATAAAGCCTCAGGTTTAACCAACAAACAAAATGACCCCATTCACGTCATTTGCGCTACAAGAGCGAAATCAACCCCTATGGCCCAACCAATTTATGCATTCAAGACGACACAACTTTGAGTTTCAATTGAATCGTCCATATCAGTGGGAACAATGAGGCCGCGCTTTTGATGCGCAGAGGTGTTCGATGCGGGACTGCACTGCGGAGAGAAATAAACGCAAGTTGTCATCCACCTGCAGCCTTGATCTGTATTTGTGTTTAATCAGGGTCAGGGCGGAAAACCCACACTCACACAAGTAGGTGGAGGTGAAGGGGATTAGCTGTTGTGCGGACGGGTAGAGGAACACAAAACAAAAAATCTTCCTGCACCCTGAGGTCTTTGATAAACCGAACTTACACCATCAACTGAGCACAGTGTGCGACGTCAGTGGACTCATAGTTGAATAGCGTGAAAGGGGCTTTCACGAACACCGTCCAGGACCTGCTCTTTGACATCACAAGCCATGTCTGATATTCGTCCCTGGATGGTATTGTCAGAGATAGGGATCACGTCAAGTTTAGCAGCAGCTGCTTCTCCCAGCATCACTGAACACATAGCTGCAGGGAGTAGCAATGTTTCGCCCATGTTATGGGGTTTGCCTGCCTTCGCTATACGTAGCGCGACACGATAAGATGCTTCTGCCGCCTTCATGTTAATAGTGCCAAACGACTGTATTATGCTTTTATTGTGGCTGAAAATCAACACGCTTCAAAAAACTCAACTGGCTTGTTCACTAAATTCGTGTGCTTAGTTTCAATGTGATGCCAAAGTTTGCATGGTGTCATGCTGTCATTTGCTAGCACCTACTTGCAGACCACACACTACGGCAGAGGTGCAGCCTCGGACCCCGACCAGGTGAAACCTAACTTTAAGTACTCACGTTTTTTGCTGGGTCCTGTCTCCTCCCTTACTGCTGACCTCTGTTGACTTGGGACAAGGAAACGATGCATTTTACAGCTAATACACAAGCAATTACCGATCTCAATAGAGCTGCATACAGATGTGTACGTTATTTTTTGTTCGCGCATCACGCCTCCCCTGTGGCTCTTTGGGGCCCCCCAGGGGAGGCGCGCCTCACCTATTGAAAACCGCTGCTCTACGCTACAATGTTAACCAATCACTGTCTGTTTTCCAGCCCACATCTCGGAACACCCAAACCAGCAGCCCAGCCATAAGATCCAGATCACCATGGGCTCTACTGAGGCGCGTGTGGACTACATGGGCTCCAGCATCCTGATGGGGGTCTTCAGTAATGCTGACCTGCAGCTGCAGGACGAGTGGAAGGTCAACCTGTGCACCGTGGACACCAGCCTGTCAGAGAAAAGGTGAGAGGAATGCTACACAACTCCTCTGCTTCTTCCAAATATATACTTTTTAGACCAGTATAAATATATTCTCCAGAATCAAAACAAAGACTTATGGTATATATACAGTGGGGCAAAAAAGTATTTAGTCAGCCACCAATTGTGCAAGTTCTCCCATTTAAAAAGATGAGAGAGGCCTGTAATTTTCATCATAGGTATACCTCAACTATGAGAGACAGAATGGGGGAAAACATCCAGAAAATCACATTGTAGGATTTTTAAAGAATTTATTTTCAAATGATTGTGGAAAATAAGTATTTGGTCAATAACAAAAGTTCATCTCAATACTTTGTTATATACCCTTTGTTGGCAATGACAGAGGTCAAACGTTTTCGGTAAGTCTTCACCAGGTTTTCACACACTGTTGCTGGTATTTTGGCCCATTCCTCCATGCAGATCTCCTCTAAAGCAGTGATGTTTTGGGGCTGTCGCTGGGCAACACGGACTTTCAACTCCCTCCAAAGATTTTCTATGGGGTTGAGATCTGGAGACTGGCTAGGCCACTCCAGGACCTTGAAATGCTTCTTACGAAGCCACTCCTTCGTTGCCCTGGCGGTGTGTTTGGGATCATTGTCATGCTGAAAGACCCAGCCACGCTTCATCTTCAGTGCCCTTGCTGATGGAAGGAGGTTTTCACTCAAAATCTCACGATACATGGCCCCATTCATTCTTTCCTTTACACGGATCAGTCGTCCTGGTCCCTTTGCAGAAAAACAGCCCCAAAGCATGATGTTTCCACCCCCATGCTTCACAGTAGGCATGGTGTTCTTTGGATGCAACTCTGCATTCTTTCTCCTCCAAACACGATGAGTTGAGTTTTTACCAAAAAGTTCTATTTTGGTTTCATCTGACCATATGACATTCTCCCAATCCTGTTCTGGATCATCCAAATGCCCTCTAGCAAACTTCAGACGGGCCTGGACATGTACTGGCTTAAGCAGGGGCACACGTCTGGAACTGCAGGATTTAAGTCCCTGGCGGCGTAGTGTGTTACTGATGGTAGCCTCTGTTACTTTGGTCCCAGCTCTCTGCAGGTCATTCACTAAGTCCCCCCGTGTGGTTCTGGGATCTTTGCTCACCGTTCTTGTGATCATTTTGACCCCACGGGGTGAGATCTTGCGTGGAGCCCCAGATCGAGGGAGATTAGCAGTGGTCTTGTATGTCTTCCATTTTCTAATAATTGCTCCCACAGTTGATTTCTTCACACCAAGCTGCTTACCTATTGCAGATTCAGTTTTCCCAGCCTGGTGCAGGTCTACAATTTTGTCTCTGGTCTCCTTTGACAGCTCTTTGGTCTTGGCCATAGTGGAGTTTGGAGTATGACTGTTTGAGGTTGTGGACAGGTGTCTTTTATACTGATAACGAGTTCAAAAAGGTGCCATTAATACAGGTAACGAGTGGAGGACAGAGGAGCCTCTTAAAGAAGAAGTTACAGGTCTGTGAGAGCCAGAAATCTTGCTTGTTTGTAGGTGACCAAATACTTATTTTACCGAGGAATTTACCAATAAATTCATTAAAAATCCTACAATGTGATTTCCTGGATTTTTTTTTCTCATTCTGTCTCTCATAGTTGAGGTATACCTATGATGAAAATTACAGGCCTCTCTCATCTTTTTAAATGGGAGAACTTGCACAATTGGTGGCTGACTAAATACTTTTTTGCCCCACTGTATAATATCGTACCAGTCTTCCAGGGATAGGATGTCCGGTTAGGCCACTTCCTTGCAATTGCGCCGTTAGCAGCAAGGTCGGATAAAAAAAACATATTTTTGTATCTGAATTTTTGCGTCTGATCGTGATCATCCATGTGGCAAAGTATAAAGGTGCTTGAGGTGTTTTAATGCAGCGTGGGGCCAGATGACATAACAGGGCCCCTGGGGCTCATGGGAAAATAACAGAATAAAATCCACAGGGAGGAAAATCACTACTACTGAAAGGGATGGTAACGAGGGGCTATGGGTTAATGGGATGCTTTTACGGGTAAAGATATAGAGTGGTGCATAAATGAGTCCTAAACACCTAAAATGCTTTTGGCATATTACCACATTTTTTGGTTGGATGCCTGAATTAAGTGCTGTCATTAATACAAGCTAACAAAATGTTTACTTTTTGTAATACGACATAAAATACGTGAGTAAATATCCTACTCCTGAATGTGTGATGGCGCTATTTAAACGGCGGTTGCTAATAGAGTCTACTAAACATTGCCACGCATCAGCCGCATTTAGCCTGGCAGTGGTGACGTTTCTTTTTTTACTCTGGTATTTTGGGGGCATTTATTGGAGATGTATAGAGTAGAAAAGGGGAGACAGAGGGGAGGACATTGCCTGAAATGTTTTGGCTAGCTTGGGATTGGAATCTTATTATGCATCGTTGACTGCATATGGGCCGCCAGCTCTAACCACTGAGCTACCCAGGGTGCATCAGGGTTTTTTAATGCCGACACAACATGTACCTGATTGAGATCTGTTCCTCTGACTGAGTAAAGGTGTGAGGCGACAGACACTTGTTAGGCAGGGATGTTCTTATGTATCAATCCTTCTTCCCTCTTTTGTTCCTGTCATGTATCTAAAGAACATCACGTAGGGGAGATTTACTCATTTGTTCTCGAAAAACAACCATCACTGCCTCCCAAAATAAATTAGTGTCAGTGGAGCATGACGACGCTCCCAACAGTCCTGGCTGCCATGAACAGTGGAAAGGCTGCCCGTGGCCCCCGCCCAATATAAATGTGCTTCAGCTACCTGTAACCCTCTGAAGCTAATATTTCACTGTCACTGCGTGGGGCTATTAGTGCTGTCTGTGTGAAATGGACTGAATTTTCACCAAGGCTCATTTGAATATAAGGGGAACATTTTGCGCCTAATATATGCACATTACTCAATTTAAATACATGCAAATAACACAGGCGCAACGGGACACATTTTTTGCTAGGCAGTGTATTAGGGTCACTTAAAAAGACTAGTTTTTTAGAGACTAATAAGCGAAGACTCAATATTCGTATAACAATCCTCTTAAAGATCTTTAATGCTTGCAAGCATGACTCCTCCTAAGTAACAAACTTGTTTTTAAGTTACGAGATAGCATCTCTAAAATAAATACATTTCCTTAAACAGCCCCTGGGTCATTTACTCACTATTAATTAGCAAGACATCCACACCAAAGGGGATTTCCTGCAAAAAAGGTTACCAAATAACCAAAATTCTGAGAATGAAAGCAGAATTTGGACTTCAAAGTCTGAACCCAAAATTTGTATTCTGACTTGTTCTGAGAAAGTCTTCAAAATCCTAAGTTTGACGACTTACGCTACAATCATACCAGACGCGATGCGATTTTTTGGGCGCGTCGTGATTTTTGGGCGCGTAGCGATTACATGTAAAGTCAATGCAAAAACGCAGATGGACGCAAATTTGCACACTGTATATGGCATGGCGTACATAGTCGCTGCTTTATTTCTGTCTGTGTGACGTTGTTGTGCGTATGGACGGAGCAGCTACAACATTTTCTTAGCATGATCAATCCCATCTCCGTTCAGAAAACTCGCATTTTAAAATCGTTTCGTCTGCCGTCTTGTCTGCACACTTGTTGGTATCAGCCCAGTATCAGTGTGTTGTTAGTTCGGCATCATTTATAAATGTATATTACAATTAAATCACCGTAAAATATGTTAATTTTGTTGTAGATGGTATCTACCATAGTATCTACTTGGAGATAAGCCCCACCCCCTCCCCCTCGCCAGCACGTCTTCTTTGAATGGCGCGAGTAAATACAGCAGAGCCGCGGTGAAACACGAGCAATCAGAGCATACGAGTATTTAGAGCTAATATGTGGCTCTTATTCCATTAGTCCATCAGGGCTGATCTTTTTTAATTTGACTGTGTTGCAGAAAGACTCTTTTGCATAAAATAGGGGCCCATTTTTCAAGTCATGCTAATTACAAAAGCCCTGAGACACTATTTGCTTGGCGGCACACTTAGCGGTGCATTTACCCTTTGCGTTTGCTTTGAAAATTACAGATTAGGGCCACTTGTGAAAAATGCATTTGAGTCTTCTGAAGCTAACGGTCACTGTGAATGCATTAGGCTGTTAGCGCTGATCTTTTTGAATTGGACTGTCTTGCAGAAAGGCTCTTTTGCATAAAAAGGGGCCAATTTTTCCAAATATATGCATATTACCTCATTTATATCAGTGCAAATACTACAGAAGCAAGCTGTTTGCTTCTACGGGTGCATTTGCAGGTGCTTGACAGTCTCTTTTTGTCTCATTTGTACAGGTTAAGTAGCCACAGAAGCGTAACTCTTTTGGAAATGTGCCCTGTAGTGTTTCTGCACCAGCCTCGCTTTTGTCCTGTTTCTTAGTTAATCTAATACTCCCTGACATTATATATGCAGAAATACCTGCATGAGGAGAACTTTAGAACAAGTTTCTCTTCCTGGAGGCATTCTAAAGAGGTTTCTTAATTACTTGGCAAGCCAGTGTAACAAAACGATGCTACAGATCCGTTGCAGCAGGTGCAGGGGTGTTTAATCCACACTGTTACCATCTGCCTTTTGCCTTTCTTTAATGTTTTCTAAAAATCTGAGCTGCCTTCATCTTGTTTTTCTCATTCCCCCCCCCCCCCATCTCTTCTCCCTTCCAGTGAAATCTTTGTCCACGGAGACCTGCAGTGGGACATTTTCCAGGTGATCATTTCACGCTCCACCACACCCGACCTCATCAAGATCGGCATGAAGCTGCAGGAGTTTTTCACTCAGCAGTTCGACACCAGCAAGCGGGCCCTCTCCACCTGGGGCCCCGGTCCCTACCTGCCCCCCAAAACTCCCGTCATCAACACGGAGAAAGGATCTGCAGAGCTCTGTAAGCATGCCTCTCTCTATAGCGCTGTCTCTGCATCATAAGGGATGCACAGCGAGCGGCTCAGGCAGCCGCGTGGTGACAGGAAGTGAACTAATTTGTAATTCTAATAGGCTTCCTTTATATCGCACTTTTCAATGAGTTGGCAATGTGTTTCAACAACTGAGTGTAATCAAACATGAGATAATTAGCAGTAAACAAAAAACACAGCCAGCATACAGTATATTCAGTGAAGGCTATTTGAGGATATAGGAAACAGAGACAGATCCTTGATGGAGTGTGTTTACTTTGATGACTTAATAAGGATATATTACAGTCCCCTATATATCACACTGCTTGCAATCAGCCTAAATCTAACTCAAAATACACTTTATTATTATCCTCCTTGATCAGATTTATTTTGGTGAATTTTTTTTTCAACAGTTATTAATGTTATATAATATAAAAATCAATAATATAATCATATAAATAATAATATTCATAATGTAGAAGAACATTCTATATTTTGATGACATTATGAGGGTATATCCTAGTCCAGTACTACTACTATATCACTACTAGCACTTAGATTCAATCTAAAGCTCAATATTTTAGTAATAATATATATATATTTATTTATTTTTATTTTTATTTATTTTTTTAATGACACGCAGCACATGGTCCCAAGCCGGATTCGAACCCGGGTCCTCTGCTTCGGGACCAAACCTTATTATATTAAAAATATTATATTTTTAATATAAATTGTATTTTTGTGAATTTCATAATTTTTTTTAATAATAAATATTATATATATATATATGTATGTATATATATAATATGAAAATATATCTAGAAATAAATAATATTGTATGTATTTGTTTATGTAGAGGTTGGGTGAAAACAGACATGAAACAAATGTACAGTAATGTTTATTTACACAGTAGAAAGATTTATACATTTTTTCATTTTATTTATTTTATTTTAAATTTAAGCACAAGTTTGCATTTCGAACAAATGACCTGTATCGGCAATTTAAGACGATAAAAATACTAAAGAAGATAGTAGAAACAGGTCCTTATAGCTGTGTTCAGGCTCTCACTCTGTCTCCTGCCCGTCTCCGTATCACAGACCTAGACGCAGCCCATCACCGCCACTGGCCCGGGGTGCTGAAGGTAATCGCCGGCTGCCACATCTCCCTCTTCCAGATGCCTCTGCCTGAGGACGCAGTGCAGCTGGGCGGCTCCATGAGTCTCCACGGCAACCACATGACCCTGGCCTGCTTCCACGGGCCCAACTTCCGCTCCAAGTCCTGGGCCCTGTTCCACCTGGAGGAGCCCAACATCGCATTCTGGACGGAGGCTCAGAAGATCTGGGAGGACGGTGAGACAAAATGTTCCATGTGCAGATGGTACTAAAAATCATTACATAATCAAAATTGAAACAGAAGCAGAAAGTACAAATGGCTGTAGTCGCAGCTGGATGCATTTTACTGGGATGACCTTATGTCCTATGTCCTTTCATACCATTCCTTTGAACAAAATATCTGAAGAAGCCTTGAGGGCTCACAGAACACATTTTTGGCCCTGACTCAAGAACTCCTATGCAAATTATGTGAATTTCCCAAGAATGTCTAATCTCCCCAAACGTAGCTCAGTGGATAATAATCTGTTAGAGGTCATGCCTCTGAAATCTCTCAGCAGTGGCGGAAAGTATTCAGATCCTTTACTTAAGTGAAAGTACTAATACTGCACTGTAAAGGTGCTTTTTAGAATGTAAAAATACTGCGTTAAGGATGGAACTGGAACTGGAACTGTTTTGAAGTACAACACAAATAAAATACAGAAATATACAAATATTAGAAGTAAAAAGTAATTAAAAAGAGGAACAACATAAACAAATCAAAAATATGTAAATGGACATGTGAAATTGTCAAAGGTTTTAACAGTAAGTGACAAAGCTGGACAAGAAGCTACATCACATCCAATCATATTGCCCTTACTAATTTGACAAGCTCCTATCTAGTTCCTCTCCACAAAAAGTCGAAATCCCCCATATTTTATAGAAGTAGGCTTCCTTTAATAGCAAAGGTAATTCCTCTATGCCAGGCAATATAAGAGTGGTTGCCATGGCTTTAATCACCCTTTGATAACTAACCCTGTTTTGTCCCCATCCAGGCTCCAAAGATGATTCCACCTACATCGTGCAGACACTGGATTTCCATCTTGGTCATAACACGATGGTGACCAAACCCTGCGGTGCACTGGAGAGCCCCATGGCCACCATAACCAAAATAACCCGGCGGCGGCATGAAAACCCCCCACATGGAGTTGCCACGGTCAAAGAATGGTTCAACTACGTCACAGCCATGAGGAATGAAGGTAACGGCTTCATTTATCAACCTGAATCGTTTATTTTGCTTCCTTGTGTCAGGGACGCATGTTCGGACTTTCCTGGTAACAATTCCAACTTCCAATGTCCTCTTTTTCCACATTTAGAATCTGAATACCTTCCTGTCATTACATCAAATGTAATACTGACAGTATTTTTAAGTTATGCTTCACAGATTTAAGTCTTTATTGAACCAACACAGATTTGCTGACATATACAAATAACCAGGAAGATCCAGTGTTACATTGAAGTGCTATATCGGGGCATGGGACTGTTTTAACATAGACTATCGGTAACCCTGGCTGATCTGCTTAAAAGTGTCAGTATAGAGTGGTGCAGTGATGAAGTATTATTGTAGGTCGACCAGGAAGTTAGCATCGCAAGCGCTTCCTGGACAAAACGCTGGATTTCGGAATATCGTCAAAATTAAGCTCTGTGGCAAACACACCTTTGTGATATTTACACTCTTTGTTCAGCAGGATAATCTCCACAAAATTAGATTTATAAAGCATTAATGAAATCTCAAAAACTAAAAAGCTAACATTAGGCTACGAGCGTGTCACATCACGGTCGCTAAGCTAAAAGCGGCTAATGTTTTAGCGTGATGCTGTTTATACGGAATTAGCCACTTATTAGCGACATGTGTTTTTATGACTCATAGACGCTTTGGACATTCACCAGTGTCATATTTACTGAAATATTTGATGTCTTAGGTCAAAAATGTCTTAAATTTGTATTACGTACAGACCTTTTTTGAGTAGTCTATCAAAAAACACGTTAAAAACCATAAACCTGAGGCGAGGGAAAATGGTAAACCTTTTATTTAAGTGTATATAGACTTTTTACTTTTTAAAAATATTTGTATTTTTGAATTTGTTTGATGTCTTACATAACGATGTTGCATTGTTTGAGAAGCTGGGGACTTAAGATTTTCATTTCCATTTCTACACTCTAGCTTATGTGCATGTGACAATAAAACCTTTGAATCTTGAAAGTGCTAGAATGCTAACTCATTCCTGAGTTTTGGGACTCATTCCCTATTGGAGGCAATATCAATCCTCTGGGGATCTGTGTATTCCTAATCACACAAACTGTTTTCAGTGCATAAACACTACCTGTATTGATACAAAGGTATAATGCAGTAGAGTTACAGCGCAGGTTAATTCAGCACCTATCTAAGATATAAAACATTGTCACCTTTATGAAATTAGAATTAATGCAGGGTTTGTGCTTTAGACTGCATTAGTGTTATCTCAAGTAACCTCATGAAGTGGCAAACCGTAGCTTAATTGTAGCTTCTCAAACTTTAAGCATTCCTCCACTCAGACAGCTTAAAGAAGACCGACACAGCGTTTTTATTTTCCCTCTCTGTCTGCCTTTCCGTGAGGCTGCTTATCTTAAATATAGAGCAGGTGCAGATAGTATTTAACAAAGCATGGGAGCAGAGCGGTGTGAACGTGACCTTGAAGAGTTTTCCACGCGTCTTATCTCCCGTTTCAGAGCTGAACCTGCTCAGGAACGTGGAAGCCAATAACCAGGAGAGCGGAGCGGCTGCCAAGAGCTCCAGCCTGCTGAGCAGCTTCCGCAGCTCTTCCAGCTACAACCACGAGACGGAGACAATCTTTGCTCTTCCCAGAATGCAACTGGACTTCAAGTCAATCCACGTACAGGATCCCGAAGAACCCTCGCTAACAGGTAGGAGAGCCCAAAGAGATGAAATGATAATAAAAGTATCTTTAGATCACAGAAGTCAGCAAATATTGTGGAAAATGTTGCTCTTGGCTAACATGACCTCAGCACAATCGCATAAACCAAAGTATTTTATTTGTAAATAAAGATGTTTTTGTTGTTCAATCTCTAACAAAAACCTCAGTCCCCCACTACCGTATTTTATACTAATTGTGTCACTTAACTACAAACTCAACTTTTTCTTTCAAACCGAGTATATCAGGCTTGCTAATGCTAATGCTAACAATGTTGAAGAAAATTGAGTCTAAGAAGCTGATGTTTTTTCTCTGCTTCTGATCTTTTTTTTTTTCAGACACCGACAGCAAACCCAAAGTGGAGTGCAGCGTGGTGACAGAATTCACAGACCACATCTGTGTCACCATGGACGCCGAGCTCATCATGTTTCTTCACGACCTGGTTTCTGCATACCTCAAGGAGAAGGAGAAAGGTTTCCCATCATCATTCATTCTTTACTTAGAGGGATTGTTGGAAGTTTGTATGAGATCCTTTCCCATGGTGAGTGTAGCCTGCACAAGACGGTCCGCATGCCCCTAATTGTTAATGACAAACTGACGGAAGCCAAACAATGTGCTGTGGAAGACGGGGGCAGCAGCAGCACGTTCTTACACACCCACTTAAAAATATCAATATCATAACGTCTATTATATATTTTAGCTGTACGCTATATTAAAAATATTAGTCCATTGAGTCCATTGATTTTAATGCATGCTTCTTGGGAAATATTAAGCTGTCTTGGCTTTTTTCTTGCTTTCACAAGTGGAAATTTCCCCTGTGTGGGACGAATAAAGGTATTCTGGTTTTAAAAAACACAAATTTGACCTGTCAGAACAAAGGGGTTGCTGCCTCGATCGGTCGGTTGTGATGAATTCAAACTAAGGATTTCATACACCAAAGTCACACAATAACAAACTAATCAACCAAACAAGGCAGCAGCAGAATAGGAACTCCTGCATGGAGTTTGGTGGCTTTGAAAAAAGCATATAACTAATTATTATAGCCAATGCCCACAGTAGTACTCAGTTTAGCTTCCTGCTGGTACTCCTGTCTGTTTCTATTGCAGGTAATACACTGATTTATGAATAATTACCTGATCAAACCCAACTTCAAACAATCCGATTTATCCCTTTAACCTTTCCAGTCAGTGAAAAAGACATTTAATCTGTCCCTACTCTCTGGGACTCTTCCACGAGCCATCAACAGTTGTAGCACCGACCAGTTAAATTAGAAAAATGACTCGTCTGTCAGTCCAACAAGGAATAACGATATAAAGCACATCTGTCTGCCTCTGTTCCCCGGGAAGCCGTTTGTGTGCTGTCAGAGCGGCATAAAACTGAGGCAGCTGAGTGGTGTCTTTACCCACAGTGGGGGGAAGGGGGGGGTCAGAGACAGCCCAGTGCTGGCAGCATTTTAATGGCCTTTACTTTGTCACGCAGAAAGAAATTAGCATCCTTTATGCAGACGAGCTCGCATTCTTCGTGACAATTAGAGTGGTGCCGTGACTCTGTTCTGTTGATTCTGAGGCTGAGTAGAGAGAGAGAGGGGCGAGATATTCCATCAGTTTGATCCGTCCGGATTAATTAGAGTAGGAACATTTGAATAGAGTCAAGGTCTATACCATCAAGGAGCTGACTGCCTTCAGGGATCTTAATGGATGTGTATGGAGCCAAGCAGAGATGAGGTACTTTTGTAGGCTGACCCGGAAGTTAGCGTCACAGAAAGAATCTGTGAATTCACGTCACCACTGCTAAGCTAAGGGCAGCTAATTTTCAGCAAAATGATGTTGTTAGCAACCGCCATATTTATGACACCTAAAAGTATAAAACGTTCACCACTGGGGTGTTTGCAAATGTATTGTATGTCGTAGAACAAAACGTGAGAATCTCCTTTTAAGTGTGTAGTATTCAAAGATCTTTTTTTGGGGAATATAACCAAAACATATAAAATGTCTTGCAAATGCACATTTTGTTCAGCAGGATATCTCCACACATAGAATGGAACAAAAAACAAGTGATTAATCCCGAGAATGAGTTAGCATTTTACAACTTCCTGTTCCCTCGCCTTGGCGTTTATGGTTAAATGCTTGAAAACATGTCTGTAGTTAGCACTAGCTTAAGAGATGTTTGCATGTTTGGTTCTACAACACTAAATATGTCAGTAAATACCCCACTCATGAATCCTGAAGCTTTTATGTTTAAAAAAATTGGTGCTTGCTAACAAAAATAACTGCTAAAGGCCTGACGCCGAGACGAGTCCGCCTTTAGCTACGCGTCCGTGATGTACTTTGTTTTTTGTCAATGGAGCCCTTGCAATGCTAACTTCTGTGTCTACAAAAATAATTCATCACTCCGCACATCTCTTTTAACACCACTTTTATGATTTTTGAAGCTTAAATGCAATTGCCAGAAGTAAAAAGCAAACGTTAGGCAATAACTACATAACAGTTGCTTTTTTTAAAGGTATTTTTGGGCCAGAAAGCCTTTGTTGGAGATCTAACAGTAGAAAGGGGGAGACAGTGGAGGACAATGCCTAAATTGTTTCTGACGGTTTCAGGATTCAAATTGGCCTACTATGGGCCACCTGCTCTAACCACTAAGCTATCCGCTATTATGTGTCATATTTTTATGACACATAAGCTTCACACATTCACAAGTGTGGTGTTTATTGATACGTATTATGTCGTACCACAGAACTTTAACATCTCTTAAACTTGTGTTTACCTCAGACTTCCTGAACCTGAAATGGTAAATGCTAACTCATTCCGAGGTTCAAGAACTCACTCCTCTACTCTCCTGTGTTCTGCCTGTTGTAGCAGCTGTAACCTCTCCACCTCTCCTCCCCCCTCAGCCCTTTTCGCCCCACGGATGTTTGCGGCCCGCCCCGGTCAGAAGAGCCCCACCGCCCTGCACGACGACGGCTCCTCGGACAAGGATGACGGCATCAACTACACCACGGTGGACTGGAGGGAGTTCATGTGCAACACCTGGCACCTGGAGCCCACTCTCAGGTCAGCCGCGCGAGAGCTTTGTTTTGTTAGCGGACTGATGACGTGAATTATGCTCAGAGCCGCCAGAGGAATAATAGGGAAGAGCATTTGTCAGACTGTGTGAGCGTCACTCTCTACGACCCTGTGACTACAGTGACGCACAGGCCCGGCAGGTCCTACTCACTCTGTTTTTGTCATACAACAGAGAGAGCAAGCATCCTCTGGTTGGTGTTCATGGTCAAAAAACAAGTATAGGGTAACCCAAAAAGATAGATTAAAGGCAAGAGGGCGAAGCTAGTCCGTCTAACAACAGCAGTGATACGTTTTCAAGAAATATCGTTGTCTTCGAAACACTAAACACATTTGTTTTATATGTTTATGCCAGTAAAAGTGGACAAATAGCCTAAACTGAACACTTCCTCCTTCTATCCTCAGGCTCATCTCCTGGACAGGACGTAAGATCGACCCAGTGGGTGTGGACTACATCCTGCAGAAACTGGGCTTCCACCACGCCCGGACTACAATCCCCAAGTGGTTGCAAAGGGGGGTGATGGACCCGCTGGACAAGGTGCTGTCGGTGCTCATCAAGAAGCTGGGCACCGCGTTGCAGGACGAAAAGGACAAGAAAGGGCGGGAGAAGGAGGAGCACTGAGGACACACAAAACCCACTACACACTGGATCCCTACGGCCACTACTGTACAACCCATTCTAACAGCCTGTGAATCTCAGCTGAGCCGCTCTCCCTGGTCTGTGCCACTGAGCGGCTCGGGCTGAAGCGTTTTGCACCAATGTCGTTTTTCTGTATATTTTGAACAAAGTAGATAGAGCTATTCGCCTGCTTTAATGGTAAACCCTTGCCTCTTTTACCTGTTGTAAATGACCTTACTGATGAAATCGCTTGAAAGTTTATTTTAAAGCTTACCACTATTTCATGAGAAATGATTTCTTATACCATTGCCTTTTCTTTGTTTCCCATGGAACACATGGTAGATCTGCTTTATGTATGTTATAGTGTAGGTTTAAGATATTTAAGAACAGTTCAGTGACCGTGTTCTTGATTTTCTTTTTTTTCTTTTGATGTGAACAAATGGATACTGGGAGGTTACGGCACATGATTCGCTCAGTCATCACTATTTATGGGTATGTGAAATGCAAAGTCTTTAGCATGTATGAGCTTGGTGTGTCAAGCTTTTTTGTTGTTTTTTTAAATCCATACAGTAGAACCAGTGTATATAATTCAATTTCTTAAATATGTTGATTTCCTAACTTAATAAAATATTGCCATTCAATTTTAAACGATGCTCTGGTCTGAATCATTGAAAAATTCTGTTAAAAGTTTTTGTTACATTTTAAATTATAGGCCTAAAGGTAAGTTTTCCCATTGAGTACTTCAGTGAATTATTGACTGCCTCTAAAGCAGCTTTCTCTAATCTCCCTAACGTTGTCATGGTGATGTAATCTTGGTTTCGGCCTGCATTGTACTGGGATATTTTTAAAGATAGGCCAGAAAAATCATTGATATTGGTTAATTCTGCTTTATTTTCTTGTTTTAATAAAAAGATTGACAAAGTTATGTGGTGATGATGTATTTTTCTAGGCCGACCAAAAAGCGTGTAGCCTATCACAAGAGCTCCCTTAACAAAAAGCATTGGTGTTTTGGAATATTGCCGAAAATAAGTACATCTGTAAACACATGTTTATAGTACTTACAGGTTTTGTAAAACAGGATAATCTCTCTTTATTTACAACACTTTTCTGATTGTTGAAGCGTAAATGCAATGCCTCGAAGTAAAAGGTTAGCGCTAATCTATAAATGACTTGCATCATTGTCGCTAAAATGGCTCATTTTCAGCGGGGTGATGTTTACGAGTCTCATTTAGTTGCTTGTTAGCAACTGCCATTTTTATAACACATAGAAGCTTCTGACATTCAAAGTGCTAAGCTAACGGCAGCTAATGTTCTGCGTAAATGTGTTCTTAGCAATCGCCATATTTATGACACCTGAAATTATTCACCAGTGGGGTATTCACCAATTTATTGTATGTTGTAGAAAACCAGAGAATATCTTAGGTTTGTGGTATTCAAAGATCTTTTGGGGGAATCTAACCCAAAAATATATTTTTTTAAATCATTGACTTTGAGACGAGGGAACCGGAAGTGCTAACACGCTAACCTCTATTATGGAGGAACAACATTGAATCAACCAAACACAGCTTTTATGAAATGACGTTTCCATAGGTGGCGTTCTCTTAAAGCAGTTTGGCTTTTACCGCTCATTCTCCTATCCGTCAAATCCATTACTTTAGGTGGGAAGGATTTTTCTCTGACAAAACCTTCAATGAAACTTTAATCAACTAGGAGTGGGTTATGTTTTCTTCAGTGTCCCATAATGTTTGAATCAAAGCTCTGGATGGCGTCACATGTCTTTTCCTCAGGCAGTCATTTGTTATGTTCTTTCTTTTTTAGGTCAACTAATGAGCACATGTGAAAATATTCCATTTCTAACAACTTGTATCCGTTTCTTCCCATGTTTGCCCCCCGCCCCCAAACTACAAATGCCTGCTGTGCTCACCGCAGGGTTTTGTTATTACAGTACTCTCTCTGACTGTAAGTCTCGCCCTCCCAGCGCTAATCTCTTCCACTGTGATATCCCCCCTCACCATGAGCATTTTCCACTTTTGGTTCCATGCCATGGCTTTGCATTTTTGATGGTGCGTTGGCGGGTGAAGCGGATCGCGGTGGCACTGTAGGGGGGGTGGGGAACAGCGGGCTTCCTCTGTAATGTCTGCTGTGAGATTACAGCAGCGTCACCTGAGGAGCACCAGACAGCTCAGTGTGAGCACACTCAAGTCTGTTTCCTGATGCTAGGCCCGGACGTTATTTTAGATTTGTATTCCGCCTGCTGCACACGAATTCCTTTGAAGTCACTTTTATTTTATATACTTCCTACACCACTTTTCTTTTATTTCTTTCACTTCACAGAGCTACACTGGATACATATCAACATGGAGGCCGAGTGAGTGACCAGCAGGTGGAGTCAAAAGCCAGTCGTCCCAGTGTGTAGCTACTCCTTAATGATTCTCCCTGCTTTACTGTCCCGTCCTGAAATTCTAAAGAGAAACAGAATAGAAATCATGAAAAAGGCCAGAGATGTCAAACAAAATCACACACCTCTGTTGCCATGGATTGCCAAGCAAAGGAAAAGTGACATAAATCAATTTAAGTGATCGGCATACTGTAATAGAAACAACTGAAATGCAAATTAATATTTTATCTGCAGAATACAGAATTTGTGTTTAATATTTAGGGTTTTAAAGCTTTGATTGAACCAGATATAGATAACAGCTGACTTTTTGATGAGTTCTTATATGCATTTTTAGGAAAATGCATAGTCTCAATCTTCAAAGTCCTTATTAGCTGACAGTCGAAACCGAACAGAGATAATATTGTGACAAATGTTGGTCAGAGAGGTATTAAAAATATCCATCCATCCATCTTCTCCCGCTTATCCGTCAGGGTCGCGGAAGGGTCGCATCGTATTAAAAATACCCTAAATATATACAGCATATAAACGGTTATATAGGCTAAAATCATTGGACAGAAAATCTCAAGAAAATCTCCAGATAAAAAGATGTTATCATTCCGGTCATACCGGATGTTATTGTTTTTAGCCTCAGTTAGCATGTAGCTAATAGTATATTGTATATTTGAGTGGAGGGAGAATGACACTGGGAGTTACATAGTAAACACACAGCCTCTAACTCTCACTCATGTACCTGCAATAATACTATCACGTGTTTAATAACCAATAAACCTCAGAAGAATTGTACAATAGAATATCATAGGTGGAAGCTTCATGACTAGGCCAACAGATGGTGATGGTGACATCATAGGAGGGCTAAGCAGAATGTGCCCTGGACCCGCCTCCTCCGACGTCAGCCAATAGGAGAGACGGGGATACGCCCATGTGACGACAAGGGGCCAACAGGATCCGGCCCCCCGCTGCCAACCAATGAGAGAAGACGAGACTGGAAGGACCAGAGAGTAGAAATGCCTGATGTAAACAGAAGATCGAGGCCTTTCCTCCACGCTGCTGGTAGACAGCTAGCTGCCTAAATGTGGTCTGTGGATCAGTGGCGTGGGGGGAGGACCGCAGCTGTGTTTCCCTTTTGGACTTACTGTGCCGTTATGTTAATAAATATTGTTATACTTTACAGACAAGCTTCTTGGTCTGTTTAAGACCAACTTTTGGTCCTCAAACAAAGAATATTCTTAACACTTGCTTGCCAAGTATTAGCCAAGCAGATTGATGCCGCTCTCCAACTGTTCATTAAATAGGAAGCTTACAGGAGACTGTTAGCTTACAGACAGGAAACACCGAGCCAGGCTCTATCCAAAGTTTTGAAATACACAAAACTCAACTGAATTGAAATAGATCAGTACATTATGACCACTCTAATGTCACTTATAAGTGCTGATTACATTCAGGCGAGAGTCAGCTTAACTGAGCTTAGAATAGTTTAGTGTAAAGACTTGAGAACAATGGAAACAGTTAGAGTGACTATGTCTGTAGCTTGCTAATTAACATGATGAGTCTTGTTTGATACAAAAAGCGTAAACTCTTTAAACTGAATCCACAAATTGAAGCTTCCCACGTTTACAGTTTTTACACTAAGCTAACTGGCTCATGGCAACCTTAAAGCCATACTAATCTGACGGCTAGGAAAGTGCTATCAGTCCTTCTTTCTTTTTTTTCAACTCTAAGCCAGAGAGCAAAAGTGTTGTTCCCAAACTTTTACATTTCAAATTTTAAACTCAATGGCTTTTTTTTGAAAAACCCCATTTTTATTTGTTTTACCCAGATAAATAACTGCATGTTTACAACACAGCACAGTAAAACTACTTTTAGGCTACAACATTACATTTAATTCTTTCCATTTGAAATATATATTTGTGTGATCATATGTAGAAAGCCAATAACTTTGAGGCTCTGAACTGAACCCCATGCTTTTCATGAGCAGAGTGTAAAGATTTAGACCCACTTAGTTTAAAGCATTGGACTGCTTGTAATACATATATACCTGTATGTTAATAACATTGTTTAAATATCATTTTCTCGTCCCATGCATTGCTTAATTCGGCTTGAGAAACACTTACGTAAGAAGTGTAGATTGTTTTTCCAGAAATGATTACCAATTCCTTTTTTTACAACTGGAATGGCTTGATAATGAAATGGCTTTTTAGAAAGGAGTCTCACTTTCAGATCTTTTACAAATCATCACCCCGCAATGGAAACCCTAATTAGTCTAATGATGGAGAGAAAGAGCAGATACATGCTTCCCCTAAGAATATTCAAACCTCTTCATGTCTGTCTTCTAAGCCTTGCCCTACAGAACGAATGTTCCCATACGGGACAATAAAGTCTGAACTCCATTTCATTGAATACCAGAGAGCGCTGTTATGATGAACAGCTATTAAACTGCCTTGATACAAATGAGCAGATTGAGATTTGAGCCACACTTTGATTGACTTTCTAATTGCTTGTTCCACTTCATCAGCTTCATCTTGATTTAATAATTCGGTGTAACGATATGGCTGAAGGGTTGAAAGGGAGAAACTGGTAGTTAAAATAATAGTCAGAATGTTCTGTTCCCTGAGTCTATGCTTGGGATGTGAAACGCTGCCACACAGAATAACTTAGTCTTCTCTCACTTGGTGGTGACCTCCCTGTCTGAACCCCCCTACCATGAACAGCTGCCATATCTACTGCAGCTCTCTCATGCTAGCTTCAGTGTGGAGCTTCTTTACTGATGCCAAAGCAGCAGGATCGATCTCATCTGTGTCCACTATGTCCAGCAGTTTGGAGGGGGTCCGTTCTTGTGGATGCCAACCAGTCTTTACTCAGGGAAGTGCATAGCAATCGTTTTAACTGAGAATTATCACCCGTCCAGTTTAGCTTCTTTTAGCTCTTCTTTTGGATTTTACCGCCTGCAAATTGATTAATCAATCACACAATTTTATTCATATAGCCTAATATCATCAATTAAAAGTGTGCTTAATTCGACCCTTGAAACAAACAAGCAATAACTCCAACAAAAACCCAATAAACAAGGGAAAATAGGAATGAACCTCAGGTAGAGAGTGTGAGAGAGGCTCACTCTCTCAGGACAGACAGACCTGCAATAGATACGGTGGACAGAATAAACATCATTATAAAGTAACAACATAGGCACTCCATACGCGATAAATAAAACCCCAGAAACCCATTTTGGCCCACTTGGGCAAAGCGGAAACAAACTTTGAAAACCAAAGACTAATCGCCAGGTCTGAAAAGTAAACCAATTCAGAAATGCCTTAAACCTGAATTCTTTCTGACGTCCGGTTGTATAGAAGTTTATGAAAAAAGATATGTACTTTTCACTTAATTTATTTGCTCATTAAATATCTCCTTGTGAGTTTATGGTTTAACCCCTAGTTAGTCTTTTTCAGCAGGATGTACATTTTGTAAATTAAGATTACAGTACAAATTAAATCAGGGTATGTTTTAACACTTACATATTGATTGTGATTCAGTCTCGCCAGTTTCTCACTTGTTTTCAAATGTAGCAAGGAGTTGTTTTATGGGTGGAGATCAAGAACAGAGCTAAAAAGTAATAAATAATTTGAGTCCAAATAAACAGCTTGCTAGGATGCATCCAAGCGACCCATAAAAAAAGAATGCAGGTTGACATGTATGTGCAGTGGGGCAAAAAAGTATTTAGTCAGATGAGAGATGCCTGTAATTTTATCATAGGTATACCTCAACTATGAGAGACAGAATGGGGGAAACAATCCAGGAAATCACATTGTAGGATTTTTAAAGAATTAATTGTAAATTCCTCGGTAAAATAAGTATTTGGTCACCTACAAACAAGCAAGATTTTTGGCTCTCACAGACCTGTAACTTCTTCTTTAAGAGGCTCCTCTGTCCTCCACTCGTTACCTGTAATAATGGCACCTTTTTGAACTCGTTATCAGTATAAAAGACACCTGTCCACAACCTCAAACAGTCATACTCCAAACTCCACTATGGCCAAGACCAAAGAGCTGTCAAAGGAGACCAGAGACAACATTGTAGACCTGCACCAGGCTGGGAAAACTGAATCTGCAATAGGTAAGCAGCTTGGTGTGAAGAAATCAACTGTGGGAGCAATTATTAGAAAATGGAAGACATACAAGACCACTGCTAATCTCCCTCCATCTGGGGCTCCACGCAAGGTCTCATCCCGTGGGGTCAAAATGATCACAAGAACGGTGAGCAAAAATCCCAGAACCACACGGGGGGACCTAGTGAATGACCTGCAGAGAGCTGGGACCAAAGTAACAGAGGCTACCATCAGTAACACACTACGCCGCCAGGGACTTAAATCCTGCAGTTCCAGATGTGTCCCCCTGCTTAAGCCAGTACATGTCCAGGCCCGTCTGAAGTTTGCTAGAGGGCATTTGGATGATCCAGAAGAGGATTGGGAGAATGTCATATGGTCAGATGAAACCAAAATAGAACTTTTTGGTAAAAACTCAACTCGTCGTGTTTGGAGGAGAAAGAATGCAGAGTTGCATCCAAAGAACACCATACCTACTGTGAAGCATGGGGGTGGAAACATCATGCTTTGGGGCTGTTTTTCTGCAAAGGGACCAGGACGACTGATCCGTGGAAAGGAAAGAATGAATGGGGCCATGTATCGTGAGATTTTGAGTGAAAACCTCCTTCCATCAGCAAGGGCACTGAAGATGAAGCGTGGCTGGGTCTTTCAGCATGACAATGATCCCAAACACACCGCCAGGGCAACGAAGGAGTGGCTTCGTAAGAAGCATTTCAAGGTCCTGGAGTGGCCTAGCCAGTCTCCAGATCTCAACCCCATAGAAAATCTTTGGAGGGAGTTGAAAGTCTGAGTTGCCCAGCGACAGCCCCAAAACAGCACTGCTTTAGAGGAGATCTGCATGGAGGAATGGGCCAAAATACCAGCAACAGTGTGAAACCTTGTGAAGACTTACAGAAAACGTTTGACCTCTGTCATTGCCAACAAAGGGTATATAACAAAGTATTGAGATGAACTTTTGTTATTGACCAAATACTTATTTTCCACAATCATTTGAAAATAAGTTCATTAACAATCAGACAATGTGATTTCCTGGATTTTATTTCTCATTCTGTCTCTCATAGTTGAGGTATACCTATGATAAAAATGACAGGCCTCTCTCATCTTTTTAAATGGGAGAACTTGCACAATTGGTGGCTGACTAAATACTTTAGTCAGCCACCAATTGTACATATACTGCTGTACATATACAGCAGTGTACATATACTGCCCCACTGTACATATACTGCTTTGAAGAAATTGGACTTTGACCATATCGACATTGGAGATGCTCCGTTGACATTGGTAACCCATTTAGTTTACTTTTTACCAATTCCAGCCAAGGTACCCTCAGGTTGCTTTAAAATCTTGGTGCATTAACCTTCATTGGCACAAGTTGATTCTATTCTTTTATGAGCATCATCAATCAAATAAATACAAAAAATGCAAAACTAACTTTACATCTCAGCACATTAGCTGTAACAGTGTTGACCTCCCTATACCCTTTTATTTTTGATTAATTCATCCAGACTGCTGGGTGAGTTTAACATATCCAAAGGCACAACATGAACTTAAGATTTGTCTGCTGTCTCGCAGCCTGTTCAGTGACCCACTCTTATTCAGATTTATGGAAACCAGGATGTGAAGTGTTTCACTATTTGCATTTAATGCCTTGCAGGCTAATCATCCCTATTTAAGGGGTGGTGAAATACTGACATGAATGTACGTGACTTTGAATATAACGTCAATCACCTTTTTGGTTAATATTATTTGAGTTGTTTTGTCTATTGGGTTCAGTCAGTACCTAACTCCTGTAGGTACACAATGCAACTTCTATCATTTTGAGAGAGCAAATTCCCCCTAAAAACTCAGGTGATGGTTCAGTCTTACTGTTTTTAGACCTTAGTGCAGCATTCTAGAATTGGTCATGAAATTTTAATGGACTCACTTAAGCACTGAGGTGTGTATCAGGCTCAGCACTGAGCTGTCTCAGATCCCATCTTCCTGAAAGACCTTTGTCTGATTCCATCTCGTGGAGGCACACAGCTCCTAAAAAGTCCCACAGAGCTCAATTCCACATCACCTCATAGAACAAGCTCCCCCTCAGAAATCAGTAAAGTAAAACTGTATGACATTCAATTGGTTTGTAGAAATATAGTGATGATGTACTGTCATTGTACAACACATGGTTGTCCAATGAAATGAATTAATAGAACGTATTTAAGAAAAACATTCTGAAAATAACATAGCAAAAAAAGGGAAGTATTTTTTGTGTTCAATTGTGGAGGACGAGTTGTAGACCCAGAAATGACTTAGCATTTTAACTGTTCTTGGCTACCTCCTCTCAAAGTGAATAGTTTGTTGAATGAGCTTTTGGTTAGATTCCCAAAATAAGTTTATAGACTTTCTTGTTTGTTTTACGAAATAAAATATGTCACTAAATGACCCCACTGTTGAACGTCTGAAGCTGTGACGTGTCTTAAAAACAGTGGTTGGTCATTACTAAATGTTATCACGTCATACATTAGCCTCCTTTAGCTTAGCGGTGGTGAGGTGAAGTCATGCACCCGTCATGTAGTTAGCTTCCTTTTTTTATTATAAAAGTGGTGTTAATGCCTAGAGATTATCCTGCTGAACAAAACGTGTAAGTAACAAAGAGTGATTATTTTCTGCAATATTCCAAAAACCAATGGAAAAGCTCTATTGCTTTCTGTCGAGGGAGCCCTTGCGATGCTGACTTTTGGGTCAGCCTACATAAATAAGTCATGGCTGCACCACTGCATTGTCCTAATATCCTGGTGACTCTGCAGGTACCTCTTCTCACCAGAACTAATCAGGCCTGTTAGACGGTCACCAGTGATGTATGCTGCAGAGCCCTTCTGTCCTGCGCTGTGCAAAACACCTGCCAGTTTGCATTGTTTCCAGTCAGGATGCTTTCTATTGATCATCTGTAAGGTAACAAGATTTTTGCCTTCTTTGTTTTCACAGTTCTTTGTGAGATCTGTGAAGTGGTTTTTGATTCCCAGGAACTTTAAACTGTTCTCTTGCTTCACCTCAGATTCATAAATGTTGACAGGAGTCTGTGTCTACTCCTTCCTTTCTAATATCATCGTCCTTTCCTGACATTGATCTGAAAGTTATTCTCTGAGCACTCTGGTAGGTTGTCGATTTCTTCTTTAAAATCCAGTCTCTTATCGAAGTGTCATTCACTTAGGTTATTCAGAAACACAAAACCACAGTATAGAAGATGATTAAAACCACATGAGAAATGTAAGGTTAGCATCTATTTTTAAATGTTATTTTAATAAGTTGAGACTTTGAGTCAAAGTGCTGCCTTTTTTCTTTTAATGTTGACTTTAAACCAAGAACTGAAATGCATTTTTCACAAGTGGCCCCAAGCCTCTTCTGTATATCAGTCAAACAGACAGCATCCATACAGCTATACTATAACTAATATATATCCTTGAAACAAACGTATTAAGGTTTCATTTTTTTGTTAACTTTAGAACAGGAGATTTAAAGGTAATCTCTTAAATATGTGATAAAAATGTATTCAAGGCACCGTCATTTAAAATTGTCTTTTGAGGATAAACGGTTTAAATTAATTGACAACTTTACTGATCAGTGTTTGTATTTTTCTTATTTTATTCAAGCTTTCCGGCAGAACTGGCAGATTTCCATTTTATCTTTTATAATTTATATATTTACAGCATTGTATTTTACAAAAGTAATAACAAGTACCATCCCCCATAATCCCTCAGATCCCCTTCAGCTGGTTACCTATCCTCCCCCCAAGTCCAAAGTACCCAGCTTCTGAGACAGAGCCTTTTCTGTGGCAGCTCCCAGGCTCTTGAATGTGTCAGCTCACAAGATCTCTGTGAGTCCAAGTGCCTCAAGGTATTCCAGTCCCGCCTCCAACTCATCTCTTCTCATCTCGTCTACTCTTAGCCCCCCCAATCCATGCCCGTTGATTGTGTTTGTTTGTGATTATTTGTTTGTTTGCCCCCCACCCCCAACCCTCCATTATATTGTAAAAAGCGACTTTCAGTCCCAGAAGACACTATAAAAATATATAGATTATTATTGTTATCTTTCTTAGGGCTCAAAATGACCAAATTATTCAAATTATTTCCAGGTTATAACTTCATTTTGACATCGTGTAGAAGAAAAAGGTTTAAAATCAACATTTTGACAAGATGTACGTATAGCACAAAACAAGATAACATGAGTACACCAAAGTCAATAGAAATCTTTTTGGGATGTAGCCTACTTCAGCTTCTAATGCATGGGAGGTTGTTATGATATACAGTATGCTTTTGATATTAGTTTTTGGTGTAATTGAATAGTTTAGGCTGAAAAGAGACACAAAAAAAGGACAAACGACAGATATTGAGGACGTCACACAACAAAAGGTCCCGGTGAAGATTAGTATTTAGAGCATCATGAGTTCACGGTTGCGTTTTGGCAGACAGAATCAGCAGGAAGCCACTCAATCCATCTGTGCACACAAAAACACATCAATAATGGAACAAATGGGAAGTGGGGAGATGATTTCTACTGTCAGCGTCAGTTTTAGGATACTAACGGCTGCCATATGTTGGAGACGTGTTTTACAGTTGTGTCAAATAAATAATTCCAGACTCTGAACAATGAAAAGGTTTGCCTTTTTTTTTATCAGCGACTGAAGTATACAGCAATGTCCAACTACTCTTCACAAAAGAGTTAACTCAGTATCAAAGAAGGGAGAGTTTGGAAGGATTCTGTTGCAATATCAGATAGTGTAATGACTAGATGTGTAGCCTCAGCAGCATGGCTCTGTGTGCAATACTGTGCAACTGTGAAACACACGGTATACCCATAAGTCTTCAACTGTAGCCTACATGTGTGTGGTGCTTTTTAATAATTGGTAGCATTCTACCGCACAACACTTTTATGATAAACAAACTCGTAAAAACACATAATAAAACAGATTCATGTTTAAAACCTGCTTGGGTGGCACTAATGTTTGCTAATTTGTTTCTCTGATAACTTCAGATCAAGACGGCCCATGACTAAAATCGCCTGGTGAAAATATGTAGTTTTAAAAGACCAAGATCTAAAATGCGCATCTGAACAGTTTGGCTCAAAACTGGATAACAAGTCATTCTATGGCCAAGCTCCCTGGATGTTTTAGTTTGCAGTTGGTAAACGAAGGTACCACAAACTTTATGTCAGTCACGTGAAGCCATTGGGCGTTTTCCCACTTTTTCCTGGATCGAAGGCGGGGCTTAAGGAAAACTCAAGTGTGCATTTTCTATGTACGGACATCCCTGATGATCCTGTTTTCTTTGTTTCAGATAGGCTGGCTATTTTGGCTTCATTCGCCTCAGAGCAACTTTCAAAGGAATGAACGGAGCCCAGCCTCCAACGCTGTATCCAGTTCTCATCGACCCATTGAAATTGCCAGGATCTTGGTTTTCGTTTTTAAAGTTTTCTTCCCCTTGATTAAAAATGCTCTGGGTTTGCACGTTTCTGGAAAGATTTTTGATCATGCAAGAACTCAACCCCACCCCAAAAAATATAACGGGTGTAGTGTTTTTGAGATATTTCACTGCGGGAATGTAAAACATGTTATCTAGAATTTCTTGCTTTACCAAAGTATTCAATGAATTTGTGCGATTAGAACTGTCTGGACAAAGTGATGATTCATCCCAAATATGGTCATTTTCAGCCATCACAAAAAGGCTTCTAGAGCTTTAAGGACCACATGTCTAACTTCCAAGGTTGTATGCATACAAATCAGTGAAGAAATTTAAAATGAGAATATTTAAAGCCTTTATAAATTATGTAATGGCTAGGTCGATGATTAAATTAAGAGTGCATTATCAGATAAGACTGTGTGGTAACTTGATAAATGTTGTAGCAGAGAGACACACAACACTAAAAGTGGAAAGGTTGAACTTTTGAGGAACGCTGGCCCTGTTATTGTCAGCAGAGGATTACAGTCTGATGAGTTTTCAATTTGAAAGGAAAAAGGTTGTACAGTACAAGAAAGAGAAGCTGAACCAATTTACAGCCGCGCACTTAATACCAAGCGAAGAATTGGGCCACACGAAGGCTGTGCTAAAGATATGAGAGGATTAAAACAGAAGTTTCACCTATATTCAACACGTGAAAGTTCAATCAGTCCCACAATTCTGGAAATTGTTCATAACCAGACTTAAAAGGCTGAGAAATGCATGACCTGTCAAGAGTTTTCTTCAACTCCTTTGTCTTAAAGAATAGTTTAAAAGTGGCCTCTGCAAGATATTCCCAGTTCAGCACCTCTCTAAAAAGAAGAAGAAAAGTAAACCACCAACAATGATTTCTGAATGAGGATACTCTGGAGAAAACTACTTCGACAACAACTATTATTTTCAACACCAGAAATAGGCCTTGAAAGGGAATCTTGTATGGAAAACACGACCACCGAAAAGTGAGCTATTTTAGATATAATATCAGAGGCAGGAAAGTCACTTTGAAGCTTTTACACAAGGTTTTCAAAGCCTCACAGAAGTTAAAGATGCAAGAGAGAGATCCAGAGCGATACTTTCTCAGCCCAGAGAAGGGCCGACAGAGCTTTAAAAATAACTGATTGATGGTCGGACATATTGAAGGCTAATCCTTTCCACACTGAAGAGCTGAGACCAGATGCTAGAACTGCATCACTAGAATGTAATTCCCCACCTTCATAATGACAGATTTCTGAAAGATTCTTTTCATAATAAAAGGATTCGGCTCCTGCAATGATTGGGTGCAAAAAAACCATCTTACCTTATGAAAATTTGAGCTAACTAGAAATAACCCCAGAGTTCTCCAAGGTAAAATGATGGTTTTCGTCAGGTGGTTTTGCAGACAGTGTAGGTAACGGCTTTAGTTCCCCGTCAGAGGAGACTATCTGACAGCATGATCAAGTATTATAGAATATAGAACACTATATAATTCCTCCACAGAAGTACATTGCTGAAGTTCCTGCAGGTACTCTGTTTCTACAAACTGAGAGTGTGCTGACCATCGACTGGAGATAGACAGTAAAGACACAAGCCTGGAAGAATACTTTATATAACCCCACTTTAAACAAACAACCCAGCTATCTGCGTCCTTCCTACCTGATGGTGGAATGAGAGCATAGTTTGAAGAAACAGAGGGTTTTATTTCTATGAGTTAATCTACGAGTAGATTTAAATCAGAAAAGGAAAACATTATCATCAGAAGGTAGAGCTTCTTTTTTGTCAGTATTTTTGACATTAATTCAAATGAGTCTCTAACAATATTGCTATTAAGATACATTTGAAAACAACTCCTAAGCGAACATCAGGAGTTAGACAAATTGTAAGCTAGTTAACCAGCTAAATGTTGTATTAAACATTATGGCTCTGATTGGTATATTCCAACAGCGCTCCCAGCTTACGTGCAGTCCAGTTTTTGAGCTACTTTTAGAGTGACGATTTATGAACGCACCCTTAATTGTTCTGGTAGCTTATCAGTTGAGTTCCTGTTAATTGTGGGGTTCTGTACAGTAACACCAAGGACACTGACACAATTTAAGTATGTTTTAAATGGGTATGTTTTTTTTTAACACCAAAAGGGTGGTGCAGCAATGACGTATTTGTGTAGGTTTGCATCTCAACGGCTCCCTCGAGAAAAAGCAATGGGATTTTTCCATTGGATTTTAGAATATATCAGAAAATAAGCTCTGTGGCTAACACACATTTATGACTCTTAACACGTTTTGTTCAGCAGGATAATTCTCGACATATAAACACCACTTTGTGATTGTTGAAGCATGTTTTCATGACACAGAAGCTTCGGACTGAAAGTCTATTGAGCTTGTTCTAACCCTAGACCTTATTGCAGACTTCTAACCAAAGACATGTTTAAAAATCGATTGACTTCAAGACAAGGGAACCAGAAGTTGTAAAATGCTATGTCTTTGCAGGGTTTTAGGACTCAGGATTAATGCACCACTGGCTTTTTTTTTTTTTTTGCCACAAAATAGAATAACAGATTGATACCAACCTCAAAGTATGCAAAATATAAAGCTGCTGGTTACTAAGCTAAGCAAACAGACCTTGAAAGGAATGCATTGAAATAAGTACTTGCACTGTTTGTGTGTTACCATAGAAGCCTTATTTTTCTTTCTGAAGATAGGTCAGCTTTGAGCACTGCAGTACTATTAATGACCTGTACTACAGACAGTAAGTTGAAAAGGCTTTTTTCCCCAGACACATTGTTTTGCCTGAAGCATTATAAAGATGTGTTTTAAATTAGCTGCTTTATTTAGGGATGTTATAAAGTTTGGTTGGTAAAGCTTGTATTTTTCTTGCTTTGACTTTTGAACTTTCTGTCAAACTCCAATTCTGTTTGTACTTAGCGGCTCTGCTCTGCCTCTAGAAATATTTATTAGACTCAAACTCAAGGCCTCATTCTGAATTCCACAGGGCCTACTATATTTTCCAACAATACGGTAAAATGATCAATTTTGCAGAAATCTATAACAGCGTTAATACATCATCTCATCAGATTTCACAGAGACATATCGAGCGGATGCCAGTCATTGAAGTTTGAAGCCACACGAGCCTTCCTAACAATCAAGCTCTCTGATGATACCTTTTCATATTGTGATGATAGAGCTGTGCTGTACAGAGCGCACTGTAGCTGTCCATCATTGTACTCGCACAGTTGCACACAAAGCTCTAATCCTGATCATTAAAAAATAGCAGGCAGAAGTGTGTCACAGATTATAGGCTTGCAATCATACAAAGTAAAAGCCTTCTCTCAGGTACTGTGTGCACTCAGGGTGTTTGAGAAGCTCTATTTTTAACCTCTATTGCTCCTGACAGACTGATGGTTATTGGACGGGGTATAAGCTGCCTGTAGCACTAAAATCCAGAGTAAATCTGGTTCTGATTCTGAAAGCACTGATTTCGACCTAGCTATGAGGAGTTAGTGATTGGCTCTCAAAATCATCTTCCAACCATCTCTAGAAAAATGAGCACTGCTCCTGATCACAGAAATGAATTTGAGTCAGTATGAAGATTTAACATGCTCGGGGAAGCTGGCACAGAGTTCTATCTGTGTATAGATCTTCATGTTGTTGTTTTGTATTTTGGTGATACCAGAGGCAGTGGTGGCTCCACAACGAATTGTACTGATTTTTGACACAGCCCACCACTAATTGGAGATTCACAAATTGGGAATATTGTGTCACCAGAATATATAATATCGTTCACAATATAAGCGTTGAGCATTTAAACCCCAGTGAATGGGTTAACTGTGCTTTGACGCAGGAATGGTTAATAGGACAGGCAGCAGGTGGAGAGCCATGCAGACTGATGAGCAGCAGCACAGGAGCCGCTGTGTGCCGACACTTAGGGCTGAGCCGTGGACAGATAAGCAACAATTGCCGACACTTATTTGTCCCTGCAGCAGGCTAAATTATTGTAATTTCAGGATATAGGCACCTTAGAAAAGCCTCGGGCTAATAACAGGAATGTTTTCTTCGTCTGTCTCCGTGGTTGAACGGGACGCCGGCGAGTAACAGCCAATTGCTGGGTAAATGACTTGAGGCACTCTCGTCGAAGTCAGCGGACAGAGAAAGCGGTTTTATGGGAAATGAATGTGACCGGGAAACAGCAACCTGAGCTGAACGAGCGACCCGCCATCCTTTTGGTTCCAACTTCGGCAAGTAAACCTATTCATTTAATCAACTTAAATCACTCTGCAGGTCGACCTACTCCCATGAGATATGCTAAGTGTAGGGGCACCGTTAAAAAGAGTGAATGCTCTGTTTTACCTTTGAAGGGCTCCAGACTACATTTAAAAAAACGAGTATTTAGTGGTTCATTGCTTCTAATGCTTCTGGAATAAAGAAGGATTTGAAACCAAACTATTTTCCAATTAAACAGCAGTAATCGAACCTTTCGGCATGCATTTAACACACTACGGTGCTTGTAATTAAACAATCGTATAACTTTTACCAATAACATTTCTCAGTTCTCCATCGTGCAAATAGAGTGGTGGTTCAGGGCGGGAGCGACTGATATGCGTTGCTACACGTTTGGAACAAATTTCGTTAAAATACGGCAGTGCTTCGTTAAATATTGTATATAACGTGTATGCCGAATCTACCACAATACTATGTTGATTTATCAAAGCGCTTTTGTTCGCTGTACACGGCATTTTATTTGACCCGTAAGCAAATTCACATTAAACTTCTGGATATGTTAATGTAGGCTGGTGTGACGTTCCTCCCTAATGCTGAAACGGCGCGTTTTGGTGTATTTTTACATCAGTTTCGGTTTAAAAGGTTACCATATTCTTGCTATACATACACTCAAACACTAGAGTATCTTAACTATTTTAACTTGACTCATAACTTAATATTGTCGACGATATTGGACGACACATTTTTATATATATTTTTTAAAATAACATCCATCGTTTTTTGTACTGTATTATCAAAATGTCAGTTATAATAATTCGCAGAAATAGTGTTGAAGGCTGGTTGTGTAATTGTAGACTGGCACTACTTGTGCATAATAAGGCTATATTATGAATGTTTTATTATTACCATTATTTTATTTTGTCAGTTCTCAAGTGTTTCATGTTTAATTGGGCATTGTGGTTAGGCTACTTGAATAAGAAAATACATGATTTTGACCTTTTTTAATTCATATTATATCAGCTGCTTAAACTGTCACATATGTGCATTTCAGAAAGGGAAAATTACACATTTCAGCTTAGAACTACACTTAGTTGTTTATCTTGTCTGCCAGTGTGCATCTTTCTGTAGGTCTACACCTTGCATTGGTTTTCTGTAACTGTCAGTCATATATTTGTCAACTTTTTTCTTTAATCCTTATTGGTTTGATACAAGCCATCATTTGCATTGTGTTTTTCAGCTGTCAGCCTGTTATTTCCTCCACTGGAGTCGACACTTTGCAACTTTAATATCATCCGTCCCTGAAGTGCTGCTTTGTTGGCACTTTATGTTCACCAAGCATTTTGCTTTAAAATCGGATACCTGAGTCTCCAGGGGCACAAGCTTAATTCAGTTTGGAGTGTGCGCAGTTTTCACACATTTCCCCATTCTCCCCTACCACTAACTGATTGATACATTTAAACAGGGAGGAGAGTTTTCCTGGTAAAATATGCCATGTCTCACACAAAAACAGTAACATTTTCAAAGCTTTCAAATCATATTACATATTTGCAGAGGTGGGCAAAGTACTTTACTTAAAGGTCCCCTATTATGGAAAATGCACTTTTTAATATCTTTTACACATAAATATGTGTCCCCTGTGTGCAAGTAGACAGAAAATACAACCCTCTCTCTTTTTCTCCTTACCCACATCTCTAAAAATGGGGGTACAAACGAGGTGCTCCAGATTTGCCGTCCTTATGACGTAATAAAGGAAAATGTGGGCCAGCTTTACATTGATTCCCTGGCAACATCCCGCCAAAGTGACACGTCCCAACTTATCGTACTCGTCCAATATGCAGTCAGCAAGCTAAAACTCCTCCCGCAGCTGTTTTGGAAGAAATCAGTGTGTGTTTACATTAGCCAGCATCACTAACACTCAAAGCTAACGCTGTACTGGAGAGGCTATGAGTAATATAAAAGGCAGTGTCCTTATGGTAAACCCTGCGAGAGAAGTCGTTTGAGCTCCATACTGTTTCAGAAATAATGCTTGATGCATTGGAACATAATATGACATTTAATCACTGCAGCATTTACCTGAGTTTCTTCTCCTGGTAGACTCTCTTCAGAAGAGAGGTCATGATGCTCCAAAGGGGGCGTGGCCAGCTTCAGGTCAGCTCAAATTTAAAGCTGGAGTCACAGAATCAGCACTTCAGGAACAGGGCTGAAATAGAGGGGGATGAGGCATGCTACAATGGGTGATCTGTTTGGTATTTTGAGCAAAACACTTCACAGACAAGTTTTGTATAGATATGGCCCTACAATATAGTGTTCACATATAGCATAATAGGAGACTTTTAAGTAGAAGTACCAGAGTGTAAGAATACTACTCAAGTAAAACTACAGAAGCGTGAGCATCAAAATATACTTAAAGTACCAAAAGTAAAAGTAGTCATTATGCAAATTGTTCCATTTCAGAATAATATATGTGATGTTTTGTAAGTATTGATGCATTTGTGTTATCAAAGCTGGTAAAGGTGTAGCTAGTTTTAATAACTTTGTATACTGCATGGTAGCTTGTGCATTTACTCCAGGTGTAACTAAAGTCTGATTTAGGTGTTGATTTTATATTTTACTTTATTAATCCATACCTGCAAAGTAACTAAATGTACAACATAAATGTAGTGGCGTAAAAGTATACAATTTACCTCTGAATTGTATTGGAGTGGAAGTACATAAAATGTAGCATAAAATGGAAATACTCAGTACAAAAAATTGTACAGTACTTGAGTACAATTTACTTAGTTACTTCCAACCTCTGCATATTGTGATCACCTCGTGCGCAGTTTAAGGGTGTACATCTCTGACTTGATTGTGCTTCTACAGTAACTAAACTCCGGATCTAGCAGGTCCTTAAACAGCTGTAATCAGAAAAGACTTGATAGTAGCCTTCAATCAAAGCTGCTCTTTAGAAATCTGTCTCTTTGAATACACGCAGATACACCAAGAATAGTTCAGTAATTGGCGACCACTGATAAATGAGATTAAAGGGCTGTAGAGGCCTACTTTCCCTTACTTGACCACAGTAAACTGGGTACATATCAATGAATACGAGATGTCTCGGTTGATTAAGTGTGTATACTGATCAATTTGAGGATGTTCTTTTTATTTGGAGGTAAATAATCAAAGGTTTGTGTTGAAATTTGGTTGTTTTTATGGAATTTTAATAGTTTTCAAGGTACAGTTGACTGGTCGAAACCCAAGGAGAAAGGTCTGTGTCTACAGTATGTGCATGAGTCTGTGTTTGAATTGAATGTCAGGGTATATTAGTGCTGTGATGGACAGGCGGTGTTTGCAGGGTGTTTACCTGCCTCCCTGCGTTATGAGCAACTACATCCTCGTCTTGGTTCAAGCTGTATTTTTCTCATATGACAACTTTAAACTGCACTGTGTAAATTTCTGTAGTCATAATTCTCTCCTGGATTGTAAATCCATGACAAAATGTGTGTGTGTTTGTCTGTGTGTGTGTCCTTGTTAAGTTCTTAGTAACAGCTCGATGGTTTTAAACGTGTGATTTACTTAATTTGTTTGCAGCACTCAAACTTAATATATGTCTTGGCAAAAATGTTGTTTACTTACTTACTGATTTAGTGGAGCGACTGTGGCTCAGGGGGATAAATGGGCGTGTACCTGTCAGTGGTTCAATCTCCAGCCCCTGCAGTCAACACAATGACGTGTCCTTGAGCAAGATAGCTAACCTCAAATGTCTCCTGCAGGCATGTAGTCAATGGTATCGAGTAAAGTTGTCACCATACATGATTATGATTTTAAACCCTATTCAATTAATTTTCACTACTTGATTAAATTGGGTTTGTGTTCTTTTGAGGTTACTTTTAATATGACATGGGACGTTTCTATTTTTAAGATTTGAGATTGATAAAGGGGTCAATATTGGGCTATTTATTACTATTAGTTTGGTTTATTGCTCTTAATTGGTCAAATTTGGCAACACTGATGGAACCCGTTTTAATTTAGAATCGAGCCCTGCTTTGAAAACAAAGTACGTTGACCAAGATCTGCAACTTGTTCATTGTTAGTTGGATTCCAGTTGGGGTGTCATTAGAACTGATTTTTCAGTACCTAGTCAATAGCAACACTCTGTAAATGTAACATAGTCATTTTTCCACAGATGTGCAGGTACTGCTTTCTGATCCATAAAGCACAAAATTCTGGCAGTGCGCCCTGGATCACATGTTTCCTCCTCTGCTACCACCCTCCCTAACAGCTGTTTGCTGTGGACACATTCACACCTTTCTCTTTCGCTCTACAAAACCTGTATTCACAAACTTCACTTTTTGTGATCATTTATTCAGTAAACTCGCTATTGATTCTTCCAGGAGACACAGCCTATTTTTTTCCTGATAATGCTACATTCATGCTCAATAAATCTGTGTTGAAATTGGTGGATTACCAGTTTACGTTAGCCTATGATAAAGTGCATTCAGGTGAAATACAGTAAAAATGTGTATTCTGCCAAGGTGAAATATAACATTCAGGAGTCCAATGGCGGTGTTTCCGGAGAGAACTTTGGGATTGTAGCCGTTGCAGTCCATTTACATACACAAAAACCTATTCAACACACTACAGGAGAGTTAACCCCCCAAAAGACATAATAGGGCCTCTTTTGTCCTACATTTCCCATGTGTAGATCCTGAGAACTAAACATGACAACTTCCTCTGAGCAAATACACCAAACAAGAGTGATGCAGTGAGGATGTACTTTTCTTTGCTGACCCTTGACTAAAAGCAATGGGATATTTCCATACAATTTTGGAATATTAAATAAAATAAGTCAAAGGCAAACACACATACTGTATAGGATACTTACACTCTTTTGTTCAGCAGGATAATCTCCAAAAATAACCCCACTTTCATGACTTTGAAACGTAAATTCAATCGGCAGAAGTAAAAAGCTAACGTTGACGTTGCTTGACTTCGCATCACCACTGCTAAGCTAAAGCCTCACTTGTTAGCAACCACCATTTAAATAACACATAGAAGCAAAGTTCATCACCAGTGGGGTATTTACTAACATATTTGATGTTGTGGAAAACACTTTAAAATCTCTGGAGCTTGTATTAACCACAGAGCTTATTTCAGGGATATAACCCAAAACATTGAACTTGCCAACGAGGGGAACCGAGCGCTAACTCGCATCTTGTTTCAGGACTCATTCCTGCATCATTCTAAACACTAAAATGATGGAAAATGATTGTTTACACACAGCCTTAGATTGCACTACATGTTAGTGATTTGTTTGTTTGTTGGTCAACACTACCTTTTACAGAGGGAACAAGGGTAACCCAAACCATGATCACAAATGCTACTGAATACAGTGTGATGCAGTGATGTATAATTAACAGACTTATTCCCTTTCAAAAGGCAAGAAAATAAGTGACATATAATGTTGTATAGAATGTCCGGCCCCCTGCAGTCACACCCCGGAGAATGTCTCTTGGCAGGAGCGGCGGACACATAATTATACCCCAGTGAAGTGTGAAAGACGGTGTTTTTTTCCTTCAGGAAGTCAGTCATTATTTAACCAAATCATTCCTGTATGACCATGAACACGTATCCTCTTTACCTTTTACCAGAGCTACTAAGGTTATTGTTGACATTATATCATCAAACTGAAATATCTGAAAGTCAAGTTTAAAGAAAAAAGGTTATTTTCAGTTTTTAAATACTTTTTATAGAAGATGTTCAATCACCCTCCTGCCATTGGAGTTATTCCTTCAAAATGAATGGTGGTGCTAATATTAAGTGTTGTTCAACTGGAAACATTTCATGCTTATGCTAAATCGACTGTTTCGTAACACTCTGCCAATCTTTATAGAGATATCATTTCCCCAAAGTTTCCCTTTAATTATTTTAAGGAATATGAACTAACGACTGGAACTAGAGGAACCCATGAGAGACGTGAAGTGGGCCAAAGGCCACACTCCTGTGTTATATCATAAATTAGTCTTTCTTAAAGCGTATAATTAGTCCCTGTAGGAAGTGCAAAGATACATATATAATACAGTATTATGCACAGTCGTATTCCATAATTCAACTTCATATCCCGGCTGTGATTAAAGTCTTTATTAGGTGGTATTTTAATTTTTAAAAATGTCAACAGGATATGTTGTGTCATAAATCCCGATGCATCAAAACATGTTGCGCTGTCACTGTTTGGAACCTTTCTGGAATATGTTTCCTTGGCAAATAAAAGGAAACTCGTCTTCTGCATTATTAATACCCACAGCGTTTCATTAGCATTCTTATTTAGATTCCAGGCAGGAAGCTTATGCATTTTAATGTACCTATTCGTTTCCAAGTGAGATATAAAGAACTCTGCCATGTCCCTAAACCAGCTTAAAGTAGATTGTTGTGGACATTTCTTTACCACTTAAGGCAACTGCACTTGAAAAGCAGTACTTTGTTTTTTTTCTGGCTGTCTAAGTGGGTTTTGTCCTTTTAGAATGGAAATCAAAGAATGGAAATATTCACAGTCCCAGATTAGTTCTTCAAAAACTACATTCACCCCAAATTACCCCTCCCATTGTGCCAAAATAAGACATCCAATCCCCACTCATACATAACTCTGTTACTGCACTGTGGATTTTGTTATCTAGAGTAAAAAATAGGCCTATACCCTCGAATCAAAAAAGGAAAACATTTTGAAAATGTACGGCCCATACTAGTTGGAGCTCCCTTCATTTTGTCATTCATGTCTTCCTGCTTATAAAGCCACCTGCAATAATCTCACACATGTAGGACAAATTTGGGGATACTTGTGCGGCCGTGCTGCTATTTGAGCAGCACAGCTCTGCGAGACGAGCCTATTCAAACAATGAAGGCACAATAGAGAGGAAATGCATCAAGTGGCTTTGATTCCCCGCGGAGTCGCTGTGAGTAGAAGATTGAACTGGAATGATTGCGGGACATATAACATCACATTTCTGTGAGCTCTGTGCATAAGAGGACAGCTCCATTCTGGCGACTGTTTATAGACCTTCCAGAATATCGACACACGGAGCGGTACATCATACAGTGGATTGACTGTCGCATAGGGAAATTACCTATTTAAAGCATAAAAGGTCATTTACAGAGCCATTTTAAACTGGATTTTTCATATAGAAACATCAAACAACCATGTCTGCCACAAAGAACTGCACTCCCACATTATTACACTTATCTGCTTCCAGCGAGTCCTTTCTTTACACTGATCAGCCGTAACATTATGTCCACTGACAGGTGAAGTGAAGAACATTTGATTATCTAGTTAGACTGGCCCCTGTCAGTGGGGGGGGGGATATGTTAGGCAGCAAGTGAACACTTTTTCCTTAAAGTTGGTGTTGTGGGCAGGAAAAATGGGTAAGCGTAAGGATGTGAACAACTTTGACCAACGGCAAATTGTGATGTCTAGACAACTGGGTCAGAGCATCTCCAAGCTGCAGCTCTTGTGGGGTGTTCCCGGGCGACAGGGTTAAAGGCTCATTGATGCGCATTGGGAGCGAAGGCTGGCCCGTGTGGTCCGATCCAACAGAACAACTACTGTAGCTCAAATTGCTGAAAAGTTAATGCTGGTTCTGTTAGAAAGGTGTCTGAACATATAGGACTGCAGACCGGCCCTGCCACACTGCAGAAATGGTTTGAGGAACAACAAGTTCAAGGTGTTCACTTGGCCTCTAAATTTCCCAGATCTCAATCCATCGAGCATCTGTGGGATGTGCTGGATAAACAAGTCTGATCCATGGAGGCTCCACCGCACAAATTAAATGACTAAAAGGATCTGCTGCTAATGTCTTGGTGCCAGACACCCCAGCACACCTTCAGAGGTCTAGTGGAGTCCATGCCTCGACGGGTCAGGGCTGTTTTGGCTGAACAAGGGGAAGCTACACAATATTAGGTGGGTGGTCATAAAGTAATGGCTGATCGGTGTAGATTTCTGATCTCTGGATTCAGTGACCTCCAAAATTATTGGCACCCTTCCCTTTTAGTAAAAATAAGCAAAACAAGATGCAAAGACTCTTTATTGTTTTCCTCATATTTCATTCAAAAATATTAACAAAAATCAAATCCTTTCACTGAAGTAAAATTTAAAAGAAAGAAAATGTGCACTTTAAATAAATATTTCTCTCCAAAACATGTGTGCCACAACTATTGGCACCCCTAGAAAAAAACATTGCTTTCAGTTAACGACAAACTAAAGCGTCAACAGTTTGCCAAACGTAACTGGGACTTTGAATGCATCAGGGTTATATGGTCAGATGAGCCCAAAATAGAGCTTTTTGATGACAAACGTCATAGGTGGGTTTGGCAAAGACAGAAAGATAGCCATACAGAAAAGCACCTCGTACCCACTGTGAAGTATGCTGGTGGATCTTTGATGTGGTGGGGCTGTTTTTCTTCCAAAGGCCCTAGACATCTTGTTAGGATACATGGTATCATGGACTCTATCAAATACCAGCAGATAATAAATGAAAACCTGACAGCCTCTGCTCGGAAGCTTAAGATGGGCCATGGTTGGACCTTCCAGCAGGACCACGATCTGAAGCACACCTCCAAATCTACTCGAAAATGGTTTACTGACCACAGAAAAAAGACTTTGCCACGGCCACCACAGACCCCAAACCTAAGTCCCATTGAAAATGTGTGGGAGGAGCTGAAGAGGAGAGTCCTCAAGCGTCAACCTCAGAATCTGAAGGATCTGGAGACATTCTGTGTGGAAGAACGGTCTCAGATCTCGTGCCATGTGTTCATCAACCTCATCAGGCATTACAGGAGGACACTCAGAGCTGTAATCCTGGCTAAAGGAGGCTGCAAAAAATATAAAATGAATGGGTGCCAATAATTGTGGCACACATGTTTTGCAGAAAAATATTTATTTAAAGTCAACTTTATTATTTATTTTCTATAACTTCAGTAAAAACGTTAGATTTTTGTTAATATTTTGAAAAACAATAAAGACATTTTTTCAACTTGTTTTGTTTTTCACCAAAGGGGTGCCAGTAATTCTGGAGGGCACTGTGTAATGCTCAATCAGTGTTTCCCCTTGGATTTTTTTTCCAATAGTTGAGTGTTTCGTGGATCCATTGAAACGCAAATTGCTAGAGACAAATATTCACAAAGTTTTAGATGTAGACTTGTATAAATAAAATCAACTACATTGACTTCATCATGAGCATTATAGTTTTTCTTTATGTAAACAGTACTTCTTGTAGGGTCCAACACTAAATATATTTACTGTGCCACAGTCTGCTGCAGGATGACCCAGCATGTCTGAGTCATTATCTCTTGCTGTTTTCAAAAAGTACATCAACAGCTTGTGCACACATGCTGCGGCATAAATGAATATAATCCATCACTGTAAATTAGATGACTCTTTCTTGTATATCTCATGAAAACAAAACTTTATAAATAAGTTTGCATTGCTATTTGACGAGTAACAGAATGCGAAGAAGGTAATGGAAGGAATTGATAATTGCTCCACCATGTGGGAGCCTTATTAGCAGCTTGATAAAGCCATGTTTGACCAAATTACCAAAGTTTTCTCTTTCTATAATAAGTTATGGTCATCAGTGAGGCTTTATAATTTGGCTGTTTTCAAATGGTTTGTCGCTGCCTGTCAACATTGCATATTGGTATTTTAACTAAGGAGGTAACTTTGGCACAATTTCCAAAACGTGCAGATTTGCAACTTTTTAAATGTGCTTATTGGCAAAAATACAAGCTCATAGCTGGCAAAATGCTTGCTTGCAGTTTTTCTGTAAGAGCCTGACTATCAATTACTGCAAATAAATGAGAATATCCATATATTTCTGATAGGTTTAAATAATGCAACTACTTTTTAATATCTAGCTCCACGTTGTAGCATTCTGCTTAGGCTTATCCCATGCTCATTCTCATTCATAAATTGACATGCGTGTGTAACTGTGAAACTCTAGCTATAGCTATAGCTATTATACTGCTTACACAACTCTAGAATTAATTGACCCGAAAAACTGGATTTTTATTTTCTTCCTCTTCTGTGTTTAAAAAAAATAAATTTGATTACCTTTTTAAAGGATCCAGATGGAAGTGTTCAGCTTCAAGGTTCAAATTGGGATACCTGTCAACATTATCCACATCCAGTTCTTGTTGTACATACAGCTCATTAAACATAAGGCTGCTCATTAGTTGCCAACATGAAAAAAACTATGAATCAGCCATTTGCTCAGTTTTCAAATGTAACTTGATGGTGTTTATTAGCATTTTAGTTGTAAAATGTTAAAGGGTCATACCAGAGGCTTAAGGGAATTATATTTTGAGGGAAATGATTGGACGGGAGTCATTACTAAGGTGCTGTTTCCAACAATGACAGGTCATTTATTTAGTGGATTATTTCAACAAAATAGATACACCAAAATATTCTGTGAGTTGTTCCTTCTTAGTTGGCTAATGTAAATGTTCAAGCAAATATTTCAGATGAAGAACAAATTAACTTCTATAACGTATCAATATTTAAACACATCCATTGGGATCTCCAGTATTCGGAAATGTGCTTAGACAGTGTGTCGGAAACATTTAATCAACATTTAATAATGTATGCTGCTGCTTTCACTTACAGATTGTAGCTACAAGATGTGAATTAGGCTGCCACTGAACATTTTATACCTTCGACAATAAAAGTGAATTACGCATCTAAATGGAATGTTCTAGGTTTAGTCATTTTCAACTTTATGCAACTGCAAATGAATAAAGTTCTCGTAAGATTTGATAAGGGATTTGAAATGATTCTGATTGAACACTACAGGAGCCTAACCCATTTCCTCAAGACAAGATTCAAGTTATGGTTATAGAAATGTTTAAAAAGGTCCCCTGTTATACTCTTTTTTTACAACGATTTCTTATAGCTCTCAGATATATAAGAAACATGTCAAGTGTTTGGCTGGGAATACCAAACAGATCTGTAGCATGCCGTATACCCCTCTGTTTCAGCACAAACAAAAAGGGCTGATTCTGTGTCTGTTGCTTTAAATGCTAGTGAGCTGCTGCTGGCTACGCCCCTCAGAAGTGATTGGTTAAAAAAACAATGGTGCTCTAGGAGGAGATTCCGGTGATACGGTGGGTGGGCGTTACCTTCGTTGGTCAGCTCATTTTCAGACAGGTTTTTTATTTAGATGGATCAGGACAAAAAAAAAAAGAAAGAATCTGAAACTTTCCGAATCTTTTAACACAGAGGGGACATTTATGTATAAAATACATGAAAAGGTTTATTTTGCATAATAGGCTAAGAGATATGGACAATGACACTACAGCTAACTCCTAGGTAAAGCGTACGCTAATATTTGATACGAATGGCTGCAAACACCACATTTTTGCACCTTGCACTTATGATTCAGTGAGCATACACACTGATTCTTTTCCATGTAGATTGTGCCAAGCCAAGAAACATCTCACTCTGATTTACTTCGTTCACTTCTGAAAAGTGTACGTTACCCCCTCCCTATGAAACCACAACTGTGATCCCTTGGTAAAAACACTTTAAACAGGTGAGACAGTTTGCGGCCGCTGTCTCACACAATTTGGAGGTGCTATAGTCTCCAAAAACATGACACATCTCTCCCACCTTGTTTTTTGCTACCTGAATGATGAAGACTTAGGCAAGAAAAGCTTCTGTGGGCTGTTGTTCTGCTTAAGGCCGATACATGAAATATTGAAAAGGGCACAATAGAAACACAGTAAACTTTTTAAACACTGTCATTTTAAAATGAATTATTACATGTTAAAATTAATTGAGATTCCCGAATGCAATTGCTTTTTGGGCCATAATTGTGTCTCATTTATTTATATTGCTTCAGAATAGATGCATTTAGCTCGGATAGCTGAATCTTTGATGACCACAAGATCCTATCTAAGGGCCTGTTGCCACTGTTATTTCAAGAGAAAAGCAGTGAAAAGTGTCCTGTTGTGATAATTGTCTTGCGTTGGAGTTGTGACATTTGTGCAGCCTGTTGTGAACAATTATATCTGATCTAGAGTCATACTTTGCTTTAAAAAAATAATGAGACAGTGATGTGTTAATAAGAAGAGATTCTTGTTAAACAATTTTTTTGTTTATCAAGAGAATATGTCATGTAATGAAACAGGTATCACAGTTGCTGAAATCAATGACTAACATAAAAGGAGCTCACAACCAAAGCTTTTTGTTTGTTGAAACAGAGTAAGGGGGATGTGAGACATGACACCTTTAAGTGTAAAGTTAATGGGAAGATGGAAGCGCTTTGCCCAGGTTAATGCAAGCTGAGAAAAGACCTATCCGTGAAAGTAAAACAGTTTCCAACGAAAGGAAGAGTGTTGTACTTATTCTGAGGATACATTCAGACTACTGAATAAACATAAAGTGTTACGCACAGGAGAGCAAAAAAAAACAACTCTGTGACTTTTGACATACAGTGGGGCAAAAAAGTATTTAGTCAGCCACCAATTGTGCAAGTTCTCCCATTTAAAAAGATGAGAGAGGCCTGTAATTTTTATCATAGGTATACCTCAACTATGAGAGACAGAATGAGAAAAAAAATCCAGAAATCACATTGTAGGATTTTTAATGAATTAATTTTCAAATGATTGAGGAAAATAAGTATTTGGTCAATAACAAAAGTTCATCTCAATACTTTGTTATATACCCTTTGTTGGCAATGACAGAGGTCAAACGTTTTCTGTAAGTCTTCACAAGGTTTTCACACACTGTTGCTGGTATTTTGGCCCATTCCTCCATGCAGATCTCCTCTAAAGCAGTGATGTTTTGGGGCTGTCGCTGGGCAACACGGACTTTCAACTCCCTCCAAAGATTTTCTATGGGGTTGAGATCTGGAGACTGGCTAGGCCACTCCAGGACCTTGAAATGCTTCTTACGAAGCCACTCTTCGTTGCCCTGGCGGTATGTTTGGGATCATTGTCATGCTGAAAGACCCAGCCACGCTTCATCTTCAGTGCCCTTGCTGATGGAAGGAGGTTTTCACTCAAAATCTCACGATACATGGCCCCATTCATTCTTTCCTTTCCACGGATCAGTCGTCCTGGTCCCTTTGCAGAAAAACAGCCCCAAAGCTTGATGTTTCCACCCCCATGCTTCACAGTAGGTATGGTGTTCTTTGGATGCAACTCTGCATTCTTTCTCCTCCAAACACGACGAGTTGAGTTTTTACCAAAAAGTTCTATTTTGGTTTCATCTGACCATATGACAATCTCCCAATCCTCTTCTGGATCATCCAAATGCCCTCTAGCAAACTTCAGACGGGCCTGGACATGTACTGGCTTAAGCAGGGGGACACGTCTGGAACTGCAGGACTTAAGTCCCTGGCGGCGTAGTGTGTTACTGATGGTAGCCTCTGTTACTTTGGTCCCAGCTCTCTGCAGGTCATTCACTAGGTCCCCCCGTGTGGTTCTGGGATTTTTGCTCACCGTTGTTGTGATCATTCTGACCCCACGGGGTGAGATCTTGCGTGGAGCCCCAGATCGAGGGAGATTAGCAGTGGTCTTGCATGTCTTCCATTTTCTAATAGTTGCTCCCACAGTTGATTTCTTCACACCAAGCTGCTTACCTATTGCAGATTCGGTTTTCCCAGCCTGGTGCAGGTCTACAATTTAGTCTCTGGTCTCCTTTGACAGCTCTGTGGTCTTGGCCATAGTGGAGTTTGGAGTATGATTGCTGAGGTTGTGGACAGGTGTCTTTTATACTGATAACGACTTCAAAAAGGTGCCATTAATACAGGTAACGAGTGGAGGACAGAGGAGCCTCTTAAAGAAGAAGTTACAGGTCTGTGAGAGCCAGAAATCTTGCTTGTTTGTAGGTGACCAAATACTTATTTTACCGAGGAATTTACCAATTAATTCATTAAAAATCGAAATTGAAGTGTACCTATGATGAAAATTACAGGCCTCTCTCATCTTTTTAAATGGGAGAACTTGCACAATTGGTGGCTGACTAAATACTTTTTTGCCCCACTGTACATCATTGTTTAAATTTGGAACGATGTTTTATGTTTCAGGAAAGTTCAAAAACATGGTAACACCAGCTGCAGATGGAAAAACTGATCAGTTAATTGACCATTGTTTAATTTCTGAGAATATGACACGCTGTCTAAGGAGTCAATAACAGGAAATGAAATGATTTGACTTTTAACTTGCAACAAAAGCCGTTTTCGTGACAATGAAAACATCTTCTAAGATCTGATGGTTGCTATGATCAATGGGCGCCAACGTAAACAGTTTTTGCTGTGAAATTGCAGAAACAGATTGGGCAATTTCACATTAGAGATGTTTTGTCTGTGCACTTCTCACTGATTTGAAGCCTGTGGTGCTCTTCTGCGAAAAAGTGATGTAACACACTCTCACTAAACCAAATTTAGCCACATTAAAAAGTTGTTAATGTTAGAGAACACTGTCAATCAACTCCAAACCAAACTACCCACACAGTCCTGATGGACCTAAGATACCCCTAACTTTGTTGCTAGTCAATTCTGTTAGAGAGAGAAATACTTCCAATTTAAAACCAATTTGCACAGGGCTTTAAGAGATGATAAATAGGGGAGGTTTTGGGTTTCCATCTTTATATCCTCTTTAGTTTGTCTGTGCAAGCTTATTGGTTTCCATTGATTAGTAATGCAAATAAAATAATGAAATCAACAAATAGACACAAACTTAGCCTCTCCTTAGGCACACCACTGATGCAATCTTCACTGCCGACATGGTTATAAGCACTCCTCCAGCCAGTGTGACAAATCTGGATAATCAGCAACTGTCAGACCAAATTGCAGTCTACTTCAGAGGACTGAGAGTACAAACCAAGTTATTCAGAAGTGCCCAGACACTTCAAGAAAAACTAAGCCTTGACCTTCTCCTGTCTTCAGAAAACTTGACTGCAGGTGTTCCATTAGTCTATCTGTTTTAAGTCGTTCAGCAACTCCTGCTGTGATGTGTTAGTCTTATTATTCTTCAGAAAAAACTGAACTACAAACACAACCTTTCAACGTTTGTATTAGATGCAAGAGAGTGTTATTTGACAAGTTTTCTTTTTCTTCTTTGAAAAACTTTTGACATTGGAGTTGTTTAAAATGTATAATGTGTTTTTTTTTGAGAGAATTGCTGGTGAGATTATGTTCAAAGCGTCTAGCTGATGCTCTGATCTCTGTTTTCAGTTTGCTCACCTACCGTGTGAAGATGCCCTCCAACTAAACAAATTAACTTTACATGTTCACCCTCCGGCAAAATTCACACTACAGAGAATTTTATATAGGGTTACTGTTAGATTTTCTTTCGATAATGTGCAAAGTTCCCCTTCAAGTTACTGAGGATTTGGTGACTATTAGTATATATGCAATACTGCTTGTGAAAGTGGATAACTTTGACCCTGTATGTTTGTTTTTCAGTCAATCACGATGAATATTTTAAACTCAAAAGAACTTGACCTCACAGACGAGTACCTATAAACTTGACACGGCTGAACAGTCAGACTTCTTGTGTTAGCTGATGCTACAATGGCAGCTGAAGCAGCATGAGAGGTTCGTAAAGTGATGGTTGTAGCTGATGAAGGGAGTGATGTACGAAAGCAATGGAGCTGTAGGCATATATAGTGTTCAGTCATTTGTTACAAAGTACTTGCCATCTAAAATATTTGCAGTGGAACACTTTATAAAGGACCAAAGGACATTCAGACGCAACAAGTTTAGTTAGAGCTAAATGAATCGATTCAAACTGTCAAATATAGAGAAACAAGCAACAAACAAAGTCGTCCATTATTCAGCAGCCACGATGAAAAGAGAAGCAGTATTTTTAGTTTTCAGTCACATGATGATTATGTGTTTAGACAAAAGCCTCAATCAGACATGTACTGCAACCCTAAAATTACTATACATTACCCAGAGGCGTGAGAACACAAATGTCGTATTTGAATCAGGGGCTCTTTTTTTTTCAGGGGAAATCATAGCAAGCGAGTAGACATGGTGATGGCGTTTGTGCTGGGTCAGGTCATACATACTAGGAATCAAGTGCACATGGTAGATTTCTAACGTTAGGCTCTTTGGACGCTCTTATTTTCAACTGAGGAGATAACATTTGCTCTGTTACCATCATTACTTACACCTTTTAAACAGCTAGGCTGCCACTAAGAATTTCCGTCAGTCAAAGGTCACTTCATCCCTAGGCTTCATAAGTAATGGCTTCACACTAATCCACCCTGACAGTTTCACTAAAACAAAAAAACTGGACATGTGAAGCTAAGGATATATTGCAGTGCTGTAGTACTGGATTGCATTAGCTTGTCAGCTTCACCCCCCACAGTTTTCCTGTGATGTTTAAAGGGAAAAGAGGACACAATTTGACCAGTCAGCACAATGAGTATGATATGCTGTCGCAAGATTTCAACTCTATTCAGCTTTGAATATATTGCAAGACCATGTGTTTGTGCAGCAGCTGTGTGATTTGAATGTTGGAGGTGTTTTTAGTTTTTTTCAGTGGATCCAATGAAAGACGGTCTGCCTAAGGAGAATATGCAACCAGCGTGTGTTGCGTCTTAACGAGATGTTTTCTGTACAGGTGTCCCACGAGGCGGCTTTCATCTCCTCTGTTGTTTTCAATCTACACAAATGAGATGAGGTTGCTAGACAGCACCTTAGTCACAAGAATATGCTTTATGGTCCAACATGACTGCACACAGTCACACATGAACAATCCTGCAGAAGCACAAGGCTGATAAATGATAAGCCCCAGAGCTGGTACTATCTTTTTTTTTCTTTTCAAGGACGTTAGTTACCACCTCCCACACATTTTTTCCCACACTTTGGAATTGGTTGTTGTGGGCCTTGTCTCCAACTATCTGAAATACGCAACTAGTCCATAATCACGTTAGGAATCTCTTACGCCTCATCCTATCAAACCAAAATTAACCCACTGTTAATTTGTCTTTTAAGGTCTATAAATGGGGAATCCAATCAAACTATCAATAAGGTAATGTGTCTCATTAATGAAGCCTTTAAATGTTATCATTCACACCACTATTTAGGCACTAAAGCAACACTCATTTAACTAGCTGCCTGGCAAATATGATGAATATCTAGATTACTGATATCCGATGTATTACAACTCAAGATATGAACTTTTGATTTGTAATATTCGTAAACTACTTTGCATGTTTTTGTCTTGAAAATTGGCAGCAGTTTCTTAAGTCGGTAGGTGGGTGTTGTCTATGGCATCTGTGAATAACATGTGAGAGCTGGCGTTGCTAAGAGATGCACTGTCAACCTCCTTTGCAATTCTGACCAGAGCAATATCAGTTACTGTATAGCCGATGAAAGTTTTTCCAAAAGTGTGAAAATAAATCTATACTATCACATAATTGGTTAGAATTAGGTGCAACCTCTGTACCATAATTAGCCCTACCCCACCTCAATGTAGATCCAAATGACTTTTCCAAAGTGCTTCTCAGATGCTTCGGAGTCATGATCATCTCTAATGTCCTTTTATTTTACATTTTAGCTTGGCAAATAGGGCATGCTTAAGACACAAGACTACAAATAACGAACAGTTGTACTTAATCAGGTTGACCTTATGACAGTTTTTCTAGTTTTCTTATTTTTACCCTAAAAAGACAACATGACTATGCTCAAATGTTATGTCTCCATTTTCAAAATCTCCACATGGCGTATTGGCTATCAGCCTTTACATTAAACAGTGTGGACAGTTTGTACACACTTTGAAACTTTGAATGGAAAGTGGAAATAATTCATTCATATCTAAATAAACTGCTAAACGACATCATGCCCAAAGAGTTCCGCCTTTAACTTAGCAAAGTTAGTTTGTTTAAAGCTTAACGTTAGCTTTCTACCTCTGTCGATGGTATTTACACTTCAGAAACCTAAAAAATGCTATTAATAATATGGAGATGATTGTGCTGAACAAAACGTGTAAAGTATAAACAAGTGTTCACACAAAGCACAAAGCTTATTTTCTGCAATATACTGGAATCAATTGGATTGCCTTTTGTCGAGGGAACCCTTGCAATGCTAGCTTTCATGTCGGCCAACAAGAATATGTCATCGCTGCATAACTCTATCTTTTTATGCCATCACACTTTTAGACTTTGTTTTGTGTCCTCTGATGTATTTGTGCTGCCCAGCATCCAGATATCGACCAGAGGCTTTAGTTTACACTCTGTGTTCTTTAGCAGGAACAGAGCACAACCTTCATTCCAAAGTCTCTTTAAAAAGGAGAATTGGTTGACCTCACTCGTATACTGGTTATCACCTTTTTCACCCACTCCCATCCCTTAATAGTACATCATCAATGAAAACGTCAATATTCTCTTTTTTTTCAGAACTTGTGTCTTTCTTCCTCCGATCTCTATTATAAAACTTTGCTCTGTTTTCGGGTTTCTTGTCAAAAGCATTTCAGTCTGAAACCAATCAAACTTAGATCGAGGCAGTCCAGGCAATTAAGATGGGTGGTGGCGGTGTGTGTACTTGGCTTGGGAACCTGAAGGTCACCAGTTCAAGTCAAGGCACCATTGCACTGCTCCCCGGGTGGCGTAGATGTGCTATGGTTTCTTTATATTGTATAATTGTTTATTTTCTACTCTTCCTTTATTTCTAATTATGTGCAATACTTTTGGATGCTGCTGCAATGAAAATGTTCCCAATTTGGTATCAATAAAGTTTATCTGATCTAAATTAAGTGTGCTAGCGTACTTCACAATGCATAATAGCACCAAACCACTGTATAGGTTGGGCTGCTTGGATGTCTATTTTCAGTTATTCAGTAGGTCCATATGGAAGTGGTGAAACAACTGAACCTCAGACATGGCTTTCCGTAGAGAGATATGGTAATAACCAATTGTGATATGGAGCTATATGGACACAGAACAGGGATTCATGTTGCCGAAAGGTTTCCTATTGTCACAAATAAATCTAAACTACCAAAGACTGACTGCAGCCTGTGTATGCTTACCACCACCCTGAATAGATTACAACACCTAAAGTGTGTGTGTGTCTGTGTGTGTGTGTGATCAATACCAGTGTGTTTTTACAATATTTTCCCTGTTTTACTCTGATGTGACAGCCCTTTGTGCTAGGAAGTTGCACATGACTATTCTTACTTGGAGCCGCCACACTTTAATTTTAACAACACAGAAGTTTTTGGTCTACTGCTGTTTTGTTCAGTTAGTGTGTCTGTGTGTGGTTTTGCAAATCCCAAACAACCCTTCAAAACATCAGCCCTAAGACTAGCAGTACAGTCCTGTGTGTTTTGAGACAATAAAAGGATGAGAGAACTTTTTTTGTCAAGGAAGTCTAGTGGTAAGGGCTGTCTGGAGACAAGGCAAAGCAGTTAATCTAAGTATAGCGCACTTAAACAAATATTCATTTTGAGTGGTTAAAATATGTTTCGCTGATTTCCCCATCTGCAGTTCACTGCTTGGCTTCAATACACTGATACACGGTTACATAAGAACCTCATACAACCCGATATCTATACAGTATATACCGGAGTCTGAACTACTCCTTTTGAAGTTCTACACCGTATTCATGAAAGTGTTGGACTCAAAACATTAACAGGCCAGATTTGAATTTTCAATGCCATCAAATTCTCCAACACCATGGTATTAAAAAGAAATCCAGTTGTAAAGGTTTTTTTAGAATAACATTCTGAGCACCTGTTATGGTCACAGGTACTCGGAGATATTCCTAGTGCAGAGGATCTTTTATCTGCTTTTGCCATAGCCTTCCTTAAAGTGTCAAGTGTAGTTTCCGGAACATTTGTGAATCCTTTTTGATTAGTCACAGATATGAAAGTCAAAGCATGCATTTCCTTTTTTCTATTACACCAAGGTTCAAGCTTTCACAATGTTGAGCAAAACCAATTAACCCAAAACTCGGCCATTAGAATGAGGGTACACAATTGACACGTTTGGAACCGAGGATTAAAATGTTCATTGTCTACATAATTGCTCGGCTTGGCAAAATGTCAATGCTCTTCTCAATTCCAACAGACAAAATCTGGAATTGCTTTGCTGTACAATGAGGAGACCAACAATACCTATGATGTCTGCCTGAAATTGACCAAAGAGGCGCTAACCCTACAGAAGCTGGACGTGGTTTGCACAAATGGAAGTGAATCCCAAGTAAATGTAAGTGCGCCCGAGGGCTCAAGAATTTCATTGTAATTCATACAGCATAACTCCAGAATACTGTTTCAATGAATGTTCACAATATCCTATTGCCAATAAGAAACTCCCGCTTTCTAAAGCACAGAACTGTTGTACTGCGAAGACAGGCGGCTGGTGGTCTGGGTTTAAGCATCAAAGTAAGAGAAGTTTCCGTTATGGACAGATTTAAAACTGGAAATGAAAACATGGTTTTAGAAAGCTTTTTTTGCAGCAAAGTTGAACTCTTCTTTCTCTCATGCTTTTCAGGGGGGTGCAGAGCACAATGTCCCTGTGGTTATTTCAAAGATTTTTAAAGATCAAGTAGGTAAGAAAGTGTTTAATTTCCTCTTGCATTGTGGATGTTTTTACTGCAGTGTTACTTTTATGGAAATCGCCACTGAATATTTTACATTTCAGAATTAAATGTTATACCTTTTCTAAGGATTCATTATTTCTTGTAAAGTAAGGGCTCTTATATACAAGAGCAGCAAGTTATAGTTCAAATACTGTCTGTTTACTTTTAGTTATTGACTTGAATTGGTAACCTAAAGAATCCTAAACATTTGTTATTGTTCTATTAAGATGTTCTTTGGTTCAGAAGGAAAGAAATAGTTAAAATATGAAACCAGTATCTTTTTAAAATCTTTTCAAGAAAGTGAGATGATCATTTCGTACCAACTAATGTCTGAATTATAATTAGTTTACTTCAGTGAGTGTTATTAAAAGGTTTCTCTCCATAATGATGATAATTGTAAGTTATTTTCTAAGACGTTGGAAAGCTCCCTCCAGAGCTACAGAAGAAATAATACTACAGCTCATGACAAGTAGAATTATACTCCATTTGTACAATCTGTCCTATTTTATACTACCTTCATATGGAGCTGGAGTAAGGGGGCGATTAGTCTAGCTTAGCATAAAGACTGGGAACTTGGGAAATGGTTTACACTGCTTCTAAAATATGCCATATAAAACTCAGTTTAACCCACAAAACGTAGATATAAAATCTGTAAAGCTTATTGACATTAGGAAGTCACTGCCCCCAGCAGTTATTTGTCAAGAAATAGTTCCAGCATGTAACTCGTCTTAAATTATTAAGGTTTCATGTGAAAATATTCCCCTTTCATTTCCCTTTAAGTGGCTTTGAGTGTGGAAATATGCACTTATTTCACATTGTCTGACAGTGTCTCATGTATATGAAGACATATTTTGGATAGCTCCGTCATTTCATAAAATGGAAATGTAGATGACACTATTTGTCATCTTACATTACGATTGACCCCACAACCTAGATTTGCAAAGAGTTGGTTTTAATTTAAAAGATATTTATTGTGTAACTGAGTCATCTTTAAGGGTCTTACCTGTTTCCAGTCTTTGTGCTAAGCTAAACACGTGCTGAATCCAGCTCTATGACATGAGATTTTACCCTCTTTTTACATTTTCAGAAAAAACGCATAAATTGTTTACCTATTCGTTTGAAACCAGTGTATTGATTGGACTGTTATCAGGGTTTTTTATAGAAAAATATAGTATGAGGGCGCTGACATCATTTCTAGTGAAAATTACAGCTCCGCTCACTTCCTGGTGAAAGTAATGCATAGGAGAGAATAGGAAAATAATAATAGTTCCTTCATGTCTTAAAGCTGCTGAGTCATATATTGCACCTCAAACAACCAATAAATCCCGAGTTACGATTTCTTTACTTCCTCTACAGAAAAAGGAGAGTAAAAGAAACTAATTCAGAAATCTCAGTTTCAGCGCAAGCCTGCTGCCTGCTACTCGTCCACCGGCAGACCCACCGGACGTCCATCCCTATTTATTCAGAGCTCCCTAAAAACAAAGCTGACTGTCTATTTGACACCATCTTCATATTTTTGGAGTAATTATACAGATTTTGACTAATAGAATTTTTTTTTTTCTGGCATCACTTTAACATTTTACGAGCAACATTTGCATTTTGGTTTGAGGGTGCACACCGACGGTAAGAGTGCGCAGCGCCCCTGTTACCCAGTTTAGACAAAACCCTGGTTAAAGTTTATATACTATTACTGGACACAATAATAAAAAAGGAGACGCTCTTTACAAAGAGGTAATTGCTTGCCTGATAGGAAAAGTCATTGCAAAGAAACACTGAGAAGAAGTTGGCAATGTGTCCATGCTGTTAGCTGGAGGGAGAAAACACTTAAATCATGTATCTCAGTTAAATTGTAAGAATTGATGACCTCTCACTGTCCTGTTAGGACGCAATATCAGAGCATCATGAGTGAATAATTTCCCTGTAATTTGCGCATTAGCCCACATCCCTCTTAACACTGATTGGATACTAGAGAATCATGTCTTCCTATCCCCCGCGACCCTTTTAACAGAACCTTATAGATCTTTTCACCACAGACTTCCCATTGTTTTCCTCCCGCCCAGCTGCCAATGAGTGTGTATCATGATTAGTTTCAGATTTCATGCTGTCCTGTGTTCTTTTCTGAGCTGTAGCCAGAGATTAGTCATACAGACTTGCTGATTGCTATTTCCACCACATTACCATGTATGAAATGAGCGTTTTTTTCTAACGTTTTCATTAACCTCTGACACTTGACGCCCTGCAGCCGATCAGACAGGGAAGCTGTTTGTCGGGGACGCTATGTTGCAGGTTGGTACAGACTTATTCCCTCCAAGGTTGATTCGGGTCACTGCCAAGAGTGTCACATTTGAGTTTCAACCCGCTTATGTTTTGACAGTTATTTCATTTAGAAAAAGAAAAGAGGATGTTATTGAAGTTTCAACTGCTTGATTTTAATCAAATGACTCTTTCAATGTCTCTTTGAGCAGATAATATCTTGGTCAGATGTATTATTTCTTTTAATCATGAGGCACACTTACAATATCCCTAAAGGAACACCCCGTTGTCTCCGTCATAGAATAATCATAAGGTCACAAACGCATGATAGTTTCTGTACAAAAGAATAATCATCGAAAGCCAAAAGTGGAGATATTAATTGAATCTTTTTGAAAGTTAATTTGAATCTGTCTGCCAGGTTTATCCAGTGTGCAGTTTATCCTGAATATCAAGAAGATTCATTGGACAGCCAGGCAAAATTACCACTCATACTGGGAGTTATTATGCATTATATTATGAGTTGGCTTGCTAGAGCTCCTTCCTTTGGATCAACAATGTTTCATATTTATATGCAATGACATTGAATTTTCACACCGTAGAATATTGCATGTATTTGCATACTAAAAGCCATAGGATGGGTTTAAAAAGCCTTCTAATCTAATATGCAATATTATTCATGTGTAGCTGTAACCCACAGCCATGGAAGATTATGAGACAATAGGCCTTTAAATAATAAGTCTCTCAGGTGTGGTCATCAGCCAGGTTGTTGTTTTTTACTCGATGGTCATTTTAAAACCTTTTTGGGTGAATTAGTTTATCTCTAGGGGAATTTTGCTAGTTGTTTTGTGTCTATTGATGATCGCTTTGCATCTCTTTAGGATTTATTTTATTTCCACATGTGGTAGTTTTGCATTCTATGTGGTCGATTTCAAACCCTTTATGATTGTTGTTTATCTCTGTGATTGTGTTGTTGCTCTTTGTGGTCCATTTAAGACGCTATGGGGATATTTTGTATCTCTTTGTGAGGGTTTGGTATTTATTTTTGGTAGTTTTATTTTGATCTCCCTGTGTTGTTTTGCATTTTTGTGGTTTGTTATAGGAATTATCTTTCTGTGATTGTTTTGTTTTTATTTGTACTTGTTTTGCGTCCCCTGTGTTTTGCCTTTGTTTGTTTACTTTATACTCCTTTTTCTGTGTTTGGTCCTTTTGTTTCTATATGCCGTTGTTATAAAATGCTTTGGTTATAATGTCTCTCTCTGGTATAGTTTGAATTTTACTCTGGTTGCTTTGTGTTGCTCTGTGGTTGTTTTCTTACTTTTTGTGGGCATTTTTCATCTCGTTGATGTTTTTTCATCTTTGGTGGTCATTTTAGGTTGTGGTTACTTTGTATCTCTGTCATTGTTTAGTTTGTCTTTGTGGTCCTTTCAAACACTTGGTGGTTATTTTGCATCTCTTTAAGATTGTGTTGTTTTTCTGTTGTGGTCATTTTTCCATCTTTTTGAGCTCTGTAATTTTGCCCGTTTTGGTCATCCTTCGTCTCCATGAAGTCCCTTTTTCTAACTTTGTGGTGATATTGTATCTCTTAGTGATTTTTTTGTATTTTCTTTGTGGTTGTTGTGTGTTGCTTTGTGGTTGTTTGTTACTGTGTGCATTTTTTTTTTTATTCTTTTGACGGTCGTTTAACATCTCCTTTTCGTTTTGCATCTTGTTGTGGTCATTTTAAGACACTGTTGTTATTTTTTATATCTCATTGTGATCGAGTTGTTCTTCTATGTGGTCGTTTTGCATCCCTTTTTTTGTATTTTACTCTTTATAGTCCTTTTGTTTCTTTGTGGTCTTCTTTTTTTCTATGCAGTTGTATTAAGAAGCTTTGTGTTTACATTGTATCTCTTAGTGATTGTTCTGTATTTTCTTTTTGGTCCTTTTGCATCTCATTGTAGTTGGTATGCATCTCATTGTGGTCGTTTGGCATCTCATTGTGTGTCTGTTGCCTTTGCAGTTCTTCGTGATTATTTTGTGATTTTTTGTGATTTTTGTTGTTTTGTTATATGCCTCTTGGTGTTGGGAACTGCTTTTCATTTATTTTAAACATACAGTAGTGCAAGTGTAAAAGACGGACAATAAAATCCTCCACCTGGTGCTTGAGGTAGCATTTCGCCCACTGGCAACTTTTACCATTTTCATTTTAATAATGAACATTGCTGTATAGCTCCGTAGGATCACTGCACATACACTTTCCCAAAAGGGCTACTGGTCTGTACAATAACAATTAAATACGAATACACAAACACATACAGCACTACTGTCCAACTATCTATCACCTGCTGACTGTTGTAAGCGGGGTACCAAGGGTTGTCAATTATATTCCACCCCTAGCCGCCCACTGGCAGTGTCCCTGCAGCAAATAGGCAAGTAGGTTTGCTAAATTACACACTTTCTCCCCTGTATAATTACTTATGTGCTTTCCACTTTTTCTGTCGGTTTCTTTAGGTCAACGGTATAAATGTAGAGCCTTGTACTCATGAAGAAGTTGTGAGTATATTTGCTATTAACTGTTACAATACTGTAATACATACTGTACAATATTTCCATCCATCCTTCCATCTTTCTCCCAGGTTTAACACCAAATCCCAGCGGCTCTCAATAAGTCTTCTCCCTTTGTTAAATAATTCCTTTATTCTCTGCCACTATCCCCCACTCTCCCACACACACACAAGCACACACTCATCCCATGTCTGTCGTCCCTGTCTCCTTGTGCAGCCCCAAACAGCTGTTCACTCTACTTACCTCCCGAGCGTCAAAATGCATAATGAGCAGTCTCTCTTTCGAACAAAATCCAGAGCTTTTAATGGCAGGCTGTCACACTTTGCAGCACTGACAAATGTTCAGGCTAAACTGAGGGATTTGATAGCAGACATGCATTTAGGGGAGTGTATACATGACCTCGCGTTTTGCATGTGACAGTCAAGTGTCTTATTTACTGTTTTATTTTGCAAGATGCACGGAAGATAGACAGATTTAATATATTGTCCTTTAAAATTCACCTTCCTTGAATTGACTGGACACCGTTTGAGGATGTGGTTGATATCCCTCACACATCAGATATTCGGTAATTCATTTTCGAAGTTGTCTGTTTGCTGCTGCCTGTCACTAGAGAAAAGCCGGCCTTCAAATTCTATCTTTGCTGAAGTGAAGCCACTTTAGCACAATTTACCTCCTCATTCCCTGTTATGTTTTGTTTGTTCAGGCTGTGTACAGCTTGACATGAGCGTATGAGATTCAATTGTTATCTCACTGCATCAGTCACAATCGTTCTTTCTCGCGTTCTATCTATCTTAATCTCAATCTCTCTCCGCTTCCTGCTCCTGTCAGGTTCACCTCTTGCGCACTGCAGGAGATGAGGTCACCCTTACTGTTCGCTACCTGCGAGAAGTTCCATCATTTCTTAAACTGCCTCTAGGTAAGAGCCCTGCAGTATTTGATGTCATGCAATCTCACAATAAACTTCATTTCATTGTGCATTTTAGCAATAAAGGAATAAAACACATTCATGGGAGATTGTCTTTTCTGCGCACCTTGACACTGTAAAACAGTTCAATAGATGAGCATTTATTTCAAAGTTATAAAATTGTCATGCTCCATGCCCAGAGGCACGCAGTAAAGTCAGAAACACCCGGAGCTGCAATCTTCTGCTCCTGTATTTACCTTCAGAAGCTTATAGAGATGAAAACAGGCACTAAAATCATCCATGAGGAGCCTGTAAAAGTGAGAAATTGGGTACGCAACTCCGAGAGGTGAGAACATTAAAGCGAGCAACAAATTTGAACTTAGAGCACTTTGAGAGACAAAGGTAGATTGGAAATGATGGGTAGTTTGGCAATTTATGGAGCATTGTTTAAAAGGTGAATGGATTTCTATGTCTTTTCCTTTTATATGGGCCTAAAGTAAGCAGTGCAGAGAAGTTGGTGGTTTCCTACCTGAGTTTCAGAAATCACAACAATTGTTTCCAATTAATTGTAGTTGGATGAAAATCATGCTAAATTTGGATATTGCTAAATTCTGATTTGTGCAAGTATGAGACATTTCTGCAACGTTTCACTGTTTTCCTCAGCAGATAGAATTAGCTCTGAGCTAACTAACATGATAACTTAAAAAACTAGAAAGTGGCCTTGCTTTGCTTTTTTTGTCAATGTCGAGACTTTACTTCCTCAGTATTTATATACTGAATTTTAAGAGAATAGTTTGTGTGGCTGCCCTGAGAGCTTATGCTAAATACAAAGCTATCGCTAGGCTGTTAGCTTGACTTTCTACAAAGAAAAAACAGTTGCCATGGCTGCCCAAAGTTGGGATAGGTATATTTGTAATCTTTGGCAGAGCTAGCTAGCTGCTGTGTCCTTCAAGTAAACAGCTAGCCTAGCTCTTTCTTCAGCTTCATACTAAACAGATACAGAAGCTCTGTCAATCTTCTCATCTCAATTTCAGCAAAAAAATGTAAATACTATAATTGTATTTCACAAAATATAGAACAATCTTTTAACCTAGTCAAGCAAAAGTGTTGGAGCATCAAAGGTTCTTTAAATATTGTATTCACACACGCTGTTAGATTCAAACTTACATAACCACTTATAAATGTTGTTTTATGAATAAGCTGTAAGCAAAAAGGCGATGAATAACATTTTATACAAATTCAGTCTCTCCCATAAAACAAAATTATATTTTCTGGCAATTTACCTAATTATGAAAAGCAAACAGATTTAGAAAACTGATTAATACTAATAGGCCTGCATGAATATTTAAAGCCTAGCCACCTCATTCTCATAACTCAAACAGAGCCGTGAGAAATGCAGCCATATGTGAGTAAGGTATCAGTGCAGGTAAGCTCAGGTTTAGCTGTGGGGCGTTGAGCCATTGAGTCCCATTTTTTCACCTGAGGAAAAAAGTTCCAAATCCTTTTTCTCTAAGCGCCCCTTTGTTTCACCATGGCACAAATGACAAGCAGGAAAAGGCCAGGAGCACTCTGCCAGCTCCGAGTGGGGCTGAATCAGAAAGAAGGTCCTCTAATGCCAAGCTAATATCATATCAAAGAGCAGCATTTGTCTCTTTTAGATGCTGTCTGTGAGATGTTCTGCATGACTCAAAGGCAGGGCACTGGAATATAGTCAATATCTTAACTTTGGCAATGGTGTTTTCTAGTTTTTTTTGTTTCTGAAGAAATGAGACACAACATGGAGTAATATATACATTTTTTCAGAAGCCTTTTTATAAAGAACATGAACAATCTTTCTTTTTCAGGTTCTCCTGGGCCGTCCACAGATCACAGCCGAGTATCCTCTCCACTCTTTGACAGCGGCTTACATTTAAATGGAAACGGAAACAACATAGTAAGAAAGCTCTATTTCATATTGCATGTATTATGTGGACGGGTTTTGCTCTGACTAATTTCACAATCAGTCCCTAGGTCTTTCTAACAGGCGAAGAATTTCATCTTTAAAGTCTATACTAATCAAACATGACATCAACTGCATTTACATTTTGTAAATCACACACTGTAGCAGGAACTATAGACATGATGTTCAGCATGCTATATTCACAACTATGGATTTCCAGTCTATGCTGGAGGTACATCAAGTCCATTAAGACTGTAGGTGACGTTCATATCGCCAAATTACCTTCATACTCAGATAATCGGTCTTGCAGTTCCTACATGTACCAGAATGCCTTGTGTATGAGGCTTCAAATATTAAAACTCTGATCTACTAGCTAACTATTTGTTATTAGAAGGTGTGTGAATAATTACCAAATAAACAAGGAAGTGACTGATTTACACTTAGCCTTCAAGGGCTGAGAAAAAAAAATACTAACAATCACATTATCAACTGTTATTTATTAGCTACAGACTTAGAGTTTTTATCTATAAGCTAGTGTTGCTAGCTAGCGGGCAGCATCAGCACTATCAGTTGAAACCAGAGCATCTGCCATCTCTTTGTGGACTGTGGCTTGTACAAATCCACTTTGACTTTGACTTTGACATGTTAAGATGTGAATGTGAAAAGTAATCTATAACATCCTTGATATGCTGAGTCGTACTCTGGCAGTCTAAGCTATGGGTGCCAACACTGATAGGTTATTGCTCTGAAGCTGGTCCCTTGGCAAAAGTAGGAAAGGGAGACTTATCTCAGCCAAACTCTCACTGTTGTTCTTCGACCCTGCACTGACCCACTTCACTTGAAATTATTCAGACGGTCATATAACTGTTGTTGGCTTCTCTGCTACAGAGTGTTGGCACGTTCTAAGGATATTATGAACATTCATTTTTTAAAGGAGGCCCTATTATGCTCCTTTTCAGGTTCATAATAGCATTTTGTGCTTGACATGTCTCCATGCTTTAATGGTCAAAAAGCTCTTTAATTTTCTCATACTGCCTTGTGCTGCAGCACCTCTTTTCACCCTCTGTCGGAATCCAGAGTCGAGTCTGCTCTGATTGGTCAACTAGCCAGCTCTGTTGTGATTGGTCAACCGCGTAGAGATGTTCTGCCCCTTAGAACATCTTAACAGCTTATCAGTGTGAGTGTTACAAGGTTATGTCACTATGTCACTGAATTAAATAAAGGATTCCAATGGAGGAGTTTCATGCAGGGGGGCTGTCCCTCGGCAGCGAACACAGGGATTTTAGACTTTGCAGACCAGTTTCATGCTCAAAATCCTATACATCACACTTGAAGAAAGGGAAAACCCCAAAAGCAGAATAGGGCCTCTTTTTTCATGTAATACAGCACTATACAATCAAAACGAAGGAGTCCAATGGAGGTGTTTCATGCAGGGGGAGAGTGTGGGAGAGAAACTCTCTCCGGAGGGAAAAACCTATATAACATAATACAAGAAATGGAAACTCCTAAAAAGCAAAATTGGCCCTCTTTTTAAAGTATTTTTATAGATGGCATGGTAATAATTTAATTTAAGCAATGAACACATTTTTGTTTATTAGAAACAAACACAACTGGACCTTTTTTATATTTCCTCACCAAATAGTGAATTTGTAGCAGTAATTATCAGATGTTTTTACAAGGATTAGTTGAATACTTGACTCTGATTGGTCAATTTGGACATTCCAGATGTCTGCCATTTTTCCCTAGCAGACCGCTGCTAAGGATAGCAGACCATTGCTATGGACGACGCTCCGATCAAGGGAATATACTCTATGTACAGGGATATTTAACCGCAGAAAGAAGTTAGCTCAATTCATCATGCAACAGAAGACATGTAATACTTTTTCTGTTTTTTTTATTTATGGGAAGCACGATGGTGGCTCAACTGTCCCCAGTAAATAATGAAAAAGAGTGCAAGAGAAGGAAAGAGACGAAAAGACACAGCACTGGATGACAAAGAAATCAGTTCATTCATTTTGTTCTGAGTTATCCTTCAAACCTGTTATTAGCTCATTGAGCTTTGTTGTTTCTTATGGAAAGACTTGCAATGTTGCATATTAATATGGCAAGGGGAATAGAGTAGAGTTAAAGACAGCATCTTCTACTCTGCATTTTACATAAATTATTCAGAGACGGCATTGAGGGCAGCAGGTGGCCACTTTAACCTTTCATAGATTTTTTTAGATTAGTAGTGTTTCAATTCAAATCTCTTGCAGGGGCTGGAGGAGGGAAGACATGCCTGTGAACTGGGCCGTTGCACAGTCTCCATTTCTTTCAATTCCTAGTATGTGGTTTATCTAAGGAAAGGTAGACCCTGACAAATCCCTACCTATGCAATAACTAAGTAAGCAAGGCATTACTCTGTAGGACATAACCGTTCAGCAGGCAGCAGGGCAGCAGGGACCTTTACAATTAATTCTCTGGTTGAAGTTGAAGACTCACTGGCTGACAAACACAATTAACCAGGCAGTTTTCTAAAACCAGAAGTGCGTTTTAAGCAGTGGAAAACACAGAAATAGCCAGAGCTGGCCTCCAGTTAAAACGTGTGTGACTGCTCTTGCCACACAAAAAAGGAACTATTATAAAAGTGGTTGTTTTTGTTCTGAGAGTAATTGGTCGTAGTGTTTTTTTCCATCAGTGCAGTATAAGTCCGGAATTCACTTTATTTTTCAGACTATAATGACAAGAAAGCCTCAAGACAGATTTGCTGGAAAGTAGGGCAACTCGTAATTTTTATCTGAAAGAGAGAAAAACATGACATTGCATGCCATTAAGCAATTCTGCATTATATAAAATAGTCTCTAATGGAATGGGTCATTAAGCCTGAGGTTGAGCAGTGACCTCAGACATACAAATCCTGCACATTCTGGATAGCAAAAAAACAAGAACTGTGTATATCTATTTATTTTAGAACCAGAGTCCTGAATGCTTTATTCGTCCGAAAGCACGGAAAATGACATTGTATTTAAAAAGGCAAAAATAGACACGAGAAGACTGAGATGTTAAAAGAGGCGAGGACACCTTTATAAATTAAGCCAAAAACCTACACATCCATAATAAAAGCATCTGGCGTATTGTGTTTTTAGTTCTTCTGCTGCCCCGCAGTGGCCCAAAAAATACTTATAATGCTGCTCTACTGACTATTTTACAATCTTCAACTTATAGTTTATTTATTTAAATTGAAATAGCAATACCCGTTTAACTAGGGCTGCACAATTATTAGAAAATGTAATCATAATTGCAATACTGACTATACTACCAAATCCCAGAAAGCACAACATTTGCTAAAATATGGCAAACTGAAAATATCCTGAGAAGAATAAAAATACCCCGTCTACAAATGGTAATCTACAAATATTTGTATACATTTAAAATTATTTTCTAAGTAAACATTCCCTATCATATCGCCATGGCATTATCCTTCAACATAAACACCATTAGTTATTTTTCCAAATCGTGCAGCCCTACTTTTAAACACTCTTGTTATGAGAATTACTAGTTGCATTTAAAGGAAATAGAAAAAAGGTTATTTGAGAAACTTGGATTACTTATCTGCAAGCTCGGCAAGTCTAAGCCCTATTCTGCTTGTTAATTCTAGATACATGTAACAAAGGCAAACATTTAATGGCATCTCCGGCAGCTGAAATGTTGTTTTGATTCACATTTAGAGTTATACTTCCTGTGTATGCCAACTCTTTTGCTCTTACATTCCTAAGTAATATTGTGCGCAGACTGCCAGGCCCAAGGCTGTGATGTTTTTTTCTTTCCGACATAACCTTGATGATGTTCACAAAACATCCTTGAGACATTTTTACAGTCATAAAAGTTATGAGCGACTCTGAGTCTATCTTTTGTTGTTTCAAAACACCACAATATCAATATTATTTTAGCAGAGAAAGTCAAATAGGATCATTTCTTTAAAAAGGGTAAACAATTAGCAGTAAAGGCTTATAGACTTCAAGACTCCTCTTTTTTCATTGAAGTCCAGCAATCATACGGGAGAAATTGTAGAGAGAGTAAAAGACAGCAATTTCTCCACTGACAGCAGACCTAATAAACCCGAAAGCAAAGCAGCCACAAGGGGCTTGGAGGGGGGGGGGGGGGTGTGTGAGGGGCATGATGCTCCCATTTTCTTGACAGAAAAGACATTGCTCTTTTTTTTTGGGGGGTTCATATTGCTCTCTCTGTTCCTGAAAATGAAAGCGCTGGATGCTGGAAGTCTAGCAGCGTTTCAATGGTCGGAAACTCATTCTGGAAATATATGAAAATAAGTCTAAATAGGGGAGGCAACTTTAGGGGCAGTTGATAATACAAAAAAATAAATTGCCATACCTCCTCAAAAGAGAATCCCTCCAACATTGCATGGCAATGAACACCACTGTTCCTTTGACCTTAAGTAATAATGATGGAAAACAAAACACTTTTTAATGTGTATCTTAAATGGCATGGTGCTGGAGACAGCCTCCTCCCAACGTTTCAAAAAAAAGATGTGCCTTTTTATTATTGTTTCTATGACAACAATATTTCGACAGCATATCACCGCCATTGTGTGACAAACTACCATCTCCCCCTTGAATTTCATTATGTGTTTCTGCTACCATTTATGTGTTTGACATGGTTTTTTCACCATTACAACTAACGGAAAGGCACTTGCTCTCACACTGTATGAATCAACTTGTCACAGCCCAGTCTGACAGCAGAAGAGCGAAGACGAAAATCCACATACGATAACTGACACGAAAACTCACTGATCTGATCAAACTAATCGGCTTTAACGTCTTTCTTATGTCCTAAAGACATGGTCAAAGACAAGCTTCCTCTCCAATTTCTAAAGGCGTCATCAGCGCTTTACTGAAAGGTTGTTTCATTTCAATTTGAAACACTGTTGCAATCCTTGGAAAGCAATTTTAAAATACATTTAAAAAATCTTGAGGGCACAAGGGTAAATTCATAAATACATTTTAAAAATCCACTCACAGTCAAATGATAGGTTGTACAAATTATTCATTTACAAGTGTCCTTTTTATTACCTTCTTTTAAAACCTTCAAGGCCAGGACATTTTCAAACAAAGCCCCATTCAATGTTTGGATGGTTAACATCCAGGACAATTCAGATGTGCAGGTGTCATCGTATAGAGCTACATTTTCATCATTATTTCTTGGGAACTATATTTTACTTCATCACATATAGATTATTTAGTTGTCCCTGTCTTCAAAAGAGTGATATGTAACATGTCTGCATGGCTTTCATATATTTTCTTGAGTTGTTTCCAACAATTTTTAAACCTAGAGAAATCTGAAGTTGTATTTAAGATTAGGCCACACTTTTGACAATAAACCTTTCAAAAATGTGATTCTTTTAAATGAATAACAAACAATAAGGAACAATTATTATCAGGAAGAGCTGACTGCTATGATGGCAACAAATGTAGCATTTGATCCTACTGAGTTACATTTACCTAAATGATCTGTCCAGAACCCTTCTAAAAAGTTGTTTTCCAGACTTTATATAGTTAAAAAAAAATATGGCAGCAAATATGAAAGTTGGCACATTGAGACAATATTGATTTAGGATCCAAAATGGAATGAAAAATGATCTTTCTTTTAAGGTAGATTTCCTAAACATAACCGTTTATCAAATAACGATTCAGACATTTACTCAATGTTGATGTAGCGACTTTTGTTACTCTGGTGAACATTATGAAATTCACATATTGATGGTTTCCTGAGGAATATTCTTCAACTTCTTCAGTTAAATATTTCCTTAGCCTTTGGATTGATTGAAATAACATTGCAATACATGCCCCGGCAGAAGGAAAGATTTCAATAATTTACTTTGGTAACTTTTTATCCAGCCCAATCATTAAGTGCCAAGGATTCTGACCTTCATCTCTTCTGCTATTACTAGAATTAAGTTTCACCTTGATAGTGTAAACCTTGACATTCTCAGAGAACTATTTAGCACTGTAATGTTCCGCTCATATCCCCGTTATAGTACACTTAAGTGAATAGGGTTAGGGGTTTAAAAGACAGTGAAGACAGACAGGGATTAAACACTAACAGGAACACAGTATGGGCTCTGGCAGTGTTTAAAGACGGGTTAATAGAAAGCACGCGGATAGACTTGAACAGTTAAAGAATATGTCGATCAGTGCTGCCGTTATTTAAGGTTTTGTTGCTGCCGCCGCAGTTCCAGCTGTGGGTACGCAGTGGAACCGCACCATTTCTTTCTTCTGGAGCATTACAACCATTTTTCTATTCTGAAGGAAGTAGTTGGTTTATTTAGTGGGTAGCCATGTTTTAAAGAAGGTAGCATGCAGCGAGGTGGTCATAAAGGAAAATAAAACACCGGCATGCTGATCAGGATCCCGACATGAAGCCCTTACATTGAAGCCATTGCTGATCCACATCCTTCTTCTTTCTTACAATGCTCTAAATGGAATGCTCCCCTGTGTAAGAATTCCCCATGCTAATTTGGGAAGCTTTGTTAAAATGTTAATTGTTTTTGTTGTTGAAGGACTTGTAATTGACTCCCCTTAACTTGTAATCCTTCTTAATATCGGATTCTTAGTTTTTTAGCTAACAGATCACTGAGAACGCGACATAACTCTTAATTATTAAGTCTAGCATTACCTAGTTGATAGCATGGCTGCAGACTCAGACTTGTTGATGGGTTGAGTGCACTCTGGAAACATTTACCTCCCTGATTCATTTACATGCTTTCAAATAATTATGCTTGGTTCACCTCTTACTTATTGGTATTCATGAAGGAGTGTTTGACTGATTCGAAAGACAACATAGTGGCTTGGTTCCAGTTTTCCAGTAGAAGCATGTGCTTTCTCAGTGTAATCCTCTCTGACAGCCTGATGGTTTTCCATTTCTTGCCACCTGACCTACTCCCTGTGCAGCTTCTCTTGAGACTTAACTTAAACAGGTTGTTTCTTCACTTTTTTCCTTCACAAATTCAGATGATAAAATGGCAGTAAAGCTTGTAAATGTACACAAACACACTTGCCAACTTTCTCCCGCTCTACTTTCACACATTCGAGTAAAGAAACATCCTCGTCCTCTACACACACACTTACCTGTACTGTGTGTGAAATGTTAGAGGGCTTCATCAGAGTGTTTGCCATTGTTTGGAGGAGTTAGGGGATTTTTGAGCTGACAGATCATCTTTAGCTTTAGGAATTATTATAATATATATTATTATGCACAGTTTGATGATGCTAAAGCTCCACTCACTTGATCCCTAAGCTTGTAACTCATTAGATAAAGTGAAATGCATCTGTTCATCATAAATGCGGTGTGATTTGCATTTAAATGTAGCACTCTTCCAAATATCAACGTTTTTGTCAACATATTTTGCTTCAGGACCGATACAAAGAATAGTTTTTGACGCACTGCCATCAATCTTAGAGGGAGCTTCATTATATCGTTCTATTTTGAATCATTTTATATAACAATCTGGAACTTTGTGCTACAACGCCAACTCTAATTTAAATACCAATAGTAATAAAAATTCAATGAGTGATTTAAGTGTATTTCTAAAGTGCTCTTCCCTCAACATGTGCTCTAGACTCTGTTACCATCATTAATAAATCTCCAAGTTCTGGTATTGTACCCACTGCTTTTGGAACAGCCATGATTACTCCTCAACTTAAATACGTAACTTCTATCTTCAATGTTTAAGAAATCACAGGGCTTTTTATAAATCTTGCTGTCATGTTTACACTGTTAGAAAAGTTGGTTGGCTATACATCTAGTGATGATCTTCTTGATGAGTTTTAGTTTTAGTTTGGATCCAAACACTCGAAACTGCACTGGCCAAGAAAGCAGACCGTTTTTTATAAACTGCATAGGTTATGACCTTACATCATTAAGTGCCGCCTTGATACTGTAGTGTAGACCATGACACTCACAACGTCTTGAGAGTGCTATTGGTAAGTAAGGGATAATGTGCAGTGAGGCGGTCATTAATGAAAAAGAACACCGAAATGGTGATCAGGAGCTTGATGGGAAATATTAGGGTTGGGGGAAATAAACAATACAGTATAGTGTGGCGATATTGTATCGATACACGGACGCCAAGTATCGATATTTTATTCTATTAACTATTCATATCACAAATCCAAATAAAAGTTTTTGTTAACAATTGCTTTTTCAATCCACTAGATGGTGCTAAGGTTTTTCCTGTGCGGTCATGGCCATGGGTAAAGTCAGTGGGATTAGCAGGAAGTTAGTCAAAACAAAGATGGAGTCAGCAGAGAAAGAAATCAGAAATGCGCCATATCCCAATATGTCGTATCATGGCTTAAGTATCGCGATAGTATCGTATCGGTGGGACCCTGGTGATTCCCATCCCTAGAAGATACACCAGATTTTCGTTTCCATGAGCCAGTCTTTAAGCACTGCGAAAGCCCCCCCGTCAGGGTTAACCTGCTGTCTGTCTTCTTCTGTTGATCTCTCTGGTGTCCAGCGCTCCACTCAAAGTATTCCATGGTGTTTTCTGATGGAGGAAAACCAATGTTTGTTGTCTACAGTTGATGTTAAATTGACTGGACTTCTTTCTGTTGATTGATATGACTGAACCTCCTTGATCCTCTTTAGCAACAGTTTGTTCTCCTTAGCAGCAGTCCATTCAAAGTACTGAACTATTATGTGTAATAATATCCATACAACAGAACAATGAGTTGTTTACAATGTGTTTAATAGACTATGGACTGTTTGGAGTTCTGCCCATATATGTTTGTTTTTGTTATCAGACTGCAGACAGCCTTGGCAATTGCTACAGACTGTCTGAAGGATAAATTGTGGTAGAATTTAAGTTTGCAGAAAACATTTGGTTAAGAAATTAATCTCCTGTAGAAAAAAGACATTGCCTATTGCACTAAAGATCAATCAATTTGATTTGTCATTTGAAATTGCACAATTGACAACAATCCACCTACAATTTGGGCATTATTCACTGTCAGTAAAGTCCTCTGTCTGATTCTAGTGTTGATGTTTTTTCAATATCTAACACACAAAGATTTATATAATCACCAGTTCACTATCATTCCGTACAAACGCTGAGTTAGTGCATCAGACACATTCAAGTTTGGTTTTGCCAATTTTCCTACAATGAAACAATTGTCTTCGGACCCTTAGAATAATGGATAGGTTTTATGTCAAAACATGATGTAGAAAAAACCTGTCCTTGTTTTTATCTTCAGCTACAGTCCTCACTAAAACCAGGAAATGGACATAAATGGAATCATCAGTCTTGTTTTCATATTCTTTCACTGGCTTCCTGGTTTTCAAATAAGTTAGATTTTTGTTTATAGAGAACTGAAGCATCAAAATACAAGTCTGATCTGCTGATGCTATCATGAAAGTCCAGACCCCTCAGATGGTCTGATCTCTGTCCCCAGAGGGAAATCCAAACATGGAAAGGCAGCTAAGTTTTCATGTACCACAGTTCTGGAACCAACTCCCAGAAAACGTCAGCACTAACTCATCCCAAATTGGGGCTAAGAAATGTTCAGTTTACCTCAGATTTGAATTAAATACATTTAGGGACTAGTTATTTACAACTTGTAAAGCACTGTTGCTGCACTGTTTTTCCATGGTTTAAACTTCTTTGATATATGTTGTGCTGTCTTAAAGCTTCTAAGTCTTGTGTAAATCACTTTGAATTATGTTGTTGTTGAAAGGTGCTATACACACATATTTGCCTTGCCTTTACTCTTCGCAAAAGATGTCCTGTAATACAGCAATCACACATTATTGTATTTCAGCCTTGAAGCCATTGTCAAAGAGAAAACTTGTGAGAGAATGTGAGATGCTGTTTACAGGCACAGAGTGGCTTATCAGATGACTGCTCAAATAGGGAGAGAAGTATTAGCCATTCTAATGATAGTGTTTTGCTGTAAAGTGCATTCTAAAGTCATTTGAAGTCCTGCTTTGCACAATGTTTATTGCCACCATCAGGATCTACCCATAACCATGTCACGTTAACACATTTATTTCTGCTAAACCCAGGCTGCAATTTTAGCTTCTTGTAATGCTCATTACTGCCTATAAAAGCATAAATGTCCATCAGATCCCCCACTGCAGGCTCACCATTTTCAGAAAATCCATTAAAAAGATTTTACAATGGAAAAACTGCTGCCAGAAACAATGTAATGCATACATTTGAACGGCAATTGTCACTAACATGCTTTATAACTCAGAGATAAAATGAAATGGAAACACTACTTTACAGTCCAATTGATGACTACACTTGGCGGAAAAGTGCCACCGTTTGTAATAAGACCTTGAAAGTCGCTCTTTAACCTCAGGTGAGACGATGTTGCAATAAAAGCAAGATGGACGATTATGGCCCAATTCTAAACTGATACCTACTGTACACCTCCCCCCACCCACTTTTATCCTGTGTGTTCATGTGGAGGGTCCGCCAAATTAAATGCAAATCAGAAACAACTAATAAAGAGTGGAAATTATTTAACCCTCCAACAGGAAGTCTGCATCTGCATCTGCACCTCATCTAAGATTAAGATGAATTAACCTTGATAACTTTAGAATATCATCTGAGCTTAGTTTTGATGATTTCTGAATTATTGGCATGAAATCCAACAACTTTCTGAAACTTAGAGAAGCATAATTGCTCTTGAGAGCTGCTGTGATTTTCTCATAATGTGCTCTACACAGACATGTGCTCGAATGGTAGTATTCCATTGGTACAAGTCTCATCAGTGTACGATCAAAACTCACTGAACTAGCAGCCAAGAAAGAGCAAGAAAACTGCTTCACTTTTCAGAGCCATAGCTATAAACAGTCTTTGCTGTTTGTGATCAAAACTTGTGTTCAAGGTCATAAAAACGCTGTCGAAGGTTAATCCGATGTCTCTGTTTCACTTTGAAATGATAACTGATAATCCATCATTATTTATTTGTAATGAACTGGTAGGCCTACGGCACAACAAACGATGCCATTTCTTCAGTTTTTTTCCAGGACATTTGACAAAGCTCTAAGCGGTTGACCAATCACAGCAGAGTCGCCAGCTAACCAATCAGAGCAGAGTGCGCTTTTGCAAAGGTGGGGGCATGGGCTCTTCAGAGCGTTTTCAGAGTGAAAAGTGGTCATTTATGTACAGGCAGTGTGAGGAAAATAAAGCGCTTTTTCAACATAGAAGCATGTAAACATGTCAAAGTGGAGCAGCAAAATACATATATGGACCTGAAAAGTAGCATGATAGGGGACCTTTAACACAGAACACCAAGCTGTCCTGATTATTGGGTTTTGTAGATTGTTTTATTTTGAAATGTATCTTCCTCCTTGTGTCTTGTCTGGTGCCTCTTCCTGTGTTTGCCCTCCTGTGTCTGATTGTCTCATTGTGATCACCTGTTGCACTTGTGTTTCTCCTCCCCTCCCCAGCTGTGTCTTGTCCTGTGATTACCCTTCTATGTATTTAGTCTTGTCTTTCATTTATGGTCCTTGTTCGGTAGTCGTTACCTGCCTGGTCCTGTCGATGTTTCTGTGCCTGTTCCTTGTGCCCCCCTGGCCAGTGTTTGATAGTTTTTCTTTGTTTTGTGGTTTGATATGGTACCCTTTCTGGTCCCCCTTTTTTGGAATCAGCTTTTTGGAATAAGCCTTGCTTTGTGTTTATCCAAATGAATTCAGATTTAAAACGAGAAGAGGTGAACAAATATAAGCTCCATGTTTGTACTTTTTTTTCGTTTTCTTTTTTCTATATTGAGTTTTTTCCGAGAAGTTAAGAAATTCTTAACTATGATCAAGAACAGTTTCGATATTTCCTGTTTCTGCTGGAGAGAGAGGAATTTGCCCCAAGATTTGCCAATGTGTTTACAGCCTCCAACTTAAAGAAAGCGCATAATAAATGACAGGAAAGCTGAATGGATGTTACAAAACAGCACTGTAAGTATAGAATGATCACAAACTCTCACTTCAATACTAAGACATCTAGATTAATAATAAAACGTCCAGATTGTAAAATAGAGTTCTATTGTAATTGCTATAAACTGAAAGTTGCTGATTTCAAACCATGGGTATGAAAAGTTAGGACAGTGCCTTATTTTCCTTGACAGGGGTGATGCATTTATCCTCCTTAAAGAAGGAGCCTCATTCAGCTGAGAGTTAGACAACAGCCAGGGTCCACGTAGTGGGAGGGTGTAGGGGTCTGTTTGGAATTAGGCCTCTGAGCGTACACAGGAGCAGGTCACGATTTTAATAAGGTTATAATGATTAAAGGTGCAGGTGTTATCCTTAAAGCAATTCTCAGTGTCAAAATGTTTTCTTTTTTCTTCTGTATAGCTGGTTATGGAAGGATTTCTTTGATCATGTAAATGGTGCAAGTGTTTCATCGAGACCAGATTGTGGATGATCAAAAGAAGCAGGAAGCTCATCGCATTGTGTATGTATTCCACGCAGGCTCCGTCGCCCCCTTCGCCCTCAGCTAATGAACCAAAGTACGAGAAGCGCTGGCTGGATGCCGTCTCCCTGCCCCTGCTGATGGCCAGAGTCTCCAGATACAAAGCGGGCACCGATAAATTAAGGTAAGGGTAATCCTGCGTGATATAATTCACCTCCGAGGTAACACAGTTCACTGAGCACAGTTGTTGGCTTAGTGAGCGCTCCTCATTTAAGTGAAGGGACGTTAAAGCCAATATCTATGCACAGGCATAAACGGTTTAAAAGGTCACTTCAGCCGTGAGAGAAGGTGTGACTGTGAACACCGGTCAAACTTGTTAATGCATTAGCGTTTTATGCCTGTCCCTTTAGGGTGTTTGTAAGTGTATCCTTTTATAGATTTCCAGTTGTTTAAGCATTTTTATCCTCTCAACTGAGACAAAAATCAACCTTGGCGCTGAACAATTTTACAGAATTACAGATGATACAGCAGTCATAGCTTCCTATAGAGCATATTATTCACAAGGCTGAATCACATTTAATTATTCCAGCCCACTCTATTTGTGCAGGCTAGACTAATGACGGACACTAATTCCAGAATTGTCATTATGAAAGTCTGACGAGAATAGATGAACACGTTTTTACCTCTTTGACGCTTTTCCAGTCTAAAATCTACCTTATTTAGACCGTTTGTTTATGGTCTTGGTAACAATGGATGGTTTAAAGCAAACAGGGAGGCTAATTAAATATATAATTTAATCTTTTCTAATTGTTTTTTTATACAAATTGGAAATAATTCACCTTTCTCGTAATCACTTCACACACTCTGACTGAGCAGGGTGTGTCTAGTTGCACAATTAAAGAAATGCAGGTACATGACGATAAATAAATAATGGAACTCTGCTTTGCTGAGTTAATTAGAAATGTGTATTAAACTTGTTTATTGGATGTCTCATTAGGTATCACCCAATTGTGGCAGCTGCCCATGATAAGGCAACATGCTGTACTGTAGAAGGATGTTTCCATGGAGCTGAAATGTTGTTGAGATTACAGAAGAACAAAATAATTACAATAACAACTATTTTTTGTTGCTGGTCCGCTCAAGGCTGCTGAAATCTAAAGCTTTAGATTCACCTTTACTAAAGACATTAGTGTCCTCTGTGGCAGGGGCGATTTAGACAAAATGTATTGGGGTTATTTTATGGTCAGCATAAGCACAAAAGAAAAAACCCTATAAAGCTACGACACAATTTACTATACTTTTCTACTACTGTGTTGCTTCTTTGGCTAACAGTATAGCAGCTGCTGTCCATCCGTAGCAGTCTATAACCTCAGTAAGGACTTCCGTTTTACCTCTGGGCTACATTTGGATAAATCAACACGCAGTCCAATAAACAGTTTAAGTGCAGAGTGAAATATTGAAGAAATGTATTGATGAGATTTGAAGCTCATAGTCTGACTAAACCCAAACAAACATCAGGAATAGCTGTCAATAAATAGCCCTGCAGGCAGAGTGCACGTCAATATCTGAGTTTTCTTGGCAGTGCGGGGCCGACACGGCAGTATCAGAATGCACAAACACAGATCAGATCCAGGTAGATGTTAACAGGGGTCAACAAGTAAACTTTGACCAGATGATCTTAGAGCAACACTGTAAGACTAATGCTGAGTCTCAATCAGGATACTTCCCTTAGTTCACTGCCATGTTGGGCACTGTGAACGCTAATGTAGTGTGTGAATTTTGACCATGTAATGTTGTTTCAAGGTTTCAAGGTTCAAGGTTTTATTTGTCATATGCACAGCAGATACAGCGTATATGTTGGCAATGAAAATCTTATGTCGCGTGCTCCTCCAACAACTCAACATACATGGTGCAAATAAGATAAATAAAATAGTGCAAAAAGAGAGAAGAATATTTACAATAACAACAATAAAGATTTAAGGATGTGAAATATATACATATGTGGAATACATTGAAAGTATTTAAATACTTTACACTGTTGAATGAGGAGGTATGGACAGATGCATATATTATGTATAACAGATGTATATGGCAGATATGTATAATATATAGATATGTGTACTATAAACAGATATGTATGGCAGATGTGTATAATATATATATATATATATATATATATATATAATATATATATATATATATATATATATGTATGTGTGTACTATAAACAGATGTGAGTAGACATTCACACAGCTCAGGAGTTCAGTAGTCTTATAGCCTGTGGTATAAAACTGTCTCTGAGTCTGGTGGTCTTGGTCCGGATGCTGCGGTACCGTCTGCCAGACGGCAGCAGACAGAACAGATTGTTGCTGGGGTGATGGGGGTCCTTTAATATCCTACCGGCCTTCTTCCTACACCGCTGGGTGTAGAGGTCCTCCATGGATGGCAGCTCCGTCCTGGTGATGTGCTGAGCAGTTTTCACCACCCTCTGTAGAGTCTTACGGTTGAGGGCGGTGCAACTTCCATACCAGGCGGTGATGCAGCCAGTCAGGATACTCTCGATGGTGCACCTGTAGAAGTTGCAGAGTATCCTGGAGTCCATGTTGAACTTCCGCAGCCTGCGGAGGAAGAAGAGCCGCTGTCGAGCCGTCTTCGATATCACCCTGGTGTGATGTGTCCATGTCAGGTCCTCACTGATGTTTACCCCGAGGAACCTGAAGCTGCTGACTCTCTCCACAGGAGTCCCGTCGATGGTGATGGGTGTGTGTGCCTCTCTCTGCCTCTTCCTGTAGTCCACAATCAGCTCCTTTGTTTTGCTGACGTTGAGATGGAGGTTGTTGTCCTGGCACCAAGATGTCAGGGCTCTGACCTCCTCTCTGTACGCCGTCTGTTGTCTCAAATTTCACACAACTGCTGTGCCCTCACTGGAATTAACTATCACAACTGTTAGCTAGTTAGCTAACAAGGCACCGACAAGTAGCTAATTAACTTGCTAACTGGCAACAATGGTTTGTGGTACCAAATCATTACAGACTGCTTAATTGACCCTACAAAATTGTACGGTGGCTTCTTTTTAACACCAGATTATAAGTATGTTACTTAAAATAAAAATACAAAACCTTGAGTAGAACTTACATTCACACTTCTGTGACAGAGCAAAAATGGCAATCATTCGTTGTGAGAAGTGTCCAGCGTTCCACACTTAACTTTTAAACCATTATTAGTACATTATGTACTCATAGATCATTTTGCTTCCCTTCATATTGGCACACTTTGCACTTTCCTTTATGATCTTGAGTACTGTTATGATCTGTTGTTAAATACATTTGTAATTTTTCTATGACAAACACAATATAATAAGTAATAAATAGCAATGTGAAATATATGGCAAAGCTACAAAACTAAAACTGAGACTTGTGGAGTTTTTATACCCTAAACTTGACCAATCTCCCCGATGGTGTACAGTATCTGAAAGTTCATTACCATTTGTCAATTTGTTAATGTGAACCTTTACATCCTATGGATGCCCCAGGTCTGATGTTTTGGGTGCGTTAAACCTAAAGCTCACAGCAGCTCATTTTATACAGTAAAGTCAAGTTTTAAGAAAATGATTCACTAGAATGAAATGGCTACAATTTGGATCGGCTTCATCACTTATGAAGGAAATTTGGCTATATTAACTTGATTTAAAATACTCATAGTTATATTTTCCATTCCATACATTTCATTTACCAGATTCTTTCATACTGAGTTGATTGAATTATTATCTTTTAACCAGCTCCTTGTCAGTGTTTAATAATTGCAACTTGAACGTATAAGAAAGTGTTTTTTATTTTTTTTATTTCCTCTGGTATTTTCCCAATTAATGGTAAAAGTGGGTTCTTGAAGAAATACCCGACATTTCGCTTATAGATATTTCCAAGCGGCCACCTAAAACTGTACTTTGGTTTTCCTTCTGTTCCACATTCTTTCGAAGCTACATTTTCTTTTCTAGTGAAATTAGAATTTTGGGTGTCTTAAAATACTGTATTTCAATCTTCCATATGTATTCTTTTAAGTAGTTTGAGTTGGTTATGAATTTTTGACCATATAAGTTAGCAAAACGTTATTGGAATTATTCAAGAAAAGTTCATTTTCCCATTGTTTAAACAAAAAAAGTACCTTAAGGTCATTCCTTGTTGAGGTTGTGCTTTGTAATATACTGTATAATCATGAATAGTTACTATTAGTGTTGCTGGGAAGGAATTGTTGACTCATCTAGTGACTGCAGACTGTGTTGTTAGTGTCTGATAGATTATACTCTCTTTAAGTGATCCTGGCTGGTACGGAGGATCCCAGATGGCCTGACAAATAGTTTTCCCAAAGATTTTTTCTCTCTTTTAAATGCATTCCATGAGGTTGAACTTGTTCCTTTGTTCATGTTCTTGAAACAAGAACACGTGGAAGGCTGACAGAAAAAAATCAGAGCGCAGACCTTCTTTCCTTTCCGTGTACAGATTCTCCTGGCAAGGCCGAGATGTCAGACCAGCTCCTCGGTCTGACAGTGAGATGTTCTCAGCCTTTTGTTTAAGCTGTCTAAGCGAATCCATTTAAAAGGGAAGGGAACTTGCAAATTAAATGGTTTATTATCTTAAAGCATGCAGTCATTTGCATACAATCCTAGTTATGTGGTAATATCAGGCTTTGATAATGCAGTCTGTTCTTATTTCAGTGTTACTATAATCATTCCATCGATATAAAATTCAATTGCATTGGGAATCCAAAGAAAACACATTTTCCATCATAAATTATGCTGAAAACTATATAGCCTAAAGCTTTCCTTGCTTCACTAACTGGAAAACATGCCATGTTTCCTCCCATTGCCATTCATATCATAAATAACGACAGAACCAAAAAAATATTCCCATGTACACAGAAGAGTTATTTTTGTTTAATTTACCTTATTTTATTTATATAAGTAGTTGCACTAAACCAATTTATTTGAACACAGATATTAAGTAAATTCAACTTGATTATATTTTTAATTTCAGCCGTATTACATTGACATTTTTAGCTAAATCATTTTGAATAGAGTTTTCTCAAATGTTCTAAATTCCAACTAAACCCATATCATTTTAAAGATTTTCTATATTGAATTTACTCTTTAAAAAAAAAAGAAGAAATCCAACCAAACCCATTTTCAGTTTGCTAAACTGGATTATGTAGCTATAACCGTTTTTGAACCTCAGATCAATTTAGTGGATAAAATTAAAGAGGACATACAGTATTCTGCTCATTTTCAGATTCATATTAGTATTTTGTGTCTCTACCATGACGTGTTTCCATGTTTTAATGTTCAAAAAGCTCTTTAACCACCTCTTTTCACCCTCTGTCTGAAACCAGAGCCCAGTATATCAATATATATCAATGTGTTGGAGCGCTAGCCAATAGAAGCTTGAGTGTTTCATAGTGATGTCACTGTGTTTATGGAATTAAACATAGGTGTCCAATGGAGGTGTTTCAGGCAGGGGGGGAGTATGTGGGAGAGAAATTTCCTCTGGAGGTAACACAGGGATATTAGCCTTTGCAGACCGTTTACATGCACAAAAATGTATACAACACTACAGGAAATGGAAAACCTCCAAAAGCATAAAAGGGACCCTTTAAGTTTAATTTAGTTAAAGTGATTAGCCAATATTACCATCTTAACTTTCAATACATTAAAATAAAGCAAACTAAAAACTCTGACTTTATTGTCTGTTAAAAAAATGTACTACAACCATCTATCTAAAAACAAAAGTAGGCGAGGCACAGTAGTGAGTGCCTTGGGGAGTGGTGCAGATGTATGAAAGAATCCCCCGCTCCCTGCATCCTTCTCTCACTGAGGATTCCAGTCCTGCTCACTGAAGGTGGAAAGGCTTTAGCAGCTACGTCTGACAGGGTTGTGTTCTCCTGACAGTGATCCGCCAGCTGTCTGTCACTTTGATTAATCTCTGCCTTTGGAGCTCTTCATTCACTGAACATTCCCCCATTACTGCATGCCCTTTTTTTCTTCTGTCAATAGCATTGACACTTCAAAAACATAAAGTAGTGTCTATGTGAAGATTACATGCTGACTAAAACATGTCATTTTCATAAATGTTTGTTTGACACAGATCTTGTTTTCTCCTATATGGAAACATCCAATGGAAAAATCCCATTGCTTTTGGTTGAGGGAGCCCTTAGGATGCTAACATCCGGGTCTGCCTTCAAAGAAACGTCATCACTGCATCACTCACACTACATTTAACATGTGTGACATCTTCCTTCTGTTGAATGTGACCTTCATATTGTTGTGGAAATTCACCACTTTATCACCTTCTGGTAAGACAAGAACACATTTACAAGCTTCAAATCAAAGTTGTGTTATTTAATAAAAGTAGAGCATCTAACAGAATCAAGTTCCAGCTGGAGGCCAGATAACCTGCACAACCAGAGTAGTGCAGGATCTGGCCCCGATCAAACATTAAACCAGATTCTTAAAGGGAAGGAAGAAGGGGAACAGCCAATCAAATTCTACATTACAGGGTATTGGAAAACATTTGGCCAGAGGGGCAAACTGCATACAACCAAGCAATTTACTTAACAGTGGGGTCAATGTTGGCCAGACGGCCGACAACTTGCATAAATGGTAATTATAAGCTAAACATAACAAAAGTTAAAGAGACAGCCATGTCTCTCTAAGGAAGTCAACATTTTAGCAGCTGGGTGTGAATTTCATTAGTTAGATAAGTCTAGTCTAAGGAAGAACCTGTTGTGGCATATATATATATATATATATATATATATATATATAATTAAATGAGACTTATTATACAATTCTGCGATGCATATGAAAAAAACAGCCTATTATTATAACCATGTAAAGAAATACTATGTTAAATAGTTATTAGTAGTGCATTATGAGGTTTTCCCTATTCTGTAGTGTGTTATACAGGTTTTTATGGATGTAAATGATCTGCAAAGGATAAAATGATTTTTAGTATCTCCCCCTACCCCCCCTTCCTGAAACATTGGATTCCTTTGTTTACTTACGTAAAATAGTGACATCTCTATGTAACACTCATGCTTCTATTGGCTAGTGGTACAACACGGCGGGACAATTCCCAAACATCTCTAAGCAGTTGACCAAACACAACAGAGTGGTCCAGCTAACCAATCAGAGCAGACTGGGCTCTGGTTTCAGACAGAGGGTGAAAAGGGTAAAATAAAGAGCTTTCTGAACATTAAAGCTTGGAGATATGTCACAGTAGAGACACAAAACACAAATATGAACCTGAAAATGAGCATTACATGCTGCCTTTGATTATTGTGATATCTTTGAATAGCAAGAAATCTTCACAGCTGCTACTGTGTGAATGAATAAATGTCCGCTCTGAGGCAATTATACGCTGCCAGTTGATGCCCTTTCCTTCAATGTGGAATCTTGATAATAAAATGAAACGCCTTAGTTGAAGGGATCTAACTGATATACTGTAGATTCAGTCTTATATAAGTATGTAAAAACTATTAGTATTAGTGATGCTTTTTAGTTGTACAAATCACAGCATTAAGCAACATTGGGTCAGGCACACTGACATAAAGAATGTTCACCCTTTTTAAGTAAAAAAAACAACATTTAACTCCAGTAAAGATCAGATGCTGGGTCAGTACACAGGCAGCGGAACATAAGATTTTAACAAGCCTGTTTCAGATACAGTATGAAAGTCTTGCTCACCAGAGGATATGTTATAAATGCTGACTTTGTACCATCTGACCTAGAGGTAGGTAGGTGTGTGTGTGTGTGTGTGTGTGTGTGTGTGTGTGTGTGTGTGTGTGTGTGTGTGTGTGTGTGTGTGTGTGTGTGTGTGTGTGTGTGTGTGTGTGTGTGTGTGTGTGTGTGTGTGTGTGTGTGTGTGTGTGTGTGTGTGTGTGTGTGTGTGTGTGTGTGTGTGTGTGTGTGTGTGTGTGTGTGTGTGTGTGTGTGTGTGTGTGTGTGTGTGTGTGTGTGTGTGTGTGTGTGTGTGTGTGTGTGTGTGTGTGTGTGTGTGTGTGTGTGTGTGTGTGTGTGTGTGTGTGTGTGTGTGTGTGTGTGTGTGTGTGTGTGTGTGTGTGTGTGTGACTGTTTGGTTAAGGAGCTGTCTTAGAGGATTTCCTTCTTCATACTGCACATCCATGCCTTCTATAGTCTGTGTTTTTTTTACCTTCACCTCACGTTTCTCCACAATGCACTCACATGCACTGCCTATGTTCAGCATGTCTTAAAATGTCCCCTAATGTTACAAATTCTCCCATCAGATTAGATGACCATAGCATAAAATTGCTTCCTTTTTTTAATGGCATCTCTGAGGCTAAAAGTGTCAGCAGCGTGCAAATGCACTTAAATGGAAATGTCAAAAAGTATCACGTTCTACTGATTAGTGTAACCCCCCCTTTGGATGACCAATAAACACCCCTTCTAGTGAAGGATTCACTTGTGTCAGAAAAACATTGCGCCTAACCTCAAAGCTGTCCAAGGACATGACCTAATCCTGAAAAATACCCAAAATAGAATAATTTGTGCTGTTAAGAAAATAAATTCTATTGGGTTAGTGAAGGGTTGCTCTTCAACATGAACTGCGGGGTGTATTTATTTGACATCTCTTAGACCGCTTTGGGATGCTATGCAGGGAAAAATAAAAAGGATATATCATCACTTTTTTTTGTATTACAGTTTATTGAATTTTGCTAGGTTAGACATTTTTTGGACTTGCTTTGTGATTGCGCGATCATAGGATTCAAGGATTTTTGTTGTTATTTTCGCAATAAAGGGTTATGGACTTGAAATCAAATTCTAAGAACAGTTTCCACAGAAAGAATGTGAATGGTGACTACACAAATACTGTATATCCGGCATTGTCAGGATTTCTAAGAATGACCCTTTTTCTGTTGTAAAAGGTTTTGTAAAACATGCTGTCCAGGACGGAAATATACTTTCTATTGGTCGGTCAGGACCCCGGACTTTGCATCTCTGGTGAATGCTTAATAATTTAGTATGGCCCTTGAAGGATGATATACAATTGAAATGACCCTTGGAAAAAAAAAAAAGTGCTCCACCCCCTGGCTTTAAGTTTCGTTACGGGGTGACTAGAGCAGCTTGAGCTTCACTTTGTGCATGATGTCTTTGAAGCTTCTTCACCCCTCCCATCTAATTCTGACCTCCATTCTCCTCCAGGTCCAACTGTTTTGAAGTGTTTGCCTTGGATGGAGCCAGCACAAATATTCTTCAATTTTGCACTGCAGCAGAAAGCACCGACTGGCTCCAAGCAATATCTACAAATATCAACGAGTTGACACAAGAGAATGTAAGTCCATCTCTTACCATTAAAGGCTTCTTGGGATCTTTCTCTGAGTCTTTATTGAAGGTGAAAGCTGTGATTTTCACATTTGACCTATGACATCCAGTAGCTTAACATCGGGGTAATTTACTCGCTTGGGAAGTCATTTTAGGAAAGACAACACAGAAAAGTAGAAATATGTTTTGCCCACAGTTTCCCGATGCTTTTTCACACACACGTAAACAAGTGTTGCATGGTTTTAGTAGACCCTTCCCGTCAAGCACTTATTGAGTCACAGTGGCACCTCTCCCCCCTCTGCTGACAAAAAGAGCTGCTCTCATACCTAATTAATGACTGCAAAGTAGTCATTCGCAATATGCACTCTCATTTCCTCCATTTCACTTTGATTATCGCACTGATGATGTGATGCAGTTTCGCCAAGGACACAGACGTTCTGTATGTCGATTGCACAGCTGCCGTAAAAAAAAGAAAAAAAGTGTGATTAATTCCTGCCTGCATCACGTAATTAGGGACGTCGAAGTGTGATTGCTAAATGGCCAATCAGGATGTAATTGTGCGCCTGCTTTTGGAGGGAGCGGAACTTTTGCTTTAATGACCTTAAACCTCTAAATAGACGCGGCGAACAGCCTCGGGGTCCCTCGTGTGTTTTTAATGTAAAGGACTGTCATCTGGAAGACTGCTGGATGCTGTTTGATGTTCTTTTAGCGAGACGAAAAGAACCGGGCAGCTTGTTAGCGGCTAATTATGTAACAGTTCTTCATGTGAGAATTTACCTTCACTTCGTAAGTGAGGCGAGACTGCAGCAGGCGCCATGCTGAGTATGATATGCTGACACAGCAGGGGTCCCTCAGTATTAAAATGTTTCGCACGGCTTTGCAACATTTTTTATCAACATCAACTCCGAAAAAATACATAGTAAGAGGTAAATGTTTCTGCGACTCCTAACTTTATACCTTCTTGGAGCCTTAACTTGGTTTCACATTACGTTAAACATTAATCCTCTTGGTGGAACTGAACCTTTTAAAATAAAAAAAGGTGATTCTTTTTCTTTTTTTTAAATACAAAAATGTAAAGACATGTTTAGTTTTGCCAGCCTATATTTGTGCATTAATTACTCTGAGGTTTAGTTGATTAGCAAGAAGTCTACACAGACACTTCTATGAATAAATAAATATGTGGAACTGCTCCAAGGGAATGTCTTCAAATACATTTTGTTATTTGATATTGGAACTATCGCATTTAATTTTATTCAATTAATAGTAGATGTGTTGAAGTGTTTGTTCTGCCTTCTCAAGTAACCTGAATCCAGTTCATATTATCTCAAATTACTTACTGTATATAAGATATTTAGATTCTCACAAGAACATGACGCCCGTATACAAGATAATTTGAGATAATAAGAGAAATAAGAAATTAGTTACAGGGGTTGTTCTAGAAACATAGTATTAGGGCAATACTGTGGTGCCGATCCTGTATACAAGATATTTAGATTCTCGCAAGAACATGACGCCCGTATACAAGATAATTTGAGATAATAAGAGAAATAAGAAATTAGTTACAGGGGTTGTTCTAGAAACATAGTATTAGGGTAATACTGTGGTGCCGATCCTGTATACAAGATATTTAGATTCTCGCAAGAACATGACGCCCGTATACAAGATAATTTGAGATAATAAGAGAAATAAGAAATTAGTTACAGGGGTTGTTCTAGAAACATAGTATTAGGGTAATACTGTGGTGCCGATCCTGTATACAAGATATTTAGATTCTTGCAAGAACATGACGCCCGTATACAAGATGGCACAGTGGACGTAAACAACAACGCAATGTCGGAGCTCCATAAAAACAAAGCTGTCTATGCCGCCTTATGCTCTATTTGACACAATTTTCATATTTTTGGTGTAGTTATACCGAATTTGACGAACAGAAATAATGTTTTCTGGCATCACTTTAAAATGTTATGGGGGAGATCTGCATTTTGGTATGAGGGCACATGCCGAAAGTAAGAGGGCGCAGCACCCCTGTTACCTGGTTTAGACAACACCCCGAGTTAAACACGGACAGTGCACATTAGTCAACATTTCTGAAAATGTGCCAGAGTTAGCTGTAGTCTGGAAATACTTGAATTTGGTCATAACACAGAATTCAAAATAAAAATGTAATTAGTTGCCTTCTTAGAACTCAAATTGTGATTACATTTGAAAAAACATCAATATGTACATTTTTGGCGGAAAAAATTCAAAACCATTTCTTAAAATACCAGGTTTTGTCAAGCAGCAGCAAAAATATATAATTAGGGTTGGTCAATATGTGATATGACTATTTTGAGGTGTTTTCAGGGGTGAGGATGACTTTCTAAATAATATACTGTATATAACAGCTTCTTATAAGTGTATTCTTTTTATCTCACAGATAAAGATCATCAACAAATACTGCTCTTCAGATGATCAGGTATGCAGACACATCCTTTGGAAAATGTACTGTTTTACTTTTTATTGATAGTTCTAGTAGAGATACAGGCAGTAAACGCTGTGAGAGGCCAGAATCATACCGTTAATTTAAAGTGTAATGGACTCTCTGTTCATGCATCACTCACAGCCACAACATCTTATACAGGAAAAGTAATACAGGTGTAAAGATAACATAACATCGTCTGCGTACAATCGCAGCGCTCAAGCTCAGGTTTCATCAACCTTGGAAACATTTTGGAATCCTTATTTACCACTCAGCTGGGCGGGTAGGAGACAGGGAGAAAATGTGCATTATAGATCACAAGATCTAGTTTAAAAAGTGTAGCTGATGAAGCGGTACAGTGTATGCAGTAAAGATACACTGAGGAAAGCTAACAAACCTCCCCAAGTCAATCTGAGGTAGAAAAAAGGGTATACCATTGCACACAGCTGGGACTGCAGCACCACTGTACTGTAGTTCTTTAACTCAACACCTCTGACTGTACACACACTGCTATTCTGGTCTGATGATGGAGCAAGTACTAACAATTGTAAACATATAAATGTCATCCTTTGCAGATTGTTCACATGGGCTGGGCATGTGAAAGCCCTGAGGGTAGCGCCGCTGGTAGAGCTTCAGCTTTCAAGTTCCTGGCACTGAGAGGACCATATTTTTATATCTTCAGAAGCCCCCCGGTAACTACTCTACTGTCATTTTCCATTATTATACACTTTTAATTTCTCATTCAGATCTGATAATAAGCTCATTTAAAAAAAACACTTTAAGTGGTGCAAATAATTAGCTTAGCATGGATGAAAGAAGCAGATCTGGTTTTTGGTACCTTTCGGAAGTCACTTTGGATAAGCTGAATGTAATGTGATCATCATGCCCTGCTCTTTTTGGGGTTAAAAGCCATCCCTCGTATTTGAGCGGCGGTTTACTAGCATAATAACAAGTAGCTAATTAATTAATAGCCCAAATCCTGTGGCCAATCAGGAACAAAGTTATGTTGCTGATCAACAAAAAACAGCTTGCTGCAGCTAGTGCTTTCTAGCTATCCAATTTTAGAAGCCATTGTCTATTTGCTTGTTATAGAGATAAGCTAGTCTACTGTAACCCTCTTGTTACGGCTAACATTTAATTGTGATAATCATGGATTTTCAGTACATTCTGTGGCTCCTTTTCACCCAAAAGGTTGTTGTTCTGAACACAGGGAAGTGACATATGTATACCCTCATCTATACGGTTGTGTTCATGCCTTTTTGAAATTGTATTTGAAATAAGTCTGACTTCATGCTGCTGCTCACTGATCTGTGGTGGCTCCCCACCATGCTGCATGGTCTATGTTTTTGAAGCACGTTTGCAGCATCTGTAATATAAAGTATGTTTCAGTTTATTGCACAAGAGAAGACAAGCGTGCAGTCACTGGTGATGAATTTAGATGTTTGACACTTCTGAAAAGCCCTGACTAGATTGCAGGTTTTTATTCCAACTAAAGTCTATTCATTCTTATCGAGTTGAAAGCGTCCTTAGGCTTTCTGTACGGTTATAACTGTGACACCATACAGCTCCAGAACATACTGTGAGTGCTGATATTACTGACAGTTTCATCACACTTTTTGTTGCATATGCATTTTGTCCTTGCTGACATTTAAAACAGTGTACCCCATTGAGACAATGCTGATGCAGTACAGTAGGTGCAAAATCAGGAATAATTTATTGATACCCGGGGGAAATTGGGAAATGTTAAAAAATAACACCGTAAAACAGATTGATTCAAATAAAAAAAATAAAAAGGGTAAAAATATGTCCAATCTACTAAAATGTTTTTTTTAAAATATGTAAAAACGGAAAAGAAAAATATCTAAAATAAAATATGTATATATATTAAATAATAATTTTTAAATTCAATAAATGTGTATTCAAATTACAAATTAAAATGCTAAAAACTGTGGTTCATGATTAAATGAGTTGCATGAAAAAACAAGAACCTTTATCATAATAAATACATTTGACATATTTAAAATAAAAAACTATAATATGAATAAGAACATGAGTTGAAATGTACAGTATGAATAAATAACTACAGCATTAATACCAGAGAACGTCAGAGTATGCTCAGTGTAAGATGCAGCTCATCATCAAAGAAGCAGCAGGATGTCACAGCCTTAATTATTAAATGTGGTTACACATGTGACACAGGTATAAAACATTTAAAGCATTTTTGTATAAGGCTTAATGAGTTTGCATGCCGATGCACTCCTATTCTTCTGCTCTAGCCTATGATCTGCTGTATTATATTTTCAATATTCATTGCTTTACATTTGACTCGTTTTGATTCAAAGTGTTTGCAGTGACGACCTCACAACTAGTGCTCTTGCTGGAGGTGGAAAAACCTTTAAGCATGCAGGTTTTTAACAATGAGATACTTAGTATTTTCCACTGACACCAACTTTAATTAAATCCTTTTTGGGTTGAAAGACGCAGTATGTTACCTGAATTAATATAAAATGTAATGAGCAGATCCACTGCCAGGGACACACTTTTAAAGTTTCATATCTTTATGTAAGTTTTCTGATTTATATTTCAGTGGTTGAATGTAACAAAGTACATTTCTTCAAGTACTGTACTTAAATTATTTTGAGTATTCCAATTGTATTCCACTTTATACTTCCAGTACATTTAAGAAGCCAATGTTGTATTATTTACTTGTATTTGTTAGTTACTTTCTTACTTTGGACTATTCAGCAAATAGCTAATACAAAATATGAATCAACTAATACATGAAATGTTGACATTGTTTATATGTTAAGATGTCTAGCAGCAGTTCATAAAGTAATTCAAATTCGCTGTAAATGAAAGCATCAATAATCACATTTCAGTACTCTATCATAATCGATTCTGAAAAGGGCCATTACTCATGATAAGTACTTTTAAAAGTATATTTTGTTTCTTCTAATGCTGTAATTTTACTTAAGTAAGATTTTAATAAGTACTTTTTTCTTGTAACAGAGTACTTCTTGCACTAACTGTATATATCTATTAAAGGTCCAGTATTATCTCAAAATATTTCCCCCGTTGAGGAATAAGACATTTTCTCCCTTACATGATCACAACACACACACGACAGCTTTAAGGCATGATACAACATATTATTCTGCTTGGCGCCATTTCTTTTTGTTCACCAGGAAGTGGGTTGGGCCATCTTTTTTCCCAGCAGTGATTTAGCGCTGCTCTCATCTTTAAGTATAAAAACCACTGCAGTCCAAAATGTGCCTCTCTCATCTTCTTACTTCATTTGGCAAGTGTTTCCTCAGGTTACTCATGTTCTGGATGCTGTGATTTGTTGTGCCAAGGTGGGGTGTGAACATTATGACTTCAATCTGCTCACAGGCTTCTTGCAGCTGCTGGCTGTAGACTAATATTTACTGTACAAGTCTCAGGGCAGTGTTGATCTTATTTCACTTTCAGTAAGAAAATAAATAAGCGTATTTCCAAAATGTCACACTATTGTTTTAAGACATATCATAGTTTTCCCTCTGAGTTCTGTGACACGGAGCTAAGAGGGTCAGTGAACTGTTTCCCAGCCAGCTGTCCCTTTCCTCTGGAGAGTTGTGCTAACCCTGGCCTCTGACACGCCGCTGACACCTCCCTCTTTGGAGGAAATGAAGTGCTTCGTCTCGCCAGGATAACCTGCATGCTTAATGCAACTCTTGAATCCATGAATAACGTAGGTGAACATGGATCATGGGCCCGCTGTGGACAGAATGCATTGCATCTTAAATGATTTATTCTCCTGTTGTGGAGGTGGGCTGCCTTTTCACGGCTAGGGTCATGACGGAGCAAAGAAAAAGCTTTCAATGTTGGGGATTTTTAACAGCATTGCAGATGCATTTGCTGCAGCCATTTTTCTCTACAAAAGTTTCAAACTTTTGTAGAGAACTGAACTGAACTGAACTTTTGTGCCTCTACTGGGACATGTCTCCATGATTAATGTTCAAAAAGCTCTTTGTTTTTCTCAAATTGTCTGTGCTGCAGCATCTCTTTTCACCCTCTGTCTGAAACCAGAGCCCAGTCTTCTCTGATTGGTTACCTGGGCGGCGCTGTTGGAATTGGTTAAAAATTTCCGCCCCCTAGCCTATCACGTACAATGCGGCAGAAGTAAACAAAGAAGTCCAATTGAGGCATGCCAGGCAGAGGGGGAGTATGTGGGAGAGAAACTCCTTCTTGAGGAAAAGGAGGGATTTTAGCCTTTGCAGACCATTTACATGCCCCAAATTCCTTTACAACACAGTCCACGAAAGGGAAAAGCACAAAATACAAATATAAACCTGAAAATGAGCATATGTCTTCTTTAATGTCAGCAAACCCACAGAATTTTAAATGAGCCTCAACAGTTCATAAAAGAGTAAGTACTTAAAAGAAAACTATAGTGCACTTGTTAGCGTTGAGAAATAGCCTTGATGGACTTTATATCTATAAGATAAAGAATTGTTGATGGCAGGAAATGTTTCTCCTTTTCAGCTGAACATTCCAAAGGCAATAAACATTTCTGAAAGCTTTAACAAAAAAGAACATAGTCTGATGGGAGCAGGTGTGAGCAGCGTTAAAGTCTATCAGAATGGTTTAATGGAACACGCCCGGAGGTAATAATCCACTAAGTAGCCTCTTGTCGGTCTCAGTTAGCGAGCGCCCCAAGTCCAAAATGCAAACTTTTAGTGTAATCATTTGCTTGACCGAGCTATTCAAAGCACCTTTCTAATAATTCTTCATACCAACATGATTATCTCACCCAGGTCTGTGAAAAGGGTACTGTGAAAGCAATAATCACCCTGTAAAACGTACATATCTTGTTTTTTTTGCTAAGTTTCCAAACAATAACGAAAATGTTAATTCATGGAAATGGTTTTGCTCCCCCTGCAATATGTGGAGAGGCAGGATGAAATCTGGAAATGATTTCAATCAGAAGAGACTTGTTTTGTTGTAACAATATATACAGTATGTATTGCCAGGAATACACAGATGAATGTAATGGTGTTTGGCGATTAGACCCCGTTGTGCGGGAGTATCATTCAGGAGGGGGAAAACCGAGCCGATGAACCCCCCCTGGTGTAGACACTGGTGGTGGTGGAAGTATGAAGGGATTGATGGAGGTCGGTCCGAAGAACAGTGGTTTAAGCCTGACATGAACCCTGGATTTGGGGGTGGAAGGGGTGGAGGACGGCTGCGTCGACTCACCTTAAATGACAGCTGTGAGGAGGGAAGAGAGTAGATTTAAAAGGTTTAACCATGTGCTGTGAGTGGCTTGTGGGGATAGAGGCAAAGTGATAGGTTTAGCTGGTGAGTGAACGCCCCTGATTGCTGATTGGGAGGGGTGAGCCCAGGAAGATGGAAATATGTGAATGATAGACATAAAGACGGTCTTCTTGGTTGAACTTGCGCTGAGCTTAAACTGCCACATAGGATTAAAAGGTAAATTTGGTATTTGATTGTATTTATAAAGGCCAATGGTTACCACGCACCATCAACCAATTTCCTTTTCTTTGTATCAATGTCACCCAGTAACCCTAACTGGGTTACTGGGTGACTTGCCACCTTCCGCTACGACACAATCTGTGCCAAGCAAAAAAAAAATGTGTTATCATGCCTAAATGCTGGTGTGTATTGCATGTATAACAACAACAAAAAATAACTAGAATTATATTTGTATTTATTTATTTACCTCCTTACTTACTTACTACAATGGAACCCGCTCGGTCAATACCTGTTCATCTGTTGGACTTCATCTCACAGCTAAATTATGATGCGAATGAAGTTGACGTCAAACATCACAGTAAAAAGTAATAAATGTAGTTGTTGAATACAAATATGTTACACTCACAAGCCTACTGCATGCCACTTGTCCAACAGCAGAATGAGAGGACATTTATCCCCTATCGATTTTGATTTCTCTATATACAAACGCGGATCATCGATCTCCAATGACATAGTGTAATTGTTTGATCCATTGACCATCATATTTTGGCTCTTTGTAGTTTAAAATATGCACGGTAACCTTCATTTGTTTAATGGATAGGCGTGGATCTCAGAATTATTGATGAGTTGAAGTTTGAAGATATTTGTGGATAATGCAATTGTTATTTTCTTGATGTAAATGTTACCTGTGCAGCAGGTGCAACAGGATAAAGCCACTTTGCTCACTGGCAGTCATCCACCCATTCCCACATCTAAGGTACATTCATTTAGCATTTAGTTTTTGGATAAGGAGGTGCTGCTAACAAGTGCAAAGAGTTGTTTTGATATGCTGCCTCTTCATCTTACTTCCCTTGATGTTCATTTCTCAGATCAGTGCTGCTGACTGGGGACAAGCTGAAACCACATATAACCTCTATGAGGTTCTTTTCAAGGTTCACAAGGTATGTACAGAGCACTGCAGCTTTCATCTAAGTATAGATGGCTGTTTTTTGTCTTTTTATATCAGATAGAATGGTGTTTCAGGAGGCCTATAAAACAGGGCTCTCTATTCCTGAGGTCATAGAGTGGTGCAGGGGATGAAGTTTTTGTAGGCTTCCCCGCAAGTTAGCATCGCAAAGCTGCACCAACAAAAAAACAATGGAATTTTTCCTTTGGATTTCAGGGTATTAAGGATAAATAAGATACATGGCCAACACAACTTTATGATACTTGCCTGTGTGTTCAGCTAACTTGTATGCTAAAAGCTAACATTTGGCTATAAACATGCCTGCGAATCACCACTGCTGAGCTAGGTTGCTAATGATGATGTTTGGTAGTCTCATTAAGCCATTCAACATACAAAGAAGCTTTGGGCATTTACGAGTGGGGTATCTACCGACACATTTGATGTCAGAAAGTAATACCGGAAAATCTCTGAAGCTTGTGTTAGCCACAGATCTTATTTCAGTCATCTAACCAAAAACACGTTAAAGTGACTTTGAGATGAGGGAAACGAAATGCTAAAATGCTAACTAATTCCCGGGTTTTGGGACTCATTCCTGCACTACTCTATACTCCTGATCTACAAACCAAGATATACATATAAAAAATATATAAATAAACCAGTAAAATGTATTTTTCAGAGAAGGAAGGAAATTCTTCTTCACCCTTCCCCAAGTACTAAGAAAAGTATAAATTAAAAAAAGAACAGACGGCAAAATGTAAATATTAAAATGTTGTGTCGTAGTTGTGGATGGCAGAGGACTGCTGGCTCCAGGCTAGGCTCTACCTGGGGCTCGAGCATTCCCCCGAGCAGCAGGACGGCGAGTCACTGTGCTTCAGCATTCTGGTCGGCCACGGACAGAGCCATACCTTCAGGGTGGAGCTGGCCTCGGACCTGGCTATCTGGGAGAAGTCCTTCCAAAGAGCTGTCTTCTTGGAGGTGCAGAGAATACGAGTGAGTATTTCCATATAACTTGTTGAATGTTTTTGTTGTACTGTTTTTTGGTGAATATTATTCAAATGAAAATAGTTTTTCCATCAAGAGATCTTCTGCACCTTTTCACATTGGAAGTTTGTTGAACTTTTGAATGGGACGAAAGTGTACACAGTAGAGTGCAGATCTCCCCAATGTGTGTCTTAAATGAACAGCAATTTTATTATACAATGGGGAAATGGAGGAATCTAAATACTTTTTTTATTGTCACATACACTGCCCACAAGGGCACTGGTACCTCTTTACCTATGAGTTCATGCTTGGTCGGCTCGGGAATTGAGCCAGCAACCTAAGTCCAGCCAAATCACTTGGGACTGAGCTACTGCCACCCAACATTGCCAGAGGGGCTCCAACACCCAATCATTTGGAGTGAACGGAGCAAGCCCCTTTATATTTTTCCCAATACAAAAGACTGTTTAACAGATTGTCCCCTTATAGAGGACACATTAGATATTAAACCGATAAAAACAGATACAGCTGTTAAACAGATATAACACTTTTACCTTGGTGTCAAATAAAGAGAGGATGAATTGTACATTTGCTTCAAGTAAGCCAAACCATTTAAGCACCAAACTGTAGATTCTGCAATTAAACATTTTTACAACATGTATTTGGTGAGTAGCCTGAGTAGCTCTTTAAAACAGCGGCCGCTAACAAGTGACTAAATAAACTACTAAATGTCATCACGCTGGACATTAGCTGCCTTTAGCTTAGCGGTGGGGACGCTCAACCGTGATGTAGTTCTGGCAATTGAATTCACTCTTCAAAAATCATAATAAGGTGTGTTAATAAGTAGAGATTAACCCGCAGAACAAAACTTGTAAACATCATTAAAGTTGATTCACTGGTTTCTTATTTTCTTATATTCCGAAATCCAATTAAAAAAACACTTTGGCTTTTTGCCCATTCAATTCTAACTTCTGAGTCAGCTTACAAAAATACGTCATTACTCCACCACTCTATTGACGTACTAAAATGCCACATCCTGGCTACCGCACCAGGGCTGCCACCTCCTACACATGGATAGGAGCAGAAACACTCATAGGCCACGGCTGTGTTCTTGATGTTATTCTGTACTTAAATGCTGAAGGTAACTTTAACAGTTAGCCATCGAGTGAAGCTGTGGTCAATCTTTTCTTCGCGGAATGAATTTTGTAGATATCTTCTGGCTGATTGTGGAATTAATGTTCATCATGTTTGGATTTTGTCAGGCTGCTGTTCAGCTTATATTTCAACAGTGAAATGTTTTTACATTTTTATGAAGCTGTTTGATCGTTGCAATTGTGGTGAAAAGTGAGGTCAGATGTTATCCCTGAGTGTTTGAAGCTGGCTGTGGCGAACTGCACTTCATCTTTAAAGTGGAATCTCTAAAACTTGATCCACAGTGGGATAATCATGGATCAGAGCCAAATAATAAAATATCGGCATAAACCAGCAGATCCATTTTGTTGTGTCACTGAATGTGTTTTCAGACAGATGGTCCCCCTACCAGAGCATTTGCTGTATAAAGACTGTGACATTGAGAGATAGAGATATGTTTTTGATGTAAAAACAGGGGTTGTTTTACATTCTTAGTCAGGGTTTTTATCACACCTGTGGTTTGTTTTTCTCAAATGTTGAAGAAGCACTCCAATTTTTTACTTTAAGAGGCCCTATTATGCTTTTTGGGATTGATCCCTTTCCTGTAGTGTGTTAAATAAGTTTTTGTGTATGTAAATGGTCTGCAGAGGCTAAAATATAACCCTTGCGCTTCTGTTGACTAGCACTCCAACACATTTACATATTCTCTTAGTGATTAACAAATCCAATCCGAGCTGGCCGGCTAGCCAGTCACAACAGGAAAGAAGAAGCAGATTAGATATTAAAGAAAATAACTATGTTGCACGTAGCCTTTTTATTTATCGTTGCTTAAAGGGGTAGTTAAGAATTTTGGACATAGGACCTAATTTCCAAGTTAGCCAGTGTGCTATTTATCAGTGGAGACTGTTTTCAACACGTTTCATCCAGTCCTTCTAGTTGCAGAGTTCGCTGGTGCTAGGCTAGCGCAAGTCAACAGTTTCTGCTAGCCTGCCAATAAAAACAGTCTTAGGCACTCCACAGTACAACCGAGGCAAATAAATTTAAACGCCAGACTATCGATGTAAATGTCTGTGTTGATAGAATAATGTTAATGTTTTCGGCGCAGCTTCGTTATTACACAACTAACCGGAGCAAAGTATAATTCCGCCGCTGCTGAGAAACTAGTCCCTCAAAATGTAATGCGATCATTGCGATGCAAAGATAGTTGTATTTCTAACATTATTCTATCAACACAGACATTTACATCGATAGTCTGGCGTTTTAATTTATTTGCCTCGGGTGTACTGTGGAGTGGGTAAGACAGAAACCGTTGACTTGCGCTAGAGAACTCTGCAACTAGAAGGACTGGATGAAACGTGATGAAAATGGTCTCCACTGATAAATACCACACAGGCTAACTTGGAAATGAAGTCCTATGCCTAACATTCTGAACTACCCCTTTAACATTTGTTCTGAATAATAGTGTTGCTTTCACTCTAGTTAACTGTCATTTTTTTAAGAAATCATTTTAATCCTATAACTTTAATCACTACTACCCCTTCCTACCAATTTAACGCTTCATCAGTGAGAGGTGATTGCACGCGACGCAAAGTCTTTATTTCCATAGATCCTTTGTGCTTTAAAATGTCTTATTAAGAAATTAATTGAATTTCAAATTGAAAGCTAGGCAGCGCTGTTTTCCATAAATGTTTTGTTACTTTCAATGTATTTAACCTAAAGAATTAGTCCTCACATCAATGAGCCATTAAATTGCCTCTTAAGAAAATATGTTTAAAGTGTAAAGGCGATCATCTCTTGTGGAGACTGCATTGTGAAGCAGCTCTCTAACTGCCCATCAAAAGGCTAGAACTCTAAAGAAAGTATCAAAGTCCTGGCCTTAGTTTTCTTGATGTTGGGCCAATTTATCATTTAGTAACATTTAAAAGTTTAAAATAAATATATTACAGAATATAGTCATTTGAAATGTTCATCATTTGAGGTACTTTAAAAGTCTCCTATTATGCTATATTTGAACAATATATTGTAGGGCAATAACTATACAAAACGTGTCTGTTAAGTGTTTTGCTCAAAATACCAAACACATCACCCATTGTAGCATGCCTCATACCCCTTTCTCAGCCCTGTTCCTGAAGTGCTGATTCTGCGACTGTCTCTGTCATGATCCTTGTTTTGTGTCTGTTGTTTCCTCTTTTATTTTGAAATGTTTTCCCCTCTTGTGTCTTGTTAAATTTCACTTCCTGTCTGCGTTTCCCTCCTGTGTCTGATTGTGTCATTGTGTTCACCTGTTGCCCCTGTGTTTCTCCTCCCTTCTCCAGCTGTGAGTTGTCTTGTGATTACCCTTGTGTATTTAGTCTCTGTTCCCCTTTTGTCTGGTGTTCGGTTGTTGTCGTTTCCAACCTGGTCTTCTCCAGGTTACCTGCCTGTTCCTGCCCGTCCGTCTGTCTGCTCCTGTTCCCGGTGTCGCTGTGTCCCCTGGTTAGTGTAGGTGAGGTTTTTGTTGTGGTTGAAAGTACAGCTTTAATTTTAATAAAGCTAGCCTTTTGTTTGGACCCATACCTGCCTCCCTTTTGTTTTACTGCACTTGGGTCCTGTTTCCCCAACCCCTTGACAGTGATTCGGTCGTACAACAGGAGCAGACAGACGGATGGGCAGGAACAGGCAGGTAACATGTACAAGATCAGTTAGGAAACGAGGACGACCGAACAAGAGACAAAAGGGGACCAAGACTAAATACAAAAGGCTAATCACAAGACAACTCACAGCTGGAGAGGGGAGGAGAAACACAGGGGCAACAGGTGAACACAATGACACAATCAGGCACAGGAGGGAAACTCAGACAGGGAGTGAAGCTAAACATGACACAAGAGGGGAAAACATTTAAAAATAAAACAGGAAACAACAGACACAAAACAAGGATCATGACAGCTAAAGCTGCCGTGATTCTTAAAAAAAAAAACATATTATGTTCAAAACCACATCAAGCATTATTTGTGAAACACTTCAAAGTGTTTACCACTAGAACAGAGACATTATATGTATTATATATACAACAACTCTAAGTCACCTGGGCGGGACGTTGCCAGGAGTTCAGTGTAAAGCCACATTTAGGTTATGACGTCATATCGGCAGCAAATCTGGATCAGCTCGCTTGTATTCGGGTAAGGAGGAAAAGAGAGAGGGTTGTATATTTAAACTGAAACAGAGGAAATTCTTGCCTGGAAAATGTATTTTAACCTTTGCAAGATTCACTGCCTGGTGATTTTGAGTTTGTTTTGTTTGATTTGAGTATCAAGACAAACAGCGACTTCACTGGGTTTTGAAACTTTTTTTAAATGTCTTTTCTTACATCACTATGCTCCCATTTACTGTCCACCACTCAAACAGAGCCAAACACAGCACTTTGCAGTGCAGTTCTGAAAGCCTGCATTCAATTGTGAGGATGCTTGATGGCTGTGTGTAAAGTGCTATAGAGTGGTACATAGATTTTTGTAGGAATTTAGCAAGGGTTTCCTCAACCAAAAGCAACAGGATTTTGGAATATTGCAGAAAATAAGATCTGTGATAAAACAATGTTTATGATACCTACACACTTTGTTCAGCAGGATCATCTCCACATAACACTATTTCATGGTGTTTTTAAGAGTCAATGATGCCCATTTACAAATGGGAAATACATCCAATCAATAGTAACAGGTAGAATATAATTTTCTTTTTACAAAGTCTCTATTTTGAAGCACCAGGCATGATTGATTTAAGAGGTACTATATGTTTACACAGCAGGAAATCCAGAAACATTTATAGCCTCAGGTATTCAACGTGAAACTAAAAGGACACACTGAGAGCGCAGACCTCAGCTATGGCCGTTTTCAATAAGTGATACATTATTTGTGTATGCATTCCGTACCTCGGATTCAGTCCATAATGTAATAGGCTCGTGTTCCATGGACAGTAGTGGCTCAGGGTAAGAGGAAAGGTATTCCTCTGTGTATGTACTGTAAGTGACTTTGAATAAATGCTAAATTAAATCTACCGTTGCTGTCTTAAACCATATATATAATACTTACATATTATAATTGGTTCCACAGTGAAGCTGAAGCTGTGAATACAAGTCAGAATTGACAGCCAGTGAATGTAATGTTTTAAAGGACAGGAAAAAAATTTATTCAGCTTTCTATATTCAACATGGTGAGATGTGTCACAGATTTAAGTCTTTTGGTCTTCAGTCCAGCTGACAACAAGGCTCTATAAAGTGAAACTAACCACTCATTATAGTCTACAATTACATACATAATTACATAAATTCTTCACTTTCACAATGCTCAAACTATGTTATAGCAGATATTACTTCTAAATAATTATGCCCCCTTATGCTTTTGTTTTAAATATTAGCCATGGATTTATAAAACGAACTCGACACAGCGTTGGAGGCGAGGCCCCTTGTACTCCTATGAAGGTTGCCTATTGGCACATGAAGCCAAAAATTGAGTGGGTGTAGATTCAGGCCCTATTTGTATAAATCAGAGCTATTCAAGTCTATGTACTGGCTAGTTTATTTACCTTAAAATAAATAATCAAAAGTTATACGCAGATTTACAGACGTCCTTTAACCAATGTAAGTAAAACGGAAAAAGTATTTTTGTGCAAAATGACACCACAAACTGACACGGTATTGTAATACCACCTTTTGGCCACTATGAAAATAAGCTAAATAGTTGTCGGCGCACTTTCTGGGCGCTTGATATCAGCACAACCTTATAAACAAATCCAGATGTTTAGCTTAGTGACGTATTTTCCCTGATGCTGTTTATTGGGAGACACAGAAGTTTCTAAAAAGACATTTTCTGGGTAATTTTAATCTCTACAAACAAACAACTGGTATACAACTTTTTAATAAGCAATAATTAATGCAAGTATGTGTACCTGCAGAGTGACCAGAAACTAAAGCTGTCAGACAAATGTAATAGAGTAAAAAGTACAATATCTGCCTGAAAAATGTCACGATCTTGTATTGATAATGGGAGATTCGGACCACTGCGCAAAGTCTTCTCCAGCACATCCCAAAGAATCTCAAACAGGTTCAGGTCTGGACTCTGTGGTGGTCAATCCATCAGTGAAATTGATGTCATGCTCCCTGAACCACTCTTTCACAATTTGAGCCCGATGGATCCTGGCATTGTCATCTTGGAACATGCCCGTGCCATCAGGGAAGAAAAACTCCATTGATGGAATACAATGGGCACAATGGGTGCATCACTTCAGCTGCCTCTCTTCTTACCCTGATGGTAAATGGACTTGTACTTATAAAGCGCTTTATCCAGTCTTTTCGAACCCCTCTTTACATACTACATGTCATTCACCCCATTCACATCCATTCATACAGAGCAGTACAGTTTTTGCTCTAGGTAATTACCTTTCACACACATTCATACACCGTTGGCCATGCCATCGGGAGTAAATCAGGGTTAGGTATCTTGCCTAAGATACATCGACATGTTGACTGGGATCGAACCCACAACCTTCTGGTTGAAAGACGACCGCATTACCTCAGCCCACAGTCACCCCATCAGTCTGGAACAGGGTAAATCTGGACTCATCAGACCACATGACGTTCTTCCATTGCTCCAGAGTCCAATCTTTGTGTTCCGTTTTTTCCGATTAGCCTCACTGACAAGTGGTTTTCTTACGGCTACACAGCTGTTTAGTCCCAATCCCTTGAGTTCCCTTCACATTGTGCGTATGGAAATGCTCTTACTTTCACTATTAAACATAGCCGTGAGTTCTACTGTTGTTTTTCTACCATTTGATTTCACTGATTTTCGCCGATCACGATCATTAAAGATTTTTTTCCGACCGCACTCCTTCCTGGAAGATGATGTTTCCTCACTGTCCTTCCAGTTTTTAATAATGCGTTGGACAGTTCTTAACTTGATTTTAGTAGTTTCAGCAATCTCCTTCGATGATTCTCTGCTTGATGCATGCAAATAATTTGACCCTTCTGAAACAGATTAACATCTTTTCCACGACCACAGGATATGTCTTTCAACATGACTGTTTAACAAATGAGAAGCTACTCACTGCATCAGTTAGGGTTCAATAACTTGCGAGCTGAAACATAATCACCCATGCAGTAATTATCCAATAGGAGGCTCTTACCTATATGCTTAGTTAAATCCAGGTGGTGATCTTTTTTTTGGCCGGGCAGTGTATCTCCGGCATGGATTCGAGTTTACACCCTGCGGAGCTTCTAGACTATAGCTGTCATGAAATCTCTACAGAAAACACTATCAAATATTGATATAAAATGCCTCCGTATAATAAGGCCAGTTATTCATGTTCCACAGGGACAAATGGAGTAAATGGCCTAAAGAAAAAAAACTTCACTAAAATGTAAAGCTAGTTTTTTGTCTAGTTATTATGAATAACCAATTCTGAAACAACTCAGGCCATTACCAGTGCTGTTGGATGTTTTCCTTTGTCTTATTTCCACCAAAATCAATTATTCTGTCAAATTATTGATAAAGGCATTGTAACTTTAAATGACAGCAGCACTGATTGGTTGGTTTCTGATGGATATGACTGCATGTCGTACTAATTTCAGAGTCTTTAGCAATGGCCTGCCATCCTTAGCAGAGGTCTGTTAATCAGAAACAAAATGGCAGATTTCTGAATTTTTACATTGACCAATCAGAATTGAGTATCTAACCAAACCATGTAATAACAGGAATATACTTCTATGCTTCTATATTGCTGTCACACATTATATTTAGGAGTTAAGAAAGTATGCCACATGTCAGGTCAGACTCTTCATGAAATAACCAGCGGGTCTTTTTATAATTCGACACCATTCTCTCCCTTTTTTCCACTCAACCGTGGTCAAGCAAAAATAAAGGCAAAACATGCTATGAGCCTGAGGGCTTTGGTGCTCAGGCCCCTAAATAGGGACATTTATAAATATTACAAAGCAGAGCACCTGTCAGAAGATATCTGAATCATTGGCATACTGAAATCTTTTCTGTTCCTGGTCAACAAAAGGATCAGAGATAATTCAACAGCTTTTTATTTCAACCCGCTGTCCTTTGGAACAGTATGTTTGAACATAGTACTGCCAAGAGGCACTGGCTTTTAGCAAAAAATGTCAATCTCAAAGTGTTAGGAGCCAAGTATAATCCCTTTATGTTTGGCTCATGTGGTCACTGAGAGTTTAGTCACTTAATTACGTTCTCCAGTTAATTCTGCACATGCTAATTCCTCCAGCTTTTTTAAATATAGAGGCGACCTGTATGTTTTAAGACAGCAACATTTTCATTACGGTAAAAGGCAACCCATGAAGGTATTTATATCTCCTTCACTACATTTGGCCAGTTTGTAAATGTTTCTTTTTACAACAATCGCCAAAGATTTTCCTGGGGCAGCTCTGTTAATACATTTCTATTCCATCTAAGAACACTCTCAATGCATTTTTTATGGAAAGGGTCTATCCAGAATGCTCTACTGTGTAGATGGTAGTGGATACTTCCTATTGAAGCTCTTAGATGTAAAAATGAAGCAGAAATATATTTGCTCGATCAACCAGTTAACTTGTAAACAAGCAAAACATATTTGTACTCTCAATATTTCTCACTAATATGTGTTTTCCTGAGGTCTAAAAACATCTCTCTCCTCACATGAGGTTCACAAAGCCAAATTATTCTTTTAGTACTTTTTTCCCTCCCTTCTGGTGTTTTGCTACCATCTTTTGCACATTCCATTGAGATTGTTCGTGCAATAATTATCAGACTTCAGAATACTAAATTAATATTGTGGGTTTTTATACGTTCAAGCGTAATCAGTTAGCTGCCTTGTAACTGCCATTACAAAATAAAGTTGGGTTGTTACTTATTTACTGACTTATTACTTACTTACTATATTTTGAAATAGTTCTACTGCTTCAATATTGTTTTTGTTTTCAACAGTTATAAGATAATACAATACAAAAGACTACGCTTAGGTTGAAACATACGGAAAAAATACGGAGGAAAAATGTATTGCAACACAAAGAAGCAGTTATAGTAGTCCAACCAGGCCTTGGGCCAGAGCAGATCTGCAAAGTAAGGCATATGTTGTTGTTTTTTGCCGAGAGACCACTCATGTGGGGTGGCAAAAATGAAATACCATTAAAACAGCATGGCCAACAGTGTTGTGTAAAGACAATTATGAATTATTATTATTATTATTATTATTATTATTATTATTATTATTATAGATAACCATTCCTCTTTCATGTATAATGCTATGGGGGAACCGTCCCTAACAAACTCATTATGAGTACCTCTTAGCACATTTGACCATCTGTCTGGCAAAATGGACCTCATTTAAGGGAATCTTCCCATCACTGAGCAGAACATAGTTTTCAAAAAGAAGCATCCAGACCTATCCAATATCTCGGATTAGAAAGTCCCAAATGGGGCTGCCAGTACTGTAGAAATCCAGAATGTACTGTGTGGCTTTAAGAATGGATAGAAATGGGGAAAATGTGTTTACCACATATTGGCTTCTTCCCTTCAGCATGTATGCAACACATCATTTCCCAGTTATTTATGCACAAACTCAACAGTGGAAACAGTGTTGACTTCAAACATTCCACCTGTGACCACCAACATGCTGCGGTGGCAAGCTGTCATTGTGAGAAGGTGAATTACTGAACGAAATATTTAACTAATGTATTGAGGTAGCAAATCAGAGCACATTGTATTTCCCTAATGCACTGTGGGAACTTCACTATCCAAGCACTGCATAGTGTAATTTCCCTGAGCACCGAGCATGGCGAATATGAAATGCTAACAAAGCAACCATGAAAACAAACAGGCTGGCTTTCTGAGAGCTGTAAATTCAGACGTTATGGGTGAGCCATTTGATAATGCTTTGCTAACAACTCCATATGCAGTGAGTGTTTGAAGAATTTACCCAGGCCAGTTGCACTTTGCAAACAAGAGACTCACAAAAGGCCTCTGACATTTCATTTATGCTCACAGTATACAGTGGAGGAAATAAGTATTTGATCCCCTGCCAATTTCGTTAGTTTACCCACGTACAAAGAAACGAACAGTCTGTCATTTTTTATGGTAGGTTTCTTTTCACAGCGAGAGACAGAATATTCAAAAAATAATCAGAAATGCACATTAAAAAAAAGATATAAATTAATGTGCATTTAATTGGGGAAAATAGGTATTTGATCCCCTTGCAAAACATGACTAAGTACTTGGTGCAGAAAGCCTTGTTGGATAGCACAGAGGTCATACGTTTCTTGAGGTTTAGAGGCTGATGTTTGGCAACTGGAAGATTTTCTATGGGATGGAGGTCGGGAGACTGGCTAGGCAACTCCATCACCTTAATGGGCTTCTTCTTTAGCCACTCCTTAGTTGCTTTGGCCGTTTGTTTTTGTCGTGATCCTTGTTTTGTGTCTGTTGTTTGCTGTTTATTTTGAAATGTTTTCCCCTCATGTTTAGTTTCACTTCCTGTCTGCTTTTCCCTCCTGTACCTGATTATGTCATTGTGTTCACCTGTGGCCCCTGTGTTTCTCCTTTCCCCCTCCAGCTGTGTCTTGTCTTGTGATTACCCTTGTGTATTTAGTCTCTGTTCCCCTTTTGTCTCTTGTTTGGTTGTCGTCGTTTCCAACCACGTCTTGTCCATATTCCCTGCCTGTTCCTTTCCGTCCGTCCGTCTGTCTGCTCCTGTTCCTGGTGTCCCTGTTTCCCCTGGTTAGTGTAGGTGAGGTTTTTCTTTGTTTAATAGTACAGCTTTAATTTGAATAAAGCTCGCCTTTTGTTTGGACCCATACCTGCCTCCCTTTGCTTACTCTACTCTAACCTCTAGCCAGGTTTCAACAAAATAATGCAGTCTAGTTTACATTAATATATGCTAATGTCATTGATAGATGATTTGTTGGTGAATGATTCAGTATTGCCATTTTAAGATTAGATTGTACACTTGGCAGTGGATCCTTAAGAAGCTTAACATTAATTAATTGTCCAAGTTTGGTCTCCTCTGTGCACCGTGTGCTTCATGATATATTGAACTAGTACAGCAGGACAATAAAGAAGTACAGGAGCAAAGCACTCACCGACAGTCCTGTATAGAGGTTCACCTGAATCAAAACAGAATACAAATTGTGAAAAAGTCAAAGTATACTTGTTTTATATGTCTATTTAGGGTAATCCATTTGCATCACTTGCTGTCTACAGCAGAGGTGGACATTACATGTACTCAAGTTCTTTACTTCAATACAATTTTGAAGTAATTGTACTTTACTTGAGTACTTCCATTTAAAGCTACATATACTTTAACTCCATTACATAGAAAGATGTAATATAAATGTTCTCCACCACATTTATTAATTCATGTATTATTTATTAAGCTTTAGTGACTTTTCAGATCCAGTTGTTGCATTAAAACAACAGTAAAATGCTCCTTGATGCAACAATATGAATGATCTAATGTCATATATAATAATATATCACATAAGGAGGCCATTACTCTGCAGAATTAGTACTTGATAATAATATAATAATTGATAATACGTATGTACTTTTACTTAAGTAATAATTTGATGCTGATACTTTTGTATTTTTACTGCATTAGTGTGTTTTGTGCATGTAAATGGTCTGCAAAGGCTCAAATCCCTGTGTTCCCTCCAGAGGGAGTTTCTCCATTGGACTTGTTTGTTCAATTCTGTAAAATAATGAAATCACTGGGTAATACTCACATTAAAGCAAGCAAACATGTCACAGTAGAGGCACAAATTACTAATATACACCTGAAAATGTACGTAATAGAGCCACAAATATTTTTAATATATTATATTTAATATGTAACAAAGTACTCTTAAAATTTAGTATCGCTAGTTTTACTTCAGTAAGAAATCCTCACGCTATCCTCTTTCTCTTTTTGCTTACAATATCAAGTCCCAAAGCAGAACCTCTCTGCTGCACTGCACAACATTAGCTTCAAAGGGGGAATGATAATATGCAGGAGTGTTTGATGCTGCAGTCACACATTAGTTCTTGAGCCAACTAATGGGGCTGAATCCCTTTTGGATGTGACATCAATGTCAACTTTTAAGTGGCAAGTGACATGAAAAACCGTTTAAAATGCTGTCAAAGCAACCAGATTGACACGCATCTAAGACAATGTGATCTGTCAACGATCTGTCAAACATTTGAAATCCTATCTTTGAAATGAGATTGATTTGCCAAATCTGACCTCTGGGTGAATGCATTTGAATAATTTGTGCAGCCGTAATACTGGCAACATTCATGATTTTCTCATATTGATAAGTGGTATTTAATCACTTTGTAAGTAACTGCACTTAATCCGGTTTGTTCAACCTTCCACTCTAAAACATGTTATATGCTAATGTAGCATTTTTTCATTCTTTTAATGATGCAAATGTGGGACACAGTCCTTTGGGAGACCAATGAAAGTGATGACGCATTTCAATTTGCTTGTGATTCTATGTTCTCCAGCCAATTAGGCAAGCCTCCTGTGGCAACACTCAACACAGTCCAACTTAGAATAACCTTGAAATTTACTGTGTGAGGATTACATAAACATTGCTGATGGGGTAGAAGCAGGGGGTGTAACTGTCAGAACTGCCCAGGCTGCGTTTGTCTTCTTTTTTGGCCTATTGAATTTCTTTTGCTTTCTTTTTGTTGGAGATGATGAAACCCAATATGGTGTTTATAGGGTCTTTTAAACTCCTGTCTTGTTGTGTCTTATTTTACTTTTGGGTTCTTCTGGCCAGTATCCCTCTCCTTTTCTCTTTGAAATAAGCTGAGCATAATTAACTTGTACTATTTCCAACTTTGTTTACAACATTACATAGAGTAGCTATAATCAATATTTTTTAAATAACAATGGATTGATGGTTATGTGAAAAGGGTTACTTGGAGTAACAAACCAACAGAGAATTGTGAATTTACAGACAGTTTACGGAACAAGGTGTTATAGAGTGTTTCAGTAATGATGCATTTGTATAGGCCGACACAAAAGCTAGCTTCCCAAGGGTCCTTCGACAAAAAGCAATGGGATTTATTCATTGGATTTCGTTAAATTGTATAAAATAAGCTTTGTGGCAAACACAGGTTTATGATACTTACAGTTTTTGTTCAGCAGGATAATCTCCACATATTAACACCACATAAGCAATTGGCAGAAACAAACAAACTACATCACGTCGCCACCGCTTAGCAAAAGTGAATTTGTGGTGTATTGACGAATAGTAGTATCATTTAATCACTTGTTCGTAACATTTGTTTTTGCAACACATAGAAGCTTCGGGGTTATTTTCTGACATTTAATGTTGTAAAACTAAACGTTCAAAACCTCCGCAGATCTTGTTTCAGGCTTCGAACCACATACACGTTTAAAAACACATCGGCTACGAGAATAGGTAATGGGAAGTAGTACTCATTACTGCACCACTCTATAGAAGTGGTTACTATTCAGTGACAATGGGCAGCATTGAGATCATTCAAAACTAAATTGGACTGGGCTGCTAGCTCTACCAAGTGAGCTATACAGCAGCTCTGTCCAATTTAGTTTTGCTATATTGGGGCTCAGTCCCCACTGTGGACGACCCTTACCTCTCTTCAACCATGTCTCCTAAATAAAGGCATTTGTGGCCCAAAATACATCTTAAAAATTGGCATTGAAAGAAAGGGAGATTGTTCTGATACCTTTCAAAATAATCTGGTCTGAGCACCAAAGAATAAAACATGACCCATTGTTGGGACCAGTAATGTTCAGGTTAGGTTTCTGAACCCTAGACCAGAAACAATGGTCCAAATGAATGTAAATCCCTCCGTATCAGCTGGAGGTTTAAATAGACAAGTTGACATTTAAACTTAAGTGAATAGTTGGTTGCTGGATAGCTCAGAGGTTAGAGCTGGCTACAGTTATGTTGTGTCCACTGCCCAGTATAAAAAGTAGATTCCTGAGCCTGCAGAACACGTTAAGGTAATGGCTTCCCCTCCATCTCCCCATCTACACTGTATTTCCAATAAAGGCACTCACTGGCCAAACAAAATATAAAAATGTGTGAGTGTTGTCTAGTGTAGTTTTTGCCCACCTCCCTCAAGTGTTCGTATTATGCATTAAACATTTTCAATATATCATATAGTTTCCCAGCACACACACGTACACCGAACAGAAGCTAATAATAGTTGTTAGGCACATTGTCAGCAGGTGGCACAATGGCAGAAGGTATTATGGTAGCATGTGTATGATTTATTGTTATGATTTGTTCATCATGATGAGTCATTTTGACATGAATCTTGTCACATTTAAGGCGAAGCAGAGTTCATGGCACGCCAGCCCAACCGTTTTCACACAATAATCCTTGTGTGTATATGCGCAACAATAAGGCATCAAAACTTAAAAGGGGAAATCGACTGCAGCAGAATGTCTTTGGCAGACTTCCAGAGATGTGCACAATGTGTGTTCATAGCACAGGTAACTGTTGGGTGTGTTTACAGGCGCGATACTATACCTAGTGGTGTTGAGTTACTTTTTTATGTGCTGCTGTATTAACACACACTTAGTGATGTTGTTTGCATACATATGTTATTAGGCAGCTTCCTTTTAGTGGATTTCTGATTCAAAAAAACTCAAAAGATAGAAAGGTTTTATTGTCATGCTCAATGATTACTGCATAGTTGTTGGCAATTAAATCGTGAAGATATGGTAACTTGAAAAGTGCAACATATTTAAGACATAAAAAGGAAAACACTCTAAAAATCCTGGACCCTGCCCTAAATTAAAAGACAGATGCATTTCAACACTACACATACTTGCGCCCGTCCTCTGTTTCGTTTCATTTCCCACACCACTCATATTTCTGTCAGACTTAGCTTAGGAGGTGTTCTTAAAAACATTTCATGTTGCTAATTCCCCCAGCAAAAAAACCCTCCAATTAGTGAAGTGCAGTCACAGCTCAGCATGTCAAAACACAGTCTTACTTGTGGTGACAGGAAGAACTTAGCGGCTGGCCTGCCACTGTTTCTTATCCCCGTCACAGCTGAATTCCCGACACCACTAAAGAGAGGGGGTGCAGGCGGTTGGGGCCTGTGAGCAGAAAACACTTTCAGTGAAAGGATTGTACAGTCCCATGTCATATTCACTGCACACTGCACTCTATAATTGAAATCACCATGTCCCAGCGGTGTTCTCAAGTGAAGGGATGGATATAAAAGACATATATAACACAAACAGGGGAAAAAAACAACTGTTCTTGGTATTCGAAATGAGTGGACGACAGAAAAATGAAGTCATGTGGCAAGAAAAGCCTTTAGAGGGTTATTGCTCCACAGAGAGTAGATAGCGCACGCATCGGTGCTTTCTAAAGAGTTGAGAGAAACGTGCTTGTTTGTGTTGCAGCAGCTGAAAGAATGGTAAAGACGTACGGCATCCCAAATGGATTCCCTTGTTTGTGTGTCATGTGTCTTGATATTATTAAATCTTTTTACAGGACAAAATAAACCTGAATTGCTTGTTTAACCATGTCAAACACGCCTAATAACATTCTTAATAAGAAGATGAGAAATCTATTTGTCAGGTATGTCAATGCATGTCAGGAATGTTGAATTTGACTCCAGCAGCTCTTATCCATCTACACTCAATCTGTAGAGCAGCTGTACATGATTTAAGATGGTTTCAGATTCTCTATCACATTTTTCCAAAGCCTCAATAAAATATTTTATCTTTAAACAAGAGAGAATTCAGAAAAAACAAAAAACACAGTTAGTTTGCAGAGCAATTGAACTAAAAGGCAAAAACACTCGTATATAATGACCGTATGAACCAATATTTGCAAATACTCTAGTTAAACAACGTATTTTTCCAAAGGAATGGTGTCTGGGTCAAGCTTAATCGACCCTCCACAGTCTTTATATCTACATGTATGGCAATCATTCCAGTGTCTGTTGAATTCCAACACAGAGAAATGTTGTCAATAGTTTATAGAATACAATAAAAAAAAAAGTGTAACTCAAAGACATACCTATAAATAGTAAGACCATCAGATTTCTTACACTATAATGGTTACACTCAACATTTGGATAAAATATTTTTCACATGAGAAAGTGCCAGGTAGAAATAATTTGCATGTCTTTGTAAATCATGTGGTGCTAGAATCCTGATCCAAAAGGGCTTACTAAATGGGCCAGCTGGGAAGCTAACAACTAATAAGCTAGCCAGTGGGGAATATGCTTGGAGTAGTCACTCCCAGTAGGTTACCACATGATATCATTATATATATATTCCTAGGTTGTATTCACGTAGGGCATTTTGAGTTTTCACAGAAACTAAATACACGTGTAAATGATATATTTAATGATGGCCTAACTCCATGTAGCTGCTGTGAGCGCAGGCTCACTGTCACTTGTGATGGAAACTTCTGGAGCAATGGAGACAAAACTCAGAGAGACACGGGGAAAGCTGGAACTTTGATGGCAAACACTGAAGGTTTATTATGAAGTTAACAGCCGGAGAATTAGCAAGACAGTTGCTGCAGCAAAGATTTGACAAAGCGGTTGCCCGACCAATTCTGAAAATCTCTTCTGCAGTCCAACGTTTTAACAAGTTCAGAGTGTATAATCAACATTCCTCATTAGCCAGACTAAACAAATACGGATCATGAATCTAACTAAAGCTGTGGTCCAAAAGAGTGTACACCAGAGAATCTATGTTCCAGATAAGAAGGGCTTCTAGATGTCCCTGAACAATCACCTATATGATGGTAGCTTATGCTCGGTCAGAAACTGGCATCAACAAAGAGGCCAAGCTGCCCCTTATTAAGGGAAGTTACAGCAACCCCAAGGCCGAAAAATCTATGCCATGGAAAAAGAGACAGACGAAGGAGAGAGTGATGAACTGTATCAAAGGTTAACTACCAAAGCAAAATGTTCCCTAGCATCACTGACATTAGAATATTTGAATAGAAAATAGCCATTGTCAAAGTAACAGAAGCGTCAAAATATCCTCTGTAAGAAAGGGCAGTAAGAGTAAAAGCTAACTACGCTAACTAGCCTGCTAACCAACAGCTAACTGTTGTTAGCTATGCTTGCTAATTTGCTAGGTTTTTAGCTTGGTTGTTCAAGGTGAAGATATCTTTGTTCAGGAGTCTTATTTATAGCACCGACTTTTGTCTCATATCTTGTCTGTTAAACATTTTTCTGCAGAGCAGGTTAAATAAAACTGGATAGAGCAAAACTGCTAATAAGCTCTGTTAGCTTCCACCGCTTTGGAGTGCTGCCAAGATGCAGATATGTCTGTCAAGGTTCAATAGAGCTGATTCCTTTAAAAGGAGATTATATATTATTAAACTATAGGGAGAGCTGGGCCACTTATAGAGTTGAATATTGCCTCATAAGTTAAGTTATAAGTTAGCAAAACAAATCAAATGTAGGTGAATAATGCGCAATACTTAAAAATGCTTTAAGGAAACACAGCCTACATCCCATCTCTCTTTAGGGTTTCATTTTATTTTGTTGGCAGCTCATTCCTTAAAACAGAAGCCTCAGATTACTTATAATAGAAGTAAATATGAAGGTTAAATTTCAAACTTGTTATGGAGATAAGTTTTTGGGCTTTTTTTAATCAACTAAGATTTGATAGAAAATGTTTCAAATTTGAAATGACTAAATTTATTTGAAATTGGGCTCATTAACACATAAATATTGTGTCATATATTTTAACATACTGTATATATTTGAGAAGTACAATAGAAGACAAGCAAAAGTTTAATTTGTGGGCCATATTGCATTATATTTTTAGAATTTGTTGAGGGCCGATTCAACATGGCTTGCAGGCCACATTTGGCCCCCAGGCCGTAGTTTGGACACCTCTAATGTAGACAAAGCAATATTTTTTGTTTTAACAAAGAAAGCAAATGAGGGCTAGGACTGAGATGTGGGATGCATTCAATGCCACGAAAGATAAAGGTATCATTTATTTACATAGAGTGCAGCTATACTTATATACATTATAATTATTATTAATATATTATTTGTCCAGCAGTGGCTCAGTCAGTAGCGGCTTGGACTGGGAATCGTAGGGTCGCCGGTTCAAGTCCCCAAACAGACCTGAAATATGGAAGGTGGACTGCTACTTGGAGAGATCCCAGTTCACCTTCTAGGCCCTGCTTTGGTGCCCTTGAGCAAGGCACCGGACACCTCCAATCCCCCCTCCCCATTGCTCCCCGGGCGCTGCACAATAGCTGCCCACTGCTCCTAGTACTAGGATGGGTTAAATGCAGAGGACCAATTTCACTGTGTGTGCTCTGCTGTGTGCATGTATGAGACTAATAAAGAGGGCTTCATCCTCCGATTCCATCTTCCATACAAGTAATATGTGCCACTATGTTCTGTATGTACGGCTGAAGTCGTCCATGCTCATACAGAGAACCACACTATATGCAGTGTTTTTAATTAGAGAATTAAATATATATTAATGGATGTGATTTTCTCTCAATAGTCCAAAAGCTACATGTGCAGCAGCCAGGGGAATGTGCTGTGCTTCACCATAGATTTTGGATCAGGCTTCACCTGCTCAGAAGGCTCTTCAAAGGTGAAGTATTAGAAGTCAATTCAATTCTTGTTAACAGCTTGTTCAGTGCTGTTCTTCCCTTAATAGCTTCTGAGACTGCAATTTGACTTCTTTTATTTTCTCCATTGATTTTCTATGAACTTGTCTTTTCTCTCTAAGGCTTCCATTATATTTGATAATATTTATTTTAAATAACCCTAACATTTCCAATGATAAATGTCACTTATGTTGCACAATGGACTTTCGAGAATAATGTGAAAAATCACTGTATCTTAAAGAAGGGTATGCTATAGTTAATAAAGGGACATTTTGAGTGTATTCATTATATGTTCATTGATTTATCAATCTCACTGCATGAACATTACAGCACTGATTTCATAAAGTGCGTCTTTTGTTATTAAAGACATTTCCTTAAAGTATTGCACATCGAAATGTCTGTCAGTAGCCTTTTTAAGTTGTGCTCATTATTAAAATCCCTGTGCTGCTGCTGCGTTTTTATAATCCCTTCCTCCCGTCATAGAACGCACTGTGGCGATATAAGTTCTCTCAACTTAAAGGCTCCTCTGATGATGGGAAAACCAGGGTGAAACTGCTTTTCAAGAATGCTGAAAGCAACCAAATAGAGATGAAGGTAATCCTTCTTTTTTTATCATCAAAAGTACACCTTTAATAATGAGCTAACAGCGTATTTGTTGATTGTCTAGTGATTTTTCAATTTTTCGGTGTAATAAATTAGGGTTTTCAAGAGGTTTAAAAGGAATACATTACTATTACTATTTAATTCAGCTTGCCTTTTTTTTAAACTTACATACACTTCATTACTGTAGAAATTCCTATCGAAGTGATTTAGGGTTAAGTATCTTTCCAGAGGGCAATTTGACCTGTTGGCTGTGGGGGTGGGGATCGAACCCCTGACCATCTTACTGGTAGACGCCCATTACCCCCTGAACCACCCTTGCCAACTTAGCCTCCCCTGCTTTCCCTATGTAACTGAAATGTGTGTACCCAAAAAAAAGTCTTGATGAAATGAAGAAAATTGAAATTATGATGTGAAGTTAGACGTTTTAAAACAGCAGAACTATATCAGTTGTACACAAACATTCTCACGCTTGTCCATGAACACAATTTTTCATATAATTAGACCATTACCAAAATGAGACATGACAAATGATAAATATTTGCTGTTTTTAACTGTTGCGCACACCTTAAAGAGGCCCTAATATGCTTTTTGGGGGGGGGGGGTTCCCTTTCCTGTAGTGTTTCATATATGTTTTTGTGCATGCCAATGGTCTGTAAAGGCTACAATCCCTAAGTTCTGTCATGATCCTTGTTTCGTGTATGTCATGTCTTTGTGTTTTGTTTTATTTTGAAATGTTTTCCCCTCGTGTCACTCGGTAAGCTTCACTTCCTGTCTGCGTTTCCGTCCTGTGTCTGATTGTGTCATTGTGTTCACCTGTTGCCCCTGTGTTTCTCCTCCCCCTTCCAGCTGTCTCTCGTCTTGTGATTACCCATGTGTATTTAGTCCCTGTTTCCCTTTTGTCTGTTGTTTGGTCGTGGTCATTTCTTCACTGATCTTATCCAAGATACCTGCCTGTACCTGTCGCCCCTTCATGTCTGAAGCTAAGTGTTTCTCATGTCCTGTGTTCCCCTTGATTCGTGATTTCATCAACAGCTTTTGAATAAAGCTCGCTTTTTGTTTTTGACCCTTATACATTTATATACAAATGTTAATTTTGTGGATGAAGCATTTGTATGTTGGACTCTGAATATATTGTTATTCAAAGTATGAACATCATGTACTAATTGTAATTTGTCCCTTTGTTGCAGGAACTGGAGTTTGCGAATCTTACGGCCGTCCTTCACTGTATACATTCTTTTATCGCTGCCAAAGTGGCCTCCATGGACCCTCTCTTTATGTGCAGTCAAAGCTTCCTTGGAAATTACATAAACAGTTAAAGACTCATCCTCATTGTCATGTGCACCTGTGGCAAACCCGAAGTATTTTATGCACAGAGCTAATTAATATGTATATCTTGTTCTTGCTATTTTTGTATGAACTACTGAGAAAAAGAGTATTTATAAATGACTGTAGGTAGATAATGTATACATTAATGATGGAAAGAGAATTTAATTTTTGATCCAGAATCTAAGCGTATTTGCAGTTCTTCCATTTATTTCAATATGTTTTTATTTCATTACATAAAGGACATTGATCGGAGGATACGTTGAGGTGAAATTGAAAAGTAGCACCTGCTAACAGTTGACCTGTAACTGCCTTACATTTGAGAGGGGATACAGATTGCTCAATATAGCCACTGCCGCTGTTTTTAACAGAAAATCTCGGCTTATACTTCAATATTTTGAATAGATGAAATGAATCTGATGCTGTCTTACTGTAAGGCGGTTATTCATATTTGTCTCACCTTTGAAAGTATTTTCTCCGATTCTAATTCGCACTTAACAGTAATGAAAAGCTATCCGGTTGGTCATGTCTTCGAGCATAAACACCTTACAATTTAATGCAGTCTGATAAGCCTCCAAATAGCCGGTGAATTGAATCAACATATCTCATATGGTCTCAATTTTTTTCACATAAGGCAGAAAGTAGCTGCTGGGCTAATTTATTGTATTATGTTTGTGCTATTGTGAATATTTTGTTTCTTATTAAGGCAACTTTTTCCGAACTCAGTCAAATGTGGCGTTTCAGCTTCAAAGTATTGTTAAAGACCCACTTTTATTAACTCATAGTCTAATACAGTGAACATACTGTATGTCCTCAGTTGCTTTATGTATTGGTTAAAGTGTGAATATGCATATTTTTGCTTAATTTTCAATAAATTCTTCATAAAGCACAACTGCCTGTCACTACTTTTACATTAAAAACATTAGGTTGATAAACTTCTGTATAACATCTTGAAAAACATTATCCCACTTTGTACGTAGCATTAACTTATGGTTCATTTTAGATTATAGTCTGACATTAAGTAAAAAATGTGCTTTTGGTGCATTATTGTTTGTGTAATGGACTGCCTGATTATCACATTAATGTTTGCCACAAAAGCAGAGATTCAGCATGACCCTTTTGAAAATACCTTTTTACACTTTGGTTTTATGCATAAAATTAAACTAAACATTTGTGGCTGGTTGACTGATGAAGGACAGGACCAGGCTTGGCCCGCTGGTCTTTATGCTTAGCTATTTGATTGACCGATTAAAGTTTGGTCTTCATCTTTCATGTAACTTTCTGCAAGAAAATGAATCCGCATATTCCCCAAAATGTCACTCTTTTCCTTGGGCATGTTTGTCCAACTGGTAGCTAAATCTCAACTGCTGATAAAAAACACGAAATGGTAGTCAAGGCTACTCAATTATTAAAAAGAAAAAATTCAGGACACATGATGTTTATTTAATTTTCACTCCCGCTGTTGGTGTGATGGATGATTTTCCTTTGAGAAAAGAGAGGAAAGAGAGGAGACCTGCCTGAAAAGCATTTTAAAAAGCACATTATGTTATGCATTCAAAGGCAACAGTGACACATACAGTATATCTACAATATATTTATTCAAAATCCAAATAATTGAGAGTTGAGAAGCATTCAGCTGAGTGCTATTGTCAGTGGCTATTCATTTCGGTGTGCAAAACAAAAGCCTGAAGGTTATAAAGGTAGGAAGTCAGATGTAGGTCAAAGGATTGGTAATGACAATAGATCTGATAAACCTGTCTGATGGGTACATTGCTCTTCGTGTCTTGGCACTGCTTCTTTTGCATTGTCCTTGTGCACCATTGACGTAAGTTTGGCACCACATGTTTACCTGCCCTCTTGTTTTTGTCAAGCTTTAGGAACCATCCTCCTCCTTGGTTATTTTAACCATTGTGTGGGTCAAATGTTATCTTAATTTAGTCATCAGGACTTTATGTGAAGGAGGGAGCACACGACTGACACAACACTATTCATTAAAACTAGGGAGTATTATTCTGTATCATTACGTATAATTTGTTCAATTGCAATGTTAATGCAAAGCTGACGTTTGTATTACTGTAATTATTCATTGTCATTAAGCATAATTTGGTCTGTTCTTGAGCTGAATGCAAAAGTGACATTGTTTGAGATGTGTTTGTTATAACAAATTGGCATTAACATGCTACAACAGGCCAAATGATCAAACTTAAATAAACTTTAGCTGAGTGGTTTTGTGTTAAATGTTATAAGGCCAGTTTGATAACAGGCATTACAAGGACAGAAGTAATGGACAGAAGGCGTCACTTGTTGCCAAAGTAACTGCTAACAGTATTTGCCATTATCTAGTTACAGTATCTTAGTTATCCGTGCAGCTAGTGGCCATTTTAGCTGACCAGTCTTCCATTGTATAAAACCTAATGTTGTCTTTATGGCAAGACACATTTTTAACACTGTAATAAAGGTCAAGGTGCCAAAGTAACTACAGTATGCATCTGCTGTTAGCTAGTTAGCTTGGTTATCCTTGCAGCTAGCAGCCATTTTAGCTTTAGCCAGGACCAGTGTTATGTTACACTAAATGTCAACTTTATGACAAGTCAAAAATGTACCACTGCAATAAAGGTCAAGGTGAGGTGATACAAGTATCAGCCAACTGTCTTTGCTGTTAGCTAGTAAGCTAACTTACAGAGACAGTTTACTAGCTTGTTTGTCCTTTACAGGAAGCGGCTCCTTTACCTGACCCAGCCCCAGGGTCTTAGTAAACTTAATGTCATCTTTATGACAATTCAACATTTTCCAATACTGTTTCACTTATTGATGTGCTGTGTCGGGCTGGGGGGGTGTGTGCAGTTGCGGAGCTGAAGCGAAGTGCAGCGAACTAGATAGACACAACACATAACTTGGTTTGGGTTCCTAACCTGCTTATCTTTCCTGGTTTTCAATAAAAGTTTTGCAACAAATGACACATCCCCATTGAAGCCATCTCCAGACGGGATACGACGAGTGAGAACTAGAAATGCATTAAAGTGTTGATTGGCAGGGAATCTACAAAGTATATTAACTGGAATTTACAGAGTTTTCAGAGTATTTCAACATGTAGGCTGTGGCTCGGCTGGAAAGCAGCTGACTATCAACGACCAGATACATATTCTTTTTGTTTATAAAAGCGTAAGTTTAATGTCATAATGTAGTTAATAAATGTATACTTTGATGTTGTTTACCTTTTCTGAGGCTATAACATGGATAAGTTTACGAATATTATTTAGGAATAAAAATCCCTCTTTGCAATGTTTGCCAGCCTCCTTGGACTTTTCAATCACAACCATTCAACAGGAATATCAACTATATTGATACGAATTGATTACATGAAAATATGATTTCATGTTCATTTTTAAGGGTTATTGTTAAAGCTTCCCTCACTGGGAACTCTGTAGAAAGAGATCACACCGTGGAGATGTCATATCTGCCTGTTTACAAACTTTGACCAACAGGTCAAATGAAGCCTCATGAGATGAACCCGTTTGCGAACCTGAAGCTGGAAAGCCTCAAAGCTTCATCTCGCCATCACTACCTACAACGCCACCTGGAGACTTTCACCTAAGGATATAAACATAAAAAGAGTAGGACACAGTTTCAGGACTGAGGGGCAGAGAGGTGTTTCAGAAAACTCAGGAGAACTGTGCTGGAAGACAAAAATAATGGGTTATAAAACAACAAGAATTACTCAGTTTTAAAATGATCTTTATTATATGATGGGATTAAAATTGTTATCTAAAATGTAACATTTAAATGTCTCTATAAAAAAAAAAGAAACTAAATCCAAGGTGGGCTGAGGCCAGTTAATGGGGTGGCAGGTTACTTAGTGACACTAGGGTGCAACCAAATACTCACCAGGTGCAGCCACAGCAAACCACATACAGCAAACCTCACTCGTGCTTGCTGGTGATCTTCACCACAACAAATAGTGAGGGTGACTAGCAGCACTTAATGACAGCATTCATGAACAAATGTTCATGACAGTTGTCATGACAGGCTATTAAACACTGTTAACAATAAACTGTAACCAAAATACCTACAAATCCTAATTGTGTGACCACTTGTCACTGAGCTGACCCTAATCTGCTTGTACCATTGATTTCCTTTTTAGGCTTTCACTTTACAACATAACATGCTGAATATTTAACTTGCTTACTCGCCAATGTTTCCTATTTTAATGCCACAACCTTGTTGAACTTAAGTTGGATCATTTGGAAGGAGCTTCAAATCCAATTCAAGTCAACATGCTGAGCAAGCCTGTAAGACAACAAACATAGACATGACTCTCTCAAGATCTTCCTGACCTTTCATGGCAGAAAACACTGCGCCAGCCTTCACTCATATCAGCTATGTGTCAACTATGTCATCTGATCTGACCCAAGGAGAGACATAGAACATAAAGTCTATTTAAAAGATAGCTAACATGAGAATGATAGTGGGAATATGTATAAACTCCAAGGATTCAATGTATTTGAATAATTGATATACAAAGAAATATAGGAAAAAACATCTAATGGTCCGCCCAACTGAGCACACAACGTTTAGCTATATGCCATAGGTTTTTTTTTTCATATGTCACATGCTTCATTCTCTACAAACTCTGGGATTCATTTGTTAAAAGTTGTGAGAGAAACCAGGCTCCATGACACTAACAGTGTACGGAGAGCTGCTGAAGCCACGGCCGGCTGCTGCCACACACACACACACACACACACACACACACACACACACACACACACACACACATACACACACACACACACATACACACACGGCAACATCAAGTTGCATCAGCACAATGTCAAGCATGAATTTCAAGAACACTGCTCAGCTGTCAATGGGCCGTGAATCGGACTCGCTGGTGCCATTGGACCCTGAACGCTAACTGAAGTATTTGTGATGAAAAGAAGTTTCCAGGGTTACTTCAGGACGACTGCATTTGCTTTTCTCTAAGTAATCCCCACAGTATGTAACTTAAACTCTGAAAATACGCTTGGGAGGATGGAGGCACAGCGGAAGGAGGCCGAACAACAAACCCATCAAAAGAGTGCTGCAGCTAAAACTGTGTTCTTTTGTTTTAACAATTCTCTCCTTGAAATAAAGCTTTTCTTTAAGACTGAAGTGTATCATAAGAGAGTTTAAGCAACAACTGCACTAATCAATGGCTCCCATATTTATGTTCTTAGCATAATTCAATGAATGTTGGGGTAACTTTTATTCTGCAAAATCTGTTAATTTCTTTTGAATTTGGCTGATTTCCTGGCTAGAGAAAATTCAGACAATGTCTAAAATAATAACATCCAATTTATTTTCCTAACCACTTTTCTTTGACCATTAAACATCTCAAGGTCTGGGAAAGATGCAAAGAGGAATTCACAAGGATTTAGGAAAAGAAAGAAAGAAAAGCTCAACAGTGGATGTTTTCTTTATTGTTTTTTGCTGCGATCTGTAGAAAAACATGCTTTCAACAAATCCATGGTAAAAAGTTAGAGAGATCCGGATGGTCTAAAATGTAAGGAAAAGTCAAGCTGCGTTGCACCGCCTGCTTTAATTGAATCTTGTCTGTCGAAGTGAATTGATTCAGAAATGAGAAATGGTTTGCAGGCTGTTAACAAATAAACTCTGATTGTATTGACTCATAAAGCAACCAAGCAGAACATGCAAACTTTCTTCCTACTTCATTTATTCTTAATATAATTAAATGTACAAATCTGAAAACAAAAGACCATGGGGATAAAACGCCCCCATTACTGAGAAAAAGATCTTAGAGCGCTGTAGCTACTTTAACTGACAGCTTTAAAGGGGTTAGCACGTTGGCTAATAACAGTAGTTAGCCGAACACTATTACAAGAACAAGTACTGTGTTGCCTCTCCAGGCATTTAATATTATTACATTTATTTCTTAAATAATTACTTTACAGTTTAAATTAGCTAATGTAAAAATTAATATTATTTTGTTGTTTTAGTTTTTGCGACGACGTCACTTCCGGTTTAGTCACTTCCGGTTCAGTCTCTTCCGGCGATCTTCCTGTTGAACTTAGCTGGGTAGAAAGAATGGCCGACATGTGCATCGGAACATAATCAATCAGCATCCACTTGGAGGCATCAGAGTGGCAATGCCGTGAGTTGTTTGATTGTTAAAGGACATGTTGAAGATGTTATATTATGATGGATTTAGTTCGAAAAACTGTTTGATGTGTTGTATACAAGCTAAAAAGTGATGCAATTGTCAATCAGAATGCCTCATTTCAGTATTGGACAGTTTCTGTTGTTATTTATAACTATGCATAACGTGATGTTAGTCATAAGGTTGTCATAAATAGACACAATATTTTTGTATTATTGTATTTGCAGTTTTCACCGTCTGTTGATGAAGAAGTGAAAGTAAAAGGTCAAGCTTACTACGACTTTGTCTCATTGGCTACGGTTTAACTCAGTGTTTAGTCAGAGTTTCGACACACTGCACGAGAACACTACAGTGAAAAGGCAGCATTGGATGTTTTGAAGTGGTCGCGATGGCAACAAGCAACAGGTCGGCTGTCGGCAGTGCTAGGAGCAGCAAAACATCAGCATCATCAGTAAGGGCAGCCCATGCTCGGGCTGAAGCAGAAGCAGCAAAGGTGAGAGCTTCATATGCCAGCCAGGAGGCTAAGCTAAAATTGGAAAAGGCTGCTAGAGAAGCAGAAAGAGCTACTAGAGACGCTCAAAATAAATTGGAAACTATAAGGTTAGACACAGAGTTGGAAGTGCTAACCCTTCATAGAGAAGCTGACGCAGCCATAGTGACAGCTCGAGTGTTGGAAGACGCAGAGGCGATGCAGTCTGTTATCGAAGACGGGAAATCTGAATCCGAAAAGGGGAAAATCGAACGCACCAGTGAATACGTTCTATCCCAGATCAGCCTTAAAAATCGTTCTCCTTCCTCACCCTTACCCGTTGCTCCCTCACTAAAAGCAAGGTCACATGACAGCTTCATATCATGGCATCCACCTGTGGAAGACGATTCACAATTACAACCTGTCAGCAGGGAAAATGCAGACATCAAGCAACCGTCTCCACCAGAATTATTTGACCCAACTAAAACTGAAACAAAGGCTAAGGTTAGTAGAGCCAACCCCACCATGAATGCTCATGCTCCGTCGTATACTCCACGACATTTCCCTCAAACTGGCACACCCACGTCCAATTTAGGGGAGCCTTTGGCACAGTATTTGGTACGAAGAGACCTTGTGACTTCAGGGCTGTACCAGTTTGATGACAAGCCCGAGAATTATCGTGCATGGTACTCCTCCTTCTCAAGTGCAGCCAACGAAGTCAACCTAACAGCAACCCAACAGTTGGACCTCATGACCAAATGGCTTGGAAAAGAATCTAGTGAACAGGTTAAACGCATGCGATCGGTGCATGTCAACAACCCCAATCTGGCTCTAGACAAAGCATGGGAACGGTTGCGTGAATCTTATGCTGCCCCCGAAGTCATCGAAAAGTCAATGTTCCAGCGCCTGGACAACTTTCCTAAGATTTCAGCCAAGGATCACTTGAAGTTACGTGAGCTTGGGGATCTACTTGCAGAGATCCAAGGTGCTAAAGAAGATGGATATCTGACCGGCTTGTCCTATCTGGACACCTCTCGCGGGATAGGACCAATCGTGGACAAACTCCCTTACGGGCTTCAGGAGAAGTGGGTGTCCGCAGGGTCACGGTACAAAGAAGGAAGCGACGGGCGTTTCCCCCCCTTCGAGTATTTTTGCAACTTTGTTAGCTACGAGGCAAAAAAGCGTAGCGACCCTAGCTTCATTCATCAAGGCAGCACCACAACACCCACCAAACCTGACAAACCATTTTCACGGAACTTTAACACCAACAAACCCATCTCAGTGCACAAAACGGATCTTTCCACAACCAACGACCCTTACAAGAACTGCCCGTTACATAACAAACCCCATCCCCTTAAAAGGTGTAGAACATTCAGGAATAAACTCCTCGATGATAGAAAGGCCTTCCTCAGAGAGAAAGGAATATGTTTTAAGTGTTGCGCCTCCATCTCTCACCTTGCCAAAGACTGCAGGTTCTCTGTGAAGTGCTTTGAATGCAACAGCACCAGTCATGATACAGCCATGCACCCTGGCCCACCTCCTCAAACCGTCAAGGCTCCTTCACCGTCACGAGAGTACGGCGGGGAGGGAGAAGACGATCCCGACATTGCTGTCGTTGGAGCAAGCTGCACAGAAGTTTGCAGTCCAGGCCAGTGGAGCCGCTCATGCTCAAAGATGTGTCTCGCAAAGCTTTACCCCAAGGGTTCAAAGGACATGGCCATCAAAGCCTATGTGATCCTGGATGACCAGAGCAATCGCTCATTAGCAAGACCAGAGTTCTTCAAGCTGTTCAGTGTGAAGAGCAAACCATTCCCGTACCATCTCAGAACTTGCTCCGGCATCATAGAAACATCCGGCAAGAGGGCAGAAGGATTCAAAATCGAGTCACTGGATGGCACAGTGCTCATTTCTCTCCCACCACTCATTGAGTGTCATGAGATCCCGAATAATCGGTCTGAGATTCCAACACCGAACGCTGTTCTTCATCAGCCTCATCTCCATCACATTGCCGAGCACATCCCTGAACTGGACCCAGAGGCAGAAATACTACTGCTGCTCGGAAGAGATGTCCTTAGGGCACACAAGGTAAGGCAGCAGGTCAACGGACCGCATAATGCCCCCTTTGCCCAACGTCTGGATTTAGGTTGGGTAGTGATAGGAGAAGTGTGCTTGGGTAATGTACATAAACCAACAGTCAACACGTTCAAGACAAACGTGCTAGACAGCGGTCGCCACTCAATCTTTCAACCCTGTACAAGCTTCATGCATGTCAAGGAGACGCCCCGTAGCCTTAACAGGTCTGGTACAGCACCAGAGAGTATGCTAGGACAGACAGTGTTCAACCGTACTGAGAACGACAACAAACCTGCTCCATCAGTGGAAGACACCATCTTCATGAAGATAATGGACACAAACGTCTACAGAGACGAAGCTAACAGTTGGGTCGCCCCACTGCCCTTCAGAGAACTACGCCAGCCTTTACCAAATAACAAAGGGCAGGCAGTCAATCGGTTCGCATCCTTGCAACGAACCTTGAAAAGAAAACCAGAAATGGAAGAACAGTACGTGACATTCATGAAGAAGATATTTGCAAATGGACATGCAGAGGAAGCACCATCGCTGACAGAAGGGGAGGAGTGCTGGTATCTCCCAACGTTTGGGGTTTATCACCCACAGAAACCCAATCAGATCAGGGTTGTCTTTGATTCCAGTGCCCAGTACTCCGGCGTCTCCCTCAATGACGTGCTCCTCACTGGACCCGATCTCAACAACTCCCTCCTTGGAGTGCTTTTACGCTTCCGGAAAGAGAGGGTTGCAATTCTTGCAGACATCCAACAGATGTTTCATTGTTTCTTAGTGCACGAAAACCATCGCAACTTCCTCCGGTTTTTGTGGTATAAGGACAGTGATGTGAACAAGGAAGTTGTTGAGTACCGGATGAAGGTCCACGTCTTTGGCAACTCACCATCTCCTGCTGTTGCAACTTATGGGCTACGAAGAGCCATAAGAGAGGGCTCACGAGAGCATGGAGCCGATACTGTCGCGTTTGTAGAAAGACACTTCTACGTGGATGATGGCCTAATATCCCTACCATCTGAAGCCAAAGCCATCGACCTCCTCCAGCGAACACAGGCCTCTCTCGCAGAATCAAACCTGCACTTGCACAAGTTCGTATCAAACAGTCCAGAAGTCACAGAGGCTTTTCCACTGGAAGATTGTGCTCCAGTCGTCAAAGACCTGGATTTAAGTGGAGAAACTGCACCCACACAACGGAGCTTAGGTCTACTGTGGGAGATCACGTCTGACACGTTCACCTACTCTGCATCAACCGTGGATAAACCATTCACTCGACGTGGAGTCCTATCCACAGTCAACAGTATTTTTGATCCCCTGGGTCTACTGGCACCTGTCACGATCCAGGGAAGAGCCCTCCTTAGAGAGCTTACCTCTGAACTATCTGACTGGGATACACCCCTCCCGGAAGACAAATCAAGCAGATGGGAAGATTGGAGAGATTCCCTCCAAGACCTGAAACAGCTTCACGTTCAGCGCACATATACGACAACCTCCCTCACGAAAGCTGTTCACAGGGAATTGTGTGTGTTCTCGGACGCGTCAATCAAAGCCATCGGGGCTGTGGCCTACTTGAAGGTGGTGCAGGAAGATGGGAAGACTGAAGTAGGTTTCGTTATGGGTAAGGCCAAGCTGGCACCCCTGTCAGAACCGACAATACCCAGGCTTGAGCTGTGTGGCGCAGTCTTGGCAGCAGAGATGGCAGACCTTATCCAGGATGAGCTGGACCTGAAGTTAGATGCCATTAAGTTTTACACAGACAGCAGAGTAGTGCTTGGCTATATTTGTAATGAAACAAAACGATTCTACACATATGTCTACAACAGAGTCCAACGAATCCGGCAGTCCTCAAAGCCTGAGCAATGGCACTACGTATGTACCAAAGACAACCCTGCTGACCACGCATCAAGGTCTTTACCCGCATCCCGCCTGGCGCAGACCTCTTGGTTCACTGGACCTTCCTTCCTGTGTCAGCCACCGGCAGAGAAAACGCAGACAGCTGAGAGGTTCAGTTTAATCGACCCTGAAAAGGACTCAGAAATCCGACCTCAGGTACAAACTTCTGCTACCCACCTGGAGGAATCGGTACTCAACTCCGGACGCTTCGAGCGCTTCTCCACCTTTACTTCACTGGTAAGAGGAGTTGCATTCCTCGTACACATGGCAAGATCCTACAAACGTTCAAACCAAGACAGCAAGTGCAAAGGCTGGCATAAATGTAACTTACCTCGGACTCCAGACGAAATGGCACAAGCTGGGAAAGTTATCCTTAAAGCAACCCAGAAAACAGCCATGGCAAAAGAACTGTCAGCTCTCCATGCCAACAAACCCATACCAAAGAGCAGTCCTCTGAGGACACTCAACCCAATCTTGGAGGATGACCTTATCTGCGTTGGAGGCCGACTACAGCACTCTCATCTTGCTACCGCAGAGAAGAACCCGATAGTTCTGCCCAAAGGAAGTCACATTTCCCTACTGCTCACACGGCATCACCATGAGCAGGTGAGACACCAAGGCCGTCATCTAACGGAAGGAGCGATTAGGGCAGCAGGACTGTGGCTCTTGGGAGGCAAGAAGCTCATCAACTCAGTAATCCACAAATGCCTAACCTGCCGCAAGCTACGTGGAAAGCTGGAAGAACAAAAAATGGCGGATCTGCCCTCAGAACGACTTGAAATCTGCCCTCCTTTCACATACGTGGGCCTCGACGTATTTGGGCCCTGGTCTGTTACAACCAGACGCACCAGAGGAGGACAGGCAGAGAGCAAGCGTTGGGCCATTATGTTCAGTTGTATGAGCTCCAGAGCTGTTCACATCGAGGTAATCGAATCTATGAACACATCCAGTTGCATAAATGCCCTCAGACGTTTCTTCGCACTCAGAGGCCCGGCTAAACAGCTCAGATCCGATTGCGGAACCAATTTCGTTGGAGCAAGCAAGGAGCTCGGGATGGACAAGGCAGTGCATAGATACCTCAGCGAACAAGGATGCAGCTGGGAATTCAACCCTCCGCACGCCTCTCATATGGGAGGTTCCTGGGAGCGTATGATCGGCGTTGCCAGAAGAATCCTCGATTCAATGTTTCAACGGCAAAACACTCGCTTGACCCATGAAGTGCTATGCACACTAATGGCGGAGGTCATAGCGATCATGAATGCACGCCCACTCTTACCTGTGTCTACGGATCCCGAGAAGCCCTTCATACTTTCTCCATCCATGATCCTCACACAAAAGTCGGGGGTTCCACCTCCCCCCGGAGACTTTTCCGACAAAGACCTGTACACAAAACAATGGAGGCAAGTCCAGGCCCTTGCAAACCAGTTCTGGACCCGCTGGAGTCGAGAATACCTACCTTCGTTGCAGCACAGACAGAAGTGGACAGTGCCCCGAAGAAACCTTCAGGTTGGAGATCTGGTTCTGCTCAGGGACAAGCAGGCCGCTCGCAACTATTGGCCTATGGCCAGAGTCAATGCCACTTTCCCTGGGAAAGATGGACATGTAAGGAAGGTCGAAGTGAAAACAACTGACCAAGGCAAGGTCAAAACCTTTCTCCGGCCGACTGCAGAAATTGTTCTGCTCCTTCCTAAAGACTGATAGACAGACTATATTTAAGATCTGTACAAGTTCTAAGTGACCTCACATAGGTCAGGCGGGGAGTGTGTTGCCTCTCCAGGCATTTAATATTATTACATTTATTTCTTAAATAATTACTTTACAGTTTAAATTAGCTAATGTAAAAATTAATATTATTTTGTTGTTTTAGTTTTTGCGACGACGTCACTTCCGGTTTAGTCACTTCCGGTTCAGTCTCTTCCGGCGATCTTCCTGTTGAACTTAGCTGGGTAGAAAGAATGGCCGACATGTGCATCGGAACATAATCAATCAGCATCCACTTGGAGGCATCAGAGTGGCAATGCCGTGAGTTGTTTGATTGTTAAAGGACATGTTGAAGATGTTATATTATGATGGATTTAGTTCGAAAAACTGTTTGATGTGTTGTATACAAGCTAAAAAGTGATGCAATTGTCAATCAGAATGCCTCATTTCAGTATTGGACAGTTTCTGTTGTTATTTATAACTATGCATAACGTGATGTTAGTCATAAGGTTGTCATAAATAGACACAATATTTTTGTATTATTGTATTTGCAGTTTTCACCGTCTGTTGATGAAGAAGTGAAAGTAAAAGGTCAAGCTTACTACGACTTTGTCTCATTGGCTACGGTTTAACTCAGTGTTTAGTCAGAGTTTCGACACACTGCACGAGAACACTACAAGTACAAAACAGACTTTTACGCTTTCTAGTAATTCTTAAAAATGTAAGATTATGTTATAGCAAATTGTATTGTGATGTATATATATGTATAAGTTTGACATTTACTTTGTCGTTTTATTTCCTGGCACTGGTATTATTTCCGATCCTGTACATGACTTTGTTCAAATCTAATCTTGAAACTTGAAATATTATTATTACTTTTATTATTTATTGTTATTACACAATAAATAATAACTATACAACACTTTCCCTTTTACTATTTCCTGGCCCTCTTTTTTTAATGCAGTAGGTGGACACATGATTTATTAAAAAATATATCATTTATGTTTTTAATTCATGTTTCAAACTAAAAACAGTTTTCTGTGGTTTCCTTCTTTTTAACAGTTCAAAAGTGTGGACAGCTGATTTGTTCAAACATATTGTGTGTTCCTAATCCATGAACTGTAAAAGCATATTCTCTTTCATTCTCTATAATACAGTTTTATTTTGGACACTTTTAAGATGGAATCTATATTCCTACTGAATGAATTTGCTTTGTGGTTGTTTACTTTCTATGGTGGATATTTATTTTTCTCTTGTATGGCTTGGCATTACATTTGATATTGAGGCAATCCAAAAGTAACAAAGTCATTAAATCACATTACTTTTGTATGTTCATACTTTTAATTTTAAATGAAGTTACTCATTACATTTTTACAGGTCACCCCTCCAAACTCTGCCTGTAGACATTAACTCAGAACCACTAATGTAGAAAAAACATTGGATTTAATCATTGGTTTAAAACTGTGTCAATGTCAAGTTCTATCTTGGTCAAAACATTGGGAGTAATTGCATAAAGGTGTGTTTTTGAACCAGTCAACCAAGGACCAAGAGCAACACTGAATGTAAGAGTAGCTCTCGTGTGGGCTGGTTTTCTTAACCCTTGCCAAGGGCTCCCTGCTTCATCTGAATATAAAGGGAGCGTTAGGCAGGCACTGCACTATGATAAGGCTTTTAATGAAAACATCTTTAACTCTTCTACTGTAAAACTGCCCAGAAAAAAATGGCATTTTATTTAAATATTCATTTCCTTATCATGCTGCTCTGCATCATTCTCCCAAGAGTCTCACCTGACGAAGCCAGACATCTAAACTGTGAGTAAACCTTTTAAATGTTTCGTCTTAAATCTGTTTTTTTCATCTCAAAACGTCAATATAATTGGTAGAATTAATGGACATATTAGGTTATAAAGCAAATTCAATTATTAGAAAAATGACATATAGCCATGGAGATGTTAGCAAGATAGCTACTACCATTCTTATGTCTCATTTAAACTGCTTTCTCTTGTGTTTATGGGGTCGAAAACAAATAGAAAAATGCTGTAAAAAAGCGTGTTCTTCTTATATGTCTGTTTCGCTAGCCTGCAGATTTCCTACAACGTCACAGTTATGATGCCTTAAATACAAAAATATACAAATCATATACTTTTAGAATAAAACACACTTTGTCCTTAATATGTTCTAACGTAGAGTCAGTGGAGGGATAAAATAGATCCTGTACCGAGCTAAGAGTAGTGATACCCATTTGTAAAAATGCTCCATTATAAGTTTGTCAGTCAAAAGGATTAGCGGAATAGACACTCTTCTGATCATGTACACAACGTAATCATTAACTCATATAAACCCAACATAAAGCACAAACCCACTCAAAAATGTAAAAAGTCTTAACTTTGCCGGTGTCTATGACTTTTCAAACATACCTTACTATCACTTTGTTCATGATACTTAAGAAAAGCTACATTGACTTTCTTTCCAAATGTTTTGACAAAGTTAATATGACTTTTTGAAATACCATGCTCTGACTTTTTTTCAGCTGCACCATACTACTGTATACTATGATTGTTTCTCATGATATTTTCAAGATACAAATAATTGTTTTCTTATTTTATTTTTCAAACTTAATATAATGTTAACATTTTCATCATGTTAACATACTAAACCTTCATTTTTTTTTACCAACAATACTATAGCTTTCTTTCTTGATATATAAAACATAATATACTATAAATTGTTTAAGATATTAAGGACATACTACATAATGACTTCTTATGTTCAACAAACTTTATTATGGCGTTTTTCCATGATTTTATAGAAATACTAAACTATGACTTCTTTGGGTTATATTTTCAACACACTATGCTATTAATTTATTCGACATACTACACTATGAGTTTTTCATTATGTTTTTGACTCTTTTGCAACATACTATACTATGACTTCTTTAATGACATTTTTTCATAATATTTTTGACATGTTAAATTATATAATACATTTTATATATATTATGGACTTACTATACTATGACTTCTATCAATCTACTTTAATATGACTTTTTCCAAGATATTTTCAACATAATCACTTTTATCTCTTTTTATATTTTCAACATGCATAACACTTTTTACATTTTATTTTCAATATTCTACACCATGACTTTTTCATAATATATTTTAGATATACTTTCTAATCCACATGTATTGGTTAATGAGGGGGAAACTTCTGAAGCAATGGAGACGAAACAGAGAGACGCTGGAGAGCAGGAACTTGATGGCAAAACACTGTTGGGTTTATTCAGAGTTACGGTCGGAGAATTGACAAGACATTTACTGTAGACACAAGTTGCCACAGCGGTTGCCAAACCAATTCTGAAGAACTGTACCACAGAACGAGGTTTTAACAAGTTCATTGTGTATAATCAACATTCTTCTTTAGTGAGACCAGACAAATATGGACCCTGAATCTAACTAAAGCCTACGTTCCAGATAAGAGGGTTTTCTAGATGTCCCTGAACAATAAACTATCTCAGGTCAGCTTATCCTTGGTCATAGACTGGCATCAACAAAGCGCCCAAGCTGCGCCTCCTTTTTTCTTTCTCTTTTACGCAAGGTTACATAACATTTTTCACTCTTTTTGTCTTTTTTAAACACACAAAACAAAACACCTCATCAAGCTGACAGAAAAAAGATTTTGGTAAGAAGATAGGAATACATTGAAACAGAAATAAAAATATTGAAAGAACGTTCATTTTAACACAGTTCACTCTGCCTGCTAACGTCAGATGTAGAATGTCCCATCTTTGTAAATCTAGTTTAATCTTAGAGATGAGTGGGGCAAAATTCCCATCAAAGAGGTTTTTAAATGTAGGAGTTATGTTAATACCCAAATATTTAAATCCCAACCTTGAGATATGAAATGGCCGAGCATGGTCTGGGATTTGCATAGCTGATTTATTCACAGGTAAACATTCACTTTTTGTTAAGTTAAGTTTGTAGCCTGAGATCTGACCAAACGTATGCAACACTGAAATAATTCCATTGATACATTGCAGTGGATCTGATCACACATTCCCCACCTACGTATACCAGGTATAGAGGGTATTGATTTAAGTACCAGGGATAGTGGTTCTACTGCTAGTGTGAATAATAAAGGGCTCAATGGGCAACCTTGTCTGGTACCTCTAGATCAGTGGTTCTTAACCTGGGTTCGATCGAACCCCAGGGGTTCGGTGAGTCAGTCTCAGGGGTTCGGCGGAGGTCAAGACACACACCCGACTCATATGATTCGTGATGACACGCCCCGCTTGGCCATCACTGGCTGCAGGTGATCACGCTACATTGCTTGGCCTATCTGTGCTGCAGGGAATTTGGTGCGCTCAGTAGTCGACTTGTGACTGTCGTGATGGTACGTTGTGTGATTTCTTTCTTAATATTTTAATCCCTTCATACTAACTATGTCGAGCAAAAAAAGAAAGTGGTCGGACAAATATGTACAATATGGATTCACATGTATAACGGAACGTGATGGGAGTCAGCGTCCTAACTGCATGATTTGCAATGCCAAGTTGAGCAATTCTAGTCGAGCACCGGCAAAACTAAGGGAACAATTCCTTAAGCAGCATGGAGATGGGGAATACAAGAACACAACGCTTGCTGAATTCAAGGTGAAGAGAGCCAGATTCGATGAAAAGGCTACTCTGCCTGTTCTCGGCTTTGTACCCATCAACAAACCGATCCTCACAGCATCGTGCGAAGTTGCTTACCTGATCACAAAGCAGGGCAAACCACATACCATTGGTGAAACACTCATAAAACCAGCTGTGTTGAAGATGGCGAATATCATGCTGGGAAAAGCGGCTGAAGTTAAGTTATCCCAAATTCCTCTTTCAAATGACACCATCAGCGACAGAACAGAGGACATGAGCAAAGACATCTTGGCTCAAGTAGTTGCAGATCTGATTTCAAGCCCGGCAAAATTCAGCCTCCAACTCGACGAGACCACAGACGTTTCCAATCTAAGCCAGTTTGCCAACATCTAAGCCAACATCATCGAAGCGGAAGAGAACCTGAAGGCTTTTCAAAAAAAGCTTCCGTTATGGAAACGACAAACAGAGAACGATAACTTCGCAAACTTTTCCCTGTGTAAGTAAGATCGAAGATGTGTCTGGAATTAGAGACATTTCTGTACCCGCGGAACTGAAGCAAGTTGCCACGCACTTGGATGAGCTTGCAAAGTCTCTCAATGGATACTTCCCTACAAGAGAGTCATATCCAGCATGGGGGAGACAGCCGTTCACGTTTGGTGTTGAGACAGCAGATGTCAATGATGAATACCTCGACGAAATCATTGAAATTCAGCAGAGCCAGGTTCAACAACAACGCTCTCAATGTTTTGGTGTCAACAAATGGTAACGTACCCTGTTATTGCTAAGAAAGCCCTGGAGATTTTCATACCGTTTGTTACAACATATCTTTGCGAGCAATCCTTTTCGAGGCTGCTGGACATAAAAATGAAGAAAAGGAACAGACTTTGTTGCGAAAATGACATGAGAGTGGCACTTGCCAAGGTGAAGCCGCGCATTTGTGAACTGGTCTCTCAAAGGCACTAGCAGAAGTCTCACTGATTTGCAATAAGTATTCATTATTATGTTTTTGTGTGAAAATCATGTTTTGCTGGTTTTGTTCTTTGAACACAGTGATGTTGATGCACGGTTCATTTTGTGCACCAGTAAAACATATACCTATGTCTTGAATTTGAAAAAAATATATTTTATTTTTCCAATAAAGAAGGGTTCGGTGAACGCGCATAGTGGTGGGGTTCAGTACCTCCAACAAGGTTAAGAACCACTGCTCTAGATAGAGAAACATTTTGGGAATGCAGATGATTTGTAACTCCCGAGGCCCGAGGGGAAGAATAAAGAAGTTGGATCCACTTAGATAACATTTTACCAAAACCAAATTTCTGTTAAACAAAATAAAGAAAATCCCATTCCACGCGGTCGAAAGCCTTCTCCGCATCCAATGAAACCAAAACTTCTGGGGAATCATTAGCTGAGGGACTATACAACACATTCATAAGCCTTCTTATGTTGGAAAACAAATTTTAATAAAACCTGTTTGGTCAGTTGATATTATATGTGGCAAGGGTGATTCCAAACGTGTAGCCAATAATTTAGAGAGTATTTTAATATCAGTGTTTAAAAGTGATACTGGTCTGTATGATCCACATTTTGAAGCATCTCTGCCTGGTTTTAACAGAAGAGTTATGGATGCTTCAGTAAGGGAGTCAGGCAGATTGCCCTGTGACAATGCATGGTTAAACATATCTAACAGCAGCGGGCATAACTGACCTGAGAATTTTTTATAAAAGTCTTTTGGGAAGCCATCTGGCCCCAGCGATTTTCTATTCTGCATGGCAGAAATGGCAGTTCTAACTTTCCCAGTTCCATCGGTTGATCTAAACACTCCCTCTGATCAGAGGATAGGGTGGGGGATTCAAAAGTTTCAAAAAAGTTCTGAAACAGTGATGTGTCTCTCAGTGACTCTGATTTATACAAATCAAAATAGAAGTCTTTAAACGTATCATTTATTTTTCAGGGGTCCGTTGTGACTTCCCCTGTTGCATCTTCAACTTGTGATATCATTTGCGATGCTGACTTAGATTTGAGTTGATGTGCTAAAAGACGCCCTGACTTCTCCCCGTGTTCATAATATGACCCACGCGATCTCATAAGAAGTCGTTCTGCATCAGAGGTAGAGATTAAGTTAAACTGAGTTTGTGACGATATTCTTTCCTTCTTTAAGCGCAGCGATAGGCTTGGAGAGGTGGAATACTCACTATCCAGTTCACATATAGCATCAATTAACTGCTGTGTTTGTCTCTTCCTTTCCCTATCACGATGAGAAGAGTAAGCTATTGTTTCTCCCCTAAGAAAGGCTTTAAGTGTCTCCCATAGTACTGACGGGGATACCAAATCCATTTTATTAGTCTCCAAAAAGGTGTCGATGACTTTAGAAGTTGAAGTGCAGAATGTGTTATCTGACAGTAATGTGGTGTTAAACCGCCACTGACGACGACTACTGTAGTTATGGTGAAAATGGAGATCCAGTAATATGGGGCATGGTCCGATTCCACGATCGCAGAATATTCAACCCTCTCCACAGAGTTCAACAGTTTTTTATCAATACAAAAATAATCAATCCTTGAATATGTGTGGTGCACGTTAGAATAAAAAGAAAAGTTTTACTATGGGGATTCAAATAGCGCCATGGATCGACACAAGCTGCGTGGCTGAAAAAATCCGAAAATTTAGAGGCCATTTTAGAGAGAGTCTGCACTTTAGGTCTGGACCTATCCACGTTTGGATTCATGATGCAATTAAAATCTCCCCCCAAGATCAACAGGTGAGTGTTAAGGTCAGGTAGCTGACAGACAACCCTCTGCAAAATCCAGCATCATCCCAATTAGGAGCATACAGATTCACCAATAATACAGGTATATGAAAAAGTTACCCAGACACTACAACATAACGGCCTTGTAGGTCAGAAACAGAGTTAGATAAAGTGAATTGAATTTTTTTATGTAAAATTAGTGCTGTACCCTGTAGCTGATCTGAGTTGCGTAAGTGCGTTTCTTGGAGAAAAGCAATATCGGTTTTCATATTTTTAATATGAGAGAATATTTTACCTCTTTTAACAGGGCCATTAAGACCCCTAACATTCCGCGATGTGAACCTGACAGCTGACCCGCCAGCCTTCGTTCTATCAGCCATAGCCACACAGTACAGGTGTGCATAGATTAGTGATGACAACTCCCTTTACATACAAAATTTGTGTCAAGCCTCTCACTAACACCAATAATGTCGGTAGTACCCATCGAAATCCATAACGTTGACAATAATAACGAGGGAAAAAAAGAGTCCAGTCTACCCTGTTATCCCCAATAAACCCCACCCCTCCTCTCTCTGCTAAACTACCAGCACGCAGGATTCGTCCCTTTTCTAAACGCTCCCAAAAACTCACCTTTGCTTTCAATAACCCTGCTATCTAGAGCCCCTGAATTATGACAAAACGAATGAGGAAAAACTCCCGATACATCCAGAGCACATACGTTCATGAACAAAACTGAATAAACAAGTAAACAAATAAAAGGCCCACACGGAAACATGCCTTAACAGACCACAACCACAACGTAGAGCCTAGCTCCGACAGTCCCTATGCCAGTTCGTCTACTATGTAGCTACTATAGCTTACTTTACCCGGCGTTGGTGAATGGACGTTTTATTAGCTGCTAGCCCTCCTGTTCTTTTCGTACTTTTAACACTGTCGTTAGTGGACTATAAGAAAGATATGGTTAAACGTTATGCCTGGGGCACTTGTAAGACTGATAGTCGTTACCCAGAGAGGTTGGAGGGGGGTGTGCGTTTTTTCCCCTTCCCCAAACCAAAATCAAAGCCTGACAAGTGTCGCCTGTGGATTAAACTTTGTGGACATCCTCACTCTCAGCTGAACCCCTCAAGGATCGACCGGCACACATTAGTGTGTTCAAATGTAAGACTTGTGTCTTTAACCCTACAGTTAAGTTAAACTAGTCGGTATTCTGTGATTTCAATCTATACATTTGGTTGTTGTATTGGCAGAAGATGGGGCGCCTTTTTCGGTCTGTCTTGGCCCTGGCCACAACGATTGCTGTCACGGGCTGTGGTGTTAATTTGACACCTCTGGGTTTATGCCGCTGTTGTACAAGCTTGTGGAGGACTGTAGTTCTAGGCCTACAGACATGTTGGCGTTTTGTGTCTTACAGAGGTCCAGGGTATGGATAAGCCCGATGATGCGGACCTAACGAAAGATCACCTCGTTAATTACAGCTAGCCTGCTAATGTTGCCTATTATGGTTATGATACGCTAGCATATAAGGCTATATGTTATACGTGCTTTGTGCTTTTGCTTTATAATAACGACAATACTAGTGAATCTAATCCTACCCAGCTTTACAGGAACAGTGTTGCTCGTTGACATCATTTGTGCCAGGCTCCGTCTGGACCATCAGCTGATGTGGCAACTCACTTTTTGATGGTGATCTATACGCTTTTGCCTCTATTTTGATCGCATTATGCTCATTTTTTGTTACCTTGATGTCCTGTATGTAACTCTCAAAGGCATACAGTAACCCTCTTTGTCTACTTCGGTCAGAAACACCATTTGCTGCTTTGTAAATGCCGGACAGCAGTTCAGCTGGAAGAGCTGTCAAAAACGCAAAAATGTTTGTCGGACTTAGCAACAATAACCAAGGGGGGCGGGGCTTAGCGAAAAGGTCAATTGAATTCCCTTCCAATAGAGAGCCGCCTTGACGTTCTTGAAGGCTGCACGCTTCTAGGAGAGATCGGCGCTGAGATCGGGGTAAAACCTTAATGTATTCCCTTTGTAAACCATGTCATTCTGCCTTGCCCAACATAGAGCTCGCTCTCGGTCCTGATATCTGTGGAAGGCGACGATGACAGGTCTGGGTGGCTGAGCTGTTTTAGGTTTCAGCGCCAGAGCCCTATGTGCAAAGTCCAGCTAAGGTGGCGTAGTGAATAGGTTCCCCATGGCTTCCTTCAAAAGTGTGGAAACCAATGTAAGTCCCCTTTTGTTTTCACCGTCCTCGGGCACATAAATAATATGAAGATTCACTCTCCTAGATCGGTTCTCCAGATCGTCAATGCAGTCTACCAGCGTAGCGTTCAGGGCTTGCAATCCGGCGATAGCTTTCTCAGCCTTAAACAGGGCGTCAAAGTTTTCATCTGCTGTGGTCTCCACGGAGGTGGCTCTCTTTCCCAGTGTGTCCACCATTTTGTGAAAGTTCTCTATAGATGCTTGAATAGGTGCCAGGGATGTTTTAATCAGTCCTGCCATGTCCTCTTTGAGATGTTTGCGTTGTTTCTCCATTTCAGTCGCCAACATCGCAGCGATGTCAGTGGCATTAGCAGCAGCCGCCATGTTAGCTACTTTGCTACCTAGCGTCGTGCCGGTCTTCTTCGACTCAAGTTCTTTCTTTGGCATATTCCAGCAACACACAACGAAAATATAGTAAAGTAATAATCATAAACAACATGAATGAAACACTTAATTTTAAACAGAAACTATTGAGCTTACTATTTTTTTATGCAACATACCGGACAACATACTAGTGTACTCGTCATTGCTCAGATTTCACATTATTTCTCACAATATAAATAGGTCAAAAAAATATGTTTGTCAACCGGGAATCACGATGATTACAGCTGACCTTTATGCACGCGCACCCACTGATCTAACGTGTGTTTCAATCGCCCCGACAGCGACTAATGACACATAAACCTTTTTTGCCACTAAACTTCAAAACTCTGACATTGCACACTTTAGGACATGTTTAATTACTAATTCACCTGTTGTATAGTCATATTATTATTGCATGAAACAAAAAATACAAGTGTTTATTACAAAAAACTACCGCACGGAAGATTTGACTTACCGCATTGAAAAACAGGTTCGCTGGGATCAAATTTGAACGGCATTACGTTATGACGCGAGATTTCGAGGGGTTGGTCAGTCTTGCGGGCTGAACGTAGTGACGAAATTCGACGTGTCAGACTTGCGTGGTTTTCGAGGAAATCGCTGTGTTTCAAACGTCCCGTGTTTCAAATGACCCGGCGCTCCCCTAATGTATGTAATGTGGCAATAAAATAAATTAGTGGTATTTAGTGAGGCATTATTTCTAAAATGTTGTAACCATTAATTTCTCCTGTCAAAGCGATTGCACAGAGTGGAACGCATCACCACTCCAAGATGGCGGCCCCAAGTCTCGTTAGCGTCTATTGGCAGAACGTCGGTTGCTCAGTCTAGCGTTCGTCTATGACCTTGAAGTCGAGCTAGCACGCTAGCTTGACATAGCTAATCTACCAGCTTTATCTAACCACTAGGCTACGTTAAATAAATAACTATGGTACTATCATATTATTTTGATGCTATTGCTGTGTGTCAACATGCATTTAGCTAGACAACATTACAATGTCAAGTCAGTAACCAAATTAAATATATATAACAATATGCGAAAGTCACAGACATTAACTTAGCATAGCAAGAACTCTGCTTACCTCGATATGCTTCTTCAAATTTGATGGTGAATTTTTGAAGGCAAGCAACTCCTTTTTCAGAGGCCGACAGGAAAGGCACACAAACCTCCAGGAATCATCCTTGGGCCCTCTGAATTCAAAAAGGTCTTTTAAATATGGCCAAGGGTGGCGGCTCACTGCAGATGTTTCAGTCAACGTTGGCTCTGGATCCATGATGTCGAATGACAGTTTGTCAGGCTGTCATTTGAATGACAGAGGAGGCAAGTCTACCGCGCGCTTTGCTATCATCGAAGCTGACAGAGCCACGCAACCTGATTGGTTTAAACATATTTTTGTGTAGGCATTGGCAACGTTATGGCGAGAAACTGCATTTATAAAATGTAACGAGTAACAACACATATTGTAGAAATGTAGTGGAGTAGAAAGTATAGATAATAGCTGCAAAATGTAATGGAGTAAAAGTCGAAAGTATGCATTATTATTTTTACTTAAGTAAAGTACAAATACGGAAAAATTTACTTAAGTACAGTAACGAAGTAAAAATACTCCGTACTTTCCACCACTGGAGGAGACCAATGATGACGTGTGTGAAGAGGTCACAGGCCTGAGCGAAAAGGTTACAAGCTTACACAAAATATTCAGTTAAGATGAATTTTTTTTTTCTAAAATGTTGAGTAGAACCAGACAATAGAGCATCTAATTTATCTACTTCTGACCTAAGGAATAATAACTTCAAAAAGTAACAGTCATTTCAGTAGGCTACTTGGCTGAATGTTCTTACTTTCCAACACTTTATATAAAATAAATTGTAGTCACAGATTGTCATGCTGTCATGTTGCTACTCTTCCAGCCACATCTTTGAGAGAACTGCTTATCTTGTCATTTCAAGAAAGCCAACGAATGCTACATGAAGCCTCTCTCCACTCCAGACAAAGGTAACGATTCATCAAATGAGCTTTTAAAGTTTGAACTGAAACAGTATATTTCCAGTAAAGACAGAAAAAAAAAAACACTTCCTTTTATCTGTCCATTTCCAGACGAGGCTCAGCCTCCTCTTCAACGCTAGTGTCTCCATTCCTTCGGCAAACCGAGCCTGAGACCCTGGAGAATTCCCGAGCTGCAGAGCTTTTTCAAACAACACTGCACGTCCTCAATGACAAAGCGAGACAGAGATATAAAAGGGATGTCATGGCACCAGGTAGAGTTGATTTATTTTTTTGAATCCATTTTACCTCAAGAGAAAGGCAGTTGGACTCCACAGTCAAAACAACCCCCTTTCGCAATCTGGTCCAGTGCCATTATTCATACCAATTAAACAGATTACCAAAAATGGGATAATTCAAACCATGCTTGCAAAGAGTCCATCCCGTATAAAGGAAAAGACCCCCCCCCCCCAAAAAAAAACAGAGCAGCCTTAACAATCTTTCAGGTTTGATTTTCTCCAATGGTTAGCGTGATTACATTTGTAGTTTGTACCACATCTATTGCACGTCTGTCCGTGCAAAAGATGATGGCTCCCTCCTCTCTTGCTCTCCCTGCGTTTTCTTCCATTTTGCCCCATTAACTGTGGGGTTTCTTTGGGAGTGTTTCCTTGTCCGATGTGAGGGTCCAAGGACAGGAGAGGGTGTCGTATTCATATTCTGTCAACTGTCATAGTCAACTGAGACAAATGTAAAATGTGTGATATTGGGCTAAATAAATCAACTTTGATTGAAACGTTACCTGTCACATTGCTAGCCCTGCTCTCATGGGAGGATGTGGAGCTGATTGCAGAGCTGTCTAAATGTCCTCCCGTGACGCATCCAAACATCTGTCAGCAAAGCCACCTCAACAAATACAGATCCATATCTGGCGTCTGCAATAACAGGTAACCCTTCATGTCGAAGAAGCTCGACTACATTGTTATAAAGGAATAAATATTGTATTACAATATTTGTGGGACTTCATTCTAGCTAATGATGAAGGAGGTTCTGAAGAGTGATTTGAGTAAGAAGTCATTTATCTCATGTTGATGTTGTTTATTTCATTGTGTCATACACAAATGTGCACACAAATGGCATATAAAACTTGTATTTTAATTGGCAGTTTATTAATTCACGTAGATACTGTATATTATTCTTATACCCAACACTGGGAATTACCATACAGATTTGCAACATTAAAAAGGCCTATCCAAATACAACCTATTGATCATTTTATTTGTTGTATCATTTAGATTTGATATAAACCATAATAAATAAAACAGTGATACAGTGCAAAGACAATGCTCCCACAGAGAAAAAAATATGTATGGACCTGACTGTATTTAACAAGTAATGTAGCCATAGGAACACGGGCATGTTCATGGTCTTGCAGCAGTAAATCCTCGTCCTGCCACAGTTCATGATTTACTTCAGAACATAAACTTGCTTTTATTATAATTATTTTATTTATTAAGTTCTCCGTTTCTCCTGCTAGATTTTAGACTCACTATATTTGCCCCCAAGAGTGAACACCATGGTCCAATAGTGTTTTTTTCTTATTAGAATTGAGAGCTGCCTAGACGATTTATGTCCAGAAATGACCTGATAGAAACACATAGCTATATCTTTTTGTATTAATGTATGGCAACATAAGACACAGCAAATTCCCACGTTCATGAACTGAATACTACCTCATTTGTCAGTATAAAAATATTAAGAAAATCCCCAAATACCTAACCTAGCATATTGGTAAAAATGTAGAATTATAAACTCCTCATGACCTTTTGGAAGGATATAGATAATGCTGTATGTGTTGATGGCATTTTCTGTCTTGTGCTGCTGTATTTTTGGGAATGCTTCATGATTCTTTTTGTCAGGCAAAATCCTCTCTGGGGAGCAGCCAACAATCCCTTGGTCAGGTGGCTTCCAGCTGAATACGAAGACGGAGGGAGAGAACCCAAGGGTTGGAACCAAGGACGGCTCCATAATGGATTCCAACTTCCCCCGGTAATCTGCAAAATTCTGGTCCAACGGACACAAAAGTCTTGGTGGAGACATTAGAAAGTGAAGCGAACTCCCCCTGCAAACCCAAGTTAATGTAGCTTTCTATTTATTTTCCTAACCTGTTTCACAGCAGATAAAGTCCACAACATTGGAACAGCAGAAGTGTGTGAGATGGCAAAGATTACAGTTACATTTGAATGGTGTGGTCTTTGCTTTAAAAGACACTATTTTCCCAAGCTTGATTGATTTCCAGTCATGGGGATAAACAGTAAAACGGAAAATAAACTTTTCTCGTGGTCATTTGGTGGAAGCGAGTGTTTAACCAGCATATAGTTTATATACATATATAAGAGGTCAAAGGTATCTAAAGTCATTTAAAAAGATCATTTAAATGAAGTATTGGCAAATACATGTATATCACCGCTTAGGCGACATTAGAGTATAAAAGGAAACGGGCTTGCCAAGGAATGACTTTTAGCCTTGTATCAATTAGAATTTTGACTAACTATGACTTTAAATAAATAAAAAATAAATAACACATTACTATATAAGTGCTGAAATAAATATAATTAAAATAAATATGGGAATAAATGCATGTAAGATGATAATCAAACAGCACATCAATAAATAAATACATATCCTTAATGTATTTCAACATTCTTTTTTCCTTCTTATACCCTGATGGTAAAAAGAAAAGTACTATTATTCGGATGACAATAAGTACTTTTTTTTTTACAGCCATGGGAGGTCACCAAGAAAATAGTGAGGAGCTCATCCAAACTGAAGGATGATGTCTATTCTCACATGCTAGTGGAGTGGGGCCAGTACATCAGCCATGACTTTACCCTGACCCCTCAAATCAAAGGCGGTGCTGGCCTTTGGAGTGAGGTGGACTGTTTGAAGACATGTCAAAATGTGCATCCATGCTTTCCCATTGAGGTAAGCTCAACAGTCCTTGAACATTTTCATTTTTCTTGTTGAGAGTTGGATCAATAACCGCCTCACTAGCAAGGACTACAACAATATGTCAGTTAAAGATTTATTTACAGGAGATTTTGAAATGCAATGGAATGGGATAAGAAGGATGAGAGTCACTTGTCCATCTGATCGGAAGGACAAACTGAAGTCAACGCAGAGGACAGACTTAGGGTTGGGGGTTTGGTCTCAGGTGTGTTTCTGCCCAATCTGAATAGGGGCACCCACACGGTACCAGGAACAAGACATCAATTATGCAATAAATAGAGATAGACAGAGATAAGGGGAGACAGGAAGAGGGGATGAAAGGATCTAGGGATGTAGTGATGAAGAGTCATAGGGCTACAGGAAGAGAGGGAGGGAGGAAGTGAAGTAGGGATGAAGGGATGGAGCAATAATGTGATGAATGGATGAAAGATATAAGGAGAGAGTAATGAATGGATAAAGAAAGGGAGGGGAAGAAAAAGGGACGTAGGGAGGGAGAGGTGAGAGGTTGAAGGGGGTGTAGAGAAGGAAAGATGAATGGATGAAGGAAGGGATGGATAAAGGTTCGAAGGGATATATAGAGGAAGGGATGGACGAAGGGATGTAGGGAGGAAGGGGTCAAGGGTCAAAGGCATATATGCAGAGGGGGGGTGAATGGATGAATGGATTTAGGGATGTAGGGGAGGGAGGGATGAATAGATGAAGCAAGGGAGGGAGGAATGAATGGATGGATGTAAGGAGGGAGGGATGAAGGGTCGAAGGGAAATGTGGAGGGAGGAATGGATGAAGGGATGTAGGAAGAGGGGTTGAAGTGTCAAAGGGGATGTAGGGTTTAGGGATGCAAGAATGGACAGATGGAGGGAAGGAGGAATAAAAGGATTGAGATCGACAAAGGGTTGTAGGGAGGGAGGGATGAAGGGACAAAGGTATGTATGGAGGGAGGAATAAGGGTATGTAATGAGGGATGAATGGACAATGGGATGAAGGGTTGAAGGGATGAATGGACAATGGGATGAAGGGATGGTAAGCTGATTGTAAATCATTATTTTATCTTCTCCACAGACAGGTGATACTATCAAAGCTGCAGATGGCTGCATGCCTTTTTTTCGCTCCAACGCAGCCTGCATCGTCAAACGTAGGTCAGATATTCGACAAGCTCTGCAGCGACAGCAGATGAACGGCATAACGTCATTCATAGATGCTTCGTGCGTGTATGGCCACAGTCCGAGGCTGGAAAGCTCCCTTCGTGACCTCTACGGCCTCAATGGGAAACTTGCTGTCAACGACCAATTCAGGGATCACACAGGAAGAACATACCCTCCATTTGTCGCCAATCTGCCATCCGCCTGCCGCCAGGGTCCGCACAGTGAGAGAGTTGAGTGTTTCAGTGCTGGAGATAGTCGGATTAATGAGGGTATGCCCCTGATCTGTCTGCATACACTGTGGCTCAGGGAACATAACCGGATTGCAGAGGCACTGAAACACATCAACGGTCATTGGAGCCCGGAGACTATTTTCCAAGAAGCTCGCAAGATTGTCGGAGCTCTGCATCAGGTATGTGACGAGCAGCTTAAAATATTAAAAAATATGCAACAAAAAAAACATTTTTTAGCCTGAAAGTACATTTTTTGGTTTTCAAATAACTTTGAGATATTGTATTGTTTGCAAAGTGTCAGAGAAAATCAACAAATTAATGTAGACGCTCTTAAAGCTTTAAAACAAGAACCCCCTCCATTTTATTTGTTTTGCCTTACAAGCTTCTCCCAATGTGGTCACAGGGGTTGTAAATAAATGATGCATAGTTCTCTATATTGCAGTAACCAGCTGTAACAGCATACTCACTGTGCTGCAATAAAGTCTGCAATGGTCTTTTTTAAAAACAGAACACAATTAGTTTACCTGCTTAAACTCCTAGCATTAACTCCTTTAGTACCACGTGTAAAATATCCACCATTACAAAAGCATTTTTCAAAAAGTCCAAGAATCATCGTAATAGTTGTGGTGTGAATGCCTGTGATTAAGGGCTACAGAAAAAGGAGAAAGTAAATGGAGGTTTTGTGTCTTGTGCTGGCTTCAAGAGAAAGAGCAGAAGCATTTATGAAAGGAACATGGATTATGGAAATGATGGACATGATGCCCTTCCTGATGTTGGTATTCTTTACACTAATTTGATGAAGGCAGGGGAAACAGCTATGTGACGAAAACAAATGATAAAGTGAGTAGTGTTGTTTACAAGAAAACAAAATATTCTTCTTTTACGAAGTGTGTCGTTAGTTAAGGTCATTGAGGCATTCACACAGAAGAGAAAAATTTGCCCTGATCGGCTTTGACTATTCCAGAAAGAGTTCTTGCATTTATTTTTAAAAATGTGGACATGCGCAGCAATGACATACATTTAAGATTACAAAAGCAATGTAATGAACAATGTGTTCACCCCATGAAATAGGGTCAGATAATAAGCACATCAAATTCCCAGCGCATTATTTGTAAGGCCACAGATGATTTGTGGAAATGAATTTAAGAAATGTATGGTACATCAGAAATTCTAAAGGAACAATGCACAAAAGTACACAAATGCTATTAAGTTAACTTAAAACCTTAGTACCTCTGCTCAGAATAACATATTTGTTTAACTTTTATTTAATTTAAGACGGTTTTGCCATAAATTACAATTGCAGATCATTAATTTCACATGTTAGAATTTGCATAGCACTACACATGAGAAAGTAGATCTTACTAAAACATTATTTTAGAGGATTTTTTAAAACTTTTTTAGATAAAAATAAATGTAGCTTCCAACAATATTAATCTGTGGGCTATTATGCTATGATTGAGGTTGATATTTGTTTAATGCTCCTTTTCTCGTTCATGTTAGTTTGTAGTGTCTCTACTGGGACATGTCTCCATGCTTTAATGTTCAAAAATGCCTTTATTTTTCTCATACTGCCTGTGCTGCAGCACCTTTTTTCACCCTCCGTCTGAGACCAGGGCTAGTCTGCTCTGATTGGTTAGCTGGCTGGCTAACCTTAGCCTATCACATACAATGTGCTGGAACGCTATAGTCAACACCTTCCCTGTAGTGTGTTTATAGGTTTTTGTGTATGTAAATGGTCTACAAAAGCTAAAATCCCAAGGTTCCCTCCAGAGGGAGTTTGTCATCACACTCCCCCCCTGCCTGAAATGCCTCCATTGGACTCCTTTGTTTACTTCCGTAACATAGTGACATCACTATGTAACATTTGCAATTCTATCGGCTAGCGCTCCAAAGCATTGGCACATCTCTAAGTGGTTGACTAAACACAACAGAGCCGGCCAGCTAACCAATCAGAGCAGACTTGGCTCTGGTTTCAGACAGAGGGTTAAAAGAAAATAAAGAACTTTTTGAACATTAAAGCATGGAGACATGTCACAGTATAGGCACAAAATACAAATATAAATTTGAACAAGAGTAGCTAATGTGGCTCTGCTTAGCTCAGTGAAAACTGTTAGGATGGCTCTTTATATCAGGGAAAGGCATCAGAGCCAGACGGACAATTTTATGATTGATAGGTCATAATCCTTTCTCATAAACACTCTCTGTGCACACTCCATATTAGTTAGCACAAAGGATGTCTCTGTCCTCTTACTACACATGGAAGGCAGGCTTTGCAGCAATGACTGTAGAGACAAGTTCTCTGAGCTGTAGGCTAGGCGTCTTAGTTAGGGTGAAGGACATATTGGGTACATACTGTATGTTTACATGGAAGAATAATTAACAAACATGTTTTTAATGGAAATGAATCATGGTTTCTTGTAAAGGGACAGTCCTGCTGCTAGAATGTAAAGTTTCTAAGGCATTTCCAAGCAGAGGGAAAATAAGTGTGTAATCTTTCAGACTTTGGGGCCTGACATTTACTGTGCAAGTGGATTACCACCATGCTATTATCAGGGGGCTTTTGGACAATGCCACAGGAAAGAGATTTACATTATTAAAAAGAGACATCTCATGGAGGTGGATGGGTTTTTGAAAATAATTTGTGAGGATGAATAAAAGTGCAGGTAGCGGATTTATATACTGTAGCTATAACCATGACAAACTCGGAAAATCCCTATATTGGAAGAGGAAGGACATTTTAGGCAGTGTAAAAAGCGAGATGAAGAATTAAAGACGCACTAAAGCAAAAGAAAATCATAATCACATCCTTCATTTTATTACACTACCATCTCTAAGTCGGACGGAGGAGAAGTACTCATGTTTTATCGCAAATATCCCCACGTAAAATAAATGTACACAATGACAAAGAAGTTCATTCTATTGAAGTAATTATTTGAGGTCATGTAATGGTGTGAATATAAACAATAAACGACCTGCCATATGTCCTCTAATACAGAGCAATAGAGTGGTGCAGTGATGATTGTTTTTGTAGGCCAACCTGGAGATTAGAATCGCAAGGGCTTCCTCGACAAAAAGCAATGGGATTTTTGCTATATTGCAGAAAAAAGGCTTTTAGGCCAACACACGTTTATGGTGCCTAAACGTCGCATGAAACAAAAGCTAAGGTTGGCTGCTTTATTTCAGGCTTCTAAACACAAACACATTAAAAAAATCAATGATTTTGAGACAAGCTAACGGGAAGTGCTTAAATGTCATTTAGGTTTGAGGACTCATTACAGAACTACTCTATGACAAACCAATAACTACTGTTGACTTAATCAGAAGGAGAATCAGAAATACTTTATAAATCCCATTGGAAAGCAGTAAAATCCCAGGGGGAAACAACAAAACATTTGACGGATAAGACATAAACTCATGCCTCATGTAGTGTAGTTGTGTTATTGTATAATATGTTAATTTTGAAAAGTCTGCCTGTGATGAGAAAAGTTTTTCTAGTTATCCAATCTTTAAAAAAAAAAACGTTGCTCCCTTTAGAGCCTCAGCAGCTTTCAGCTCATTGTTGTGGCTTGTCGGTCCATATGTTTGAATACCCCCCCCCCCCCCCCACACACACACACACACACACACACACACACACACACACACACACACACACACACACACACACACACACACACACACACACACACACACTACTTAAATCCTCAAGCAGCTGTTCCTAGCAAACAACCTCACACAGGGCAAATGTTATAGGATGCTGTTTTCATACAGTATTATATTTGACAAATCACTCTAAATGCACTACTTTAATGCATTCAAATATTTACTTTGGCTATAATTACTTACAAAAAAACACATCCAGACGAAGGGTAGTGTGCAATTAGACAGGAGTTGAAACATCAGTGTTAAAAGGTTTAAAAGGGTTTTCAGGCCGGTTCTATGACAGTGTGTTTGTTCCTGTTTATGGGACTTTGTACTGTTACTGTGTACCTGAATGGGGTTTTAGTCTTCAGATTTTATACAAATATATTGGTTGATTTTCCCCTTCAAACTATTGATTATTATTTTAACCAAATCCAGTTCTTAGCTATATATAATATTCAGAAATTTCCTGTTATAATTTTACCTTGGGCTAAAAGGGGAACTCTTACCCTATCCCTGGCCTAACCCTAGCCGTAACACATCTTAAGATGAGATGTAAAATGATAAAGGCCCCAATCAAAGCCACAAGCAAAAAACACTGATTTGATCTTTATTCAATGCAAAAAGTAGTATCAAATGTTAAATGTTCTCTTAGAGAAAGAAAAAAAAGAAGAAAAGAAATCCCTCTTGTTTTTCACTGAGTCAGCTAATTAAGTTAAATGACCCAGTCTTCGCCATCATTCTTGCCTTAACACAGTAATCATAAACGGACTGAAGGCAGTTGTCGTTTCATTGGTATCACCAATGCAACAACAAAGTTCATTTGTTTGAATGCATCTGTGTCAGTGCATGCGTGTGTATGCATTTGCGTGATGTGTTTGGATTCAGGTGGTGAATTGAGGCCTTTATAAATAGAGGTGAGGATGGATGGAGTTCTCTGCAGTGAACTGTGAGCGAACAAATGTGCAATCATTTGCTCAAGGTCGAGATATTACAAAAGTATTCTTTCACCCTGGAAATTCTAAGGGAATTCACTTTATCTGCATGCATAAACCACTGGGTATTCTTGATCAGTACCAAGGGCATGTGTGTTATAACAATCTGTACATCATAATATTTAATCACATGGCTTTATTTTCTTTCATGTAAGACTTTTGCTTCTTTGTGATCCCCATCTCTTTTTTGCCTACCAGATCATAACTATGAGAGATTATGTTCCAAAGATCATTGGCGTGGAGGCTTTTGAACATTACATTGGACCCTATCGGGGATATGATCCCACTACAGACCCTTCAACATCCAATGTGCTTGCAACCGCTGCATTCAGGTTTGGCCATGGCACCATCTCTCCAATACTCCAGAGACTGAACGAGAGCTTCCAGATGCATGAGCACTTCCCCCACTTGAGGATGGGTAGCACTTTCTTCAGTCCATGGAGAATTGTCAAAGAAGGTCAGTACACACAGTTCAAAGCTGCCCATTGAAAGTAACAATGTTTCCTGCAAGTGCATTAAAATGTACTCTATTTAGGTCATCTTCAGCACGACTTTGTTCAGAATGAATTTGTGATATTATTATTTGAATGCAATACAAGTGACTCATGAAACCAATAAATGGAAATAAGTCTATAGAGTAAAACCTGCAATAATACTGTGTGGTATATCTAGTATATGACATTTGCAATGTGCTGCCTTCAAAATGTACAATAATCCATTTGACATTCTGCAAGGACATCATTACATATTAGAAAACTGATTATTATTTTACTAAAGTGTAATCTATTTACATAGTAACATACAACCAACAAACCAACCAACTTCTTTTTTGCTGATCTGAAGTTTTTAAGGCATTTAAAGGGAAACGCAGCAGTCGGTAAGACTATTCATGCATTCATCCCCATTAATCCTGTTTGTTTGAATTGAATAGTTTGGACACCTGTGAGCCCAACGGTAGCAGAAAAGCCAGGTTTAGGAGTAATATAAAGAACTGTTTTATTCTGAGCATAAAGGACATTTTAGCTATTTGTTCTGGTCTGTCTGGAATAAGGGATTAAAGAAAATTAGAAAACTGTTTGTTTACAAGAATGTTGTTATTTTTTTATGTGTAATAATTCCTGAACACGCATTCCTGAACCTTACAGAACATACAGTACCTATCAGGGCTGTCCCTGGACAACTTGGGGCCCTAAGCGAAATTTTGTCATGAGGCTACATGCTTTATTTTGTAGACACATTTGAGCCTAAGCTTTATACTAAACTATACTTATAGGACCTATAGGCTATACAGAGACTGCGTAGACCTCTCTCATGGCATGAATTGCAGCTGAAGTGTATAAAAATGCCAAAGCTTTACATTCTACCTATACAACATACCCACCTTCGGGTGAAGCTCGAGCTTCTTCTTGTTTAGTTTTTTTTCCCTTGCTTGCGCCGGACTCAAAATGTGTTTTTGACGCCATCTCTTCACCTGCACTAGTGCTGGTCTCTGATTGTCAGTCATTGCAGCAACGTGTGCTACCGTATCAGATGAGAGACGTCCTTTCTTTCTCAAACCCTCACTTGACATGGAGCGTGTGGGTTTCACAAGTCACGAGCGCTGGCGGGGAGGGGGGGCCTCGGACGTCGGGTCTCACGGCGGGGAAAATGTGGCTAGCATAATTGCGCTGCATTTGCGCATAATACGAGGCCCCCAGCGCAATGTGAGGCCCTACGCACTGCACATGTTCTGCGTATAGGGAGAGGTGGCCCTGCTGACCATAAATAAATGCTGTTTTTGTGTCTAGGTGGAATTGAACCGACCCTGAGAGGTTCAATTGGAACTCCAGCATCTACAGCAAGCGCAAACATGCTGTTGACAGAGGAGGTAACAGATCGGCTTATCATTCTCAATGACTCAAAATTCAGGGACCTAGCTTCACTGAACCTACAGAGAGGACGGGATCATGGCCTCCCGGGTAAGTGCTGGGCAGAGTCAGTTCATTTCTTTCCGACAGTTACAAACACACTTTCCTCTGTTCACTAAATTTAAAGTTGGGCAATTAGCTTGATGTTTTCCTCAAAGTTTGTGTAGAGGACATTAGTAGTACTACTTCTGTATTGAAAATGTTATTTAAAACATTTTGTTTCTCTTATGGGAGCTGTGTGGAATAAATTGCCTAATGTGATGTCACCACTTGATGTGACCACAAGTCTGAAACAGAAAAATCTGGTGGTATTAATTCATAAATAAGTGATTTTACCAGACCGCTGTAGCATGCTGCTTATTTTCGCAGCTTGAGGCTGCCTGAGCAGCTATTAGCATAACACACCCAAAATTCCGAGTGTGAATGAGTTGCAATTTTGGTGGCAGATTTAAAAAAGAAAGAAGGATGCATGGCCTAAACAAGAACACTTTCTGGATCTGCTGATCACGGTGCTAATCAATAACCGGTGTAGCCTTTAATGCTCTGTGATTTGTGTTTGTAAAACAAACGTGAAAGGTAAGAATGGTAAGTCAGCGTATTAGGTTCTTGTATATCTTTTGTCCTCATTGTAGGGATAGGTAGCTGTTTTTGTGCTGTTTCCTGCTAAACTAAGCTAACCCTCTGTGAGGTCTAACTTCATATTCATCGTAGCCTACAGACATGAGTGTGGTATCAATTTTGACAAGGAAATGCAATGGAATATGCTCCTTTTAAATGATTTTGTGTTTACATTATTTTTCAGGATACAATGATTGGAGATCATTCTGTGGATTGGAGCGCATCATCACACTGGAAGATCTCAAAGAGGTTGTAAGAGACTCCAGGGTTGCAGAGAATATATTACAAATATACAAAAATCCTGATAATATCGATGTATGGCTTGGAGGGCTTGTTGAAAGCCAGTTGCCAGGCTCGAGAACTGGTCCCCTTAATGCTTGCCTGATTGGAAAGCAGATGAAAGCATTTCGTGATGGTGATAGGTACTTTCTTATTTTCTGGATAAAAAAACGATTTTAACAATCTTACGTACCTAACCTTGGACCACACCAGGGCTGTTTAAAATATAATTTCTTGATTTTACTTTCAGGTTTTGGTGGGAGGCTGAAGGAATGTTTAGCCAGCAACAGAAGGCTGAGCTTTTAAAAGGTTCTCTATCTCGGATCATCTGTGACAACAGCAACATCAGGGAAGTCCCAGCTGATTCATTCAGGTTTGGGAGATTCCCCAATGATTACTTCTCCTGTGATCACCTGCCCTCAATTAATTTGGAAGCATGGAGAGAAGAAATGAGCCAAGGTGGGATTTAGTAACTTACGTCGTATTTAGTCCCTATAATTGATCAAAATACGTTGAATTGTATTAATCCTCTACAGACAAACATTAAACACTTTTATCCCTCAATTCCAGATTTAGTACAGTGTGGCACTCCAAGACATATATGGAATGGGGATTTTATTCTGTCCTCTACATCTGGCAAACTGGTTGCTCTGTACTCCTGTTACCATGGTTTCAAGTTAAAGGGTGCCGCTGCAATAATTTGCGAAGGAAATCAATGGAATAATCAACCCCCACAATGTACAGGTACATGAACTATTTTTGCCATGGATTTGTTTCATAGAATAGAATTGAATGACTATGTTATGTTGTAAACCATATATGTCGAGTGTTTTAACATTAAAAGGGATATCTCCCTATAAGCTGGTTAATTTCTTGCCGTGATTGGATGAACTGACCCAAAAAACATATACAGATCTCTTTGAATGACTATGAGGAAACATTGACATAAACCAGCACATATCTCTCCTTGCAAATGCAGCACTGTTGTGCTCTTGGCTGACTGGAGCTGTACTGCTATCTGCTGGTACTCATGGAGAAAGGGTTGTGTTTCAATAGTTAATACGTTGTGAATAGGGCTGATTTATGACTTAACCCATTTGTCAGCCATTTCCATTATGACTAAAACAAGTTGCTATTAAACTCTAAGCCATTTCTACAACAGTTGGAGTTTGTTAATCTTCAATTTTAATAATGTATCAATTCATTAAAAAAGTCCTTGGAGGTGTTCAGGTAAATAATTGCTTTTGACGTACTTAAGTTTGCCAGAGTAATTTATTACCAAACATAATCATAAAACATATTATTAATAGCTTTAAACTTCTGAAACACATATGTGATCATATATTAAACATGTGTTAATGAGCCCACTTTTCAAATACATTCAGTAAATTAAAGTTGAAAAAATGTTCTAACATCCCAGTTGAAACAAAAAAGCATTATAACTAAAATAAATGAAACCCTATGTAGAGTTGTGATCTAGTCTTTTTCTAAATTTTCTCAAAGCATATTCAAGTATAATTTACCTACATTTGATTGATTTTGCTAACTTATAACTTAATTTCTGAGGCAATATATCTCACCTGAGTGCATGAGTGGCCCAGACCTTCGTATAATTGTGTGTGTGTATGTGTGTGTGTGTGTGTGTGTGTGTGTGTGTGTGTGTGTGTGTGTGTGTGTGTGTGTGTGTGTGTGTGTGTGTGTGTGTGTGTGTGTGTGTGTGTGTGTGTGTGTGTGTGTGTGTGTGTGTGTGTGTGTGTGTGTGTGTGTGTGTATCATCAGTTCTGTAGATTACAATCTTTTTAATTGTGTCTGTGAGTATGAGGGGTACACAATTAATCAACATTTCAGCAAAATCGCAAAATGGACATGTGCAATATCCAAATTGTGGGAAGCACAGTATTTATTTAAGTTTTGGGTGTACAACAGGGTCACGGCCATTACGTATGATAAATAAAAGTTTGCAAGCTAACGTGGGAAAGAGTTGCTCTATGTCCTGATTGGCTGGCCTTGACTGTTCATGGCTATGCATTTGATGTTAAAAGGTGGCCATCATTCGTATGTTGTTGTTGTCTTCTACAGAAACTCATGACTAAGTTGTTAACAATGCAGCAGATCCAGAAATGCTTCATCATTTTATAACCCAGCTCAGCTGAAGATGCCATACTTGCTTCTATCGCTGTCTTCCATGATTGTTTTTATTAACGGTGTGTTTGAAGAGAAAATGAAATGAAATACACACAAAATCATTTGAATAAAATTGATTTCATTTAATGTTAACTGCTGGTATTCTGTATTTGTAACATTTGGTATGATTATCCTATCGGTCAGTAATTGTTTTTGTTAAATGAGAAATATAATGCTCCTTTTCTCGTTCATGTTAGTATTTAGTGTCTCGATGTTGTGAAATGTCTCCATGCTTTAATTTTCAAAAAGCTCTTTATTTTTCTCATCCTGCCTGTGCTTCAGCACCTCTTTTCACCCTCTGTCTGAAACCAGAGCCCAGTCTGCTCTGATTGGTTAACTAGCCAGCTCTGTTGTAATTGGTCAACCACTTGGAGATGTCCTGATCCTTAAGGTATCATGTACAATTTTGGACCTATGTAACACACTACAGGAAGGAATCCCCAAAAAGAGAAAAATTACTCAAACTTGCAAAAATTAAAAACCTTGGAAATGATTTTCTCTACATTGGACAACTTTATTTGAAATATTATTTTTACATGAACACTTACCTGAAAATGACATTTTTCTCAAGATGAAATGTGAATATCCCCCATAGGATTCACACCAACATTTCCAAATCAATAAATCACTATGATGAGTGTTTTAAGTATATTGTAATATATTTTTATTTTATTCAAACAGTGCATTGCTTCTAAAGTAGCAGCATTTAGAGCTGATAACTGAACTGTAAGAATAATATAATATCTTACCCATTATCAATCTGCCCAAATTAATCATTTGTGACAGCTGGTTCTGAATGCACAGAAAGAAAGACATTATAGCAACATGATTGACTTGTTGGTATGCCTTGCATTGTTTGCACAGAGCCAAATAACTTGTGGTAACGATGTGCATGTTGTTAGGCAATATCTGTGATGGATGTTTTTTCGAACTACAATAGAACATTCAGAAGCCCTGGGCATTCCCCTCAGGAGTGAGTCAACAGCGAAACTACATGTTTGCATATTCCTGCAAATTAGAACGATACAAGCAGTGGTGTAAAGTTGCTAAGTTTATTTACTTGCACAATTTTGAGGTATTTTATTTGAATGCTACTTTGTACTCTACTACCATACGGCATAATCAGTACTTTTACTTTTAGTACTCAAAGTACATTTTGATGCTACTTTGGTTGGACGTCTCGAGTATTGTTGCTTTTACTAAAGTAGAATATCTGAGTACTTCCTACACCTCTGGATACTACATAGATTAAAGAGAGCTTTGTTTTTGGTGCAGTTAAAATATGTTTCTCTTGTTTGCTCACTTTCTATTTGGCACGCTCTCCCTGTCTCTTCTTTTTGCATCTTTTAGACTAGTAAGCAGGCTGTCTAACTTAACAATGAATGCCAAAGAGGGCTGTCTTTTTCCTTAGAACCTTGCAGCGACCAATGAAAAACTCCAATAAGATACATAGCCACATAGGGTGACCAGGTGCCAATGTGGGACATGTGACAGCAATGTTAGTATTCTCAATTTCTGAGACGTGGGACGAATGATAAAAATGCTGTGCAGTCCCGCACAAAGCAGGACACCTGGTCACCCTAAAGCCACATGATAGAATTACAACAGAGACAATCCACATGCCAACAAAGATAATGTAAACCCTAATGCAATTTAACCAGCTCTAATACAAGCACAACACAACAGTTTCAATAGATTACCTTTTTTATATACAGTGGGGCAAAAAAGTATTTAGTCAGCCACCAATTGTGCAAGTTCTCCCATTTAAAAAGATGAGAGATGCCTGTCATTTTCATCATAGTTACACTTCAACTATGAGAGACAGAATGGGGGAAACAATCCAGGAAATCACATTGTAGGATTTTTTATGAATTCATTGGTAAATTCCTCGGTAAAATAAGTATTTGGTCACCTACAAACAAGCAAGATTTCTGGCTCTCACACACCTGTAAAGACACCTGTCCACAACCTCAAACAGTCATACTCCAAACTCCACTATGGCCAAGACCAAAGAGCTGTCAAAGGAGACCAGAGACAAAATTGTAGACCTGCACCAGGCTGGGAAAACTGAATGTGCAATAGGTAAGCAGCTTGGTGTGAAGAAATCAACTGTGGGAGCAATTATTAGAAACTGGAAGACATACAAGACCACTGCTAATCTCCCTCCATCTGGGGCTCCACGCAAAATCTCACCCCGTGGGGTCAAAATGATCACAAGAACGGTGAGCAAAAATCCCAGAACCACACGGGGGGACCTAGTGAATGACCTGCAGAGAGCTGGGACCAAAGTAACAGAGGCTACCATCAGTAACACACTACGCCGCCAGGGACTTAAATCCTGCAGTTCCAGACGTGTCCCCCTGCTTAAGCCAGTACATGTCCAGGCCCGTCTGAAGTTTGCTAGAGGGCATTTGGATGATCCAGAAGAGGATTGGGAGAATGTCATATGGTCAGATGAAACCAAAATAGAACTTTTTGGTAAAAACTCAACTCGTCGTGTTTGGAGGAGAAAGATTGCAGAGTTGCATCCAAAGAACACCATACCTACTGTGAAGCATGGGGGTGGAAACATCATGCTCTGGGGCTGTTTTTCTGCAAAGGGACCAGGACGACTGATCCGTGTAAAGGAAAGAATGAATGGGGCCATGTATCGTGAGATTTTGAGTGAAAACCTCCTTCCATCAGCAAGGGCACTGAAGATGAAGCGTGGCTGGGTCTTTCAGCAGGACAATGATCCCAAACACACCGCCAGGGCCAACGAAGGAGTGGCTTCGTAAGAAGCATTTCAAGGTCCTGGAGTGGCCTAGCTAGTCTCCAGATCTCAACCCCATAGAAAATCTTTGGAGGGAGTTGAAAGTCCGTGTTGCCCAGCTACTGCCCCAAAACATCACTGCTTTAGAGGAAATCTGCATGGAGGAATGGGCCAAAATACCAGCAACAGTGTGTGAAAACCTTGTGAAGACTTACAGAAAACGTTTGACCTCTGTCATTGCCAACAAAGGGTATATAACAAAGTATTGAGGTGAACTTTTGTTATTGACCAAATACTTATTTTCCACAATAATTTGAAATAAATTCTTTAAAAATCCTACAATGTGATTTCCTGGATTTTGTTTTCTCATTCTGTCTCTCATAGTTGAGGTATACCTATGATAAAAATTACAGGCCTCTCTCATCTTTTTAAATGGGAGAACTTGCACAATTGGTGGCTGACTAAATACTTTTTTGCCCCACTGTATATCTAAATAAAATACATGCTACATATTTTTAATTTCTTCCAAAAATGTAAAATTTAAGTAAAAAAAAGAAACTGAAACAGTTGATGAACACACACACACACACACACACACACACACACACACACACACACACACACACACACACACACACACACACACACACACACACACACACACACACACACACACACACACACAAAGGGCTCTTAAATTGTATTTATGCTGGGTGATTTTTTTTAATAATAATTGTTTACATAAAAACGTGACTAATAGACATCCATTAATATGGCGTTGAAAGCGGTTCACACGGTAGAATGTATTGAATGTATTATTATTTTTTTACATTCAAAGTTTCTGTTGATTTGACAACTTCTTCTTAACTTCTTCAGCTTTTTGAAGTTTCTACATTGTTATTTATTACTTCTGTTTTCCGTCATCGGCTGTAACAGTACCTGAATCTGTCTGATTGTTTGTCTGATATGTCAATGAAGTATGTGTCACTTGAAAGCACGTTAAGCAACCATATTCCAACCCTAAACCCAAGGTGACAAAGGAGATTATCTATGAATAATGTGTATGGATTACGTGCCTGTGACTGAGCTCAAAAATGCAGTGGAGCAAGTCTCAATGAATGAACTGCTGGATAAAGTATATAAAAAACTGACTAATGAACAGTAAAATGGTTGAAGATTTCATAAAGACTTTTACTTTGAAAATTTCAAACAAACCATATTTATTGTTTTAAATGCTATACAGGGAAAAGGATGGCGAGGAAAACAGAATGAAACAAATGTGGTGCCCTGGGGCGAGATGTTTAACTGGTTCCCTTCCATTGAGTCAATGGAGTGGTGCAGTAATGAGTCCTAAAGTAGAAATGAGTTAGCATTTCCCTCATCTGGAAATTATAATTTTTTTGAACGCGTTAGTGGCTAAAAGTCTGAATTAGAGTCTGTGGTTAACACAAGCTTCAAAGATTTTAATGTTCTTGTTGCTAATGAAGGACTAAATAAACAACTCAATGTAATCACGCAAACAAGAGTCCGCCTTTAGCCTAGCCGTGCAGATGCATTTACGTATTTATGTATTGTGTTTACAGCATTGGGTCAGCTTTTTATTTTTGCCCATTGCATTTACGCTTCCAAAATCCAAAAGTAGTGTTAATATGTGGAGACTATCTTGTGTTAAGAATCATAAATGTGATGATGGGTCTATTCCACAACCAATCATTTTGTTCATATACCCAATTTTTAGTGTCTTTTGTTCGGCTAATTTTTACTTCTACTGCACTAAGACTAATTTGGAAGCACATTGTGTACTTTTCAAACATCTACAAGATGTATTATAGTATGTCAAGCAGCTACCCAGCAGTCAGAATCAGAATCACAAATACTTTATTCATCCCAAACTGGGAAATCTTTTAGTTACAACAGCAAAATACAATATAATGAAAATAAGAAATATACAGATACAATAGTGCAATGAAATGGAATATTAAATGAAATATAATATAAATGTACAATGTAAAGTGTGAGTGTAAAATGTGCATGTTATGTCCAGTTTACAAAGAGGCTATGGAGCAGTGAGTTTTCTGCCAGCCAGAGGGGAATTATTGCATAGTGTTATTGCAGTGAGCAATACACACATCTTGATTGATTTTAGGTTGTGCCTTGTGTCTCTGTCATCTGTTTTAACATTGTGTTAGGGTTTGTAAGCTCACATTTTTATAGTACTGTTTAGATGTATGTCCAGAATGGTTATTGTCTAGTAACAGGCCTCCCTTTTTGCAGGAGCAAAGAAATAAAGAGGTGAAAGTTTCCATGAAGAAGAAAGTTAATGTCATGGATTACAGCCAAAACTAGACAACCCTGCAAAAAGAATGCAGCAGAGTGAGAATTCAACTACATGAGGTATTCCCTTTGTGTGCAGGAGTTCGTGTAAGAGCAGTCATCATTTTTAGAATATTGAGGCAATGCCTTTCTTTATGCATATCTATTTTTGGCAACTTAGCACAACTAAGTAATGAGTCATGTTGGTGTGGCACAAAGTGGAAAAGTTCCAGTTTAGGAAATCTCACCATGAATTTATCTGTCCATTGTGACCCATTTGTATGAAGAAAAACTGAGCTTATTTAAGACAAATAACATACATTTAAAATGATGAGGCAAATTGTATGTGTCAAAACATTCAGAAGACCTTTTGGATTCATTCAAACAAATGCAATATTTTATTTATTTATTTAGTTGGTAGGGACAGTGCTCATTGCTCAAGTTAATAAGCCAGAGTTAGCTGCTATGCTAATTTCCATCTGTTGCATCTAGCCAGATCTTAAAAGATCTTGTTTGGTTTGTCTTGGTTTTTTTGACAAAGGTTTTAAAAACAGATTGCATTTGTACATTTATAATTTATAGGAAATGTTTATCATATTAGTGAAGAACACGCAAAATATTATACATTTTTAAAAAGCACCCTTCTTCCCAATTCATTTTTTTTACATGTTTTTACAAAATAGCCGCCCATAGTATGCACATGCATTGATAAACAGAGGAGCAGCAGAACAAAGAGACAACTTCATAAAACGTTTAATATTGTGGAAATCTTTTGCAAAATGTGTCATTTTATTGCTTTGAGAAGGAACATGGTGTGCCTTTCTTGTCTATAGGTGTGTCAGATACTTGGTTGTTAAAGCTGCAAAAGGTGGTGCCACAGTGGAATGCCAACCGATGTATTCTATAGCTTGGGTGAGTTTCTTCTAATATATTTGTCTTGAAAAATATAATATATCTTAAATAAATAAAGCAATTCTGTTTCTTCTGACGTATTTTGGGGGTTAAGCTCGGGGCTAGGGTTAGGGTTATGAATTGTTTCAGATTTATTCCAAGTTTCCAATGGTTCTTTTCATGAGGTGATGTAAGAATTACAAAACTTCTCACCCCGGTTGTACCAGTCATTCCTGTTGCAACTGACATAGCCTTGGGGCAATGTTCTTCTTTACAGTGGGAGAGAGTTGATCTGGAGGCAAGGGCATGTGATAGCTGATGTCAGATAATGAATCTCTAAAGAAAAAATTAAAAGACAAGTAATGCAATTCATTATTTACTTTTCACATAAGTTATTTTCAACAAGAGAATTATTTCTGCTCATAGGCGATTTGGCTGGCTTATGGATGCAATGAGAGTGAATAGAGCAGGGGTAACCAAATTGCAGCAAGGGGCCAACTGCTGCCCATTGTCCATTTTGAATTGGCCCGCCGCAATTTCAAAAAGTATAATAGAAAATGGCCAATATATGATTGTACTTATTACACAGTAGAATTCATGTGTTAATGAACCCACTTTTCAAATAAATTCAGTCAATTAAAGTTGAAAAAATCTTAATTGATAAAAAAAAAGCCCAATGACTGATTTGCATAACAAGCTTCAAATATACGCTTCCTATTTCCTCTTATTATAAGCAATCTGATGCTTCTGTTTTAATGAATGAGCCAACTCTTTTTGTGACAAAGTTAGTGTAGTAAGCATGTAAACAGGTGCTGAGTTTTAAAACAGTGGGACTAAATGGGCGTGGCAAGTCCAGTTAGTTTGCTTAAGGCCAGATCCTTTACGCTCCCACCCTTTAAACCAACTTGTTAAAAATGTCTAGCTCAGTGTTCCAATATCACAACTACAGATTGAGGAGGTAGAAATAAGATGCTCAACTAAAATCATCACTCCCAATTTCAGGACTGGGTACCAAGGGTGGTGACCCCCAAACTGGGACAGTGGCTCCAGCAAAACCCATAAACAACAACCTGAGATCTCTGTCTAGTGGAGGTGCAGTCCTCGGAAGAACATACTTAGATCCAAGCCTGAAGGGAGGAAGGAATTAATTATTTATATTAATATCAAAACTTTTTGACATTTCTCTTTCTTTTGGCCCACTTTTATACTTGTTGATCATTTTTTTTATCTTGTGTATTTTAACTCAAGGCAGAATTTTAAAGTGCATTTATGTCTGTGAAGACAAACACCAATTTGTGATATGTTAATAAAAAGTTTATTCCAAGCATTGTCATTTCCAAAAATCAATGAAAGACAGCCAGTCATTTGTCTCTTACTGTTAAAGAGGCGTATTTGTTTATCTTAGTCTAAAACTGATTGACAAGCCTAACCCTGATTGGGTTCATCAAAATGGAATGTTAGTTATGATTTTTTTGTGCTCCACCCAAATGTTAGTAGTGCTTCACCTCTAATTGGAATCCTCACTTGGATTTGCAGAGGAGAAGAACAGGTGAGCTCAATCTGTCGCACTTCTTTTTATGGCTTATCTTATTATCTTACTTTTTAATTTAGTTTAAGCATGGGAAGAGCTGTTTATAATAGGTGAAATGTAATAAATAATAGTTTGAACTGTGTAAATTGTGTAATTCAGTCAATGAAATGTGAATAGTCCAATGTAAATTGTCAGAAGTAAAAATTACACAATGTATGCTTTACTCGACGAGTTATCAATGGCAGTGTCTGCATTGTTAGAAAATGCAAAAACATAAATTGCATGATATTAGTTACTTTAATAATTTCGGAGCTCAATTGTGCTTTTGAAATGTTTCTAAGTTTTGTTCTTATTGAAAATGTAATCCATTTATTTTTCCTTGTTCTCTTCTTCTTCTTTCTTCTTCTTTTTCTAAAATTCCAGTTTTATGAGTTCCGATAACTTCAGGTTCACACATGAAAAGGTGATTTGAACAGCGTTTTCACGATGGGTGGCCCCAGAAATTTAGGGCAAGTTCTACTACTCACAGCAGTCGGTGTCGGTACGTGCCTTTTTTATTTTTCGTTAATAAAATGTAGTCGAGGATTATTCACTTGCACACGTGAGAAAATATTTAAATTACAAAATTGCTATTTTCCTTCATTTCCTCAGTATGGATATCAGGACTGGTGTCTGCAGAAGTAAGTCAATTTGTTTTGATTCATTAGTAAATATAAAACTAGTTTTATTTGTTTATTCTGTTAAATTAATAATAAATGTACTTTCATTTTGGTTTCAGGCAAATACAACATCAGGTAAGAAGAAAGCTATCGTAACGCAACTTAATTCATGTTAAATTAAGAAATTAAGTTTGTATTCATATTGTAATCTCACTGTTTATTAGGCGTATTCTGAAAATCGTTTTGGGATATAGATATATTTAGATAATCATTTATGTTTTGATATTTGTAGGCACAGGTCCAGGGACATCTGAAAACTGGTCAGTATGAAAAAACATATCTTATTTGACTCACACATTCACATCAGAATTACATTTTTACATTCATATTTGTTTTTGTTTCACTATTTTTTTTGCAATAGCAATGCTACCAATCCAGGCCATGGTTCTCCAGAACCTTGTAATGCAGAAAATCTACGAAATGCCACTCAAGCAGTAAGTGTTGCAGAATTCACAAAATAAGTACATTCAAAGTGCCAAATAAACCAATTGATGTTTAGAAAGTCACTACCAAGCAATTGTGATAAATGACCCCCCCCTAGTGTTCACTTGCCATTATTAATCCAGGCTGCCGTCTTCCTACAGTATGTTGCAGTGTAATACAAGTACTTCAATCCTTGTTCACTATAGATATCTCATGCAGTGGACATACTGATAAAGGAGATAACCTGTAAAAGGGGGGAAAATGCAAGCTTACCAGAATCCGAGGAGTTGGAAGAGGACATCAGTGAGCTTGTGGAGTATACATTGAAAGTCTTCTCTCAACTGGTAAACAAAACAAAAACAGATTTTCGATATATTCAGTTATTTTATTTTGACTTTAAATGGATCGTTCACTGAGTCACAGAGCAGCTCCCATCTCTGCCTATACAGCCGATTCAAAAACATTACCCTTATTCATTTAGGAGGAAACACCAAAAAGTAAATATTGGTCAATAACTACCCTACATGGGTGTATGAAAGTTAGAAAATGAAAAGTGTACTTTCTTAGAAATATTAAATGTGTTCTAAAAGCATGGGCCATGATCTTACGAATGTAGAACTATAATTTAGTTGTCATGGCAATAAATTCCACTTGTTAAGATGCAAAGACCCAACACATACATTCAGGAACTTATTTTCATGCATAAGAAAGTAAGTTCGGATGGGAAATCGGTGCATTATGTGTAGGTTTTGACTAAAACGTTTAAAAAATATATGTTATTTGTAAGCAAAAGCTTGGTTTGGATATGCTGTTATGGCATTTTACCACTCTTAATATCAATCCCTGTTGGAATGATAGCAGGTTTTACTTTGATGCTTTATTGGTTGGTGGTGTGGTTAAACCAATGTCTAACACCTAATAAGTTGATCATTTACATTTGTTTCACATAGCTTTTAGTGACATCCCAAAAGTAATAAACTGAAAAATGCAACTTCATTAATCAACGGTTCATGTCAACTTTGTTTTATAAAAGGTCACCAACAAGTCTGGGTATAATGTTCTGGATTTATTTGGAGTTCTGGATAGTCTGAGTCTTGGTCATCAATGTGACCCAAGATTCATCAGACGGTGGTTCAAAATAAAGATGGCTCATCTTTTGTCCCATGTCAACAAAAACTTCCTAACCCAACTGAGCAGACAGAACTTCAGCTGCAGTTCTTACCAAGAATTGTAAGTTTCTCGAAGTCCGTTTTACTGATGCATGCTGTAAACTAACTGTATACCATGTTTATTTGTAAAAGCTGTTGTAAAATAACACAATAAAATGAGACTTATAAAACCAGTCAAATATGGAAATTCAGTTGTGGCACACCTGGTAAATAATATTTTTTAAATGAAGGTTGATGAATGTCATGGAGCTGGATAGAGTTCTGTAGCGCATGGAAATAAAGTTGAACTTCAATGAAAATAGTGTTTACTTTGGCAGATAAAAATGTGCCTGACAACAAAACTAACTTATCATCTACAGTGTTGTTGATGTAAGAAGAACAATAATGACAATGTATTTTCAAGGATTGAAGCTATGAGTGATGAGCTGGAGGACTCCCAAAAGGAGGAGGCAAAACTAATCTACCAACACTTCATTCAAGCCTACCTATCAAGAAAGGACTTACCAGGTAAAAATATGACAAATGGTAGGCTTAATACAGTAAATACAAATGATGAACTCAGAAGATCATTATAACTTCAAAAATTGGGTCAAATTAGCTTGTTGATATTAGAAAATACAATTTTTAGACTTTATAATCGTATGACTATCTCTTTGTCATACTTGTTTTTTCAAAGAGCCTGGCTGCACACAAAGTGTGAATGGCAGTGCAGAATGGCTGAAGGAAAATCTTGGAATTTTTTCCAACTTAGCAAGTCTGAAGGAGCTTAAACAAATCAACAAAAACTTCTCTGCAGTGAGTACTATTTTATTCTGTAAAGTAAAGTGATTATGTGTAATTTAATATAATATAATTATAATCTTGGAAATAATGACGTACAAGTAACATGATAAAAAAACTCATTTGTTGACACAGAAAAACAGTTTGGAAACACTCTCACTGAAGCAGAAGGCTGAGCTGTTCCTGGATCCAGAAAATGGAGCTTTGGAGGATGAGGCCGTGGTAAAAAACGTGTTGACAAGCTTCATAGAGTCACCAGATGATGACGAGTTTAAGGACTTTTTGAAAGCATTTGCAGAAAACAACAAGCAGGTGAATGCTTAACTTGGAAATTTACCCGTTTTTCAGCTTGCTGGCAACAAACCATGTTACAGTTACTCTAGACTGGATACATTTTTGCAGAACTTTAAAAAAGACCAGGAATTTACATTAATTATCTACAATCATTAGATAAATATAAATGCTCTCCTGTGCTGAAACATGTACACTTTTATCTCCAGAAAAACATCACCCTCATCAAAAATCCAGGCGTGCGAGACACAATCTTGAACCTGACTTTGACGGCCCTTGCGCCTGAATTGGAAGAATATGGGCCTGAGGAATATGAGACGTTGTTCCAGGACCAGTTGGCTCCTGTCTTGGCGAGCCTCCACCCTGGCAGCTTGGCGGTTATCCCCAATAACATCAGTTGTCCCTCCTACGGAGCTATGTAAGAGATGATATTTCTAATGTCCACAGTTAGACATCATAGGTTGCTATAATGATGATTTCAAACTTTGGCACCAGACAAGTCACAAAGATTGATGTGCTCTTTCTTCAGACTCGCTGCTCTTAGGGAAAATGTGGAATCCCTGCCATTGCAACTTTCGGACAGCCTGAGATCAAGCATAAAGTCACTGAAGGAGAGATTCACACGTAAGTCTCCAAACACTCTTCTAAAGAACTTTTTTTTTGAAAAGCTAATCACCATTACTTGAACCCATAGCTGTATTGATGACATAACTTCTCTTACATTTTCTCCCAAACAGGTTGCTCCCTTCCAGACTCCTTCACGGTGAGTTCAATGTCATGGGTATATAACATGGACAAGGTCAATCAAAAAATGATTTATATTAAGGAGCTTCATTGAGATCATTTTATCTGTTAACAAGCTTTTGCCACTAGACTAACAATTATGATTTGCTTGTTCTCCAGTGCAAGAAAACCCCGGTCAATGGTAAGTCTGTCAATTACCAGACATTTCAACTTTGATAAAAAGATTGCTTTGCAAAGGTACAGTATGTGATACGCATACATTGTCTTTTCACAGAGAAACTCATCTGTGCTGCAGTCGATAGGTAAGTGTATAGCGATTCTGTCCGGTGCTAGGTTGGCAGAGTTCTTTTATACAATCTAACTAAGGTTAAATGGTTGTTTTTCCCCTCAGATCACACGTCCAAGAAACACTATCTGTTTACAATTCCTCTGAAGCGCTGTGTCGTTTTACCATCACTGAGCATGCTTGTGCCTGGGTAAGTTTGTTTTAAGTGAGCTATCAATCCCAAAAAAAGATGTGGCTTTTGCTACATAAGCCTCCTGAAACAAATAGCCATAGGACTGAGAGACTTTGCTTTATCTCTTGTCTATTTATTTTCCAAGGCTACACGTCTTACAGCCAGCAATTTGGTCACACTGATGAACTGCACACTGGATAGCAACAGGACGTACTCGACAGAGGTCTGGAAGCTATTATTCCAAAAAGCTTCTGCTGAACTAGACAAGGCTCTTGAGACATTCGCAACCATGGTAAATTTCATACTATCACAAAATTGGCGTTTTCCCGTGCAAATTCTCTCAAACATAAATGATTTTCCAAATTCTAGGCACCACCCAACAGCAACCCATCCTTGACACATGCGCTTGAGGCTCTTGGTGAAGTCAGAATTGCCAACTTCAGCCAGACACAACTGCAGAGTGATGACTTTGTCAGCAGCTGGTTCCAGACAAATATTCGTCCGTTTTTGGCCTCCACAACCCCCAACTTCCTGTTCTGCCTCAGCACCAACAACTTCAGCTGCGAGACGTACCAGACTGTGTAAGCAAACATGTGATATATTGCTATCCTCTGAACATTGATGGCAGATGAACCTGCCTATGGCTAGTTGGTTAGATGTTTACAGCCTTCTCTCAATATTTAGCATCAAGGCACTCAGCAGTCAAATGGCATCCATGGACAGAGGACAGCAGCAAGCAGTCTACACTCATTTCATCCAGCCATTCCTTTCAAGAAATGACTCATCAGGTAAACACAGGAGCAATAAAGTAACGTTTTGATGGCAAGTGGTTGGTATGCCCTGCCAATGTCATTCTTTCTGTCTTCTTCGCAGATCCTGGCTGTGTCTCCTTCAACAGAGGCAGTAAAGAGTGGTTCCAGGCAAACCTTGGCAAGTTCTCTGGTTTTGCAACACTTCGGGATCTACAAGGTCTCAATGCCAACTTCTCCAGCGTAAGTGGCGGATAGCGGTTTTAATATTCTTCTTCAAAACCGAAATGTCTAACCAGTGGTTTTGCAATAGGTGATTTATGATTTCATATTGATTCCCTTTCGTAGGCCGAATTGTTGGCAGTGCTCACTCCCTCTCAGCTGGCAGAGTTGACACTGAGCTCAGGAGCATTGAATGACACCGATCTCATTGACCGTGTGTTTGAGCGACTCCATGAGGGCGATGCTCTGGAAAATGTGGAAGAATTCCTGACACAGCTGCCAGCAAATGGAAAGGTATGCCACCTTTGAAATCGGAATAAGAATGGCAATCCTGGGCTTTTACTGAGATAAACCTCTACATTAGTTGTTCAGGACTCTCTATCATTTCCAATATAGCGTAACATCTTTTGTTGCATCATGTATAGTGTAGTGTGTCTTTTAAATCCTCTAATGTGGTCATTTCACAGGGCCCGGATTTACCACCTGATGTGAGAGACCGTGTAATGAATCAGACCTTCAGCATTATCAGTCCCCAATTCAAACACTTCAAGGAAGAAGACTGGTTTGAGTGGTTCCATATTCTCCTGGTTCCTGTCCTCCAAAGTTTCAGTCCAATGATGCTCAAGAGTGCAACCGCAAACATTAGCTGCACAAACTACCAAGTCATGTGAGTAGCATTTTACAAACAACTATGCTTGTATTGCATACAGTTCAACATCTCATGGGGGACTGCATAAGAATGTTTCTTTTCATCCTATGCAGTGTGAGGGGGATGAGCAAAGCTTCCCGTGCAAAGCCCTTCAAAACTCAAAAAGACATTGCAAAGGTCTTGCTTGAATATCTGAAAAGGTCTGCCAGTTCCATCAACAAGCCAGGTAGGGTTACACTGGCTGGCACTCAACTTGTCCCATGTGTATCTATGAAAAATAAAGCTTGCTAAATGGTACCCAATGCTAATTTCTATCTACGTGCCTTAGTTTGCAGACAGGGAAATCAGAGTGATGCGGAATGGCTTAAAGCAAACTTGGGTGCATTTTCCCAAAATGTACCATACTCTGACCTCAAAGCCTTCAACCTTTCTGCGGTAAGTCATACATTTAGCTAGCAATATTCCTTGAAAACAATAAAACAGTGTTCAGAGCATGGAAAAATCTGCACGCGGGAGTTGTTTTGGCACGTCACGGTGAAAAGCAAGTAGTATATCCTCTTTGTTTTTGTCCTCAGATGGCAGTCGTGGACTCCCTCTCACCAGCGCAGAAGGCTGAGCTGATCCTCGATCCAGACAGTGGAGCTGTGGAGGACGAGGCCTTCCTAAGGGAGGTGTTGATGAGCTTGACACAGTCACCTGATGATGAGGACTTTGAACAGTTCTTAATTGCTTTTGCAAAAACCAGCAAGCAGGTGAATGCTTAACTTAGAAATTGGCCTATTTTCATAATAAGCATGCTGGCAAGCTGGCCATGTTACAGTTGTCCTGGGCTGGATACGTTTTTGAAGAACCTGAAAAATGGCCAGGAATTGAATCAAAATCCGTTTAACACTTAAGATGTTAAAGGATTTGCAATTATGGTAGCCTGACGGTTTTCCCGATGCATTAAACTGCAAAGATTTGCCACCGAACTTGCTCTAATGTCTACAATCGTTAAAGAAATCTAAATGCTCTCCTGTGCTGAAACATGTACACTTTTATCTCCAGAAAAACATCACCCTCATCAAAAATCCAGGCGTGCGAGACACAATCTTGAACCTGACTTTGACGGCCCTTGCGCCTGAATTGGAAGAATATGGGCCTGAGGAATATGAGACGTTGTTCCAGGACCAGTTGGCTCCTGTCTTGGCGAGCCTCCACCCTGGCAGCTTGGCGGTTATCCCCAATAACATCAGTTGTCCCTCCTACGGAGCTATGTAAGAGATGATATTTCTAATGTCCACAGTTAGACATCATAGGTTGCTATAATGATGATTTCAAACTTTGGCACCAGACAAGTCACAAAGATTGATGTGCTCTTTCTTCAGACTCGCTGCTCTTAGGGAAAATGTGGAATCCCTGCCATTGCAACTTTCGGACAGCCTGAGATCAAGCATAAAGTCACTGAAGGAGAGATTCACACGTAAGTCTCCAAACACTCTTCTAAAGAACTTTTTTTTTGAAAAGCTAATCACCATTACTTGAACCCATAGCTGTATTGATGACATAACTTCTCTTACATTTTCTCCCAAACAGGTTGCTCCCTTCCAGACTCCTTCACGGTGAGTTCAATGTCATGGGTATATAACATGGACAAGGTCAATCAAAAAATGATTTATATTAAGGAGCTTCATTGAGATCATTTTATCTGTTAACAAGCTTTTGCCACTAGACTAACAATTATGATTTGCTTGTTCTCCAGTGCAAGAAAACCCCGGTCAATGGTAAGTCTGTCAATTACCAGACATTTCAACTTTGATAAAAAGATTGCTTTGCAAAGGTACAGTATGTGATACGCATACATTGTCTTTTCACAGAGAAACTCATCTGTGCTGCAGTCGATAGGTAAGTGTATAGCGATTCTGTCCGGTGCTAGGTTGGCAGAGTTCTTTTATACAATCTAACTAAGGTTAAATGGTTGTTTTTCCCCTCAGATCACACGTCCAAGAAACACTATCTGTTTACAATTCCTCTGAAGCGCTGTGTCGTTTTACCATCACTGAGCATGCTTGTGCCTGGGTAAGTTTGTTTTAAGTGAGCTATCAATCCCAAAAAAAGATGTGGCTTTTGCTACATAAGCCTCCTGAAACAAATAGCCATAGGACTGAGAGACTTTGCTTTATCTCTTGTCTATTTATTTTCCAAGGCTACACGTCTTACAGCCAGCAATTTGGTCACACTGATGAACTGCACACTGGATAGCAACAGGACGTACTCGACAGAGGTCTGGAAGCTATTATTCCAAAAAGCTTCTGCTGAACTAGACAAGGCTCTTGAGACATTCGCAACCATGGTAAATTTCATACTATCACAAAATTGGCGTTTTCCCGTGCAAATTCTCTCAAACACAAATGATTTTCCAAATTCTAGGCACCACCCAACAGCAACCCATCCTTGACACATGCGCTTGAGGCTCTTGGTGAAGTCAGAATTGCCAACTTCAGCCAGACACAACTGCAGAGTGATGACTTTGTCAGCAGCTGGTTCCAGACAAATATTCGTCCGTTTTTGGCCTCCACAACCCCCAACTTCCTGTTCTGCCTCAGCACCAACAACTTCAGCTGCGAGACGTACCAGACTGTGTAAGCAAACATGTGATATATTGCTATCCTCTGAACATTGATGGCAGATGAACCTGCCTATGGCTAGTTGGTTAGATGTTTACAGCCTTCTCTCAATATTTAGCATCAAGGCACTCAGCAGTCAAATGGCATCCATGGACAGAGGACAGCAGCAAGCAGTCTACACTCATTTCATCCAGCCATTCCTTTCAAGAAATGACTCATCAGGTAAACACAGGAGCAATAAAGTAACGTTTTGATGGCAAGTGGTTGGTATGCCCTGCCAATGTCATTCTTTCTGTCTTCTTCGCAGATCCTGGCTGTGTCTCCTTCAACAGAGGCAGTAAAGAGTGGTTCCAGGCAAACCTTGGCAAGTTCTCTGGTTTTGCAACACTTCGGGATCTACAAGGTCTCAATGCCAACTTCTCCAGCGTAAGTGGCGGATAGCGGTTTTAATATTCTTCTTCAAAACCGAAATGTCTAACCAGTGGTTTTGCAATAGGTGATTTATGATTTCATATTGATTCCCTTTCGTAGGCCGAATTGTTGGCAGTGCTCACTCCCTCTCAGCTGGCAGAGTTGACACTGAGCTCAGGAGCATTGAATGACACCGATCTCATTGACCGTGTGTTTGAGCGACTCCATGAGGGCGATGCTCTGGAAAATGTGGAAGAATTCCTGACACAGCTGCCAGCAAATGGAAAGGTATGCCACCTTTGAAATCGGAATAAGAATGGCAATCCTGGGCTTTTACTGAGATAAACCTCTACATTAGTTGTTCAGGACTCTCTATCATTTCCAATATAGCGTAACATCTTTTGTTGCATCATGTATAGTGTAGTGTGTCTTTTAAATCCTCTAATGTGGTCATTTCACAGGGCCCGGATTTACCACCTGATGTGAGAGACCGTGTAATGAATCAGACCTTCAGCATTATCAGTCCCCAATTCAAACACTTCAAGGAAGAAGACTGGTTTGAGTGGTTCCATATTCTCCTGGTTCCTGTCCTCCAAAGTTTCAGTCCAATGATGCTCAAGAGTGCAACCGCAAACATTAGCTGCACAAACTACCAAGTCATGTGAGTAGCATTTTACAAACAACTATGCTTGTATTGCATACAGTTCAACATCTCATGGGGGACTGCATAAGAATGTTTCTTTTCATCCTATGCAGTGTGAGGGGGATGAGCAAAGCTTCCCGTGCAAAGCCCTTCAAAACTCAAAAAGACATTGCAAAGGTCTTGCTTGAATATCTGAAAAGGTCTGCCAGTTCCATCAACAAGCCAGGTAGGGTTACACTGGCTGGCACTCAACTTGTCCCATGTGTATCTATGAAAAATAAAGCTTGCTAAATGGTACCCAATGCTAATTTCTATCTACGTGCCTTAGTTTGCAGACAGGGAAATCAGAGTGATGCGGAATGGCTTAAAGCAAACTTGGGTGCATTTTCCCAAAATGTACCATACTCTGACCTCAAAGCCTTCAACCTTTCTGCGGTAAGTCATACATTTAGCTAGCAATATTCCTTGAAAACAATAAAACAGTGTTCAGAGCATGGAAAAATCTGCACGCGGGAGTTGTTTTGGCACGTCACGGTGAAAAGCAAGTAGTATATCCTCTTTGTTTTTGTCCTCAGATGGCAGTCGTGGACTCCCTCTCACCAGCGCAGAAGGCTGAGCTGATCCTCGATCCAGACAGTGGAGCTGTGGAGGACGAGGCCTTCCTAAGGGAGGTGTTGATGAGCTTGACACAGTCACCTGATGATGAGGACTTTGAACAGTTCTTAATTGCTTTTGCAAAAACCAGCAAGCAGGTGAATGCTTAACTTAGAAATTGGCCTATTTTCATAATAAGCATGCTGGCAAGCTGGCCATGTTACAGTTGTCCTGGGCTGGATACGTTTTTGAAGAACCTGAAAAATGGCCAGGAATTGAATCAAAATCCGTTTAACACTTAAGATGTTAAAGGATTTGCAATTATGGTAGCCTGACGGTTTTCCCGATGCATTAAACTGCAAAGATTTGCCACCGAACTTGCTCTAATGTCTACAATCGTTAAAGAAATCTAAATGCTCTCCTGTGCTGAAACATGTACACTTTTATCTCCAGAAAAACATCACCCTCATCAAAAATCCAGGCGTGCGAGACACAATCTTGAACCTGACTTTGACGGCCCTTGCGCCTGAATTGGAAGAATATGGGCCTGAGGAATATGAGACGTTGTTCCAGGACCAGTTGGCTCCTGTCTTGGCGAGCCTCCACCCTGGCAGCTTGGCGGTTATCCCCAATAACATCAGTTGTCCCTCCTACGGAGCTATGTAAGAGATGATATTTCTAATGTCCACAGTTAGACATCATAGGTTGCTATAATGATGATTTCAAACTTTGGCACCAGACAAGTCACAAAGATTGATGTGCTCTTTCTTCAGACTCGCTGCTCTTAGGGAAAATGTGGAATCCCTGCCATTGCAACTTTCGGACAGCCTGAGATCAAGCATAAAGTCACTGAAGGAGAGATTCACACGTAAGTCTCCAAACACTCTTCTAAAGAACTTTTTTTTTGAAAAGCTAATCACCATTACTTGAACCCATAGCTGTATTGATGACATAACTTCTCTTACATTTTCTCCCAAACAGGTTGCTCCCTTCCAGACTCCTTCACGGTGAGTTCAATGTCATGGGTATATAACATGGACAAGGTCAATCAAAAAATGATTTATATTAAGGAGCTTCATTGAGATCATTTTATCTGTTAACAAGCTTTTGCCACTAGACTAACAATTATGATTTGCTTGTTCTCCAGTGCAAGAAAACCCCGGTCAATGGTAAGTCTGTCAATTACCAGACATTTCAACTTTGATAAAAAGATTGCTTTGCAAAGGTACAGTATGTGATACGCATACATTGTCTTTTCACAGAGAAACTCATCTGTGCTGCAGTCGATAGGTAAGTGTATAGCGATTCTGTCCGGTGCTAGGTTGGCAGAGTTCTTTTATACAATCTAACTAAGGTTAAATGGTTGTTTTTCCCCTCAGATCACACGTCCAAGAAACACTATCTGTTTACAATTCCTCTGAAGCGCTGTGTCGTTTTACCATCACTGAGCATGCTTGTGCCTGGGTAAGTTTGTTTTAAGTGAGCTATCAATCCCAAAAAAAGATGTGGCTTTTGCTACATAAGCCTCCTGAAACAAATAGCCATAGGACTGAGAGACTTTGCTTTATCTCTTGTCTATTTATTTTCCAAGGCTACACGTCTTACAGCCAGCAATTTGGTCACACTGATGAACTGCACACTGGATAGCAACAGGACGTACTCGACAGAGGTCTGGAAGCTATTATTCCAAAAAGCTTCTGCTGAACTAGACAAGGCTCTTGAGACATTCGCAACCATGGTAAATTTCATACTATCACAAAATTGGCGTTTTCCCGTGCAAATTCTCTCAAACACAAATGATTTTCCAAATTCTAGGCACCACCCAACAGCAACCCATCCTTGACACATGCGCTTGAGGCTCTTGGTGAAGTCAGAATTGCCAACTTCAGCCAGACACAACTGCAGAGTGATGACTTTGTCAGCAGCTGGTTCCAGACAAATATTCGTCCGTTTTTGGCCTCCACAACCCCCAACTTCCTGTTCTGCCTCAGCACCAACAACTTCAGCTGCGAGACGTACCAGACTGTGTAAGCAAACATGTGATATATTGCTATCCTCTGAACATTGATGGCAGATGAACCTGCCTATGGCTAGTTGGTTAGATGTTTACAGCCTTCTCTCAATATTTAGCATCAAGGCACTCAGCAGTCAAATGGCATCCATGGACAGAGGACAGCAGCAAGCAGTCTACACTCATTTCATCCAGCCATTCCTTTCAAGAAATGACTCATCAGGTAAACACAGGAGCAATAAAGTAACGTTTTGATGGCAAGTGGTTGGTATGCCCTGCCAATGTCATTCTTTCTGTCTTCTTCGCAGATCCTGGCTGTGTCTCCTTCAACAGAGGCAGTAAAGAGTGGTTCCAGGCAAACCTTGGCAAGTTCTCTGGTTTTGCAACACTTCGGGATCTACAAGGTCTCAATGCCAACTTCTCCAGCGTAAGTGGCGGATAGCGGTTTTAATATTCTTCTTCAAAACCGAAATGTCTAACCAGTGGTTTTGCAATAGGTGATTTATGATTTCATATTGATTCCCTTTCGTAGGCCGAATTGTTGGCAGTGCTCACTCCCTCTCAGCTGGCAGAGTTGACACTGAGCTCAGGAGCATTGAATGACACCGATCTCATTGACCGTGTGTTTGAGCGACTCCATGAGGGCGATGCTCTGGAAAATGTGGAAGAATTCCTGACACAGCTGCCAGCAAATGGAAAGGTATGCCACCTTTGAAATCGGAATAAGAATGGCAATCCTGGGCTTTTACTGAGATAAACCTCTACATTAGTTGTTCAGGACTCTCTATCATTTCCAATATAGCGTAACATCTTTTGTTGCATCATGTATAGTGTAGTGTGTCTTTTAAATCCTCTAATGTGGTCATTTCACAGGGCCCGGATTTACCACCTGATGTGAGAGACCGTGTAATGAATCAGACCTTCAGCATTATCAGTCCCCAATTCAAACACTTCAAGGAAGAAGACTGGTTTGAGTGGTTCCATATTCTCCTGGTTCCTGTCCTCCAAAGTTTCAGTCCAATGATGCTCAAGAGTGCAACCGCAAACATTAGCTGCACAAACTACCAAGTCATGTGAGTAGCATTTTACAAACAACTATGCTTGTATTGCATACAGTTCAACATCTCATGGGGGACTGCATAAGAATGTTTCTTTTCATCCTATGCAGTGTGAGGGGGATGAGCAAAGCTTCCCGTGCAAAGCCCTTCAAAACTCAAAAAGACATTGCAAAGGTCTTGCTTGAATATCTGAAAAGGTCTGCCAGTTCCATCAACAAGCCAGGTAGGGTTACACTGGCTGGCACTCAACTTGTCCCATGTGTATCTATGAAAAATAAAGCTTGCTAAATGGTACCCAATGCTAATTTCTATCTACGTGCCTTAGTTTGCAGACAGGGAAATCAGAGTGATGCGGAATGGCTTAAAGCAAACTTGGGTGCATTTTCCCAAAATGTACCATACTCTGACCTCAAAGCCTTCAACCTTTCTGCGGTAAGTCATACATTTAGCTAGCAATATTCCTTGAAAACAATAAAACAGTGTTCAGAGCATGGAAAAATCTGCACGCGGGAGTTGTTTTGGCACGTCACGGTGAAAAGCAAGTAGTATATCCTCTTTGTTTTTGTCCTCAGATGGCAGTCGTGGACTCCCTCTCACCAGCGCAGAAGGCTGAGCTGATCCTCGATCCAGACAGTGGAGCTGTGGAGGACGAGGCCTTCCTAAGGGAGGTGTTGATGAGCTTGACACAGTCACCTGATGATGAGGACTTTGAACAGTTCTTAATTGCTTTTGCAAAAACCAGCAAGCAGGTGAATGCTTAACTTAGAAATTGGCCTATTTTCATAATAAGCATGCTGGCAAGCTGGCCATGTTACAGTTGTCCTGGGCTGGATACGTTTTTGAAGAACCTGAAAAATGGCCAGGAATTGAATCAAAATCCGTTTAACACTTAAGATGTTAAAGGATTTGCAATTATGGTAGCCTGACGGTTTTCCCGATGCATTAAACTGCAAAGATTTGCCACCGAACTTGCTCTAATGTCTACAATCGTTAAAGAAATCTAAATGCTCTCCTGTGCTGAAACATGTACACTTTTATCTCCAGAAAAACATCACCCTCATCAAAAATCCAGGCGTGCGAGACACAATCTTGAACCTGACTTTGACGGCCCTTGCGCCTGAATTGGAAGAATATGGGCCTGAGGAATATGAGACGTTGTTCCAGGACCAGTTGGCTCCTGTCTTGGCGAGCCTCCACCCTGGCAGCTTGGCGGTTATCCCCAATAACATCAGTTGTCCCTCCTACGGAGCTATGTAAGAGATGATATTTCTAATGTCCACAGTTAGACATCATAGGTTGCTATAATGATGATTTCAAACTTTGGCACCAGACAAGTCACAAAGATTGATGTGCTCTTTCTTCAGACTCGCTGCTCTTAGGGAAAATGTGGAATCCCTGCCATTGCAACTTTCGGACAGCCTGAGATCAAGCATAAAGTCACTGAAGGAGAGATTCACACGTAAGTCTCCAAACACTCTTCTAAAGAACTTTTTTTTTGAAAAGCTAATCACCATTACTTGAACCCATAGCTGTATTGATGACATAACTTCTCTTACATTTTCTCCCAAACAGGTTGCTCCCTTCCAGACTCCTTCACGGTGAGTTCAATGTCATGGGTATATAACATGGACAAGGTCAATCAAAAAATGATTTATATTAAGGAGCTTCATTGAGATCATTTTATCTGTTAACAAGCTTTTGCCACTAGACTAACAATTATGATTTGCTTGTTCTCCAGTGCAAGAAAACCCCGGTCAATGGTAAGTCTGTCAATTACCAGACATTTCAACTTTGATAAAAAGATTGCTTTGCAAAGGTACAGTATGTGATACGCATACATTGTCTTTTCACAGAGAAACTCATCTGTGCTGCAGTCGATAGGTAAGTGTATAGCGATTCTGTCCGGTGCTAGGTTGGCAGAGTTCTTTTATACAATCTAACTAAGGTTAAATGGTTGTTTTTCCCCTCAGATCACACGTCCAAGAAACACTATCTGTTTACAATTCCTCTGAAGCGCTGTGTCGTTTTACCATCACTGAGCATGCTTGTGCCTGGGTAAGTTTGTTTTAAGTGAGCTATCAATCCCAAAAAAAGATGTGGCTTTTGCTACATAAGCCTCCTGAAACAAATAGCCATAGGACTGAGAGACTTTGCTTTATCTCTTGTCTATTTATTTTCCAAGGCTACACGTCTTACAGCCAGCAATTTGGTCACACTGATGAACTGCACACTGGATAGCAACAGGACGTACTCGACAGAGGTCTGGAAGCTATTATTCCAAAAAGCTTCTGCTGAACTAGACAAGGCTCTTGAGACATTCGCAACCATGGTAAATTTCATACTATCACAAAATTGGCGTTTTCCCGTGCAAATTCTCTCAAACACAAATGATTTTCCAAATTCTAGGCACCACCCAACAGCAACCCATCCTTGACACATGCGCTTGAGGCTCTTGGTGAAGTCAGAATTGCCAACTTCAGCCAGACACAACTGCAGAGTGATGACTTTGTCAGCAGCTGGTTCCAGACAAATATTCGTCCGTTTTTGGCCTCCACAACCCCCAACTTCCTGTTCTGCCTCAGCACCAACAACTTCAGCTGCGAGACGTACCAGACTGTGTAAGCAAACATGTGATATATTGCTATCCTCTGAACATTGATGGCAGATGAACCTGCCTATGGCTAGTTGGTTAGATGTTTACAGCCTTCTCTCAATATTTAGCATCAAGGCACTCAGCAGTCAAATGGCATCCATGGACAGAGGACAGCAGCAAGCAGTCTACACTCATTTCATCCAGCCATTCCTTTCAAGAAATGACTCATCAGGTAAACACAGGAGCAATAAAGTAACGTTTTGATGGCAAGTGGTTGGTATGCCCTGCCAATGTCATTCTTTCTGTCTTCTTCGCAGATCCTGGCTGTGTCTCCTTCAACAGAGGCAGTAAAGAGTGGTTCCAGGCAAACCTTGGCAAGTTCTCTGGTTTTGCAACACTTCGGGATCTACAAGGTCTCAATGCCAACTTCTCCAGCGTAAGTGGCGGATAGCGGTTTTAATATTCTTCTTCAAAACCGAAATGTCTAACCAGTGGTTTTGCAATAGGTGATTTATGATTTCATATTGATTCCCTTTCGTAGGCCGAATTGTTGGCAGTGCTCACTCCCTCTCAGCTGGCAGAGTTGACACTGAGCTCAGGAGCATTGAATGACACCGATCTCATTGACCGTGTGTTTGAGCGACTCCATGAGGGCGATGCTCTGGAAAATGTGGAAGAATTCCTGACACAGCTGCCAGCAAATGGAAAGGTATGCCACCTTTGAAATCGGAATAAGAATGGCAATCCTGGGCTTTTACTGAGATAAACCTCTACATTAGTTGTTCAGGACTCTCTATCATTTCCAATATAGCGTAACATCTTTTGTTGCATCATGTATAGTGTAGTGTGTCTTTTAAATCCTCTAATGTGGTCATTTCACAGGGCCCGGATTTACCACCTGATGTGAGAGACCGTGTAATGAATCAGACCTTCAGCATTATCAGTCCCCAATTCAAACACTTCAAGGAAGAAGACTGGTTTGAGTGGTTCCATATTCTCCTGGTTCCTGTCCTCCAAAGTTTCAGTCCAATGATGCTCAAGAGTGCAACCGCAAACATTAGCTGCACAAACTACCAAGTCATGTGAGTAGCATTTTACAAACAACTATGCTTGTATTGCATACAGTTCAACATCTCATGGGGGACTGCATAAGAATGTTTCTTTTCATCCTATGCAGTGTGAGGGGGATGAGCAAAGCTTCCCGTGCAAAGCCCTTCAAAACTCAAAAAGACATTGCAAAGGTCTTGCTTGAATATCTGAAAAGGTCTGCCAGTTCCATCAACAAGCCAGGTAGGGTTACACTGGCTGGCACTCAACTTGTCCCATGTGTATCTATGAAAAATAAAGCTTGCTAAATGGTACCCAATGCTAATTTCTATCTACGTGCCTTAGTTTGCAGACAGGGAAATCAGAGTGATGCGGAATGGCTTAAAGCAAACTTGGGTGCATTTTCCCAAAATGTACCATACTCTGACCTCAAAGCCTTCAACCTTTCTGCGGTAAGTCATACATTTAGCTAGCAATATTCCTTGAAAACAATAAAACAGTGTTCAGAGCATGGAAAAATCTGCACGCGGGAGTTGTTTTGGCACGTCACGGTGAAAAGCAAGTAGTATATCCTCTTTGTTTTTGTCCTCAGATGGCAGTCGTGGACTCCCTCTCACCAGCGCAGAAGGCTGAGCTGATCCTCGATCCAGACAGTGGAGCTGTGGAGGACGAGGCCTTCCTAAGGGAGGTGTTGATGAGCTTGACACAGTCACCTGATGATGAGGACTTTGAACAGTTCTTAATTGCTTTTGCAAAAACCAGCAAGCAGGTGAATGCTTAACTTAGAAATTGGCCTATTTTCATAATAAGCATGCTGGCAAGCTGGCCATGTTACAGTTGTCCTGGGCTGGATACGTTTTTGAAGAACCTGAAAAATGGCCAGGAATTGAATCAAAATCCGTTTAACACTTAAGATGTTAAAGGATTTGCAATTATGGTAGCCTGACGGTTTTCCCGATGCATTAAACTGCAAAGATTTGCCACCGAACTTGCTCTAATGTCTACAATCGTTAAAGAAATCTAAATGCTCTCCTGTGCTGAAACATGTACACTTTTATCTCCAGAAAAACATCACCCTCATCAAAAATCCAGGCGTGCGAGACACAATCTTGAACCTGACTTTGACGGCCCTTGCGCCTGAATTGGAAGAATATGGGCCTGAGGAATATGAGACGTTGTTCCAGGACCAGTTGGCTCCTGTCTTGGCGAGCCTCCACCCTGGCAGCTTGGCGGTTATCCCCAATAACATCAGTTGTCCCTCCTACGGAGCTATGTAAGAGATGATATTTCTAATGTCCACAGTTAGACATCATAGGTTGCTATAATGATGATTTCAAACTTTGGCACCAGACAAGTCACAAAGATTGATGTGCTCTTTCTTCAGACTCGCTGCTCTTAGGGAAAATGTGGAATCCCTGCCATTGCAACTTTCGGACAGCCTGAGATCAAGCATAAAGTCACTGAAGGAGAGATTCACACGTAAGTCTCCAAACACTCTTCTAAAGAACTTTTTTTTTGAAAAGCTAATCACCATTACTTGAACCCATAGCTGTATTGATGACATAACTTCTCTTACATTTTCTCCCAAACAGGTTGCTCCCTTCCAGACTCCTTCACGGTGAGTTCAATGTCATGGGTATATAACATGGACAAGGTCAATCAAAAAATGATTTATATTAAGGAGCTTCATTGAGATCATTTTATCTGTTAACAAGCTTTTGCCACTAGACTAACAATTATGATTTGCTTGTTCTCCAGTGCAAGAAAACCCCGGTCAATGGTAAGTCTGTCAATTACCAGACATTTCAACTTTGATAAAAAGATTGCTTTGCAAAGGTACAGTATGTGATACGCATACATTGTCTTTTCACAGAGAAACTCATCTGTGCTGCAGTCGATAGGTAAGTGTATAGCGATTCTGTCCGGTGCTAGGTTGGCAGAGTTCTTTTATACAATCTAACTAAGGTTAAATGGTTGTTTTTCCCCTCAGATCACACGTCCAAGAAACACTATCTGTTTACAATTCCTCTGAAGCGCTGTGTCGTTTTACCATCACTGAGCATGCTTGTGCCTGGGTAAGTTTGTTTTAAGTGAGCTATCAATCCCAAAAAAAGATGTGGCTTTTGCTACATAAGCCTCCTGAAACAAATAGCCATAGGACTGAGAGACTTTGCTTTATGTCTTGTCTATTTATTTTCCAAGGCTACACGTCTTACAGCCAGCAATTTGGTCACACTGATGAACTGCACACTGGATAGCAACAGGACGTACTCGACAGAGGTCTGGAAGCTATTATTCCAAAAAGCTTCTGCTGAACTAGACAAGGCTCTTGAGACATTCGCAACCATGGTAAATTTCATACTATCACAAAATTGGCGTTTTCCCGTGCAAATTCTCTCAAACACAAATGATTTTCCGAATTCTAGGCACCACCCAACAGCAACCCATCCTTGACACATGCGCTTGAGGCTCTTGGTGAAGTCAGAATTGCCAACTTCAGCCAGACACAACTGCAGAGTGATGACTTTGTCAGCAGCTGGTTCCAGACAAATATTCGTCCGTTTTTGGCCTCCACAACCCCCAACTTCCTGTTCTGCCTCAGCACCAACAACTTCAGCTGCGAGACGTACCAGACTGTGTAAGCAAACATGTGATATATTGCTATCCTCTGAACATTGATGGCAGATGAACCTGCCTATGGCTAGTTGGTTAGATGTTTACAGCCTTCTCTCAATATTTAGCATCAAGGCACTCAGCAGTCAAATGGCATTCATGGACAGAGGACAGCAGCAAGCAGTCTACACTCATTTCATCCAGCCATTCCTTTCAAGAAATGACTCATCAGGTAAACACAGGAGCAATAAAGTAACGTTTTGATGGCAAGTGGTTGGTATGCCCTGCCAATGTCATTCTTACTGTCTTCTTCGCAGATCCTGGCTGTGTCTCCTTCAACAGAGGCAGTAAAGAGTGGCTCCAGGCAAACCTTGGCAAGTTCTCTGGTTTTGCAACACTTCGGGATCTACAAGGTCTCAATGCCAACTTCTCCAGCGTAAGTAGCGGATAGTGGTTGTAGTGTTCCACTCCCACACTGAAACTTCTTACCGATTGTTTTCCATTAACTGTTAAATCACTTTTTAATTATCAATTGCGTTACCAGGTTGTGCCCTGACATGAACCCAGTCGTCCTGTCTTGTAATCTGCATGAGAGTTTCATTCTTAGACAAGCCTAAATTTAACTGGCAAACTGGGAAAACCTTTGTTAGTCTCAAATATCTTTCTATGTACAGGCTTTTTTCTGTAAGTACCTGCTTGTGTATTGTGTATTAGTTCATGTTTTCTCACAATATCCAATAAAACAAGGCAACTTCTTTCCGTTAGCCGGTAGGCATAAATCATTTCTTTGCCTAAGGACCTTTATTGTGATTGCAAAAATGTCCTAAAATATTTCCCATTTCCATCAGCTAGAAAGAAAATCAAACCACAATAGAATCTAACCAAATGTAATAGTGAGGCTGACAACAAATCGTAAGACAAACCCTGGTAATTTTTTTCTTTTTACTTAGCATTATCCTATCATCATGACATCCTCATACTGTCACCACACACAAAAATCTTCAAGGCAAAATCTTCAGCTCCTCCACTCATAAAACACTACTTTTAAAAATACAAAGAAATATGCAAGCAACTAACAAATAGTAAATCATTCATTATTCAAACTTCTCTCCAAATTGCATTGATTAAAGAAAAACTTATCCTCCAAGAACGTTTACTTTTTTCCAGTCAGCTAAGAGCAGAAGCCAGTCTGCCAGGTTTCAATATCATACTCTATTTTACAAGAACAACCAGAACACAACAAAGTCATTAGGTTGTGGGTAAATTGCAACCTGTTAGATATCAATAACGGGTGTGGGATCATGTGCCAGTGTGTCAAAGGTGCATGTTCTTTCAGAAAAGTCAAGAAAATGCAATATAATATTTAAACTACTAAAGATTCAGTCATTATAGATATTAAACACTATGTTTTTCCCCGGTTCAGCTTAAAAAATGACTTACCCGTTACTAAGTTCTTCAGAATCTGAATCAGAAACAGGTTTATTACCAAGTACAAACGAGGAATTTGTCTGGTTTGGGGCATACAGAAACATAAAAAAAAAAAAAAGTGATGACAAACTTTTTTAAGAAAACGATAATAACATTAACATGTAGCAATATAAATGAAATATATGAATACTCCTTAAAATAAAAAATATTGAAAAATGTAATATGTGCAGTTACAATGCAAAGTGACTTTTAGATTATTGTGAAACTGACCTGTACATTTATTACACATCATTTGTGCTATGTCATTGGACATAGCTTGATTTTATTCCTTCAAGGCAAAACATATATTATATATAAATATAAATTACAGCAAAAACTATAAAAGGTCTAAATCAACTGATTAGCTGATTAGCCTGTTTATCATGGGAAGTGCAGTTTTTAAACGAAGCGTAAAACTGCATGCAGGGAAACGTTAAAGTTCAACTGGTGTTTACTCACTTACTGTACTGATTGTCACTAGGTGGAGGTTGCAGATCTTCTTACTTTCAGTCAGCTGGCTCAGCTCGCAGCAACTCCCTCACATCTAAAGACGACGATGGATGTGACAAATATCATGAAAGTCATCAGCCCTGTCAACTTTGGTGCTTTCTTTGACATCGTCTCACCAGCTATTGAGGTAAACATCTGTAGGCCTATAGCTGACACTATTTTGTTTTTTGCTTAATATTCACATTGTTTTATTTTTCCACACAAACATGGCATCAGTATATTGAAAGATGTTTACATTACATTCTTAATAATCCAACTGAAAGCATACATTGTGAACATAATGACAGCAAAACATTTAGAAGATGAAGCTGTTCGCTTAAGCTGCCTAAAGATGTTTGAACAAGGTAGCAAACATAATAAAAGCATGTTTGTAGTAGTAGTAGTTTTAGCAGTAACATTAATAAGGCATTACCTGTGAACAACAGCAAACAATACAGGCAACCAAGATGTATTAATATCTTGTCTATAATAATGGCCTGTTGAACATGCTAGAAACCACTCGCTAATCCTACTTTTTAAGCTCACTTAGGCTAACACAGCTAAATACTGTGGCATTTCAAACATCTTTAAACTTACAGCCATCTATCTATCAAGCTAACTAGCAAAAGTCAGCAATGTATCTCATGAGCTGGCTAGACTAGAGAATGTTATCTATCTTTCTTTCTGTCTGTCTGTCTGTCTGTCTGTCTGTCTGTCTGTCTGTCTGTCTGTCTGTCTGTCTGTCTGTCTGTCTGTCTGTCTGTCTGTCTGTCTGTCTGTCTGTCTGTCTGTCTGTCTGTCTGTCTGTCTGTCTGTCTGTCTGTCTGTCTGTCTGTCCGTCTGAAAGCTGGCTAGTGACCATTGGCTTTCTATCAAACTAACTAGCGAACATTAGCTTTCTGCTTAACAAGCCAGGTCGAAAAAGTTAGATCTACTCAACCAGCTAGCTAACTTCGGTATGCATCAGCTAGCTGTCTTACATTAGTCACCTGTCTAATAATCCATCTAAAAACCTTAGCTATCATCAAATTGGTCTCATAATTCAAATTGGAATCATTTGTATTTATTCTCTATAGTTTGACTTGCAGTACAGTAGGCTACTGTGTTTAATTTTTGGTAATGATAGTATTTATAAAAATGTGTTTCTTAGACTGCTTTCATACAGCAAGTAGCTGTCACAGCTCCAAATATAGCAAAGTGGTAGAACTTACACTCTAGCCGTAAATACCAACACAAAAAAGACAATGTGGAAACACCTTGCCAAGCATAAGGTGAAATCAATTAGATATTGACTCTTGAATGATCACATGATTAATATCATAAAACAACTATAATGCTAACCTTTTTGTTCAAACTTATATTAATACTAATTAATATTTCCCCAGGCTCACCCAGCCAATTTCACAGTGGAGGTGAAATCTTCCTTTCTCCAGGCAGTATATGACAGAGGGAATTTGTCTTCTCCAGCTATCAATGACACAGAGTTCCTGCTGTGGCTCAGGCGACTGAGCCCTCTTCTGGTTAACCTCTCTCCCAGCCTGGTGACTTCTTTGTTTGACATCGGGAAGAAAAGGGGGTGTTACAGCAGCGAAGAGATGTAAGAATTTCTTTGGAGGGTCATGGTCATGGTCATTGTGATGATTTGTATTTTTGAATTGCTTCACACTAATCTTTATCTGAATTTAGAATTACATTGCTGGACACACAACGCTTGACACTCAGCAGCAGCACCCAACGCGAGATCAACAAAAATATTCTGCAATCCCTTCAAGGTTTGTGAAGTTAATCTATTCAGTATTTTTTTCTCTGGCAATATGTCTCCAAAACTAATGAAGGTTATTTTGTTTTTAAAACAGTTCCAACGCCCCTTGAGTGTTACAAGGGTGGAAGCTTCTACATCTATCTGAAAAACACTTTTCACGGATTTGAGTTTCCAGATTTGTCTACGTTCACGTCGCTTCTGCCCCCAACACGGGAGTCAGAGGTAATCAAAACATTATATATTTTTTTCCATATAGAGGATCAAATTGAGCGACCACCTTGTCCTGGCTTTAATGCAAATACCCGTAGGTGGTATGCTGTTCTAGTACTTATATTAAAGTATAAACAAGTTTTTCCATCAATATGTTTTTTTTTCTTTCTTTCAGCTCCTAAGTACCATCAGCACCTCAGAGCTGCATCAGTTCCTCAGTCGACCCAATGTGATTGACAACGAATCTGACATCTGCGTCATATTTAACAACTACAAAAACACTGCTGCCTTCCTAGAAATTGTACGTCACTCGACTGATTAGTGCCACTTAACTTACATTATAACTGATGAGACATTCCATCTCTAAATTGTATTTTATTCCAGCCTCTCGTTAAATGTGCAAATTCATGTGTATGCCATTAGGAGGATGTTCCAGATGATGTGAAGATGATGACCCTCCCCTGTGTTTGGCCTTTGGCGCTGAGCAGCAACAACCGGGACGAGGTTAATTCCTGGTTTGATGTGCGGTTGACAAAATATTTTAGATTCCTCACCAAGACCCTCATCAGCTCCAACGAAGTGCAGAATGCGTCATGCTTTGCCTTCCAAAAACTGTAAGTCTCTTATTTTCTCACAGCGCGATAAAAGTCAGTGACAACAGGGCTGTCATTGAATTTGCTTTGCTCTCAATAGGGTCTCCGTAATGGGAAATAACTTCACATACAACAACTCTGAGTTTGGACAGGCTGATGTATACACCACCATCAGAACCTATCTGGGAAATGGTAAGGTTCATTTTTGAGTTGTAGATCTAAAGGATTTAATAGTGACTTTCCAAAACTGAATCTAACATTCTTCAGGTGGAGAGCAAAACAGATATGATGTGTTTTTATAGAACAAGACTTTTTGATTTAGTTTAGGTTAATGTAGTTGTACAGAATATAATTTAGTAAGGTTTGATACTTTTTACATTAACAATAACACAAGACTACTATCTTTTTATAATACATAACATCCCTGTGGCCGTTAACATTTATTGGAACTACATTTCCATCACAAATGATTTTTGAGCCATTTTAGCGCTTTGACTCTAGAGATGGCAATGATCTGTCGAAAAACAATTTTTGGTCTCCAGAAAATGATTCCTAAAAAACACAATGACATTTCATCTTTTCTGAAAAATTACTCAATTATCAAATGAATATTAGCATGCTTATCAAATATGGGAACATTATATCTGCCAAATGTTAGCATGTTAGTATTGTCATTGTGATTGCTCAAGAGATTAAAATGTCTCTAACCGTAATCCTAAATGTTTTGTGTTTTCCCTGTTTCATAGGCTCTGAAGCCAGATGCTACAACGCCAATGATGCAGAACTGAATTCTACCGCATGGTTTGTCAATAACATCGGCAACTTTGTGACGTTTGCCACTGTTGATGATATCAGCAACTTCATATCCACCAGTCAAGTATGTCCTGATATTTGATTTTAAAAATGTACTAGTAATGCTTAACGTCAGATTAGATAAAGACATTGCTGATAAACTACGCATAGCTTTCACAAAAGTAATCTACTTTTGTTTAAAAAATCAAAGGCATTTTGAAAAATCATTTATTCATCTATATTTTCATATTTTTTTGAAGACTGACGTTTTCTGGGTGGACCAAGCCAACCTGGAGCTCTTTAACAACGCAGCAATTACACAAACTGTAACCGACTACTACATCTTGAATCTTTATCAATTTAACCCCACCTTCAACCCTCTGAAGTGAGTATCCACTTATTTCCCAAGATATGCTTTTTGTATTGTTCAATTGCACCCACCCAAGCCTCGAAATGCGGGCAGAATTAAACAGTGGAATGTATCACAGTCAATCTACTTGTGGCATATCAACTTTATATAGGCCTATATAAAGTGTATATCGGTTTGCCCTGCCATTAAACAGCTAAAATGCACTGCCTATAATGTGTGTACTGAAAAAACATTGTGTGCAGCATCTAAACAGGCCCCAGGAATCTGCGTGTTGTCTGCTGCCTATAGTAACAAGATAATGTCAGCCATGTATACAGAGCATACATATCATTTTACGGATGAATATTTGTCCTTCTGTAAATATTCTTTTTTATAATTCATATAGGGTTCCAGGTTCTTTCCTGTGCTCTCCTGAGGTCCCAAGTTCAGCATATTCATCTGCCAGTGAAGCTGACACAATACAAATCTTGGAGGAGATCAAGAAATTCTGCAATGGAACAGAGGATCCTGAGGTACCAGGGCCAATGATTTCTAAAAAAAACCAAGATTGCAGAAAACACAAAAATTACTTATCACATTGTTTGTAATTTCACGAACCACAATAATTTCAGATAGTGTAAATGGGGCTTTAGTAAAAACACAACAGGAAAACTGCATAAAAAGCATACAGTGACGCAACCTAGACATAAAATTGAAAATACCAGAATTGAAGATTAGTAAAAAAAAAAATCTAAAGGGGGGATTTAGGAAAATAACATTACAGTTCCCAAAGATGCTCCAGAAACCTGAAAATAAACCATTATGTCACTCAGCACCTAAGAAGCCTGGTTAGGAATTTCCAGAACAGTTAAACATTACAATATATTCCAAAGAAATCCAGTTATTACATGTATTTAAAGACATGACGTGGTGGAACCTTATCAGCTTCCTGTCCAAAGCTGTCATTGCACAATAACAGCATATAAGTTCTTGATGTTTTAGGATTTGCTGTTATCGAGAATTTACACCAAAACTTGGAGAATATACTAGAAGAATCTAATGAGTTTGAGAGTGATTGACTATCATCACATTAGTCATACGTATTTACAATTATACAATTTTCCATACCAGTCATTTCTTATGTAGTGTACTTATATGTTTTCAACCAAGTGGCTATACTGGTCTATAGGGTAGTCATAATTATACTACTTTCTATGCAGTGTTTATTAAACTGTACATATTTCTCCTACCTCTATAGTACTCAAATGGGGTCCTGTTGTGCCAATTTTTAGGTTTCATATTTGTATGTTGTGCCTCTACTGTCTTAATGTTCAAAAAGCTCTTTATTTTTCTCATACTGCCTGTGTTGTAGCACCTGTTTTCACCCTCTGTCTGAAACCAGAGCCCAGTCTGCTCTGATTGGTTAGCTGTCTGCGTCTGTTGTGATTGGTCAACCACTTAGACTTGGAGTGTAACATAGTGATGTCACTATGTTACAGAAGTAAACAAAGGAGTCCAATAGAGGTGTTAGCATTTCAGCCTTTGCAGAGCTTTTACATGCACTAAAAACTATATATCACACTACATGAAAGGGAGAAGCCTAAAAAGCATAATAGTGCCCGTTTAATGCTTTTCATTCTGTATATAATTTAACTTTTTATATCTGTCATATTATTGGCTTATTTAATACATATTCATTACACTTTACAACTTCTTTGCACTTTTGGTTAGATGCTAACTGCCTTACGTCATCCCATTACTTGTGCCTTGTGCAAAATTGGATCTAATATATATGTATGTACAGTTAACCTATCTTTGCAACCTTGCTCGCCTCTTTAACTCGATCCCCATCTCTCTCCGACATCAAACAGGTATCTGCTATTCTGGCATCCAACTTCAAGACCTTCACAATGGAGACGTTTGCAAACCTGGGCAGTGCAAGTGCGGGCCTCAGCAGCAGCCAGATCACTTCCATTTCCTCTGAAGTGGTGGTTTCGTCTCTGTCCACCCTGGGCTCAGTCGACACCTGGAACCAGGGGCAGGCCAACATATTCATCCAAAAAATCATCTCTTCACACTTCCAGGTATGGACTTTACTTTCCACCTCGCCGGGGAGCTAATTATATACTGTATAAGGGATAATGTGCAACAATCTTTCCTCCGTAGCAGCGGTTTGTTAGGGAAAATTAACAACCTCCTGGAATGTCCTAAATCAAGAATCCAATATACAACTAAGCCATGTAATATGAAAATTAGATGCTTCAAAGCCCAACAGTGATCTGATTTTGATTCAATATTTTAAATTAAATTAACTTTAATTACTTTGCATATGCGACTTTACTAACTCTGGCTATGATAAATGTGAACAGCTCAACAATGGATTCTCCCTGGAATCCCTCGGCACGCTCGTCGCTGGAGTTCCTTCAGGTTTATTTGAGAACGTCTCAGCAACTGTGCTATTCAGCATCTCTCAGAACACCGTCTTTGTTAACAACATGATAGCAGCCCCGACAGTCATCCAACACGTCTTCGTCCAAAAGGTACTTTTGATTCTCTCACAACATTGCTGACTTAATATAAAAACATAATTGAAATTAAAGATATCTAAAGTGTGCTGTATGCCAGGTGGATGTAAGTGTGTACATATGCAGAAAGTAGCATTCAAGTGTTTGAACCTGTTTGTATGTACTCACTCACATGATTTCTGATTTTGTCTCTATCTATGATATTGTAGATCATCTCTGTTGACCGAAGTGCAGCCGGCGTGGTGCAGAATGTCCCCGATGCCATGGCAACTGAGATTCCATCGTCCTTGCTGGTATTCTCTAAGCCTGTGGACTTCAGTAAGATCAACAAAAAGACATGGACAGGAGAGCAGGTCAGTACGTAGCTCTATGGACAACACATTTAGACAGAAGCTGCAGATATTCCATTATAGTGCCAGAAATGACTCTTCAAAGAAATCAATAGAAGCAAAAAAACATTTAATTTGTATTAAGGGATAATGTGCAGCAAGGCAGTCATTAATGAGAAAAGAACAGTGACAGGTTGAGCAGGATCTCGACACAAAGCTTGTTACATGGCTTCATACTAAACAAATGCTTGTCACAAATATGGATATGAATGCTCAAAAAGTATTCCATTGTGTTTTTTCTAATGAATCAAATAGGTCAAAGCTGACCATACAGTATATGTGAAAGCACTTTAAGTGGTCACAAAGACTGGAAATATGTCAAATGAAATCAATCTCCCAGGCTCGAGTCCAACTGTTACAACTTAATATTGTTATTTACGTCATAACCCTCTTTAGCTTGTTGTTTTCATTCTGCCTCTACTCTTTGATAAAAAAAACAAATTGGCAAAAAATAAACCCAAACAGACCTAAATGTTTTTCCCCAAGGTTATAAGTCGCCTTTAAGAATATTGGATGAAAGTCTTAGGACTCAAAACACTTCAAGTTTTTGAAACACAAAGAATTAACACGAACAACGTCACCATATTGTAGCCTGTTGCTTTAAAGGGCAAAATATTATGAGTATTATTTTACATTGTTCTCTTTTCTTCTAGGCTGCCATATTTTTTGATTCACTGGGCGAAACAGACTTTGACACCGAGCAGTAAGTGAACACTTTTCTGAACACTTTTTGTTTCTCCCCATGGAAGTCTTTTCAGGGTCTATTTACCTGTGTTATTCTGTTTTCCAATTTTCTCCTGCAGGCTAAATCCAACTGTTCTGCAAGGCTTCACATGTACCACAGTGAAGAAAATGGAAAAGAAAAGGGTCCAAGGGCTGATCCGTTCCTGTAGGCCAAGAAAAGGCAGGGCAAAGGTTCAGCTGGAGGAAACACAGGTACATTTAAATTAGTAAAGCCTTTTATCTGAAATAAATATTATGAGTCATACATTTAGGAAAATATATGTTGTATTGTTGAGTTCTAATATATTTATGCATTATTTTCTACAGCTGACATGCATGTACAACCTGCTCAATGGAAGCCTCTCTCAGGACTTCACAGAATATCCATCAGACATGCTTATCTACCTAAAGTTAGTTTTCCTTCAAACATTTTGTTTCAATGACCTCATAATCGGCTTAATATAGAACAAATTTCCTTATGTTTTCTATGTCTGTTTATTACAGCAAAGATGTTGAGGGTGCCAACTGCAGGTCATACTTCACCGCATTGGGTGCTGCAGACTTCACTGTGTCCTCCAGTGTTTTGAAGAAAGACTCAAAGCTATTCAGCGAGGCCCAAAACTGCTTGGTGAGTGCCGTTAAAAGAAATGTTTGTTAAAGGTTATAAGGAAGGATGCAATGTGTTACAACTTTTTGTATTCATTGTAAAAATATAGCTTTTACTGCAAAAAAACATCAAATTTGGCTTAAATAACCAAATGGCAACAGGAAGTTATAACATGTAGGCCTACCTAAGGCTTTATAGAGGGGTGCAATGGTGACGTATTTTTGTAGGCTGACTTCGGAAGTTAGCATCGCAAGGGCTTCTTCGACTAAAAGCAATGGTATTCTTCCATTTGATTTCAGAATATTGCAGAAAATACATTTTTTCGGCCAACATAACAAATATTATATAATATATTATATTACATATTTATAATTCTTAACATGTTTTGTTTTTGAAGGGTAATTACAATGGACTGTAGCATACTTAAAGTAACGTTACGTTTAAATGCACATTGTTATGTTGAAGACATAGGCGGACATTTGAATGTATCGTTAATTGGTTTCTGTAAAGTAATCCATTTTCCGTATTAGTGTATATGTTTAACAAATGTTTGCCTGTCAAGGCACTGTTGCACAATTTAAATTAAATGCTTTGTTTTTAACTGTCTAGGGTATTAGAGGTGTGACTCTGAAAAGAAGCGACGTGGAGGTGCTAGGGAACATGGTGTGCACTCTGGAAGGGTCTTACATCGAGAACAGCGATTCTATGATTTTGGAAAAACTCAAAGCCTGCAAGGACCTCTCCACCAGCCAGGTGGCTGCCATAGAGAAACTGCTGCTGTCTGGGAAGACAAAATACGGGTACGTACATTTTTTAGCAAACAAACACAAACATGTCTAGCCATTTAGATTGCAACTTCAATGATAAAGCTGTTCAAAATATGTATTCTTCATAATGTCAGCAAATGCAATGAAAAGCCCAAAACCAAAAATGAATCGATCCTATAATCAAGAATTGTCTGTTTGTCCAAAACCTGCTATAAAAACATATTTTATTCCATCAAGCTCTAAAAACTATTAAAAGCCCATGAGTGACCCACACTATTTCACTTGATGACATGATCCATCATTACCTTAGACACAGAGCATAGTGGTATACCAAATGCAAATATGTGTTGCCTGTGTAGCAGTGCTAGCTTTGCTGTCATGTACCAGGATGCATTGTTTTGCATATTCTTATGCAGGTAGTAGAATAAATAAAGAGATGTTACGTAGCCCATACCACTAAGAACAAAGAGTACAACATCTTGTACCAGGTGTATTAATTGACTACAATTACTAACAATTAATTGACGTCCTCATTAAATTTCTTGTTTTTTAAAAGATTTTAAATTTCAGTGGGAACAAATGGGGGTGAGTGCCACAAAACGGGGTAGTTGAATCAGAACATGTAGAGAGGGACAAAAACAGTTCTGGTTTTGTTCCTTTTATCAAATGTGTTGGCTTATGTGCTAGTATAACACTGTTTTATCCACAACTCATGACCACCTTTTTTGGAGGCAATTGTATATCCATAGATCTTTAATGCCAATTCACCAAATCGACATCCTACACCACCAAGTAGGTATCAAGGCAGAAAGCAAGACTTTAAGAATCTTCTGTTTTCAGGGATGTCACTACCTGGAATGCGAAAACCCTGGTAGACCTCGGGGAGCTACCTCTTTATTTAACGGAAAACTTCTGGGGCAGATTCAAAACTGTAAGTATTTCACTTTTATCTATATCTTGTTAAGTCCAATAATATTCACCTCATTTCATTATGTGAAGTACCTTCTAAGAGACACATGATTAAATAAACCAATTCTTGATTTTTGCTTTTTTTGCAGAAAACAAAGAAAAGGTTCCTTAAGAGCTTTATGCCAAAACAGAGGAAGAAGAAAGTAAAGAAGAGTAAGCTAAAGAAGCTGTTCAAACACATCAGTTCCCGCAAGACAAAACGAGGAGCAGGTAAAGAAGGAGGCAGATAGACACAGTCTCATGATGTGTATGTGTTGTGTCTATTGATTACATAAAGGAAAGTATAAACTGGTGTATCTAACTTTACTATCTTTTCCCCTCTAACTGGTCTATTCATTTCAAGGCTGCACTGTGGGCAACATCACCCAGGTGACAGTCAGTGACAACGCCTTCCCATTTGGCTACGACCTGACTCAATTCGACCTCTGTCTGGACATCCCCATCTTGAAGGAAAACCTGGACTCTATCTGCCAGAAAGTGGACGACGATGACTTTCAGACAGTCATTCTGAGGAAATTGAATGAGGTACATTTTGCATATATAATGTGAAGTTGCGAGATATACCAATACATATACCATTCAACGCTAGTAATGGATGGATGGAAGAATGGATGGTTGGGTGGGTAGGCAGGCAGGCAGGCAGGCAGGCAGGCAGGCAGGCAGGCAGGCAGGCAGGCAGGCAGGCAGGCAGGCAGGCAGGCAGGCAGGCAGGCAGGCAGGCAGGCAGGCAGGCAGGCCGATCGATCGATCGATCGACCGACGGACAGACGGACGGACGGACGGACGGACGGACGGATGGATGGATGGATAGATAGACAGATAGACAGATAGATTGCTAATGTTTGCTAGTGAGCTTGATAGATAGATAGCTAACATTCCCTAGCTAAATTTTAGAATAACTGACAAAGTCATGTTAGGTGTCTAAGTTACCTTGTTTTTATAGATCAAACAGACAGACAGAAAGACACAATTATCTTTGTGAAAGTGTGTTATAAATCAACAGGTTGTGATGGTACAGCAGTCACGATGTCATGTAGTAATAGGAAAATACGGGGGTACTTCTTTTTAACATCAATTCATTTATATAACATTTACCGTACTCCACATTCTCAGGCTTACCCATCCGGTGTTCCTGAAGAGCAAGTTCAGTTGCTTGGTTCAGTGTCTCGTGTGGCAACACTTAATGACATCTCCAAGTGGACAATTACCAAAGTTGACACCCTGGCAGCACTTATGAAAACCGAAGATGGGTCATTGGAGGCAGCAAAGGTACAACATATAGGGATTATCAAATCCACACAATCAATAAAAACATCATGAATCATGAATATACTCCTATAATACATTATATCCCTTTTTTCATGTCCTGTGCTTTCTTCGATGTTGTTTAGAGCAAAGCAATCATCACCAAGTATCTGGAGACCCCTGGAAACTCCCTTGGCGCAACTGAGCTGAACAGCATCCACTCCAACCTATGCTCATTAAACATCACACTGCAGAATATTAAGCCAGACAGTATCAGGTGGGTTGTTACACGTAGGTTAAGGATACATAAATAATATGCCTTGAGTTTGGAATTTTGGACGGAGCTATTTCTTACATTTTTTCACCAGAAATGACCATATTTGGGCGAGAGGGTGGAGCTGAGGCAGAATAGGTCCCCCAAAGTTAAAAGCTAATGCTACTGATAGCTAGCTAACTTAATTAGCAGTGTACATCTTAAATTATTATTATCTGTTGATTTGATGCTTAATTTAGATTAGGGGGAGAAAATTCTTAAAACAAAATGATTTTACCTGTACAAATGAACAGCCATCTCCTGAACATTGTGTTTGCCAGATAGCTAAGTATGTCAACTCTAAATGTGAACATTATTTGCCAAATGAATTTGAAGCTATATATAACAAGGCTTGGACATATCAAACCATAAACTCTTCGGGATAATGTTTGCTTTGGTAATAAATAAAGTGGGAAGTATGCTCACTTTCTCATAGACTTCTATACAGTAGGACTTCTTCTGAAATGACTTTGCATTGGCATCACTCTTCAGACCCAGAGGTTGTCACTTAGTGATGATGCTGACTCAACACTTTGTTACTTTTTTTCCAGCAATGCCAAACCTCTGAATTTGGCGTCATGTTCAACGGAGCAGAAGAAAGAACTGTATGAGATCAGTAAAACCGCCTTCCTCTCACATAGTTCCCAATCCTCTACTTACTACAACTTGATTAAGCCCTATCTAGGTAAGAGTACATGTTATCTGTCATTCTGGCTGTTTCTTTGTCCAGTAAAACTCCCTGTAATTTCATCTATTTATTTTCTACCTTCTTTGACAGGTGGGGCACCTCTGTCAGATGTAGTAGAGCTGTCAAAGCAGGACATCAACATGGACGTGAACACTTTCCAGAGTCTGGACCCCAACGTGATTTCTGTAAGAGAAAGGGTTGAAGATATCAATGAAATATAAGGAAATAATGAACATCACGCAAATTAACTGAAGCTAACAATGTAATACATGTATTAGGGTTAATGGTTAGAAAAAACCTAAAGGATTCCAGCCAGCAGGGTTAGCTTAGCTTAGTTAGCTTAGCTTAAATGTACAATCTGTAAGATCTCTGCTTGGTTTTCTTTGAGGCAACAATGGGATTAAGCTTTAAGTGCAGTTTTGGAAATCAAAACTGTTTGCGTACCTTGTGCTTTTAGGAATGTCACAAACACCCAGTTCTTAGCAAAGAAGGATGGACCCAAATGCAGGACATACAATGCAGGATAAATACCTTTAATGTTAGGTTCTCGAGCAAGGCTAAACAAACAGAACCAAACTATTTAAAGCACAGTAAACAAGGAACAAACAATGACAGGAAACCAGAACTTAAATACAAGCAGCATAAAAACAGGGAGTTTCAGGTGACACCACAATCAGGTGATCAAACAGGAAACAGGAAATAAAAACAGATATAATACAGGGTGTGAAGTCTTTTCAAAATAAACAGGAAACAGACAGATCATGACACAATCTTCCCTGTGTTAAAATCTTGAACACAAAGCAAACATTCTGCTGGTTGTAAATGAGTCAATCTTCTCATCCATCTATTCCCTTCATTGGTAGTGAAGAGCACACTCTAACTGGCATTTTTCCAGTGGGAGATAGTTAATAATGCTTGTAATTTATAGTTTAACCAATCATGGACTTTTTTTGTAACTGCCATTTCCCCTCCTTCCTGTTTTAACAGACCATACTGTATGTCGCAACAGAGTACAAAAAGTTAGGAAATGAGACTTTAAAGTTTACTTTTAAAAGCTACAATTTTTAAATCCATAAGAGCTTTAAAACATGTTAAGAAGAAGTAATTTAGCAACTTAACTATGAATCTATGATATTTCCATCGTTGCTTTGTGTTAAAACTTAAAACCAAATTTTGTTTTGTTTGAAATGAGCAGAAATTGACCGTGCCCGAGGTGGCAGCCCTCATGAGAGTCACTGTACAAGATCTGAAGGTGTTTGAGAATGCTACTGCGGTTCACACCTGGAGAAACTTGCAGCTCCAGCATGAGCTGGACAAATTGGGTCTGGGCCTAATCACCAGCAGAGCCAGCCCAACCACTGCAACACCAAACTCCAAGACCACCAAATACCCAGCTACTGTAAAAACTACAAAAGGTGAGCATAGTTTTGTGACGCTAGGTCTAATGCGTACGCTTAAGTATACAGTTTTTCTAGTGATACTTGCGTTATCTTGAAAGAGAAAACTAGAGATTGCAGAAGCTCTACAGCTAACTGATGAGTAATCATAGCAAATGTCTTTACAGAGAAAAAAATAAACAACTACTACAAGTGTACTGTCTAACTATCTCAAATCTCATCCACAGCTAAAGCAACCGTGGCTGCGACAGTGAAACCTACACAAGGTGAGCATAGCTTCTGTGTGTTTCAAGCAGTGGTGAAAAGTAACTCAGTAGATTTACTCAAGAACTGAACTAGCTAACTATAATTATGAAGTACTGGTTCTTGAGTATTTCCATGAATTGCTACTCCACATAATTTCAGAGGAAATAATTGTTCTTTTTACTGTGCTGCATTCATTTGACATTTAGTAGTTCCTGTTAACATAAATAACATGACATGTTTACATAATATATATATACTACTTATTTAAAGGTTAGTATTTTATATACAGATAATACTTACTACTGCAATTTTACTTAAGTAACAGTTTGAACTCACGACTTATACTTACTATGGAGTATGTTTGGATTGTGGTTTTTACTACTTTTACCTAAGTAAAAGATTTTGTGTGAACCTATTAGAGGCCCATTTGTGCTTTTTGGTGTTAGCCCTTTCCTGCAGTCTGTTCTGTAGGTCATTGTGATTGTAAATGGTCTGCAAAGGCTTAAATCCCAAAGTTGACAAGTTAACCCCCCAAAAAACATCTAACTATCTCAAATCTCATCCACAGCTAAAGCAACCGTGGCTGCGACAGTGAAACCTACACAAGGTGAGCATAGCTTCTGTGTGTTTCAAGCAGTGGTGAAAAGTAACTCAGTAGATTTACTCAAGAACTGAACTAGCTAACTATAATTATGAAGTACTGGTTCTTGAGTATTTCCATGAATTGCTACTCCACATAATTTCAGAGGAAAAAATTGTTCTTTTTACTGTGCTGCATTCATTTGACATTTAGTAGTTCCTGTTAACATAAATAACATGACATGTTTACATAATATATATATACTACTTATTTAAAGGTTAGTATTTTATATACAGATAATACTTACTACTGCAATTTTACTTAAGTAACAGTTTGAACTCACGACTTATACTTACTATGGAGTATGTTTGGATTGTGGTTTTTGCTACTTTTACCTAAGTAAAAGATTTTGTGTGAACCTATTAGAGGCCCATTTGTGCTTTTTGGTGTTAGCCCTTTCCTGCAGTCTGTTCTGTAGGTTATTGTGATTGTAAATGGTCTGCAAAGGCTTAAATCCCAAAGTTGACAAGTTAACCCCCCAAAAAACATCTAACTATCTCAAATCTCATCCACAGCTAAAGCAACCGTGGCTGCGACAGTGAAACCTACACAAGGTGAGCATAGCTTCTGTGTGTTTCAAGCAGTGGTGAAAAGTAACTCAGTAGATTTACTCAAGAACTGAACTAGCTAACTATAATTATGAAGTACTGGTTCTTGAGTATTTCCATGAATTGCTACTCCACATAATTTCAGAGGAAATAATTGTTCTTTTTACTGTGCTGCATTCATTTGACATTTAGTAGTTCCTGTTAACATAAATAACATGACATGTTTACATAATATATATATACTACTTATTTAAAGGTTAGTATTTTATATACAGATAATACTTACTACTGCAATTTTACTTAAGTAACAGTTTGAACTCACGTGTTTGGATTGTGGTTTTTACTACTTTTACCTAAGTAAAAGATTTTGTGTGAACCTATTAGAGGCCCATTTGTGCTTTTTGGTGTTAGCCCTTTCCTGCAGTCTGTTCTGTAGGTCATTGTGATTGTAAATGGTCTGCAAAGGCTTAAATCCCAAAGTTGACAAGTTAACCCCCCAAAAAACATCTAACTAGCTCAAATCTCATCCACAGCTAAACCAGCTGAAACCACAACCCCAAAGGTGACAACAACAACAGCACAAGGTAAGCATCTATGACCGCTTCTTATTTACAACCCACCATTAATAAATGTGATCGCATAAACTGCTTTTTAACCATGTGATCAATGACAAAAAGTGCTGAGAATGCAATTGTGCCTCTCTCATGGATGTTATTATTCCTTTATTATTTTATTATTAAGTGTTTTACTTTTATTTCTAGGTAACGCCACAAGTGGGGGAGCACAGCTTGCCAAACACCCAACATCCATGTTCCTGGCTGTTCTGCTGACAACTGTGCTGCTGCAACTACTACAATAACCATCATAAATACATATAAAACTTACTTATCATGCTCATTAATAATCAGTAACTGCTCAATACATTTTTCAGTATGTTCTTTATGTTAGAGTGAGATTTGTCAATAATATGTTGGTTATTTATAACCCTGAAGTAAATTGTTGTATTTCTCCTCATTACTCTTAATGTTTAAAATTGAAGGAATGTAAAATAAATATAATATGTTTAAAGGTGATGGGTCACTATATATTCCACTTACTGGAATTTTGAAATTTTAGCACTTCTTATATTAACCTTTATTTTTGATCATTATTAAAAGCTTAAGTGAATGAAAAATACATCTCTTAAAATGCACTTTATTGTCTTTTATTGTAACTGCAATGCTACTCCTCAAATTAATAAATGCTAATTAACCAATACATGACGTTTGTGTTTTTGTCTCTTGGGGCAAGTGGATTTTTTTTCTGTATTTCTTTTACAGTTTTAATGGGTTTCATTGCTTAGCCCCAAAGGCTCAGAGAAGATGCCATAATAATTTTATTTTTTTTAAAACAAGGATTGTTGACTTCGGGGATAGCAGTAGACAAATTTAACTAAGGGTCTACCAATAAGTTTCAAACCGTATATGACCAGCAAAACTCTTGGGTAAAAGATGCAATAATAATCTGTAAAAATACTCACAATTAAGTATTTTCCTGTAGTGTGTTGTCAAGTCAAAGTCAACTTTATTGTCAATCTTTCAGTTTGTGTGTACAAACAGGGAGATCAAAATACTGTTTCCCACAATCCCGAGGATAAAAAAATACAAATATATAAATAAAATGTAAATATATATATATATACACACATACACTCCTGTACACCAAATTATATGTATATATTTATGTATATACAGTGGTATGCAAAAGTTTGGGCACCCCTCTGAGATTTCATGACAATTTGCTTTTCCTTTATAATAGAAGATCACAGCAACAACATTTGTTTTCCTACAAAGATGTAGACGTTTTAGTGTTTTCCAGACCAAAATTCTTAGGGTAGCATTACATAGTTTTATTATAATAAAATAAAATGCAAAAAATGGGATGTGCAAAAGTTTGGGCACCCTTATAAATAGCATTCATTTCAACACCTGTACGGATTTATAGCTGACAGGTTGCTGCACAAAATTGCTTTGATTAGCTCATTAGACCTTCAATTACAAAGACAGGTGGAACCAATCATGAAAAAGGCTATTTAACATAGGTAATAGCTGGCTGTGCCTGGCCTAGGTTCTTTCTTAGGGAGTGGCAAGATGGGGACCTCAAAACAACTCTCCACTGACCTGAAAGCTAAGATAATCCAACATTATAAATTAGGAGAAGGGTACAAAAAATTATCTGACAGGTTTAAACTGTCTGTCTCCACAGTCAGAAACGTAGTTGTGAAATGGAAGGCCACAGGAACAGTCCGTGTGAAGGAAAGATGTGGTAGGCCGACAAAAATAGGGGAAAGGCACAGGCGAAGGATGGTGAAAATGGTCACAGAGAAGCCACAGACCACCTCCAGAGAACTACAACAACATCTGGCTGCTGATGGTGTAGTTGTTCACCGTTCCACAATCCAGCGTACTTTGCACCAGGAAGAGCTCATTGGAAGGGTGATGTGCAAAAAGCCTTTCCTGAGTGTTAATCACAAGAAGAGTCGCATGAGGTATGCAAAAGCACATCTGGACAAGCCAGAAGCATTTTGGAACAAAATACTGTGGTCAGATGAGACCAAGATTGAGTTATTTGGTCATAACATGAACAGGTATGCATGGCGAAAAAAACACACTGCATTCAATGAAAAGAACTTGTTGCCCACTGTAAAATTTGGTGGAGGATCTATCATGTTATGGGGCTGTGTGGCTAGCACAGGTACTGGAAAACTTGTTAAAGTTGAGGGCCACATGAATTCCTTACAGTACCAGGAGATTCTTGACAAGAATGTTCTAGAGTCAGTCACAAAGTTGAAGCTACGCCGGGGTTGGATTTTTCAGCAGGACAATGATCCTAAGCACCGATCAAAATCCACCAAGGAATTCATGCAGAAGCACAGGTACAATGTTCTGGAATGGCCATCCCAGTCCCCAGACCTTAACATCATTGAAAATGTATGGATTTATTTGAAGAAGGCTGTCCATGCACGGAGGCCAAGAAACCTGACTGAACTGGAGACGTTTTGTGTGGAAGAATGGGCCAAAATACCACCTGCCAGGCTTAAGGGACTTGTCTGTGGCTACAGGAGGCGTCTACAGGCCGTTATTGCAGCAAAAGGAGGCAATACTAAATATTAATGGAATTATTTCTTAGGGGTGCCCAAATTTATGCACATGCCTATTTTTGTTTGAATGCACATAAACATGTTTCTGTTTGACCAATAAAAGTTATTTCACTACTGAGATGTTTCTGTTACCATAAGGTATAACATATGTTAAAATGAAGTTGCTGCTTCAAAAGCTCAGCAAGTGACAAACTGATGCAGTGGTTTTCCTAAGGGGTGCCCAAACTTTTGCATACCACTGTATACACAGACATAATCGACAGAGAAACATATATACATATGCACACATTAAGAGGCATAAATAAAGACACAATAGTAAATATATACAACATAACTGTCACTTGAATGATGTTGCAGTAAAAAATACATTGTTGCAAAAGACTGCCCATAGTAGCTTAGAAAGGGTCTGGTGCTGGATGTGTGTGTGTGGGCTTTTAAAAGTCCAGGTCCAATTGGGGAAGGGGGAGAGGTGGGAGGGAGGGGAGAGAGTTCAGCTTACTGACAGCCTGGGGGAAAAAACTGTTTTTTAGTCGGTTGGAGCTCGACCTCAGGCTGCGGATCCTTCTCTCCGAAGGCATGAGGGTGGGCGGGTGTATAGGTGTTGCAGACCCACAGTATATTTAGATAAATGGATAAAGGTTAATCACTGTAACAACAATTACATTTTTGAGAACAAGCATGCTTTAAAGAAACATGTCAACAGAGACAGGTATGAATTTACAGGCTTCTATTTCTATTCTGGCCATAAAAGCGATTACTTCAGCATTATCAATTTCTGTTGTTTTGCTTATTATAGATATGTCTTTGAGTTAAATTATTGTTTTTATTTTATTCTATAAACTACTGACAATGTTTCTCTTTGTTGGAATTGAACAGACACTGGAATGGCTGCCATACATGTAGAGATAAAATATAAGAAACATTTGGAGTGGTCTCTAAAAAAAATTCTGTATAGAGCTGTATATATACAGTATATACCCCGTATATATACCATATAAATCAATGAGTTGCATCCCATTATTTCTTTGAAACATTTATCTACTTGGGCACATTCATACCTTGGAAAATGCATCACATTTAGCAAGAGCGGGATGTCAAATCTTAAACTACAGCAGTCAGATAAAGGTGGTGTTTCCTAGACCGACAAAATATCCATCCAGCCATCTTCTCCCGCTTTTCCATCAGGGTCGCGGAGGTAACAGCTCCAGCAGAGAGCCCCAAACTTCTCTTTCCCTGGCCACATCAACCAGCTCTGACTGGGGGATTCCAAGGCGCTCCCAGGACAGCAAAGTGATATAATCCCTCCACCTGGTCCTAGGTCTACCCCTCGGTCTCTTCCCAGCTAGACGTGCCTGGAACATCTCCCTAGGGAGAGGCCCAGGTGGCATCCTCACTAGGTACCCAAACCACCTCAACTGGCTCCTTTCAACGCAAAGAAGCAGCGGTTCTACTCCGAGTCCCTCCCGGATGATTGAACTTCTCACCTTATCCCTAAGGGAGATGCCAGCCACCCTGCGGAGAAATCCCATTTCGGCCGCTTGTATCCGCGATCTCATTCTTTCGGTCATGACCCATCCTTCATGACCATAGGTGAGGGTAGGAATGAAGACGGCCAGGTAGACAGAGAGCTTTGCCTTCTGGCTCAGCTATCTTTTCATCACAATGGTGCGGTAAAGCGACTGCAGTACCGCTCCCGCTGCTCCGATTCTCTGGCCCATCTCACGCTCCATTGTTCCCTCACTCGAGAACAAGACCCCGAGATACTTGAACTCCTTCACTTGGGGTAAGGCCTCATTCCCTACCTGGAGTGGACAGTCCATCGGTTTCCTGCTGAGAACCATGGCCTCAGATTTGGAGGTGCTGATCCTCATCCCAGCTGCTTAACACTCGGCCGCGAACCGATCCAGTGAGTGCTGAAGGTCACAGACCGATGAAGCCATTAGGACCACATCATCTGCAAAAAGCAGTGGTGCAATCCTTAGCCCACCGAACTGCAGACCCCCTCCCCCACGACTACGCCTCGAAATCCTGTCCATGAATATCACAAACAGGATTGGTGACAAAGCTCAGCCCTGGCGGAGGCCAACCCTCACCGGAAATCGGTCTGAGGTGCTACCAAGGACCCGGGCACAGCTCTCGCTTTGGGAGTACAGAGATTGGATGGCCCTGAGTAGAGACCTCCTCACTGCATATTCCCGCAGCACCTCCCACAGTATCTCCCTGGGAACCCAGTCACACGCCTTCTCCAAATCCACAAAGCACATGTACACCAGATGAGCGTACTCCCAGGCCCCCTCCAGGATCCTTGCGAGAGTGAAAAGCTGGTCCGTCGTTCCACGACCAGGACGAAATCCGCATTGCTCCTCTTCAATCTGAGGTTCGACAATCGGTCGGACCCTCCTTTCCAGCACCTTAGAGTAAACTTTCCCGGGGAGGCTGAGTAATGTGATGCCTCTGTAATTGGCACACACCCTCTGATCCCCCCTTTTAAAAAGGGGAACCACATCCCCGGGCTGCCACTCCTTCTGTACTGTTTCCGACTTCCACGCAATGTTGATGAGACGTGTCAACCATAACAGTCCCTCAACACCCAGAGCCTTCAGTTTTTCTGGGCAGATCTCATCCACCCCTGGGGCTTTGCCACTGTGGAGTTGTTTGACTACTCAGTGACTTCCCCCCGTGAGATTGGAGTTGATCCCCCTTCATACACCAGCTCCGCCGCTAACATAGAGGGCGGAGTTGTCGGATTCAGGAGTTCCTCAAAGTGTTCCTTCCACCGCCCTAACACACTATCAGTTGAGGTCAACAGCATCCCATCCTTACTGTACACAGCTTGGATAGTTCCCTGCTTCCCCCTCCTGAGGTGTCGGACAGTTTTCCAGAAAAGTTTGGTGCCGACCGAAAGTCCTTCTCCATGGCTTCTCCGAACTTCTCCCACACCCGCTGCTTTGCCTCGGCCATGGCTGAGGCTGCTGCCCTTAGGGCCTCTCGATACCTTGCAACTGCATCAGGAGTACCCAGGGATAACATATCCCAGAAGGCTTCCTTCTTCAGTCGGACAGCTTCCCTGACCACCGGTGTCCCCCAAGAGGTTCGAAGGTTACCGCCCCTTGAGGCACCTAAGACCTTGAGACTACAGCTCCCCGCCGCAGCTTCGGCAATGGAGGCTTTGAACACCGCCCACTCTGGTTCAATGTCCCCAGCCTCCACAGGGATGCCTGAAAAGCTCCCCCAGTGGTGTGAGTTGAAGGCCTCCTGGACTTGGGATTCCCCCAGACATTCCCAGTTCACCAGTACTACACGTTTGGGCTTACCAGTTCTGTCCAGAGGCTTCCACTGCCACTCGACCCAACTCACCACCAGATGGTGATCAGTTGACAACTCCGCCCCTCTCTTCACCCGAGTGTCCAAAACATGCAGCCTCAGGTCCAATGATGTACGCTTATGAGCATCCTTATGTTCGAACATGGTGTTTGTTATGGCCAATCCATGACTAACACAGAAGTCCAGTAACAAACCACCACTCCGGTTCAGATCAGGGGGACCGTTCCTCCCAATCACGCCCCTCCAAGTGTCTCCATCATTGCCCATGTGTGCATAAGTCTCCCAGCAAGACTAAGCAGTCCCCTTCAGGAGCCCCATACAAGACTTCTTTCAGGGTCTCCAAGAAGGTCGAATACTCTGAACTGCTATTTGGTGCATAAGCACACACAACAGTCAGAGGCGACCATCTCGTCCACAGGGGTAAACTCCAACAAAGCGGCAATCAACCGGGGGCTTGTGAGTATCTCCACACCCGCTCGGCACCTCACACTTTGGTTAACTCCGGAGAAGAATAGAGTCCAACCCCTATCAAGAAGTAAGGTTCCAGAGCCGACGCTGTGCGTAGAGGTGAGCCCCACCAGATCCAACTGGTAACAAGCTCCGGCTCCTTCCCCCCCAGACAGGTGACGTTCCACGTCCCCAAAGCTAGCTTCTGTTGCCTGAGTCTGGTCCGTCGAGACCCTCTGCTTTCACTGCCACCCTTCTGGCAGCGCACCCAACCCAATCGCTGTTTCCCGTGGATGGTATATGCAAGTACTTTTACCTATAATTGTACTTTAGAACAGAAATTAAGTAAATGTAGACTACTTAGTCACCCTCCATCAGAGAAATTGAGTATTCTGATTAACTTTTTCCTTTTGGTTTGTGTTTTTGATGTTTGACAGAGAGGAGATGTATATGTTTAGTGTTACATTGAAATGTTTGTCTGCTACCCCTTTACACTGTGTTCTGTCCAACTAACAGTCCAAATCCCAAATGTATATGTTTATACTAAAGTTTTAGTGTTAACAATAATAATGAAAAATAAAAGGAAAAATGTAATAAGCTCGAAACGTGAAATGTTTTTTTACGCTACCTTGCATGTCACTTGTCACTTTTATCCAAAGCGATTTACATCATTCAATGCTGTGGGCAATCCCCACAGGAGCCATTTGTGGTGAAGATAGGGTTCCATCAATTAGCTAATTAACAAATTGTTTAAGGTTAGGGCAAATATCTTAATGTGTGCAGTGATAGGCCAACAAAACCCAATCATTCCGTCAGTAGATTCTATTGGCAGAATTGTCAGTAGAATTGGAACAAGAGTTCCAGCTCAGTTGACAAAACGCACTGAACAGGTAAGACACACTTCACATCAGAGCAGAAAACAACTTTTTTATTTGACTTTTTCTGTTTAGGAGAACTGTTTTGTGTTTGAGGAAGGGTTCATGACCATTTCCCACATTTCAAACTCAAGTAAAATATTTTTTTCTTTAGTTAAATTTCAAATATCAGTACAGTAGTATCTGCAAGCAAATGCATGTTTTATCTCACAAAAAACAATTTTAACTTGTAAATATTGCACAACCAGTTGCTTAAATTCTATGTGCACAAAATAGATTGCATTTAAATGTTGTGTTTGAACCAGAGCCGACTTTATGTAGACTGAGAAGTTGGAAGTGGTGCAGTTGTGACTTTTTGTAGTTTGCCACAAATAAAACGTAAATTAAAGATTATTTCAGAGACATTTTACACAACAGAATGCCTTAATCCCTTTAATAAGATGGTGTTTCAATTGTTGATCTAAAACGCTCTTATTTACCATGTTACAGAAAAGGCTTCTCTTGAGCTAATCAAAGAAAACACAACTTTTCATTTTAGTTCAGTCATGGCGTTTGGTTAGCATACACTGTTGAAGTTGCTGCTTAGATAAAAATGAATATATCAGTGAAATAACAGCTGTTTGTGTTTGTGACTGCAGATTTACAACGGCGGTTTACGAAATACAAACAAAGCACTGATCTTTCGATCTATCTTTGGACGAAACTTCTTTGCAAGACTCAAGGGGATATGTATGTATCCACACAAAGGGGTGTGAGACCTTTGTGTCCTGAAAACTTCAAGTTTTCCTCCATCTGGAAGAAGGAAAGACAGAGGGGTGACAGCCCTTCTTCCTATAAAGACAAAAAAACTTCTACCGGCAGCATGTTCAGCCAAAGGGGTGAGAGGCCTTCATGTTCTGGAAACAACAAGCCCTCCAGCGTCAGCCACATATACGGCACTATTGATGAGGACGATGAGCCTCGCACCACCAGCCGCATGTACGGCACTATTGATGAGGACGATGAGCCTCGCACCACCAGCCGCATGTACGGCACTATTGATGAGGACGATGAGCCTCGCACCACCAGCCGCATGTACGGCACTATTGATGAGGACGATGAGCCTCCTACTACCAGGCGCATGTGCGGCCAACTGATGACACCTCTTCCTCTGATAAGCCCTCCACAAGCCTTTGGTCCTTTGACCTGGAACTCAAGAGGTCTCCTTCCCCAGAAGTGATCGACCTTTTAATGGTTGATAAATCGCATCAGCATAAGACAAAACCTTCCTCTGTTCAGAATGAGGAGAAAGACAGAAAAGAGCAGATAGAAGATATTCCTTTATAGTTTTCTTCCAGTTTTCAATATTTTAAGTAAACATTTGAGTTTCAAATTGGTCAATGTATTAAAAAGAACTCACAAAACTTATTTCTTTCAAGTATGATTATTGTAATTCTGCAGTGTTCTGCAAGATTGAAAATTGGTTTATTGTCTGGAATCCTGTCAGATATTTAAGAAACTTTGATGAAGAAATGTACATCTATTAGTTAGTCTGTTAATGTGTTAATCTTAAAGTGGACCTATACATCTTATATGACTGATATAATGATCCTGGCAAACAGGTAATTCTACTAAATACAACACAAAAAGAGCTGGCAATCTCATTTTTGGATATGGTGCCAAGCCAACATGTAATCTGTTGACTCTTTCCTTTCTGGAGAATGGCAGCTTTACATCTGGACTCTAACATTTTCATGTGCTGTTTGTTTCAAGTAACACCAATTCAAAGAAGCTGCAAGGCATACCAGCACTGCGCAAAAGAAGGGCAGAGTTCCAAGAGTGGATAAAGGAGCTAGAACGTAAGGTGAAGGTTGAGGAAGCAAATCAAAGAAAGTTTTTTTTTTAAATGAAGGAGAAACTGGAGGCAGAGAGGAAACGCTCAGAGGTTGGCAGAAACACATCTACTGCAGGAAAACACTGAAGAATTTCCAGCGTTTTCAAGCTCATGTAGACACCAACTCTCTTCACACCGTGATCCTCCTCCTCCCCTCTGATTTTGACTGACAGTAGCCTCCTCAAACTCCTGCCCCCCCAGAAGAAGCTGCAGTTCCTGTAGCCTGCCCAAAAACCAAGCTCTACTGATCCTACTCACACTCTTCCCTCACCGTGCTTCTCCTACTCCCCTGTTAACAAAAGCCTGAAAAGGGACTCTTGTTCCTCAGTCCTATCACTTTTGGGGCCTCCTCTAGCCTGCCCAAAACCAAGCTCTACTGAGCCTACTCACACTCCTCCCACAACCTGCTTCTCCTACCCCCTGTTGACAAAACCCTGAAAAAGGACTCTTGTTCCTCAGTCCGCTAGCTATCTGTGGCAGCTCCTCACCTCCTCCCAGAAAGCTGCAGTCCCTCTTACCTCCTCTAACTCCTGATCCACTGAAAAAACTCAGATCTAGCCTGCTGGTTCCATGACTACCTCAGTGACCACTGCCAGAGACAAAAGATAATCTGGCTTGGAGTCTAATTGAGCTGTTTCTGCCCTCAGCTGTCTCCTCTGCAACTTTAAACACTGCAGCCACTTTGCTTCAATTCCGCAAGTCACCACTGCCAGAGACAAAAGTGTAATTTTGTCAGTCTAACTCTTCTACACAGTGAGCATGTTAGTGCTTTAAACTGAATGTATCTGATGTCCAATTTCTTCTGCTCTGCTGAGACAGTCTGTAAACGGCACTGCCTCTGACTGCTCCTACTGTTCGTAAATAAAACTGTTGCATTGCACTGATTTGTATGGACATTTCTTCAATATTTTCCTTTAATTCTGAGAGCTGAGAAATGAGCTGAGATCGTAATGTAAACGTAATACAATGTGTATTAAAATGTCTGATTAGCAGTGTTGGGGTAGTTACTCAAAGAAAATGTGTGACCATACTATCCTGTCTCATGTAATACCCAGAATGGACACTAGGACGAGATACATTACAAATATGACTCAGATGGCAGGATTTAACAATACATAATAATACACAATATGTGATTTCTTTCCCAATATATTTGTCTGACCAGGTGTCAGGTCAGACATGTGTAAGATTTGTTTGCATGCTCTATGTATTCCTGTTTTTGAAGGAAATCAGCAGCAGATGCATTGATAAAATAATTGTTGCTTGCAATGCACTTCGGTGTTCCTCTTTTCAGCTAGCACCAGTTGAGTTTGAGATTTGTGGTTTTGAGTGAAATTTCTCTGCAATTATTTTATGGATTGTTGTCAAATGTGTTCCTTGGAATGAATTGGATTAAATGTGTTAATTCATTTCCCAAACCGTTTTAAAGTACTTACTATTCAAAATTACCCATTTTGTACTCGTATATACAGTATTTCTTACAATATTGAGTTTCAGCTAATAAGAATTCATTAATGCGTTTATCTCTTGTTGTAGCTGGTAAAGGTGGGGATTACATGCTGCTGCATATGTTAAATTAAAATACTGTAATTCCTCATTATTTATTTGTGTAATAATAATCTGACTATGCAAAAAAAATGTTTAGTTGTTAAGTTAAGCTATTAAATAAATAAAGTGAAGTTAAACATAAAAATAAAAATGAATGAGCAGGTTCTTTCTGCAAAACTTGAAAATAATATTAATTTAAAATGATTATCTCTGAAACATACGGCCTGTAAAAACGTTCTCCACACATTTATTTTTGAAGCGTAGTCTGTCAGTCAAATGTTGGCCCCCTCCTCAGTGTTTCAGGTCACAGCAGCCTCTGCTCACAGGCCTCTGCCACATTACTTTTATAGGTTTATGTGCATGTAAACTATCTGCAAAGGCTAAAGTCCCAAGTTTCCCTCCAGAGAGTTTCTTACACACTTCAGAAGAGATTGTTTTGTATGAATTATTCCGGTTTAAAGTTTATGTTTTAGTTTTACTGATTTGTATTGATAGACAGCAGCGCTCTATCGCCCCCTGCTGCATATGGAACAAACTGCCTCCATAGCGTTGTTGTGTCTGATGAATCCCCTCCCCTCTGCTGCAATTCTTCTCCCTGACAGTGCGACACGGAATCTGGGCAACCAGGTTTGGTGTTTTTTCAACCAGTGACAAGCTCAAGTGTTCTCCAGCATATAAGCATTTGATTGTGGTTCGCTTTTCCCCGCTATGGCACTGAATAACAGGAAGCTGGAGCTGTCAGTATGTGCAAGATCATCACAACATACACACTAACTCGAAGAATGAGGGAATGAAAAACAGCATTAGCAAACGGGAAGTCTGAGCTGCTGACTTTTTTACACACCACTGCTAGTTTAGTAAAATCCAGGAACATAAAAACATTGCAAAAGTGCAAAGTAATCAGAAGTAATGATCACCCTTATTTTACTTAATATACGTATATTCAGCAATACTACGTGGCAGAAGTAGGCTACTCATAAGAGGGTTAAATTTCTACATTCAAAGTCAATTTAAAAACTTTAAGGCACATAAGTATACAAAGAATGAAATGACTAATTCCCTTTCTTATTGTTATACTATCATACATTTTAGTATTGTGTCTTGATATTGTTAATTAGCTACTGTGGATTAGTATTATCACATTGTAACTTTTGGACTTGGCTTGTGAAATGGAGTTTAATTTATAGGTTGTATTGAATTAATTAAATATAACATTAATGTTTTGTTTGTAAAGCCTGAATCACTGTCGGTCAATGAAGGGGAGGGGAAATGTAATATTTTTCTATCTGAAATGTAATATTATATAATAATACCTTAATGAAGAAAAAATCTCTTAATGAGTACTGTGGTGAAGTTACTGTACTTACATTCAGCTGCTTATCATAAAAAACAAGTTTAAAAGAAATTTTAAAAACAAAAGAAGATGACATGTACATTTTGACTAAAATGTATTTGAAATACAGCTCTGCTCACTTTTGAGGGGCATTATGTCATTATTTTTGTTTGAAATAAAGATGAGTATCGAAGGAGTGACTGTAACAACACTACCCTACAGAACGTACAGCATGTGACGGTGTGAAGTCCTGCAGGAATTCAGCACCAAGTATCGCTACAGGAAGCAGGGGAAAGGGGAAGCACGTCAAAAAACAGGTAAAACTGTAAAGCCCAAAACTTTTCCAAAATGAAAAGGGATTTTTTTTTATGTCACCAACATACTTCCACACTCCACAAAGTCATACGTTAGGAACGTGATTTGATGAGTCAGTTTTCACTTTGACCCATCACCATAATGTATTTCACTGTGTGTGGCTGATAAAGTTATTCATGATGAGTCATGCTGAGTCAAACAAGTCTACTCATGCCCAGTATTCACAGGGATTCCCACGGGACAATCACACACGTGCACAGATAGGCCTACTGTACAAGCGGGTGTGCATACAAACTAGCGATACAATGGCTATTCTCTTAGATCAAATTTAAGAAGAATACTGGAGCTCACAAAGTGAATATAGACATTTAACACTGATCAAGAAAACCTTTATTTTGAAAGGATTAACACCAATTAATTTCTAATTATGAATTTTTTCACACAAATTAGCTTTCTCTATTGTACATTTATCAGATGTGATACAGAAAATGTACCCATAGGACATTCCCCTTTTCTGCTATTATCTTTAACATTTTTCCCAATGGAGCGTAGTTCCACACTTAATGACATCACAAATTTGAGTTTTAGGTTCAGGTTTATGGATTTTGGGGAGAGTTGTTTAGAATAATACATTTTATTCTATATTTATATACGCTCCTTTCAATGCTCTCGATGTTGCCGTACAAGATACACAGAACACAAGAAAAGACACCAGCACAAAAACTAAATAACATAATCAATAAGAACAGAGGATATGCCATGTGATCAGGGTGGATATGCCAGTGTGAAGAGATATGTTTTGAGACGTGATTTGAAAATAGAGAGTCAGTATTACGGATGTCCGGTGGAAGGGAGTTCCAGAGGTGGGGTGCAGAGCGGCTGAAGGCTCTGGACCCCATGGTGGTTAAGCGTGAAGGTGGTGCAGCCAGTGAGGTGGATGGAAGCAGAAATCCTAAAAGTGTGGGTCGGTGTGTTTGTCGGCAGGATGTCTCAGAGGTACAGCGGAGTGAGGTTGTGGATATCCTTAAAGGTGCGGAGCAGAATCTTAAAATCTATACGGTATCCGACAGGCAGCCGGTGAAGCTGCTGTAGAACAGGAGTGATGTGGGTAATGGAGCGGGCGGGCAGCAGAGATTTGGACCAGTTGAAGTTTGTGGACGGACTTGAGAGGGAGACCAAAGAGAAGAGAGATATTTAATAATACTTTTGGACTTTCTTAGGGATATCATGTATGGATGATACTCTATTCATTTCAACTTTATATGGAATAAAAGAGAGCTATGCCTATTTTCCAAATTCATACACAATATATCTCTATGTTCTAAGACAGTCCAAAAGTTTTGGTAAACAAAATAAACTCTCTCCCAAACCAACAAACTTAAAAAATATAATATTAAAAGCCTTAAACATAAAGAGTGACTATGACTTTAAACATGAGTTGGAAGTTGCATTAATCCCTCTAAAGTTTATAATAAGTGAGTGGTCCTACTGGAGATAAAATTACCTTCTTTAGAATCTTGGGGCGTGCTCCCAAAGCAAAATTAACTTTTTATTTCATTATTACCCTATTTACTTGCATTTGTCCTCTTGTTACTATTTTTAAGCATATGCATTGTCTTTGTGTTCACCTTGTTTATGTTTCTGTGTTGGCAAGGGAAATATGCTGTTTACTTTTCCTATTTGTTCAATAAACCAATAAAAGTGTTTTTGTTTTTTAATAATAGCATCGGGTCATACACACATGCTACATGAGTAGCCTATGTAGTGTAAGTCTTCAACAAAAACATCGGTGTAATCCATTGCTCAATGAGTAAATATGCAGTAGTTTGTAATATTTTGTGTACAAGCATGCTGGGAAAAACTATTAAAAAGTTAAAAACAATCATAAAGACGGAGCTTAAAACACAATAGATAACACTATCTCTGTTTCCTTTCCCAGGGTCTTTTCCCGTTAAAGCACACTGCAACCATAAATAGGTAGTGAACAAAGTGTTCATGACTTAGGTTACTTTCTGAAAACCCCTGAAAAAACAACTGGGAGACACCCCAGAAAAACTCTGATCCCTCTCTCTCTCTCTCTCTCTCTCTCTCTCTCTCTCTCTCTCTCTCTCTCTCTCTCTCTCTCTCTCTCTCTCTCTCATCATACACACTTACACACACAACTGTAGTAGTTACTTCCTTTTGTATGTGCAGCTGCTAGTAAAATGATTTTTGGGGAAATATTGTTTGTTTCTGTAATGTTTAAACATCAGTTATTTCATTTGAATTCCATTGTTTACTTCTGAAACACAGTGACATCACAATGTATCACTTGCGCTCATATTGGCTAGTGCTCCAACGGAATGTATAAGATAGGCTAAGGGGAGGGGCATGTGGAAGCAGTTGACCAATCAAAACAGGGCCAGCCAGCTATCCAATCAGAGCAGACTGAGCTCTGGTTTCAGACAGAGGGTGACAGGGCAGTATGAGAAAAATAAAGAGCTTTTTGAACATTGAAGCATGGAGACATGTCACAGTAGAGGCAAAATAAAATATGAACTTGAAAATTATCAGAATATGTCCTCTTTAAAAATCCATTTGATAGAACTTAATCAAATTCCTTTTGGCCGTTTCGTCCACTATCCAGAAAAGAAACACCAAAGCATCTAAAATATACACTGCTTCAATCAGTATTGAATTATGTAAAAGGGTGTGAAAATGTTGCAAGTATTTGTTATATACTTGAAATACTAAATGTCTAAATACATGCATGTGCCAAATGTGTGCCTTGTCTTGCATTTGTCTTGCTGCTTGCATTCCTTTCCTCCATTCATCATGGTTCAAACAGAGATCCCGTTTTATTAGAGTTCCTTCACAGCTGATTGTGATAAGGAGGCTAGATACATAACATGAATTCAGAATGAGCTGTGGGTGTAAGTGTGGCCTGTGTGGTTTGTTTTTGCACATTCTTGCATCACAAACTAATACATTCAGACGCAGAATGTTAAACTAAGATGTGCAATAGTTGCAGAGTGAGTTATTCAACATTATACAACATTGCAGAAACCTAAACCTAGTTTACATTCTGTTTCACTTCGCATGAATCCTAATATGTTGCACCACAGTGGCTCACGTGACAGTGATAATGTTCTGAGAGCGGAGCCTGAGCTAACCGGTCACGCAGACAGAACAATGGGAGGCAAAACGAGCCCGGAGTTTCCCTCAGGCCTCTGGAACATCACGTTCAACTCCATGTTTGTTGTTAAAGGGAGAGGTCACAGGCTAGCAAAATCTCGCGACCTTATCCAGAACTTGGAGTCCTTCCATTCTATCTGCAGAGGAACTGAGTGAGGGATTTGATACCGGGGTTATTAAAGGCACTGTGACAGAATGATGGGACTTTAATCCTCTTCTGGGTTTAAAATCAGCAGTGCTGTCATTCACTATGTTAGGAGATATTTGGCAGCACAGTTAGTGTACCACTGCAAGAAACTGATTTTGAAAACAGTATTAATCACAACCGACACAAAGATAGTGCAGGTATTATTTAGAACAGTTAGCCATAAAGCTGTCAATGATAAAGTGAAATAAATCTTTAACAACAATCACATAAAGGTGACCATGTGGTCAACATCTGCGGGTGTTCAGGGGAAACTCCACTGCAGGCCTGCTCTTGTTCATCATATCATATGCATAAACAAACTGAAAGCTCATTATGATCGCATTTGGGGTTTGGAGGAAACTCCTGTTCACCCCCAGGCGCCCCTGCAGGTCTGCGGGGCTGCTGAGCAACATTTCCTTTTTGTTCAAGGATTCAGCATGAACGTGCTGACAAAATGTACAGTATTTATAGGACTTTCCATGCAACAATTCCTCCCTGACAGCAACTCTTCAATGGGACAAGACTTGTGCAGCCATATAACACATGCTGTGATTGAAGTTATTCTGATTAACCTGGGCTTTCCCTTCTTGAAGAATTTGCATAAGATTTATTGAAGCATGATGTGTGGTGAGATGTGGCTTGAAGTTTTTGAGTTCCTCCTTATCCTTTTGGCCAGAGTTGGGGAGCTAATTGGAAAGCTTTGCAAGATACCACTTAAAGGGGACCTTTTATGCTAAATCCAGGTTCATATTTGTATTAAGTACTTCTACTTTGACATGTCTCCATGCTCTAAAGTTCAAAGAGCTCTTGATTCTTCTCATACCTCCTATGCTGCAGCACTGCTTTTCACCCTCTGTCTGAAAACAGAGCCCAGTCTGCTCATATTGGTTAGTTGGCTGGCTCTGTGTATCAGAATATAAAGACAACAAAGATAAAAAGTTCCCTGCCAGCATAAGTTTCAAGTCAAACTCCTTGTTTTAATTACCAAGAAATTACAATTTCCTTAGTAAACATTAAAATGGCAAAAAAGCAAGATAACTACTTGAGTAACTATGCAAAAATGTAGGTAGTTAAACTACCAGCAAAATACTGCAAAATATAGTTAATCTTCTAGTTTATTACATGTAGAGGATCACTGCCCCACAATGTTTTTGTGATTAAATACTATTTAGTTTGCATGATAAATGAGGATGTTTTGAAAGTAGCTACGGATTTCTAGTTTGAGCTGCATATAGAGATTACATGCATATGTATTGAGAAAATGTGCCATTAATATCTACTGCAGAAATGTTTATTTTAACAGCAGTAAATGTAGCCTGCAAAAAGACTTTGCTGTTGGTGACAAACTGAGGAGTGTATTTATATGTGTCTGAATAGAATTCCCCTCTTGGAGCCAGCAATCTGTGCCGTGTTATTCTGAGTGACAGTTTTCTGGAAATCCCCCACCTAGTTGTTAGCTCCGCCCCACTGCAGGCAGCCACACAGAGGGCATTACAGACTGAAGCACAACTCAGCTAATACACAACCAAGCGCACCTCGGCCCGAGTAACAACAACCATGGACCTCCACAGGACCAGTATACTAAACCAAATGGATTACAGTCGAGACCCTAAAGAAGGGAAGCCTCCTATGTCGACAGAGGAGCGACTGGACAGCGGCCTGGACTCCCTGAAGGAGGAGGAGTACCAGGCGGTGGCGGCGGAGATCCGTCGGCTGCAGCTGGAGTGTGAGCCTCCGCAGCACAAACAAGATGTAACCGGAGAGCTTCAGGAATGGAAAACACAACTCACAGAAGACGGAGACACGTAAGTCACTCCAGGAATAACCCTACAGAGTTGAACAAGGCAGTGTTTGTGAGTTTTCTGAAGTCTTGCAGTATCGCCTTGCTAGGCCCAGCTTGGGTCTACGAAGGTAATTTGATCCCTTTCCTGTGGGGAACTGTCTTCCTCCAGCTTGTCATTACAATACAGAGGCCCGGAGCTGACGTGTTTTAGGCTTACTTTAGCATTAGAGCTCATAAAAGTACACTGCTGTAGTGTTAACAATACCCATAAAGGGTGTCCGGTTTGAAAGTGGGGCTAGCTGCGGTCAGACAGTGGAATCGGACGTAAACAAAAGACTATTATCAGGAGGGATTCTGCTATAGCTGCGGGTCAGACTGGGAAAGTCCCAGGCGCGCCGCCAAGGAATCCGACCGAAGCGCGCTCCCGTGAAGCAAGAATGAAAAACCTTGAAAAAGTAACGCTAATATGTGGAAGTTTGCGCGTAACTCGAACTGTTCTTGTGGCACATGACACTCAACGTGCTTTGGCGTCGATATTGTAAACCGCGACTTAAAACATCAGAGAAGGACAGAAACTATGTCATGTTACAGGGATTCAACTTGGGGTCAGAAGAGCAGTGCTTCTCAATTTGGGCCCTGGGGAACACCTCAAAAGGGGGGTGATCTGTATTCATTTACACTCATTTACTGTAACGTAATTCTAAGGAAAGTATCCTCATTGCATAAAGAAGTTATCCCCAACTTGAAGTAATTACAGCATCCATTTTTACAATAACGCCGTGTTACACTTGCAAAACTATCAAATTGCTCCGAGTGATGATACGAAAAAAAACATTATGTAATTTGAATCTTTTGAATATATTGGGGCCTGAGACTTGGCCAACTACTTTATTGAATATCCAGAAAGGTAATTTCGTTTGACAAATATACTTCCTGTTTTTTCTGATTTAAATCAACTAAAAAACAAACAAACATACAGGTTATCATAATTGTATTGTTTTCTTCAGAAGACATCAGTAGAGGATGCTAAGTATTCCCGGAGCTTGATTATCACATGTTTTCTTTTTTGTCCATTGAGATAAATATTCTGCATTATAAACCTAAAGGACAGCTTTTTAAAAGTAACAGATATGGATGATAAGAAAGGAATCAGAAAGTCAGTGTATTGGCACTCAAATGCACAGGGGAAAAACAATACAAATTAAGCTGTAAAGTGTGTATGTATTGTAACAGGTTTTCCACTTTCATTCTCTGTCTTTGTAGGCTGCTCCACCTGGCCATCATCCACGAGGCCAAGGACTACATCAAAAAGATGATAAACCTGTCCAAGAACACAGACTTCCTCAACACACAAAATGACCAGAGACAGGTACTAGGAAGATTTAAACAGATGAAATATTGCTTCTTTGTTTGTCTGTGAATGTGCTTATTCTAGAGAACCTTCCCAAAAAAAAAAATACTGTCTCTTATTTTCTAAAAATAATGAAAGCTCACCTGAACTTCTTCCCCTCACAGACTCCTCTCCACCTAGCGGTAATAACAGGGCAGGCAGAAGTTTGTGAGCACCTCCTGCTATCCGGCTGCGACCCCACGCTGGTGGACAACAGCGGGGACACGCCTCTTCACATCGCCTGTCGCCATGGCAACCTGCTGTGCTTCAGCGTCCTCACGAATAACTCCCGGCCAGAGCATTTACACACCGTAATGGCTGCCTGCAACTATCATGGTGAGACATAAGGAGCATTTGCTTTTAAAAAACGCTACGTGTTAACATGGTAGGAAACAAAAATGTCTGGATTTAGCTGCGGTTGGTTAAATTATTATGTTTCTAACATTATTAGAATATTATGTTCTGTGGCTGTGGTTGTAATTTCCATTCTGTGGTGGCCCACCCCAGTGCATGGAAATAGGCGAGACACAGAACTGCTATTTAAATAGAGGAATGATGGGCAAAAAAATAGTAATTTCTATGGTTAGGAGGAAGAAGACATTTAAACAAGAAAGGGGAATGCCATAGCCATTCCTATCCCAAAGCTAACTATTGCATAGACCATGATATTAAATGCTAAGGCTCCAAATATATACCTGTTGTGCATAGACATTTTTATGCCTTAAATATTGCCTTTTTTGCAGGTTTAACCTTTTCTTATGGCAACCACATTTATATAAAAAAAAACCTGAACGTATTTTGGCATATTCAATGAAAAGGACGATATGAACATTTAATAATCAGCGTTAAATTTGCGAAACAATATAAATCCCAATAAAAGTAAATGCTTTGTCCACACTCTGCAGATATTCAATGGCTTGTACTGGTCTGGTGTCCGTTGTTAAGTATTCCTCTGATTTTGTCTTGCAGGTCAGAACTGCCTCCACCTGGCCTCAGTTCAGGGTTTCCTGTTGCTGGTGGAGAACATGGTGGATCTAGGAGCTGACATTAATGCAAAGGTAAACAGCATATACACACACACACACACACACACACACACACACACACACACACACACACACACACACACACACACACAAGAATACAATTGCATAGTATCAAACATGTTTGCAATCTGTTAATATAGCTATTCCCAACCTAAAGCTCTGTAATCTTAACTGCTTCACAAGGCCTATATAAGGGCACAGCACACTGGACTAGCTTCTTAAATTAGCTCATCTATGAAACCAGAGCAGTTTGGAATAGAATCCAAAAAAGTTTGGAATTGTGGGAGAATGGAAGATTTCCACCCTTAGTATTTTTTGAAACATCACCCAACTGTTAAAGCCTTGTGTCCTCTCCGTGTTTCTTCAGGAACAGCGTAACGGTCGCAGTGCGTTGCACCTCGCCGTGGATCAGCAGAATCTCCCCCTGGTCCAACTGCTGCTGAAGAAAGGAGGGGACCCCAACCTCCTGACCTCCGGAGGTCACACCCCCTTCCACCTCACCTACGGCCGCCAGAACGACGACATCAGGGAAGAACTGTACTCGCTGACCAATCCTGAGCTGAGGGAGCTGGCTGACAGTGAATCAGATGACAGCGAGGAAGAAGTGGACGAGGAATCTGATGAGGAGGTCCGTGTCGAAACAGCAGAGATGTAGCATTAAAAGTAGCATTTTTCTAGCGAGTGTGTAACCACTTCCTTTGTGTTTGCAGGTGGAATATGACGACATCAAGTTGAACGGACATTAGCAGGAAGCTAGGAAGGGAGAGAGGAAGTTACAGAGGCAGGAGGCTGTGACGGTAAAGGACACAAAGAAATGGCTCGGGACGTCGACTTGTTCCTGCAAGTGACGACATATGAGCCCAGGAGTGCCGATGACACGGCGCGTGCATGGACACGCGCAAGATTGGACTGGCCGTTCCAGGCTGGGGAGAAAGAAGGCGCTGAGATGTGTGAATACATGATGATAATAGGGTTGCTTGTATTCTGTGAAAATCATATGTCACAAAGAAAGATCCATCCACACAGCTGGACCTGCAGCAGCTCTGTTGTACGATATTGTAAATGCTGTGTATACAAAGATGTATTTTTTATGCAAGCTGTGAACGTGTACAGTTGAGCAGGTTGTATATGTGAGACAGCGAACAGTCCAGCACACTCCAGTTAAATTAAAAACACTCATATTTAACAAACGTGTTCGTATTTGTGGGGACTGGGGTGGTTGACATGGAGGCAATTTTCTGACTTGAAGGTTTTTTTTGGATTCTCAGGAAAGTTTTAAGGGAAAAAAATCTGTTCTCCTTCATACCTCAACATCCACAAAGAAGCTTTTACCTGCATACCATATGGGTGCTGCTGCCAATATGAACACAGCATCTATATAACTAAACACCAGTATCTCCAAATGGTTTAAAACAAAAGTGTAACTAAGTAGGAGTTAAAGGTTTGCTCCCATGAAGTTGAGCATCAGAGCTTTCTTGGGAATGCAAATCTGAAATAAAGATCTGATTTCATAAGAAACAAGCACGTGAAAAACTTCTCTCAGAACTTTGAGATAAAAGATAATATTGTGTATTCCAAAGAAATGATTCAATGTAAAAATGTTCAGAGAATTTTAATAATCAAAAAAGGAAAGGGAAAAAGGGCCACGTGAAAAACACTAGTTGAAATTAAGTGCATTTTCTTTTTAGATCTGAGATTAAAGTCAGAATTCTGAGAAAAAGTATTTTATTTTTAACACAGAATTCCGACTTTTTCCTCACTAAGAGATAGGATCGCAAACATTTTTCACACTCGTAGATCTCTTTTTTTTTACTCAATAGAAAAGATATAATATATAATCTCCTTAAATAATAAAAAAAATGCATATGCATTTAACTTCCTAAAAACAGGAACAGCCGTCACTGTGTCTGCTGCTATAAATGCCTTTATCACAGCATGACAGCCGACTTTCAGTCCTGACCTGCTGCGTTTTATTTTCATAATATGCATGCCGGGCAGGAAATGACTGACAGCTCAATAACTCCTTTCCACTGAATGAGGAACTAGCGGGCATCAGAGACTGCGGCAGTTCCTCCAGCTGGGTGTGTGTAGAAAGAGATAAGAGCATTGGGGAATTGTGTATGTGTTTTGTATATCATCTACATCAGGGAGTTTTTCAGGAGGGTGGGGTTTAGAAAGAAGGGACAGGAAATTCCCAGGAACAGAAACACTCAGCTGTTCACGACATTCCTGCTTCTCATTCCTCCTAAATAAGGGAATCTCCGCGGAACAACAGGATGCTTATAAGTGAATTTCGGAGTAAAGAGGAGGAAGGGAGTTTTACTCTAATTCCTGTAACATAAATACTAGGAGTCACTGTTCAATACACTTTTAATCTGTGATTTTTTTTCGCAGATCATGCCAAGTATGATGGCTTTGCACACTGCACGTTTCACCATGGAGAAATACATTAGGGGGGTTAAAACAGACTGTGGACTGGTACTTGAAAAAGACCCTGTTCACAGCCATGGTGTCCTTGAGCAAGCCACCAGGTTATAGATTAAGAGGTTTTATTTGAATCCTTGTTTCCGTAATTGTTTCAGCCTTTATTCTCATGTAAAACCCCAAATATGTGTTCTCAAACAAACAGACATCTGAGATTTTAGAACAGTGGCACATCAAAAGTCCATTTCATTTTTATTTTTAAACTCCTTCAGTGATGTTCACCTTTTGATTCATACTCCAGACTTTGACCAACCTAGTAACACTGGAAGTAATTGTTATAGCACCTTTCACAGAGGTGGACAAAGTACTCAAAGTATTTTACCAATGTGAAACTAATGTTAACTGACATGGAAAGACTCTTTATAACACACATGTACTCATATGTGGAGAAAAGAAAAGCAGGGAAGATGTTCAGTAAAAACATTGTGTTTATTAGAAGTGCAATTTACAACAATGGCAGCAGAGAGAAGGGGGGTTGAGACACAAGGGGGAGAGAATGAAATAATCAGCGACTTCCTGTTGACCTGAGCAGACCTAGATAAGGGTGAGATAGGGATGACTGTCCTAATCAGAGCATAGAAATTACAAACAGTGGAGGGGGGGGGGGACACTTTAAATTAGATCAATAAAATGTATGTGGCAGCCCTGAGTAAAGTTTGGAAGCACTGTTGAAATACAGTGACTCAAGAAGCTATGTAAAACAAAATGGTGCAGTGGAGACGTATTTTTGTACGCCAAACTTAGCATTGCAACGGCTTCCTCGACTCCCGAAACTCAGCGTTAGGAACATCGTAGAAAATAAGATCTGTGGCTAACACATGTTTATGATACACATTATTGGTTCTGCACGATAATCTCCAAATACCAACACAACATTTATGATTTTTGAATCGTAAATGCAACTGCCAGAAGTTTAAAAAAAGCTAACGTTAGGCTATAAACAAACTACATGACGCTTAGCTGAATAGCGCTTAGCTAAAGGTGGCTAATGATGTATTTTTTGTCGCTGAAAAGATTTGAAAGTCCTGAAAGATTGTATACCCACAGAACTTATTTCAGACACACGTTTATGATAGTTACATGTTTTGTACAGCAGGATAATCTCCTTATATTAACACCAACTTTATGATTTCCTAAACGTAAAGGCATCATCGGCAGCAGTAAAAATCTATCGGCATCGGCAGCAGTAAAAGTGAACAAAACTTGAACATTTCAGAAACTTTTATTAACCACAGACCTTATTTCTAAATGAAAACAGGTTCAAAAAGACTTGCTAAAATGCTCACTCACTCCCGGGTGTTAGAACTCAATCCTGCACTACTCTATACTAAGAGGTTTTAGAGGTAATTGTGCTGTTGTTGTCCTGTTACTAAACCCCCATCTTTCCAATCTGCTCATGTCGCACTCATCAACTAAAGCCATTTGGGCTCCATCCAGAGATAGGAGGAGATATCAGACTGGTGTGGTGGTACTGAATGTTCAGCATCTTTCCAGAAAATGCAGGAGGGATGGACGTGTGGAGAATATCATGTCCAGTCAGCGACTATGCTAAAGGTGGAGGTGTTGGGGCAGATGGGTAACGTTTTCCCAACCACCTGGTAATAACTGTTTATCTTTGTATTTCAACCACCACCTCTTTGGAACAAGATGATGCCAACTCCTTCCTTCTAGGCGAGACCTTTTTGCAGAGGAGGCAGAGGAAGGGGTTTTTCTGGTGTTGCCATTCATCCTTTTTCAGAGTCTCCTCATTCTCTCTCAGACAAAGCCACCAGGTGGACATCGATCTCATTCTCTGACAGAATCCTGGAGCACAAACGCACAACAGTTAACAGGGATCCTTTTTTGTTATGCCAGATGTTTTTGACACATTACACCCTCTAAGCCCCTCCTTTGATCTTATCCCTGCTTTTGTTTTGAGGGGAATTTCCATTAGTCTGTTCTTGTCCATTTTTAGAAATAATCCTGAGGCATTATTGACAAAGCCAACACATGCTCAAGTGATTTAACTTTCTTCAGTGTCAGCACAAAGATGCAAGACTTCTGCAGGATATTGACGACAGTTTAAATCTGCATGTCTAGACAAACAGCAAACATTGGTTCTCAAAATACATCCAGGAAGTTTAAATGAACTAGGAAGTGCAGAAGGGTCATTTACCTATGGCCAGCATTATATTCCTTATATATTTTTTGTATACTTTTTAGTTATTTATTGACTTATTTACCAGATGCATTTGGCTAAGAATACAAACTTTGTTTATGTTTTTACATAAAGTATAGTTAAAACCAATCAATCTCAGCAACAGAACAAAAAAGGCAAAACTACATTTCAATGAAATAAATTAGTAGTTAATAAAAAATGAAACAATATTAATTTAAAGTTAAATTAAAGCTGATAACAAGGTAGTAATATTTAGAGGAGCCTTAGACATGGTGTTTCTTTCAGTTGCTACCCATTGCTTCAATTCATATGATTAATACTTCACAAGAGGGTTGAAAAAAAAAAAGAGGGATTTCTTTTTATTTACTTCCTTTGGAGGACGGCAAATACTCACTTGAATCCAGATCCTTTTGTAGTGATAATTCCCACCTCCAGCTCAGAGGGCTTGAAGTCGATGGACAGAACGGTGGACAGGCATGAGATAGCCGTCTGTTATGGGAAGACAATTGTGAACAAAAAATAAACATTGCGTCTGACAAATAGATAACAATAGATTAATGCATTTGACTTTTGGCCAAGACAACACATTTGATGACATCATCTCTGGCTTTGGGAAGCATTGATTGATATTGTATTTACCATTTTACAGACCAAAAAACTTCTCAAAAAAGAATGAACAATGAACTTGTTATTTTAAAATAAAATATCTAAAAAGTACAAGTTTTTATCATATTACTATCAGTGCCTGATTTGTAAAGTAATGCAGTAACATTCTAGTTTGGTAACACGTTTGTGAAACTCCCTGACATGTCTGACATGTCCAGAAATTCAGCTGGTCTGTTTTAAGACAGAAAATCCAAAGTGGCATTGTGTATCTGAATAGTCCGAGAACCGGTAGGAAAAAATGTAAATAAACCAGGTTTTTTTAAAACATAGATTAAGTTATTGCGATCCAAGAAAAATGTCACAGGTATATTTTTCTTAACGATGTAATTTCAAAAAATGTTTTATAACATATCCCTTGTAGGGGATATGGAACAATCATTTAACTATGTTTCAAGATGACTTGGAAAAAGCAAGATTTTAAATGTTCTGTTAAATTCTTTCTCACTTGATGAAAGAAGCCACTGTCTCTTAAAAAGCACAGCGGTTTAAATGTATATTTCAAAAGGCTTAAAATACATACACACTTGTGAAGACTGAAAAACAACATCTTTACAAAGAACAGTAACAAAATATCTCTTTAAATTTGAACACTTAACTCCCTTATGACAATTCTGACTATTAAAAAAGAGAAAATGTGTTCTCTGTTGGACAATAGAAAGTCCAGGATGTGCTTAGTCTCACATTGGACAGAGGAGGAGGATACACCAGGGACATGTAAAAGTCTTGAATCACTTTGTATAATTCTGTGTGTTTACACTATATGTGTGCAAACAATACCTCTATGGTCTGCTCATAGGTCCAATCCAGCTTCTTCTTGACTTTCTTCTCCAGGTAGCTGGTGGCCTCAGTCTGCTTGACTCCGGCTGCTGTGGCCTTAAAGCCACAGTAGTATCCGGCTGGATCACACTTATACAGCTGAGGACCCAACTCTTCATCCAGACCCACAAAGATCATACCTGGAGGGGGAGGGAGATAAGACAGGGGTATAAATTACTCGTGTCTTGTTAGATTAAAAGTGGAATATGGACTCATAAACAGCATTGAAAAGCCTTGTTCAATGGTTACACAAATATTTTGAGCTGATTTTCAAAATAAAGCTGTGAGGAAAACCCTCTAAAACACCTTTTATACATGACTAATGACACTCTAACCAAAACAGCTTCAGTGTGGATTAATTACATGACAAACTAATGTTTAAAATAAAACAATGCACTGGTCCTAAAGGAACATATCATTTCAGAAATAGAGAACAGTAAGGGACTGTTTGTTTTTATGTAACTACATGCACACACTCACAGCAGCCCAGTGGCCTCATCTCTGCGTTCTGTGTGTACACTTGAGAGATGTCCGCCATGCGTTTGCACAACATGTCCACAGGGATCTCATAGCCGTACTTATACATCCAGTTAGCCGCTTCATACCGAGCTCTCTGCACCTGAGACCTGCTGTCAGCTGGAGGGAGGAAGAGCCAGAAAAAAAGCTTAATAAAGTATTAAATGATTTGGAGAAATACATCGACGAACATTATTCAATCCATTTGCTTTCAGTTCCTGCAGATTAGCAGTTGTCTGCTTACAAGTTTCTTCACCCGGCACAGCTGTATTTCTCCATGTACATTCAATTAATATTATTACCTTTTATTTACATTACTACAACATTATTTGGTTTGTGAATTAATTGTAACCTCATCAGGTTGGATGCAAACTGAATTTTGTTGTACTTTGTGCAATATCAATAAAGTGTAATCTAATGATACACTTCTTGAGGCAAATGGCTCCTAGGCGTAGTATTGGTTGTCTCTGACCCAATTAAATCACTGTTCTTAAGAAAAAAGGTATTGGAGATTGCAGTATCCCACACAACACTAGTTATTTTAGTACATTTTCTTTTTCTGTTAAGGCTGTAGTTCAATGGATGGAAGCTACACTAAGAGAACAAGACACCTTTGTCTATCTTCTTGCTATGTATGTTTCATTTTATTTTATATAAGCCTTCCAACTATTGTGAGCCTCTATATTGCATGCTTTTAATGATTTGTTTTTGGGGATAACATCTGTCAAGGGACTACAGATGAAAAAAAGTTCTGCTGCAGCTAGAGTTGTCCCATGGCTGAAATGGCACACTCTATTTGTACTTATTCTTTTGTTACGCATGCATTCAGAAGGACATTGCTTACCAGTCATGCCGGTCATAACACAGCCAATGTTCTCTGTAATTTTGAACAGATGTGTGACTGTCATCGCATCCAATAGCTTGTCCTGAGAAAAACACAAGACAAAGAAATTGTAAATACAGAAACGAACACAACTTAGTAATGCAATAACCAAAAATGTTGACAGATGTGGAATCCGACCAGATGCTTTGTAAAAAGACACGGAAAAACAAACTTCTGTGTGTGTCTGAAATGTGTCTGTGTATACTGACTGGGACTTTCTTTTGTGTGACAGCCACAACACAGTCCTTTCCTCTGATCGCTACGGAGGTCAGTCCTCCCTGGTTTATGGCTTTGAAAGCATACTCTGAAGACAGATGGAAGGGGGGGAAAACAGATTTAGTTACAAGAGTGCACTTTTTTTATCATACAGGTTTGAAACTGTTACATGCAGTTAAAACACAGCACAGGGAATGAATGATAAGAAGTGGGGGAAAACGAGTCAATATTTTTGCTAAAGTTAGTTGACTAGTTGCTAAATAATAAAAATAATTCCAATTTTAATGAAAAAAAAAGTATCAAAACATTAGCTTAAGCTAGCTCCTAACAGCTAAATTAAGATAGCTGAAAAGCTAGCACAACTGCAACATAACGAAACAATCAATTAATTAGTTACTACTTAATAACTATATTCCATTATAGTTGAATATAGACATACACCAATTACAGTCATATTGACCCTTTCAAAATGTAGTGACATGTTTTAATTCTAAATAACAGTGCGAGTGTGCAATATAGAAGTTGCTTGCTAATGTTAGCATGTTAGCCTGCTAGCCTGTGGTGATGACAGAGCAGGTTGAGTTTTGTTTATCTCTCTCACTACTTACCGACTTGGTAAAGTCTTCCTTCTGGAGAGAAGATGGTGATATGGCGGTCAAACCCCGCACTAGACCCTCGAGACATAGCGGCTGGATAAAACTAATTTAAACTTGTATAGACTTAAATTGAAACTAAACTGAGAGGCAAAAGAGCCAAAACATGGGAAGATCTACACCGGATGTGTTTTTTCGGAGTAAAAGCTTCTACTTCCAGGTCAACTTCACAGCGTCATAGTTTATAGGTTTTACCACTGACAACACCTACAGAACATTAACGATATGTAAAAATGTATTATTAAATCATTAGCTATAAGTAATTTATGACATGATAAATATGATCAGTTCTATATGTAAATATCATATTCATGTAGATAGTCGGTCAAAAAATACTTGAATTGTTTGGTTTATTAATCATTTCTACACATTTTTCTCATCACTTAAGAAATGGTAAATTATATACAGTATGTATGTTTATTTTCAGTGAGATTTTGTGCTTTATGTCCCTTTAAAATCTGCTGCCCCTTTGCATTGTTGGAAAGAATTGCCATGGATGTTTATGATTATACCCCAAAAATATTTATTATTAACATGCAACTTTTAATGAAAGAAAACCACCCTTTGTTGTAAATGATTTATGAACAAGTCCACAGTTATAATCAAAGCAGAGTAATACATGTGTCTATGTGTGCGCATATGTGTGTGTGTTCATTGCTTAGTGGTAAGGCAGAGCCATCTCTGTGGCACCTCGTAGGTGCTCCTGTCCTCTGTGTCGTCGTAGGGAACGTGCCATGAGTCCGCTGAAGTCTGGACAATGGTGTCGTAGCTGGGAATACTCTAAAGCACAACACATTTATCCACAGTTATTTGGATGCTTCTTTTTTTGTGCCGAATCTCTCCTGAATACCTTTTTCTCTTTCTCTTTCTCACCTGGAATCGGACTCTCTTGCCTGCTGTGACAAACCCATCCACCACCAGCTGGTGGCCTCTCTGCCATTTGAAGAAGAGCCTTCTGGTGGCCCCTTCTGGCAGGCAGGCCTTGTGGTCCCTCATCATGTCCCTGCTCACAAACCGACAGTGGTTCCCAGAATGCAAAGTGGCATACAGCAAGAAGGGGTCATCCTCCGAACTGAGAGAGGCAAAGAGCAAAAGGTGTGAGGTGAACTGTTTACAAATTAATTCAAGCTTGTAAACACATTTACATACCGAAGCAATCATTAGGTACTCTGTATTTTCTATGTTTTCTATGAAGAATATGTCATGCTTTTCTTTTCTGTGACCAGGTGCTCACATGTTTTCAGTGAAGAAGCAGTGAGCTTTCTGCTGGATCAGCTTCATGTTGTTTCTCTCCCAGGACCTTGAGGGCTGCAGCATGTGTTTCCTCCCAAGCACCAGCACAGTGAGACCCTGACGCTCCAGCTCCAACACCACTGCCAACAACTAAAACACACATGTACAGAGCTCCTTCCAGTTATTCATCTAAACATTTAAAACGTTTTTCAATTTATGCTGAAGGGAGAGGAAAAACTTTCAGTGTTTTATGAATGAATAGTTCTGATATTCATGTCCCATTCAGGATTCATAACACGTTAAAAGTTTTAAAGGGGTCCTGTTATGCTTTCTGGGGTTTTGCCTTTCCTTTAGTTTGTTATATCGTTTTTTATGCGCCAAATGGTCTGCAAAGACTAAAATCCGCCAAAGTTCCCTCCAAAGGGTGTTTGTCTCCCACAAACTTCCCCCCTCTGCCTGAAACGCCTCCATTGGACTCTTTGTTTACTTCCGAACAAAGTGACATCACTATGTAATACATACGCTAGTATTGGCTAGCGCTCCAACACATTGTCAGTAATAGGCTAAGGGGCAGGACATAGATCTAACCAATCAGAGCAGACTGGGCTCTGGTTTCAGACCTGTAGCACAGGCAGTATGAGAAAAATAAGAGCATTTTGAACATTAAAGCATGGAAACGCGTTGCAGTAGAGGCACTAAATACTAATAAGAAACTGAATATAAGGCCCCTTGAATTTATCCCATACCTGTCTACCTGGTCCAAAAGTTAGAATTTGTCCAATAAATACACAAACATAATCAAAAATATAATTAAAACAACACACTTATATAAAACACAACAATAACTGAAAAATGCAAACACTAAATGAAGATGTTGAACTAAATATTTTACTGTGTGCTGATAACTAGCATCTAGCGTCTTCCGTGGTAGTAGTTATTTTAACAGCTATTTCATATTCTATATATAGATATATATATTTCATTCATACAGGCATTTGACAAAAAGTTTGCGTGGTGTTCCCGATTTGAATTCATATGACTTTTTGCATTATTTGAATAAGTTACGTAGCTTCCCTATGAACTACATGACAAGATAGGGTAATAAGTTTATCTGTCTGTACTTGTCTTTGTCTGACACAAATGTTGAGACATTTAAATGCAGACCCAGAAGTACATATAGTTAACACATGCTGATCCAGACAGACACATGTGGGAAGACAAGTAGGCTGGGTGTTGTTGAAAAATCAGCTACTGACCAGTTATGAAGGCACCTCCTACACACGTGTACTCACACAAACTGTAAAGTTAGTCATTGTGAAAGCAGCGAAAAAAGCCCCAGGATTGGACAGACATGTGTAGGAAGAAACCAGCCCAATCCAGACTGTAAAAGTGTGCGCAGATATGTGCAAAGAGAACTCTGAATAAGCAGCTGGTTGGCCCTGTGAAATATGAAATCACATCGCATGAATGTGCATCTATACATTATTCTCACCGTCTGTGACAGGAATTTCTTGTCGCTGTTGAGATTGGCTACGTTCAGTCCATCCACAACCACATCAAAAGCTGGCTTTCTCTTCACAAACGCCTTGAAACTCTCTAACTCCTGAACACACACAAACAGACAAAGAGTGATACAGTATATGGAGAAAATATTGGTCAGTGGAAGCGTAGAGGAGAAATTGAGTTTAAAAGATAGGAAAGTAATACCAGAATATTGTGCTGTATCGTACAATAACATGCAAGTTCAAATCTGTTCAAATCTATAACAAACTGGCTTACCTGAGCATGTTAGCATTAGGCATTGGTAAAATATTCATGATTATCCTACCAGAAAACAATATATATATCCTGTATTTGACACATTATCCAATCATTAAAATATTTGTAAAACTCTTAAAAATGGCATCAAAACATATACCAATCCACATTTGCTGAGAAACAAATACTGTGATTCCAGCACAGATAGGACACATTTTCTATTTGTGAACACCCTATTTTAAGTGGAGCACAGGCAATCCTAAATAAGATCATGTAAATCCTAATGTCCCCTTGCAAAATAAATTGAATAAAAGTTGTTGTTTTTTTCTACATGATCATTTGTCTGTTCTTTTTTAATCAAGCACTATTTTAATACTTCTCTACATTGAGATAGACTGTTCTTTTTTTAAAAGTTTTTTATGCTGAAGTTGTCATCCTCTTCTGTACAACATTTTTAGAAATCCATCAAGGTATTTCAGTCTTGACCAACATATTTGGGGATAATGGCACATTTTCAGTGAGGAAAGAGAAAGGCTTCATCTCTGTTAGAGTGTTGTACTGTAGGAGAAAGTAGTGCTGAAGCTCAAAATAGGCCTGCAGCAAGGGAACATTGTTAGTACTTTTACATTTAGATAGCAGCAGTATGGAAATAGGTTGCAGTGAATTCCCCTGGACTTGAAACTGGCGTTATCAAGAACGCACAGCCTGACTGTAACCTTTTTAAAAAGGCTGTAATATTCCTCCTCTGATTAACTGTACTGGGTAAAAACGTTTGATGCTTCATTGTCTCTTATTGTTTAACCAATAGTAGAGGGGAAGTAATTCATTCTACAACAGTGACGTGTGTTTTGGGTGGAAGGGAAAATAAATGTATTAAAATACAAAATAATGCGTGGATAATGGACAAAGGGAAGAATAGGGATGAAGAAGGTGATTGGGTTTGATGGAGAAAGGGTGCAGCAAACCTAAAAAGAAGGAAATGGATCAGATTGGTAAAGAAAATAGTGAAAGAATAAGAGCAAGGAGAAGGAGAAAGAGAGAAACGTAGAGAGAAAGTCCAGTATAATTATCCAGGGACTTTCCACAGCTGATATGTGAAACCAGCTCATTGTGCTGCTGTGGATGATATGACTGCTTAAAACACACACGGATAGTCATTTACACTTGTCTACAATAGCTTACTCATGAAACATTATGACACAAAGCTCTTTCTTATTCTGTATAGAAATCATTCAGCTTGTATAAAATCTGAAGGCAAAAAAATATGAGAAACGTCCTCTAATATACAGTATATTGCCATGCTATAGAGCACCATTGGAGGCTAGAGCGTCAAAATGCAATTTTTTAAAACTGTGTGTTAAAGAATGTGTCACATAATAGATTTTCCAAAAGGTGTTCAATAATGGCAGTTCAGTTAGTTTGCAATACATTCAGGATCAGAATAAGGAAGGGGTTTTGTCATTGTACTTGTGTACAACAAATCTCATTTATGACAAAAAAATAAAAGCAGTGATGAAAACATTAATAAAAACAGTAATGGCAGCAAAGAGAATACAAAAACAGAAGGCACTAGTTAAATTAAGTTTACATATTCACAAACTTACATACGGATTTAGTTAGCAAAGATTGATTAATATTTATATTAATTTTTATGTCTGTTTGTGTCACAGTCAAATTGCACAGCGTTTTTTTTTGTTCTGGACACTCGTTGAGGGTCAGCGGTTTGATCCCACACCCAGTCAGGGGGTACGGTCAACATGTCGAAGTGTTATTGGGCAGGATATTTAACCCCAAAAAATGTTTTCCCGTAGGCATGTCTCCTGTATTGAACTGTATATGTAATGTTGTAGTGTTCTTGTGCTGCAAATCTTCTGAATTGGATGAGCTCCAGCTTATCTCCTTCAAAGTCAAAATCCTTATTATGGCCAAGATCTGCCTGGTCTTGGCACTTTAGCTTAACATGTTGCCAAGAATTCCAGAAAAACATGGCTAGAATTAGATTTTTATGACATTTAAAAAAACTTCAAATACCGTAGTTATTTGTGCTTTCATCACGTCTGGTCAGGATTTATTGTAATGCCGTGTCTGTGTGCCTTTGTCAAAATGTGATTCATCAGCTTCACGGTGTCCAAAAAGCAGCCGTCAAATGTGAACCTAAACCCTGAGAGCATGATCATATCTCCCTATTTTTATGGGCTGCCTTTGCTTTGTTTCCTTTCTTCTTCTTTTTTTTTTTATTACCTCTGCTGGTTTCATTTGTTATCTATTACTTTATATTCTTTTATTTCTATTTGTGTGTGAAGGGCTTTGTAACTGTAGAATATATAGGGACTATACAAGTATTTATTATAAATGTGTCAAAAACAACACCTATCTATATATCTAGCAGTGCTTTAAATTACATCATGCTTCCCTGCTGACTGTAACTTTGTAACTAGCACAGCTCCTCTTTGCACTAATGCAGCTCTGTCTCTGTCCTTTGTGCATCTGTTTCCCCACTGTAGTCTGAAGCACCCTGTTTGACCTTAAAATGAATTGACTTAAATTGGGAATAACAAAATCTAGATGAGCAAACTGTCTGTCTTCCCCAGGTCTGTCTCATCTGCGGGGGGTAGTTGTGGTCCGGATTTACATGGTGCTCTACATGCTGGAAATCCCCGCAATTTAACTAACTGTTGTACCAACAAACTCCCCTTGACTACTGAAAAAAAACACAAAGGAAACTATGCCAACTTTCTCCCTGTTCATAAATATATATGACATATTATTAACTACACGTTACTGATGTTGCCAAGTTTCTTTTTGGAACCTTTTCAAATGAATAACCTTGTTTTAAGTTTATTATCGTTGGCATCATAAAAGATACAGCCAGAACATTCCAATCCAATGAAAAGCTTATGTCCTCGCTCTCTTTCCACACAGACAGTGCACGTACGTATGTATGCATGCAACATAAAAACGCTGAGTTCTTTTGTTATGTGCCATACAAAAAATAGAGACCTGACTTTGTGTTTAACTGCATGCATGTGTTTGCTGCGGCTATCAAACAGGTGGTGGTAGAATAACTTAAAACAATGAGGTGAACAACTGATACCCTGAGCCTTTACAACATGTTTGCCCAAGTGGAACAATGATTCCTCATATATCAACAAACCGTAATATGTCATATTAATTTCATATGTTATCTAAAAGATTACCAACCTATGCACAATGAGGAAGAATAGCTTACATTTTACCTTGGAAATATGCTTCGGAATTTTCTTGGTAGTCTTAATGATGTCTACCCCTCAAATACTCTAGACAGGAAGAAACAGCTAGCTTCTAAAACGTGCTAATTATCATGCTATATGTTATTTTGAAATTCATAAAATCCATAAGAAAAGGACTAATTATTGTAAGACAGACTATAAGCATCTAATACAGCAAGTTGTTTTTGCTCAGATACATTATAAAGCTGTAGTACCGGTAATGCTAATACATATTGATAATGAAGCTGACGTACCTTATTAAGCTATGTTAGAGGCTAATACAGCTTAATAATGTAATTACAATATAACATTAAGCTGTATTACATACTAAGACATCTTGATAATGTAGCCACGTTACACTTTTAATCTCTTTTAGATACTAATACATATTAATAATGCAGCTGAGTTTCAGATTTTAGCTATCAGACGCTGTTTCATTCTCTAGAGTTGAAATAGTTGTTTCTAACCTCAGCGCACCGGTGCTGCATGTGTACCAATGACGCCATCTAGCAGAAGTTAGAGAGCAAGGAGATAGAAAGCTAATGTGCCATGATATTTGTAGATGAGCCTCAAAATAGAGATTTGGAACATCATTGAATTGTCATATAGGAGTTATTTCAAACTAGAAACTTACCATCTGAATAAAGCCTATTCATTCATCTAATTAATACAACTCAATATATTTTCACTTATTATAAATAATTGGTTGGACAGACTTTGAATATTTTTTGGGTTTAAATTATTTAATCATTTAAATAAAAAGTGTGTGTGTGTGTGTGTGTGTGTGTGTGTGTGTGTGAGAGAGTGAGTGAGTGAGTGAGTGAGTGAGTGAGTGAGTGAGTGAGTGAGTGAGTGAGTGAGTGAGTGAGTGAGTGAGTGAGTGAGTGAGTGAGTGAGTGAGTGAGTGAGTGAGTGAGTGAGTGAGTGAGTGAGTGAGTGAGTGAGTGAGTGTGTGTGTGTGTGTGTGTGTACCTCCGGTGTGGTCTTCTTAAAAACATCTGGTCCCTGAATGATGTCAGCCATCACTCTGTCTTTCAGCTGCTGGTACTCCTCATCAGTCAGATTGATGGACTCCAACTGAGACCCACAACAATTGCACACACCCCTAAAAACACACAACGTATGTATTCATAAATAATATATAACACACTATTGAGGCCATGCGCACATATGTATGAAAACAAATATTCTATGAATATTCATGCTGAGGTAGGAAGTTGGTGTAATTACTTTGGGGTGGGTCTGGTCCTATTTCCTGTCCATTTCTGTCCTGAGAGACTGGCAAGAGGGAGGAAGAGACAGAGAGTGGAGGAATGAGAGTGAGGAATTATGGGTTGAGGTGGAGAAAATATTAAATGAGATCATGTTCCGCCAAGAAGAGGAAATAACTTCAGGTATGAATTTTTGTTTGCGAATGTCTTTTATAAAAGTGAAGAAAGTAAGAGGACCAGAATTCAGCTAAAATGATCAGGTGTAGTGATCTTGGTGGTGATAAAACCAGCCTTTTTTTTAAATACACAAATACATTTTTATAAAAAACTATATTTTTAATATAATTTTTAATATAATTTATTCAAGTTTTTAAAGTAAATTATGTCATATTGAAAGCCAAGAATAACGCCTTAGAATAATGTGCCTATTTTTACATTTCTCTAGTCGTAATTAGGCGAGTAATTATTAAGAGCAACGCAGTAAACATGTATTAGAAATAAGATAATAATAATAACACAAGAACATAATCGCAGATTTAGAGAAACATAGGTTTGTTGGTTTGATTTAGGAACTTTTAAAGATTTATAGATTGAACAATATGACCGTTTCTGTTCTTTTATGTAATTTAATTTAAATAAATACATGTATTAGTTTTGGTTAATTATACTTTTTTAGTTTTGCTTATTTGTTAAAATATTAGTTTAAAAAATATATAGTTTGGCTTTTTATGTTTCTTTTCTTCTTTTATCTGCACTATAACTTTTTACATTTCCCCGCTGTGGGAGGAATAAAGGATTTCTAATTCTGAATTTAAATCTTTTCACATACACAAAACCCACTTTTAATATCAACGGTCTAGAGAACAGAAGCTGCTGAAATGAGGAATTAGAACAATGTATATCCACCCTCAATTTCCTATCTAACCCTAAAGTCTCCCCCACCTCTCCAATACCTCTCAAACCAGGTGTTGATGGTGCTGGTGAGGCTGTGCTGAGGGTAGATCTGGTTGTCCCTCATGTAGAGCAGAATCCCCAGCAGCCTCTCCTGGTGCTCAGAGGGAGACATGGCCTCCTCCTGCTTAGTCTTCCCCACTGCCTTAAACAGAGTCTCCCACGTTTCCTGGTGCGGGATCAGCCCCTTTTCAATGATTTCATCATACAGAGTCCAGGCGGTTGTAGTGTCTCCATTAAACATTGCTGCTGTGATAATTTCCCCGTAGTTGCGTGGGGAAGGGGTAAACACCTGTTATGACAACAGACAAACTAGGTGATGATAGAGTAAGGATGTCATGTCCTCCAGCTCCAATATGGATTTAAAGTGTTAGTGTGGACTGTTTGAAGTGTGGTTGTAGGTAGTACTTATCCTTTGTCAGTGTATTACCTACAGCAGATGGCGATAAGCATTCCCCTAATTTGGAGGAACAGACCAGAGAACCAGCAGGAAGCTAAGTGTTGTTCTGATGTCGAGGCAGGAAAACTTATTTTACCCCCCAAAAAACGTAATATCAGTTTATGTTTAGGAATTTTTTAGATTTTTTCAACAATTCATCTTGCTGTCAGACAAGCTGTACAGTCTACATTTCTGACCAGTAGCTAAATATGTTATCCATGCTCTCTTTAAAGCCACCAGACTCCATTAAAAAAAACCTGTAATTTTACACTTTTAATCAGAATCAGGTCAATTGCCAAGAATGTGTACAAGTTTAAGGAATTGTTTTGGGTATATTGGAGCATATATAAAGAGAGTAAGAGGAATTGAATGGTAAATAAATAACAAAGTATAGCTATTATAAACATCCATCCATCCATCCATCTTCTCCCGCTTTTCCGTCAGGGTCGCGGAGGTAACAGCTCCAGCAGAGAGCCCCAATGACTGGCTCCACCTCCCGCACAAGCTCCGGCTCCTTCCCCCCCAGAGAGGTGACATTCCACGTCCCCAAAGCCAACTTCTGTCGCCTGAGTCTGGTCCGTCGAGACCCTCTGCTTTCACTGCCACCCTTCTGGCAGCGCACCCGACCCCATCGTTGTTTCCCGTAGGTGGTGGGCCCGCGGGACGGAGAAGCGGAGGTGTTGCCCACGTTGCTTTTTCGGGCTGTGCCCGGCCGGGCTCCGTGGCAAGCCCGGCCACCAGACGCTCGCTGACGAGTCCTCCTTCTGGGCCTGGCTCCAGAAGGGGACCCCGGGCTTCCTCCGGGCCGGGTATCCTCGCTTCCAATTATGTTCATTCATGAAGTCTTTTTGAACCAATCTTAGTCTGGCCCCTTACCTGAGACCAATTTGCCATGGGAGACCCTACCAGGAACACAAGGTTCCAGACAACACAGCCCCCAGGTTCATCGGGGCACACAAACCTCTCCACCACGATAAGGTGCTGGTTCTCGGAAAGGTATTATAAACACTATATTAAATTACTACAAAACTAAATAGTACAGTAATAGTTTGTTATATTGCTGTTTTTCCAAAGGAGTCTGGTTTCTATGAAAAGAGCATTGATAGCAGTTTTAGTTCCCCGACAGAAAAGGCTGTCTGTCTGAAAGGGCTGAGAATATTATAAATGTAACATACATTTAAACTGATATAGATTTCTTTAATGAAGGACTTGATTAGTTTCCTGCTTGTCTGTTTCTTCAAACTGGGAGCCTTACCTGCGTGTCTACTGTAAACAATAGATACAACACCACTGCACAACATCCAAACTATCCCTCTTATGTGATTTTAAAGTGACAATCTGAACACCGTTCACCTTCTTAACCTCGTTGAGGATGCTGATGGCCTCCCTCCACCTCTCTGTGCGGCTGAAGGCTTGGATAAAGAGGCTGGAGGCTCCTGTGTCCAGAGCAGGGAAACTTCCCCGCATTATGTCATAGACCTCCAACGACTCTGCATCGTGGCCGCCGCGCACACACAACGTCAGGTACCGTAGAAGCAGCTCATAGGAGAGTGTCCCGGTTTCCATGGCTACAAAAGTCAGTAGTGACCTGTGGTAGAACGATACGGTTCATGTAACATACGGAAAGCTTTCATTGACATATATTTTTATATTTTTGATTAATTAAAACATGCTAACAGGCATTCTTTTCAACTTTCTTTTTACTTTTTTTTTATACCATTACCTATTTGATATTCTTACATTTGTGCTAGCCGCTCTCTTTCATATGCTAAGCTTCTTATTTATTTTTGTATTTCACCTGCACAGTTCGTTTCTACGGTGGCTTAAAGGTGCAAATGAGCTACAAAACACAACAGAAGCAAAAATAAAAAGATAATTGGGCCAAAACACATGTGAATTAAGAAACATCCTCACTAACTTAACGAAACATGCACGGCGTTTACTTAAAGTGATGATTTAAAGAAAGTTGCAAATAAAAAAACTGCTGCAAACCTAATCATGCCTAGAGTTTTTGTAAACACTGCAAATGTTTCTTTGAGTTTTCTTCTTTTGCATGTGTTTTGGCACATTTGTGTTTTTATATTTGCATCGTTTCTGAAGCTGCAGCGTGTTTCTCCTAATGGAAATGTTTTGGACCTTTGTAGCGCGTTTGCACCTGTCAGCCACCCTACCTTGCTGCTATGAATCTGTACAGTACCATATCAGACGAAAAAAACAATTTCTCATTCGGCTAAAAGAAAAAGTTATATTTACTGTGGGGACAATTGAGACCTAAAGAGTTGTCAAAATCACTGACACCCAAGCACACTCGTCCTCCTCTTACTTAGCGATATTGAGCTCTGCCCCGGCTGTGAACAGCGTGCACATCATCCTGATGTCAAACCGTTGTGCATTTTCCTGAGACTCCTTCAGATTCTTCCATTCAGCAGCAGAGAGCGGCCGGTCCGGAGGCTGCAGCGATGCTGTGAAACAACAAGCTCAAACAATTATTCCAAAACACTTTGAAAACTTCTTAGGCTTTAGAAAAAACATTGTTAAACAAAACTTAGAATTTAAAGGTGTTGGAAACAATTGCAATATCACTTGTAATACAGAATACATTCTTAACAACAGGTTTAATATTAAATAATAATAATAATAATACATTGTATTTTGGAGGCGCCTTTCAAGGCACCCGAGTTAGCTGTATAATGAATAAAAGAAATACTACCATATCGTGACAGTTTTTATTAGATTTTAAATTTGCAAATCATCCTCTTGTTAAAGTAATGCAATATTTATAATATGTAATTCATATACATTGAATTGAAACCCCTGTGTGATTCAACGTATCATAATGCCTGAGTCGCATACATTTGAAAATTATTTGTGCAGTGCTTTGAATACCGTGTAGGAGAGAAAAATAAATGCTTTTCTGAGTGTAAAAAGACAACCACTTCAGTGTGTCCTACCAGTTCTTCTAGGTGTCCTCCCTTCAGGTTCCCCTTCATGCTGCTCCTCCTCCTGAAAGAACACACCTGCTTTCCACTTCTGTATCTCTGCTGTTCTCTTTGCAGTTCCAGCAGCAAACACAGATTTGGGGAAGGAAGGCTTCTGCCTAACAGTGGAGCTCTTACCGCTTCCCTTAGAAGCACCATCCCTCAAGTCCTCTTCCCTGTTTTGAAAGGTGCTCTTCTTTGCTCCCCCCTGTACATCAGTCCTTCGGTCTGTGTGTCTGGCTCCTGGTTTGGAGTATGTGTCTCTGGTGCACAGTGAGCGTGCTGTGAGAGGCAGTTGTGAGGACTTGAACATAGAAGAGTTTAATGTGCAGAAACTCCCCTGATGATAGAAATGCCTCAAGCATAATCTCCCTTTAAATATCAATGTGGAGCCCATGTTAGCCTCTGGACTTAGATTATCTATTACTACACTTCACATCCACTTCAGTTACAAATCAGCTATATTCCTTAACAGACATGAAATATACAGGTGTTTCCTTGACGAACAGACTATAAAACTACCGCATGTTGTTAGTGCCATGTATAACCTTGCTGTTTCCAAATGCTACCTGCTATCTAAAGATAACTATCACTGTCTCGTTGGCTCGAAACAAACCTATATTTATTTAAATGCGACTCACACGTTCCCTTGATATCAGAATTTAAAAGCATATATCTTTTACAATAACTTCATGGACAAATAAATGCAACTGAAACCGGTAGGCATGGACTAAAGTCGCACACCTTACGTCATCAACGCTTGACAGCTCCTTGAGTCAAGTTGGTAAAAAATAACCAGAGAAAGACCGGAATGCGCAATTTTGGGTAACAATAAAGACGTATAATATAACGTTTGAAATAGAAAGGAAATACAAATAAATAATATGCGTATATTTTTGGAATAAATAGAAATTAACGTATTGTTATTTTGCAAATCGTCAAACTTTTTAGGTTTGGTTATGAGACATTTCAAAAGTATTTTATTTTGAAATAACATATTCAAACCGGAAGTTATACTCTGCTTTAGTCGGTATATTGACGTTGTTCCACTTTTAGGTAGCTTCGCTACTTTTGTACACAAGTGTACTTTTAACAGTTTTTGTCTTTTAGAATGGCTCAAATATACTAACGAAATATTAAATTCACTTCTTAGCAAGTATGGCTAAAGAACAACTGCCTCATTGGTCGGATATTTTGAAAAGAAGATTAGCAAACACCAAAAAAGGTGAGACAAAAATTAAAAATAATGTTACAAACTGGCGGCTAAAGCTAGCTGCTTTGTATTGGTAGCTTATGTCATCTGTTAGCTAAGTCAACATTAACTGTTGTTGGTGTGACGTTTCAGATGTGAGGAGCGAAGAGGAAAAGAAAGCAGAAGAAACCGAGCTGTTCACCAAGTATTATACTGAGTGGAAGGAGGGAGGCGACAAAGACAAGTCCTACAAGACCATCCCACGATTTTACTACAGGGTAATATATTGATTCATAACATACAAACCCAATGAAAAGTCTTGTCATTCATGCAGTTTTGATTGGGTTATGGTAGACCAATGACTCAACCCTTGGCATCACTAAATCACAATAACAGCATCTGCCAAATAAGTTCACTTACCATTTGAAGAAAAATATTACATTTCAATATGTAAGAGGAACAATATGTAGTCTTTTAGATTTTCTGCCCGAATAATATCTACTATATTTCGCTGGGCAAGCTTCTGTATGTAAGGACACCCTAAACTGTATTAACTTAATAAAAAATTTATTGTTGAATCGCAATAACAATGTCAATTGCAATAAGTAGGCAAACATAATTAAATCTAATCTAAATGTATTTGTTGTACACTTTCTGATATTGGTAAATATATATAATTGTCAGAAAAACGATGTAATATTTGGCGACGAGACAATATCGCACTGTTTCTTGACGTGTTTATCGGGCAAGCTGGCATTGGGATGAAGATTAAAAAATGATATTACACCAGAAATAAGAAAACTTTTAAATGCAGTTTTGCAATGACTGCATTTCAGCTGTTTTGATAATAACTGTGATGAAAATGCTCATACAGTACATTACAGTAAAAATATTGAAACACGTGATGGTGTTAGTGATGATGAGGATAATGTTGTTGATGTTGATATGCAGCTCCCAGCAGAGGACGAAGTGTTACTTCAGAAACTGAGAGAGGAATCCAGAGCCGTGTTCCTGCAGAGGAAGAGCAGAGAGCTGCTGGATAATGAAGAACTACAGGTAAACACTTTAGTCAGGCACAACCTAATGACATACTTCTACATGAGTAAAAACATTGCATGGTCTTTATTTGGTGTCTGTATTCTGTTCCTCTTTGTGTTCCTGTAGAACCTGTGGTTCCTGCTCGATAAGCACCAGGTGCCTCCAGTGAGTGGGGAGGAGGCCATGATCAGCTATGAAGCCTACCTGCAGGTGGGGGAGCAGGCTGGGACCAAGTGCAGGTGAGGAACAGGAAGTAGAGGTTTACTGGCACAGCACAGTCTGGGTAAACCCCCCTCTTTCTGTGCCAGTCTTGTTTTATGTGTTCCTGTTTACACCAAGGATTGATCAAAAGTTAATTATAGAAAATCTCTCTGCTGTCACCTTCACTTTATATCCCTTAGATGTCAACGTGTCTTGCCTTTGGGTATGACTGTATATTAAGGGTAAAATAAAATCTTATAACTACAGTAAAATGATTTAGTAGAGATTGAAAACTATGAGGAAGAACTTGAGAATAAGCAACCTTTAAAAATATCCATTGATGTGTGAATTATATACATTTTGCAGTCTACAGGTGAATAGGGTAAAACAATAACTAGTAGATATCACTATAGATTTCCCCAGTTGAACTGTTCCATGACAAATATTTTTTTATTAGGAATTGTGTAGTGTTTAATAATGCAAATTATGCCTTATCTTAAGCCAACAACTTTTCAATAAATAAGAAAGTCTACAAAAAAAAGACAAAATCTTTTTTAATTGGAAGCAGAATAATCCAAAATCCCCTAATCGACAAGTGCATGAAAGACCATGTTTTTGACTTTGGTGTCTGGCTTGAAGGGTTTGAATATTTATATGATTTAAAGTAAAGACAAATCTGTCTTGATGTGAATAGAGGAGAATAATTGAATCGAAATATCCAGAAAAGGGTAAAATCCTATTTAAAATAGTTCTGTTTCCAGGGGAAAAACACATATCAATATAAGATTTAAAGGGCTTTCAGATAAAATAGAGTGAGGTAAAATAAAGTTTTTCTCCCCTTCTCTCCTCTCTTTCCATTAGTAAATTCTTCACTGCCAGAGTGTACGCCAAGCTGCTCCACAGCGACCCCTACGGCAGGATCTCCATCATGCAGTTCTTCAACTACGTCATGAGGAAAGGTCCGGACCTTCATCCTCTCTGTCTACCTCGTCTCTTTTTACATGTTTAGTATATAATATGTGTTCTAAAAAGTAGAACCCCTGGCAAAACAGCTTCTTTACCGGAAACTCAAACATTTTCTATGCTTAAGTTAGCTCTTTCCCCTATATATTTGTTTGTTTAAGTACCTCGATGCCTAGTTTACTTGCATGGATTAATCTGAAGTGGTGACTGTCTGGTAATCTTTTCTCTCTGTACCTGTAGTGTGGCTGCATCAGACCCGTATCGGCCTGAGTCTGTATGATGTAGCAGGACAGGGCCACCTCAGAGAGTCGGTAAGCATTCCTTAACTTAAACACACATTTAAACTGTTAAAATATTCTGAAATAAATCTTAAAAAGCAATGATTTTGTGAAATAGGATCTAGAGAACTACATCCTGGAGCTGATTCCCACTCTGCCTCAGCTGGACGGACTGGAGAAGTCCTTCTACTCCTTCTACGTCTGCACCGCTGTCAGGAAGTTCTTCTTCTTCCTCGACCCCCTCCGAACAGGTGAGCCTGAACCACACAGATTATAAAAATGTGTCTACATTATAATGTTGTTTAATACAAGTGAAGGATTACTATTATGTATTTCCTTTAATGAGAGTGGGTCTGCTTTGTTTTTCAGGAAAGATTAAAATCCAGGATATATTAGCCTGCAGTTTCCTGGATGACTTATTGGAGGTAGAACCTATTATATTACTCTCTTTTCTTTATTTAAAGGTCTATTGTTTTTTTATTGTAGGCGTATGTGACAAAATGTCAAGTTTATCTGGTTTCTACACTACCAGCAGGCACTAAAAGGACCAACCCTATTTTTTCAAAAGAAAATTGTAGCTGTTTTATCTCGATTAATACCTTATTATGATATCACATTGTAAAGTCAACTCCATTATTAAGCAATATTCCCATCAGTGTACAGACCAGCTGGTGTTATGTCTCTCTTCTCCTCTTCCTCTGTGTTCCTAGTTGAGAGACGAGGAGCTGTCTAAGGAGAGTCAGGAGTCCAACTGGTTCTCTGCCCCCTCTGCTCTCCGAGTCTACGGTGAGGAAATGTCTATGCATGAATGTCAGGCTTCCAGTCTCTCATCAGATCTTCATGATGATCCTCAGGAATGTTATAGGTGTATAAATCAAATATTAAAGGTCCCCTATCGTGCAAAATGCACTTTTTGCTGTCTTTTATACATAAATATGTGTCCCCGGTGTGTTAGGAGACTCACAAAGTGTCAGAAATACAGCCATCTCTCTTTTCAACCTTACCCACATCTCTAAAAACAGGGGTACAAACGAGCTGATTCAGATTTGCTGCCGTTATGACGTCATAACCGAAATGTGGGCTGGCTTTACATTGAACTCCTGGCAACATTCCCCCCCACGTGACACATCCCAACCTATCGTCCGCAGTATACAGTCGCGAGCTGAATCCCCTCCGCAGCACCTCTGTGTGTCTGTGTATTCAGCAGGATGTCTGCAGGAGGGACTTAGAGTTGTTGTTTATATAATACATATAATGTGTCTGTTCTACTGGTAAACACTGAGAAGTGTTTCAGAAATAATGCTTGATGTGGTTTGGAACATAATATGGGGTTTAATCACGGCAGCGTTTAGCAGAGTTTCACCGTTAGAAACTTCTCTCTTCAGAGGAGAGAGAGCTGCATGACGCTGTCTGTGGCAATGGTTGTGGATATGGATAAACTTGACTGGATTGCAAAGTCAAACAACCACAATAATTTGATTCTAGTTTTTGTGTCTGTGTGTCTACAGGCCAGTACCTGAACCTGGATAAGGACCACAACGGCATGCTGAGCAAAGAGGAGCTCTCGCGCTACGGCACAGCCACACTCACCTCCGTCTTCCTGGACAGAGTGTTCCAGGAGTGCCTCACCTACGACGGAGAAATGGTACAATCAGAAACAGTACTGATAGGAATACAGACGGGTGACAGATTAAAGGTGGCATTACTGCTAATGGTTATTCATTCTCCATGTGTCCAATTGATGTATTTGTTTTATACATCTGTTGTTTGGATCCTTTTCTTTGTAGTTGTAATACTAATTTTGGAAGCAAGAGGCTGAAATGGCCAACTACCCTATGTTCCAAATAGGACTATAAGCATTCATGTTCTTTCCAGTTGAGTTTTAATTTCTTTCTGTAAAGGCACAAATAATACAGGTTAGAAAATGATTTAACATTACCCTCATGTTATGGAAAAACTTTTTCCCACCTGTTTCACAGTTTGAAAAAGACTAAGAAGGTTGCTGACACTTTTGATTATACGTTTTAATGTTTTAACTCTCTACTGTGTTCTTCTCCCTCAGGACTATAAGACCTATCTCGACTTTGTGTTGGCATTGGAAAACAGGAAGGAGCCCGCAGCGTTGCAGTACATTTTCAAACTTTTGGACATGGAGAATCGAGGATACCTCAACGTCTTCTCCCTCAACTTTTTCTTCAGGGTAAATTCTGTTCCTTGATCCTCTTCATTCCTCATTATTATTTTTCATAATATTTTCTATTTTATTTTCTTCATTCTTTATGGAACAACTGTCATGAAAACCAATTTCTCCTTGGGATTATTAAAATAGTTCTGATTCTGATTGGCCCCTTTTTAAGGCTAGCTTGAATCTCTTTATGAGCATCAGAAGTACAAGAATACACACATGTTTTATGCCGGTGCGTTCTTTTATTCTTCAGGCCATTCAGGAGCAGATGAAAATCCATGGACAGGAGCTGGTCACGTTCCAGGATGTAAAAGTAAATTACACACTAACTGAGAAACCTTTTTGTTTTCGGGTAAAGATTACAAGTTTCTGATTGCTGCCTCTCCTCAGGATGAGATCTACGACATGGTGAAGCCTAAAGACCCCTACAAGATAACCCTCCAGGACTTGGTCAACAGTTGCCAGGGCGACACCGTCACAAGCATCCTGATCGACCTTAACGGCTTCTGGACCTACGAGAACAGAGAGGTGCTGGTCGCCAACGACAGTGACGGCAGCAGCACGGCTGATCTCGATGACAACTGAAGATGACGTGGTAGAAGAGACACTCCTGGTACCAACATTTCACTCCCAACCTGAAAGCCGTGAACACTTCCTGTTGACTGTCCCTCTGGGGAAGTTTAGCTGGATAGGAGAACCTGGAGAAATGAATGGATTGAGTGCTTTGTGTTCCTGACTGTTATATTCCTGTATAGAAGATGTGTTTTTGTCTTTGACCTTTTTTTAAATAAATGTTTCCTTATGATTCCTTTCCTCACAATGCCTACATGCTTCTGTTTTGTTGGTCTATTAGAAATATCTCAACTAAATGACTGTCAAATTACATTTAAAGTGGCTATAATGGATGCCTGAGCTCACTGTTTTGGTTAAGTTCCTTTGAAAACACAAACAAAGAGCTTAAAGGTGGATGAATATTGGACTTACATTTGTAGGTGGCAGAAACATCACTAGAGGTCACTTTCCTAAATGATAATAAATACATAAAATATGCACCTTTTACCATATCAACCTAAAACAACACTTCAACCCTAAAAAGTGCATATTTGTAAATGAATTACTAACTCATTGAATACCATAGAGATTTTACTTTTCTATATGTCTTTAATTATTTTGTATTCTTCACACTTTTTGTACAGGAAAGGAAAACCTGCACTCAGTAAGGTTTGCTTGCAATCCTACATGGTAAATAAAGAATCAGTAAGAAGAAAAAAAGTCTTGATGATTTCAGGTTAATCGGTGGCTGAGTTTAACAACAGCAACATTCTGATGTTTATTCTCATTCATTCACAAAAATGCATTTTCGCTAACATTCTATTTAATACACTTCTGAATAAACAGTATCAGGTTTGTGGAGGTGCGCTGGATTCAAGTCAAGTATATGCATCTGATATGTCAAGGTTTAGCTCACGGCTTGGTTTTGTTGCCCCTTAGTGGTCATTAAACATGTTGCAGAAAAGATCTGGCGCAACCGCTTACATCCCAGGTGCATTGAGAAGCAAAACATGTGAAGACCTGATTGGTGAAGTGAAGATTTATCAGGTACAGAATTTAGACCTGTCAACAAATAAGGAAGGGATCGGTTTTATAACAGTAGATAAGACGGAGGAATAGGAAAACTAGTTTTACATCAGAAGTGTACCCTTAAGAAAACTTTCTGGGAAGTAAAACATGTCTCTGATTCCTTTATAGCAGAATGGGATAGCTATTTATTTGTCACTACTTCCTTGTCACATCATTTTCTTTTTGTATTAAGAGTTTCCCCGTGTCATAGGGATTAGTTTGTTAGTGAAAATGTGAGGAAAATATTAATATATATAAATGTTCTGTGAAGTTCTGTATGTCACCTGGTTTTCTCTGTCTACACTTATATGTTTTCCCCTAGCCTGTTTATATCATTGTTGTACCTGCAGTTGCTTTTCACCTATTTTTTAATATTGTGTATCAAATTCAAAACAGAAGAACCTTCAGATTGTTTAACGGTTTTATTAACACAGAAAATATAGATATGTATACACATATTCAATAAAGGTTTGTTAAAATAGCTTTTGCATATTTTCCTTTTTCCTTTAAAAAGCACAACTAATATCCTTCATTGAAGACGGACAGAAACCCACAGTGTTATATACATGCATCGGCTCTGATTTGTTGCATCCAATACTTCTTTAAAGCCCATAAAGAAATCTCTTCTAGCACTAGATCATTGTCATTTCTCTGAATCTTCACCACTTCAGGGCTGCTCTGAGATCTGAGGCCTGTCACTCAGCCATGTCAGAGGATAAAAAGAATCAATAAGCAGCTTATGATAGCTCAGTGTTACGCCTGCTGCACTCAGACGCTTCAACAAGGACACTTTAAGATGAACCCTCAACAACATGAAGGCAATAGTGTAGATCATAGTAGGTCGTTCTGTTTGTCAATTGATATCATCACAGAATCAATGTTTACATGTTTACAAGTACAAAGAAAGCATACCGTCTCTTTGAGGTAAGTATTAAAGTACATTTGAACAAAAAGTGTTACTTCTCACACGGCTCCAAATCTCAATGACATATATCCATCTACACAATAGTGATGCAATACTTAACTTTATCTTAAAGACACTATAGTGACCGGGAGGTTTTTTGGTCTATCAATACACTATGCAGACATAGATTTGTTATAATTATTTGCAGGAGAGCCATGAAATCAGTTAGTATGTGCTGCTATGTAAAGATGTAACACAAGATTCATATGCTAGATAGATATTAGCTAATATGTGAAAGCAAATCTTACTCCTGTGAATTTAGATGTTGGATTAACCCAGGCCTAGGCAATAACTCAGGTCATGTGTTTACAAACTTGGTTTATGTAGTGAAATGTCTGACTTTGCATATATCCAGTAGTAGAATCATGTGTGTGTTCATGCTCATACCAGAGGAAGGGACAATATTTAACCTTTCGTTCTCTGTTCAGCTTACGTTGGATTTCCATCTATTTATTAAATAATAAACAACATTTGAGATTTATTATGTATTTCTCAAAAAATGTAACACCCACCATTTATTTACCTTTCTCAACTTAGCCTTTTATGCTCAACAAAACAGTTCAAAGATACCTCTCAGTCTTGCATAGGATTTTAACGCCTTACACACACTTAAATTCACAGGTACGGCGAGTGCACTGCTACAGCCCTTTGTATTTCTCCCTGCACGGAGTACTATAAAATAAAAAAATAACAGTATTATTAATCTATAAAGCAAAGTCAATTAATGTGTTCGGACTTGTAATGGAGAGAAATGCTGAAGTTTTCATGAGGGAAGTGGGGAGGGCACTCTGTTTGTTTCTGTGGTGCTGAGAGGAGCTTCAGGTTCCAGCTCAAAGCTAATGTTTACAAAGGAGGCTCTGGAAGCTTCCGGCTGATCCACGGTGGCAGGGTGAGGGTCGTTGTGCTCGCCTCGTCGCTGCTCTGCAAAGCGATGCTCCGCCGTGTCAGCCAGACGGTTCTCCTCCTCTTCCTCCTCCTCCTGCAGGACAACAGTGGTGTGTGTTGCATTCAGCACGACTTATCTATCGTTTGACATTTATTTTTTGTGTTATGCTCCAGCCTTCGCGCAAACAGCTTTAAAAAAGGTGTGACTTTATTTATATATAAGACTGCTGAGTTGTTGGCTTACAAGATTCTGATTTGTCAATTTGGACATTCAGCAGTCTGCTCTTTTCCGATAGCAGGCCATTGCTAAGGATGCTCCGATTAATAAGCTATATGCAGTCATATCAATCCGCAGAAAGAATTCCGGTCAATTTTACGTCAGCTGTATCCACAACAATCGTTTTTTTTTTTGCACCACCAGAAAACACCACAAAATACTTTTTCAATAGTCATTTGTATATTTGTGGAGAGCACCAAACTTTGGATTATTGATGGCTAAACTGTGCCCAGTAGAGAACATAAAAAGTGGGCTACAGTAAAAATAAAATAGTCAAATTGACATTTTATTAAGTAAGAAGACGTGTAGTAATTAGAGTATTGTGCAGTGAGCCGGTCATTATTGAGAAAGGAATCATCCCTTATATAAAAACATATAAAATTGCAGTGAAACTCAAGGATGTGTGTGTGCACATGCGTCATACCTCTTTCTTTATGCGGTAGTACTCATCTATAGCGTACTGGTATTTAGGAGAAGTGATGCCGAACAGAGAGGCCAGTCTCTCTCCCATGAAGTCACACACTACGGAAAAGACACATACACACATCATGAATACATCTTCTAAAACCTTTTGACATGAAGCAATAAAAGACACAATTCAAGCTAAAAACAAGTAATGTAAAGCATCTCATATGAAAGTATGCATGTTTCCCAGTATTTCTGCAGAGTATTTATAACATTTTGTGGTTGACTGTCTGTAAAAACCTTAAATCTCTTGAAATTTTAGAACCAGGTGAGATGTGATTGGTTCTTGTTAGAATTAATACCAACTGACAGAGTAGACCCGTGTTACCTGAGATAGTAGAAGTGCCCATTCTCCACATGTGGAACCAGAAATATGGACCCCAGGTCAGTTTGGACTAAAATACAGATGAGGAGAACATGAAAATTAAAAACACAAAAGAACACTATTGATGCAAGATCATATCATCACATTATTGAAGCAGTGGTTCTCAAATGATGAGGGGGGGCAGGACCCATGATTATATTTGATAATTTTCTCTGTTTTATATCATAATAAAGGAAACTCTTTTTTTTTCAGACTCATATTTATCACTATTTTCTTACATTTTATAAACCAAACACTTAATCAAGGACATAATTGCCAGAAAAAAATCAATAATGCAACGTATCCTTAGTTTTTTCCTTAGTTTCTGCCACATTCAAATGCATGTTATAAGGCAGCAGTGCAGTGTAGTGATAAGGAACAGCCCCATTCAATTTAACAGCCTTCTCCTTTACTGCTGTATTTTTGTAAATGATTGCTGTGGGGTGAATAAAGGATTTATAATACTGACTCCACCACTGTATTTCCTAAAAACAACCCAAGCGGAAGTCAGATTTTTTAATATATCCTACACATTTCAGGCTATTTGTAGATTTTTTAGGCTTCTTATGTTGTGAGGTTAATTGCCATATTGAAATGGATTTTGTTATGAGTGACTGTTCATTAAGATTTCCATAGCCTAACATGCCGCAGATCTCAGGCTGGTTCAGTATCTGTAAAATACTGATGGTTTTAGTAAAGTGACTTTAGAACGTTTCAAACCCATCCTACCGTATCTACAGGTAAGACATCTCTCTTCACAGGCTCATCCACTTCTTCCTCTTCATCGGTGCTGTACTCCTCCATGGTCTCTCCACTAGCAAAGAAGATGGTCCTGCGGGGAACCTTCACTTTGCCCTGCCTCCCCGCAGAGTCTCCCATTTCCACCCTCTCAAAGTCGTTCTCTCCTTTTAGATTCTGTCAAAAAGACCATACGTGTAAATCATTTCATCACCATTGTAACAAGTATTATCCAATGTCTTATGAATCGTTATTTGTAGGATTTGTTAGTGCTTTCAGGCGAAGCGCAAGCATGTTAACATATATTTGAATGGTGTTTGATGCGCCATGGGCACAATGAACGCTTAATAAGTAAAACACAAGACACTTAGCTATCTACAAAAAGTAGTTTACTAACTTTATAAGTAGTAAAAGATTAACTGCATAATATGTCGCGACTACAAAGTACGGTAAGTCAAGTAAATAGCCTCAAATATTTGAACAAAACACGTTAGCACTCCAGTTTAAGTTAGCTTATTAGCTACTTTGTTTGTTTGTTGACGGTTAGCTTCGCAGCTAAGGAAGTAATTCACTGTTAATACAAAAAGTCAGTGTTTTATCTTTCACAAACAAGAAAAGTGAACAAAGTAACATAACATGGACTCACCTTATCAGTTTCCATAGTTTGCCCAAGTGAAACATTCACATTAGTTAAATACAACGACAAATCTGCCATAGCAATCGCTCCTTACACCTCACCACAATCTGGTTGTCTGGGCACTGTGTGCTACACTTCCTATCTGACTTTTTCGGAATAAAAGCCTTCTTTCCAAAATATTGACTATTGGTAACTGTTTTGCTGCACATTATTAATGCAAATGACAGGAAATAAAAATCTATTAGACCCATTTTTAGAATGGAATTTAAAAAATGTAATTAGTTAGACATTAGGGGAAGCATAAAAATCCTAAAAATGTTACTCAATAATGTTTTTGAACTACAACTATACACAGTGTGTGAAAGCAATGTTGCTCAATCTAAGCACAATTATGTTAAGAATCTGAAACCTTCTGTTGATGGTGGTAATACATATTCTATATATATATGACATATAATGTAAAATCAGTATTATTATTATTTTTGTTTGTTTCATTAACTTGCAACCGTTTGTTTTCGAAGCTTTATTCTGAAAGTTATTAGCGGAAAGTGCATTCCACGTTTCACGGTAGCTTGTCTCCTGTACTAGCGAGAGGGATCCTCTTGTGGTGTTTTGGTCCAGGCGAGTCCACTCACAAAAATGACAGCAAGGAAGTCTGGCTCACGACTTGAGACCGAGATAGAGCGGTGCCGTTCAGAGAGTCAATGGGACAAGATACCGGAGTTAGTGCGACAGCTCTCGGCCAAACTCATATCAAACGGTAAGCAGTGTGCGGGTTGTTGGTTCATTCAGTCTGTAAGGCCTGCTCCCTGCTCTCAGTCCTCGGCACTTCCTGACAGAGGCAGCCGAGCCTGGGAGTTTTCCTGCACTATGCTGTGGTGACAGCTAGTTAGCTAGCAAAGGTCAAGTAAAAAAGGCTACCTTTTACAGAGGATTTCACGTCATTTGGGCAGTATGGTGTATACTCAATGAGATACTTTGATTTTTAGATAAGACTAAGCTTAGTTCCTGTGACAGTTCTGCCCCCTCCTGTCAAGCGGAACTACACACACCTGTCATTAGGTTAGTGTATTAACTTGACTCCAATGATAAACTATTCAGTCGCCTATTATCGACATACAACAACCTTTATATCATAATTAGAATATTATTTTACTTTTCTTACAGTGGGTGATATGTCCTTCAGTGGAGAACTTGATAATGCCGAATTGACTGGATCTACAATATTGTATTTATATGCTTTAACATTAACCCTATGTATCGTACAAGTCTGCCGAAACATCCACACTTATAATGTCAGTGATGGTTTTGCGTCGCAGTTAGCTTCTCTTAACTTCGCTGTGTGGCTAAGAGACGTGATGCTACATGATAGCTGTCAAACTCCTCAATGATGGTGATGCTGAATTGTAAACCGCAATACTGCCAATTAAAAAGTAAATACTCATAAACGAAATATGTAGATAAATAGATAACACCTGTTCCCAAGCATTTGCCAAATCCTCACTATACATTTAAAAGAAAGAAATACAATGTTTTGTAAATGTGTAAAATCCATAGACTGTACTGTATATCCCTGCAAATTGAACGCATCACGATTGACACGATGTCATACATCTTGATGCGTTCATTTGACAGGGATTTTATGATACTTTAAATTCATTTTAAACGGTATGATATCCCATCATGCCATGCAATTTAAATCCACCCATTCACACAAGTTTCGGCTATATCACTCATGTTAGAATCTTGTTTATCTGTTGTCTTTTACCAGAATTAATTGTTTTAAATTGCAAAAAAAAAAGTACATCCTTTCTGAATTACTCTGCTTCAGATGTGTGCACTGTTCTGTCATGTAGTGCATGTAAAACACACCTATATAGACTTATTGTGGTGATTAATGCATTTAATTACCATAAATACTAGTGTGATATATATTTCCTATTCGGTCCCTCAAATCTTCATCTACAGAATGACTGATCATCCCCTGGAAATATCGTCATTGCTGGCCTCCAGTGGTTTAACTTTTAACCATACTGCAGTGATGTACGGTTGTAAAAGACCCTGTAACATCACTATTGTTAATTAAAAGCACCGTCATTTAAATAAAGTGCTAGGTGAGTCACAGAACGGAACAGCCCATGTTGGATCTACATTTTAAATGCAGGATTGTGTCATCATTATTATAACAGAAATGAAATGAGGAGCTCGGGATTTAAGATTTTCATTGCCATTCCCACACTGTAGCTTATATGCATTGGACATCAAAACTTTTGAATCTTGAGAAATGTTGTTGGATCTTTAAACTGCAAGACAAAAAAAAATATTCTAGTGGCTTTAGTAAGAGTGTTACAAATCCCCTGATATCTTTATATTGAAGAGGAAAAGTTTCAAAATGTTATTCTCATGTAGAATAAATGTGATTATATGTTAGACTCATTATTTCTCAGATATGTTACCAAAACAAACAGTACCAACAAATGTACAACTGTGGACATGTGAAGGTTGCAGATTGTTTCTATGAAAGAATGCTGCTGCTGTGGAATGTAATGTGGCACATGAGAGCTGGGAGCTCCGGTCACTGACTGGCATCAGTAACAGGATTACTGCTGGTTTCACCCTTTGAACCTCTTAACACAGTCACACGCTTCAGAAGCTTGTTAAGGCTGTACGTAAATCTGACCGGTGTGTAAGCACTGCAATAGCTTTCAACATTCTCTGCATCATTTAGCTTATTGTATTTACTTATTTTTCTGACATGTATATACTTCATCTGCACTACTTGTAGACTGGTCTTGCAACATAACCTGCACTATTTTATTCTAACTTATCTACTCTGTTTCATTTTGCACTATTCTTGTCTTATGTCCTTGTATAATATGTTGCATTATTGGAGGAGCTCGGGACCGAATATTTTCATTGCCATAACTACGCTGTAGCTCCTGTGCACATAAATAAATAAATATTTATATAATGTATATAATAATAACACCCTTGAATCTTGAATCAGTGTTTCTCTATGTAGATATACATAAATATACCGGCCAGCAGGCAAACCCTTGAAGTGGTCACATTGTCATTAGAAAGCGACCATATTTGTTGTAATTGTAAATTAATCTTACAATTAATTGACCGTAAAACCTACATAGTTTACTTGTATATCAACCTCAGATACAATAGTTAGTCTACTAATCAATAAGGTGATTGACGGAAATATAATCACCACGTTTTTGGGACAATCGAGTAATCATGAAGTACATTTCCTACAAAAATATGAAAGAAAATGCTGCTATCAGCCTCTTAATTAAGGAGATTTTTTTGGGCTTTTCTCTGATTTATATCCTATTTAAGTGAATATTGTTGGAATGACCAAAGAAGACATTTGAAGTTAAACTGTAACTTAATGAACTAAGATGGACAAATGACACTATACACACACTTTGATATAATTTTGTTGACCAATCGATGAAAAGAAAATGATAATTCAATAATGAAAATACATCCTAACATTGTGTGTGTGTGTGTGTGTGTGTGTGTGTGTGTGTGTGTGTGTGTGTGTGTGTGTGTGTGTGTGTGTGTGTGTGTGTAGATGACCTCGGAGAGTTGTTGCAGGGAGAATGCAAGCTTCAGACTTACCTGAAGGAGAACCCCATCAAACAGGGGGCCAGTCCCAGGGGCTCGCGACCTAAACTGGTGGAGGTCAGGAAACATCTGACTGCTGCTCTGGACAGAGGGAACCTCAAGGTAACTGCGGAGGAAGACATGGGAGACAAATTGCCTAAAAAAAGCATTAATGTAACTTATCGATTTTGCTTTCTGTAACATAATTACGGTCACAGAAGATGATCTGTAGAAAAAACATCTGCAGGCGGAAACAAAGCTGAGTCAAACACCTTCAAAAGAGATAAATTGTCTTTATTTTTCTCTCTCTCAGGCCGACTACATCCAGGAAGCCAGCCTGCTGATGGCCAAGCTGTGCTATGTGGAGGGAGAGCACAGAGACGCTTTAGGTAACCTTCACGCTCCTTTTGGTTTGATTTATTTACATATTTCAACTGTTTGCTCATAGTGTAATGTTATTAAAAGGACAGATCACATCAAAAACTAAAGTATGTTTTACTTTCCTGTAGTGCTATAAATCAATATAGACTATTTTAGTTTGAGTTGTTGAGTGTTGGATATGTTTTCCTCCTCCTATTTCACAAATGCAAGAGCAATGTTTCCTCCCAGAAATCATGACCTGGTTAATCAAGAGACACGCAGACCATGTTATGAGCACTCCCATGCAGGAACTGTTTTTAAGTTACAATTATTTAATTATTTTCTAAATCGCAAAAAGGGCTCGCACAATTTTCACATCGCAGGAAGCACAATATCTGTAAATGGCTGTATATATTTATTTATTTTCATTTTGACATTTTGAATAAAGCATCGTCGATCTGCAGAGATGTGTGTATATATATATATATATAAATATATATACAGTGGTATGCAAAAGTTTGGGCACCCCTTAGGAAAACCACTGCATCAGTTTGTCACTTGCTGAGCTTTTGAAGCAGCAACTTCATTTTAACATATGTTATACCTTATGGTAACAGAAACATCTCAGTAGTGAAATAACTTTTATTGGTCAAACAGAAACATGTTTATGTGCATTCAAACAAAAATAGGCATGTGCATAAATTTGGGCACCCCTAAGAAATAATTCCATTAATATTTAGTATTGCCTCCTTTTGCTGCAATAACGGCCTGTAGACGCCTCCTGTAGCCACAGACAAGTCCCTTAAGCCTGGCAGGTGGTATTTTGGCCCATTCTTCCACACAAAACGTCTCCAGTTCAGTCAGGTTTCTTGGCCTCCGTGCATGGACAGCCTTCTTCAAATAAATCCATACATTTTCAATGATGTTAAGGTCTGGGGACTGGGATGGCCATTCCAGAACATTGTACCTGTGCTTCTGCATGAATTCCTTGGTGGATTTTGATCGGTGCTTAGGATCATTGTCCTGCTGAAAAATCCAACCCCGGCGTAGCTTCAACTTTGTGACTGACTCTAGAACATTCTTGTCAAGAATCTCCTGGTACTGTAAGGAATTCATGTGGCCCTCAACTTTAACAAGTTTTCCAGTACCTGTGCTAGCCACACAGCCCCATAACATGATAGATCCTCCACCAAATTTTACAGTGGGCAACAAGTTCTTTTCATTGAATGCAGTGTGTTTTTTTCGCCATGCATACCTGTTCATGTTATGACCAAATAACTCAATCTTGGTCTCATCTGACCACAGTATTTTGTTCCAAAATGCTTCTGGCTTGTCCAGATGTGCTTTTGCATACCTCATGCGACTCTTCTTGTGATTAACACTCAGGAAAGGCTTTTTGCACATCACCCTTCCAATGAGCTCTTCCTGGTGCAAAGTACGCTGGATTGTGGAACGGTGAACAACTACACCATCAGCAGCCAGATGTTGTTGTAGTTCTCTGGAGGTGGTCTGTGGCTTCTCTGTGACCATTTTCACCATCCTTCGCCTGTGCCTTTCCCCTATTTTTGTCGGCCTACCACATCTTTCCTTCACACGGACTGTTCCTGTGGCCTTCCATTTCACAACTACGTTTCTGACTGTGGAGACAGACAGCTTAAACCTGTCAGATAATTTTTTGTACCCTTCTCCTAATTTATAATGTTGGATTATCTTAGCTTTCAGGTCAGTGGAGAGTTGTTTTGAGGTCCCCATCTTGCCACTCCCTAAGAAAGAACCTAGGCCAGGCACAGCCAGCTATTACCTATGTTAAATAGCCTTTTTCATGATTGGTTCCACCTGTCTTTGTAATTGAAGGTCTAATGAGCTAATCAAAGCAATTTTGTGCAGCAACCTGTCAGCTATAAATCCGTACAGGTGTTGAAATGAATGCTATTTATAAGGGTGCCCAAACTTTTGCACATCCCATTTTTTGCATTTTATTTTATTATAATAAAACTATGTAATGCTACCCTAAGAATTTTGGTCTGGAAAACACTAAAACGTCTACATCTTTGTAGGAAAACAAATGTTGTTGCTGTGATCTTCTATTATAAAGGAAAAGCAAATTGTCATGAAATCTCAGAGGGGTGCCCAAACTTTTGCATACCACTGTATATATATATATATATTTATATATATTTATTTTTTTCCTTTGGCATGGATGAAAACAATCTCACCGTGATTATTGTATTTATATTTTTCAATATAAATGAGGCAAAATGATCAAGCTCTCAAATATCGTTAATCATATAGCAATTGCAAAATCAGTCCAAATAATTCCATTTCATAATTTTTTTTCCTAATCCTGCAGCCCTAGTTGTTTGTGTGTAATACTGGTGCATTTATTTATTCCTACATCATTTCTGTATTGACAGGTCACTACAGCAGGGTGATCCTGGAGGACATGCAGCTTGGGGGGGCTCCTGTGTACAGGCTGTCCATGATAGCAGAGGCATATGCTACTAAAGGTATAAACACACACAAACACTCACATACAGACACACACATACACCCAGTCCTCTTTGTCCTGTGCCTTCTATGCTTCGTCATCTTTAAAACAGTTGATCTTTATTCCTGCTCTACTGCTTTCCTCCACATGATGGCATTAGAGGGCAATATGAACAAATGCACGCAGTCACACATCATGCATCTGTGGTCGCTGTTGAATAAGAGATGTTCTTTAGACTTTGTATTTTTGTCATTCATCCAATGTAACAGGATATGATTTGCTCAGACAGTTGTGACTCCTGCCTGTCATTTATGATTGATAAGATATTAATGTGACAAATATACATTTTTTATTATGTTCTGAGACACAAAACAGTTAATCTATAAGAGATGATCATTGAAGTGTCCAAAAGCATCACAACAAATCTACGTTTTTAAAGCTAATCATTTAAGACTGCAATGAATTCCATACACCTGTAATTCTTCACAGTTTCAACCTCGATTTTGATTCTTTACAACATACCTTTCATAAGATTAAATGGAATTTGAATATTGACTAAATTAAATGTGTGATCTTTAACAAGCCATATAAAAAGCTCTTAACCTTCCATTGATTATTACATTTAAGGATAATGTGATTAAGTCTGTATCTTTACAGCCTTTATGGAAAAAGATTCATCAAAAGATGTATCCCTCTTATAAGCATCCCATTTATCTATAGTGGTGATTTGTCCTTGAACCATGAAACAAACAAAACAGAATCAAACCACCACAGAGGCACCAGCTAGCCAGGCTTACGCAGGATGAACCCATTGATCCATCCTGTTTATTTTTCTTAGGTTTAAATCTATTTTACATACAAATATCAATGGCTTCACGTCGTCTGTTTTCCTGATAAAGAACATACACTTTTTTTCTGGTGCCCAATAACTCCTCCAATAAATATCTAAATCACCCGGTGCCTGAAGCTGCCCAAAAGGACCACTGAAATGTCATTAAATACTAACTAAATTACAACAAAAACATAAACAAACAGCAATAAAAGTAGAAATACAAATGAATTTATTGCTCCAATATTTGTGAAGACGTTGAAGCTAAGGCGGGGTTTTCTTTCATTTAAAAAGCCCACTTTTTATTTCCTACGTCTCCTTCAGGACTGTGCCTGGAGAAAGTCTCGGCCGCCTCTCCGGCTCTGTCCAATCAGAACACTGGGTCTCCAGCGTCCAATAGGAGCACAACAGACCGGGAGCAGGATATCATCACCTGCTATGAGAAGTCTGGAGACATCGCGCTGCTCTACCTGCAGGAGGCTGAGAAGGTGTGTTATGTGGGCTTATGTCTTGAATAAGTCCTCTACTTTTCAAAGTGTGGAAGTGGCGTACAGGTTCTCAGTTGCAGTGTTTTCTCTGAGTGTCGTTACACAAACACTCATTAGATATCCTGTCAGCACCTGGACCCTGCTGACTCTGTGGGTGTGTGAAATTCTGCTGACAGCGTGCAATTTTGACAAATGCGCTTGCGCCCATGACAGCCAACTGGCAAACTCACTTCCTGCTGTTTATCCGGAGAATAAGAGTCGAGTCGATGGAACCAGCAGCTGAGGATCTTTGCTTGAAAAGTGACTTGGCATTTAACCTGTTCTCAAAATAGTTGCTGATTAATGTTTTTGACAGATGAACTAACATGTTGTGTCGTACAATGACAGATAGAAGCAGCATTTTACATATAATTCATAGAGTTTCAGCTGCCTTGCATTTTGTGTTAACTTCAGTTGTATTTCTTTCCCCGTGTGTGTTTCTGCAGGCATTGTCAGCAGGTATTCAGAACCGCAGCCCGAAGCCCGGCCCGACTGCCCAGGATCTGGAACTGGGCTACTTCCTGGAGACGGGCCTGCAGAGAGCACACGTCATCCACTTCAAGAACGGGTAAGATAAGATAAGATAAGAGGGACTTTTAATAATCCCCGTAGGGAAATTCAGGTGTCAAGGCAGCAACAGGATAAGAAGAAGCCCAGACATTACACATGGAATATACACAGGAACTGAAAGAAAAATGTTCTAATGAAAAATATCACAAAATCTCTAAACAAAGAGTAATTCAATAAAAAAACATGCTTTAAATGATTTTTTATATGGTATCTAAAATACAAATAACAACTCTCTGCAAACACATTCCACCCACTTTGTAGGTGTCGTGTTTCAAAGCAGCTGACAGGTTCATAATGGCAGAAAAGTGTGAACAAACGCATTGCAGCAGAAAGAAGTCCCCACAGTGTTGTTGTTTACAGAACAGCAGCAGACTGGAGGACATCTCAAACATGTCTTCTTAGTATTAAGGGATGGAACTTTAAACAAAGACATCGAAGCCGTTTTGCACTCACACACCTGAAGTTCAATGAAGTTCAAACGACAACATAAAACAAAACCTCAGCTATCATTTCTGACTATGACACATTACAGAGTTTGTTTGCATTGGAAGCTGCCAGCATGCAAAACGTGCACAGCATTCAATATTTTCAGATTATAATCCAGTTTAAAGTTTTTTTCCCTGCATTAATTGTACTGTAATGTGAGCTGTTAGTTTAACTGAACTGTGTTGGTATATTTTACACATTGGTATTTTGGTCTGTATTAATTGTTGGTGTGATAGACACTTTGTTTGTTGTTTGTTATTTCTGTACCTGCCCAAGGACTGCAGATGGAACTGAGCTTTTAGCTATAATCTGGCATAAAGCATCTCTTCTGTCTTTGAGATTGATGTATTTTTATGCATGGTCCTTCAGACTCACACGTTGATAGAAAAAATAATAATCAAATCCACACTTTTGTCAACAGTCGTTCCATTGTCATTAAGCTGTTTGTACAAAGCAAAGAAAGAAAACAAATGTAAATAAATAAGTGGAAAATTATTAAAGAAGATATATATATGAAAACAGTCACAAAATAAGATAATAGGCTGTTTTAAAATATCTTCCCTTCACACAAACAAGCACGACAGACTCTAACAAGTGTCCTTCTTCCTGTTTCTCCTCACTATGTTGCCGTAGCAACCTGACACGGGGCGTGGGCCGGTTTCGGGAGATTCTCCGAGCTGTGGAGAACAGAACCACCCAGAGCCTGCGCATGGTGAGGGAGGCTTTTTATTTTGTACTAAATAAGGAGATTCTTCTCTTAGACCTATGCTTTATAGTTTTGCTGAGTTGTTTACTTACATCCAAGTGTTTCTAACAGATTTAAAAACAAAGGAAATCTGAAATTTCAATCAATTTATGTTGAAATGTTTAGGTTCGTCCTGCATGCGTCAGCTGACATGAATTCGCTGACATAAATGTTCTTTGTAAACAGATTAAGCCTCCGTTTTACAATACGATTTCTTGATCTTGGTTGTTTCAAAATCATTTGGGAAGCTAAGTTAACGTTAGCGGCATCCAGACAGTGTTATTAAAGGAACACTGATTTAAAAAAGTGGAGCTTTATTGTTTTTGTCAGATTTATCACCAAGTCCATTTGTTTTGGAGAGGAGGAGACATTTGGGGATAATTTATCTTCAAATAAAAATAATGAACAATAATGGAAACCTAACCGGGATAGGCTGACCCGCTGCTTCACTTCGACACCAGACTCCATATCTTTTTATTGTTTTTATTTAGAGACCCATAGTGGCAACAAATGATGTATTCTGTCTTTTAAATACACAGTAAACAGTAAGCAGAATGCCTTTGCCAAATGTGCGTGTCTGTGTTTCAGACTATAGCCAGACAGCTGGCAGAGATCCTGCTCAGAGGGATGTGTGAACAAAGCTACTGGTCTCCTCTGGAAGACCCACCCACCGTGTCGCCATTGGACGATCCCACACGGCAGGGACACACTATCAGCAAGAACTACAGCCTGAGCCGACGTCCCCGGGTCTACTCAGGAGAGAAGTAAGGGATAATGTGTGGAAAACGGTGGGAAATCAACCCAAATGAAATCTTGCTGAATCTGCTTTTAAACCAGTTTCCATCTTCTCCATCTTCTCCATCTTCTCCATCTTCTCCATCTTCTCCTCTTCTCAATGTTTTCTCTTTCCTTTAGTCTGTTTTGCCCGCAGGAGAACACAGAGGAAGCTCTGCTGCTGCTGCTCATCAGTGAGTCCATGGTAAGACACAGTGGTGGAAGTACATTTACTCTTGTATTCTACTTATGTGCAAATTTGAGGTTCTTCTACTTTAATGGGTAGTTTCCTTTCATGCCACTTTAAACTTTTACTGTACTACAATTCAAAGGGAGATACTGTACTCCACTACATTCATCTGAAAGCTTCAGTTACTAGTTACCTTATTAATTCAGATTCTTTTAAATAGAAATACGAGAGTTTATAAATAAATCAAATTAGCCAACCACATTTAAGAACACCTGGACATAAAGACCACTTAATAAATGAGCAGATTCAATATTTTAATTCAAATATTGCACTTGTACACATTTAAGTATTATTTTATTATATTAGAATAATTTGTTCTGTGTTTTTAAAGGTATTTTTTCTGCATTAGGTAGTTTTACATTTAATACATTATAAATACAAATTATACTGTGTGTGTGTGTGTGTGTGTGTGTGTGTGTGTGTGTGTGTGTGTGTGTGTGTGTGTGTGTGTGTGTGTGTGTGTGTGTGTGTGTGTGTGTGTGTGTGTGTGTGTGTGTGTGTGTGTGTGTGTGTGTGTGTGTGTGTGTGTGTGTGTGTGTGTTTCAGGCTAACCGGGACGCCGTCCTCAGCAGGATCCCTGAGCACAACAATGATCGCATCATCAGCCTGCAGTCGGCCTCTGTGGTGTACGACCTGCTGACCATCGCTCTGGGCAGGAGGGGGCAGTATGAGATGCTGTCAGAGGTGAGCTATCCCTCTGTGGTGATACTGAACAGTGTTAAAGCCCAGCCCATAATCAAACACCCGTATAAAAACACCTTAATTCTCCTTTAGATTCAATTCCCCAAACATGAATGTTTTATTGCAATCCAGTGGAGATGTGTCGTGTGTGTGCAGTGTTTGGAGAGAGCCATGAAGTTTGCCTTCGAGGAGTTCCACCTGTGGTACCAACTCGCTCTGTCACTAATGGCTGCTGGGAAATCAGCGCGTGCCGTTAAAGTCCTGAAGGAGTGCATCCGTCTGAAGCCAGACGACCCCACCATCCCACTGCTGGCTGTCAAGCTGTGTATCGGGCCCCTGCACTGGGTAAGGCCCCTCCTGCCCACACAAGCCCACGTTTTAGTGATTCTACACACCTTGGGTAAAAGTATTGTTAAGCTACCGATCTGCGTAAACCAAGATATAATAGTTTTGGGGGATTTTCCTCTATCTTTTCTTTTCGTTAACAGTTCTCTTTGTTTCTAGTTTTAAAGTTTTACATTTTCCTTTTAGGGGTAGTTTTAGTTAGTTCTTTGTTTTAGCTCTTCAGAAAGGATTACATTTCCTATATATACTGTATATATATATATTTTTATCCTTTGGGCCAGGTATAATATCTCAGACGTGTTTATACATACAAATGAATGATGGGAGAATGGTGTGAAAATGGCCACAAAGTGTATTGTTTAGTCATCGTGCCCCTTTAGTGTGCAATGTTAAGCAATTGCAGCATATTGAGTTCTGCAATACCAAGCTTTATCTTCAAAAAATAGCTTTAGTTACTTGTTACTTTAATAATTCAGATTTATTCAGAAAAAACTCAAGTAAGCCAACTCTATATTCAACAACAGCTGGCCAATAAATCATAAGCAGATTTAAAGGGAAAGTATTTTTCTATTTAGTAAGAAATATTGTTTAGATTTTTTTATAAAGACTTGTGTCAACAGCCATAATGTTTAATCATTGATTCCCTTTAGTGTCCAATATAAAGCAATTTTGGCACAGTGCGCTCTCCTGCAAAACAGAGCTCGATCTCCACTGAATATAATTAGCAGCTGTGAGCGCCTCCACTCACACATGTTAAAATGAGAGAAGGATAAGGATGGGGGTGGAACTAAAATGGGTTTATTGTCCAGGAATAATGACATGCAACTCAAAATAAACGACAGCTGTACGGGGTTCGCTGTCCGTCCTGTGGCCAGCTCGTCCTCCCAGGACCCAGCCTAGAACCAGAACCAGGTTACTGGCACGCTTTTATTTAGAGACTCATTACCTGATTCCGGTCAGCTGTCTGGTCTCCGGCTGAGCTACTCCCATCACTCCAGCAGCCGGCGCTCTAACCAACCCCGCTGCCACACCAGCCACTATTGTTTATGTTTACTCAGAATGATGATTTACTGTTTTAGTCTGCTAGAAAATACCCAGTATCCACTATCTGATAATATGTTTGCTCTGTCAATGCCTAACCTTTAACTCCTTATAATAATTACATCTTTCCGTGTTGGTTCTCTCCTTATATGTCTACTCCCATAATGCAGCTGGATGAAGGGGAGTGCTTTGCCAACATTGTGATTGACATGGGGGAGAAAGCAGCCGAGTTCAGAGCCAAAGGCTTCCTGGCCATCGGGCTGGTGTACAGCCTGAAAGCCACTGACGGTACGTCTCTGCGGGTTTACGCCCTTCAACATCAAATACACATTTTATAGTACTAATGGTAGAAGGGAAGTCTAACTTTGATCTGCATCTGTGCGTAAATATGGCTTTAAACACAATGAATACACATGCAAAAAACAAAAAACCTGCGCCGCTTTGTAATTCTGATTTTTGAATTCAAATGAATAACGCTTTTATTTGTTGCAACCCTTTAGGAAGTCCATATCTCGTGTAAACATTTTTGAAACACACACAGAATATGCCTCCATCTTTGTTTTCTTGTGATGCTTCCACATGCACATCAAGACATCCAATGCTACATGAAATATTGTCATAAGACTGTCACACATTCCTGCCTGCATCCTGTCCTCCTCTTCCTCTCTCTGACTCTCTGTCTCTGCCTCCCCTCAGCATCGCTGCGGAGCACGCAGGAGGAGTACCAGAGGAAAGCTTTGGGAGCCTTCCAGAGGTTGGGCCTGAGCCACGCTGCGCTCTCTTTTCTCTTTCCCTCCCACACCTCCCTCAGCAGGATGCCGTCGCAGCACTAACTGCTGATCAGCCGAACCAAACACAACCTGTTTGTCATTTGAGCCCTATACTGTCATCTGTGTACACACTATATGACTCTGTGTATACTGGCCTTCCATAAACATGACCTCAAGTGGAAGGAAACACTCCCATAGCTCAAACACTGAGGCTATTTTAATACATGTGGGAAAGGAGGAGTGATTTGTAGCTATGAAGTTTTATCTAATGGTAAGGTACATTTTTTTACTATATACACTCCTGTGGTGAAATGTATCAAGTACATTTATGCACGTTAAGTACACATTTGAAACATTTTTACATTTTATGCTGCATACTATGGCGACCGACAGGTGCAAACACACTTCAAAAACCTCAAATATCTCAGATATGAGAAAGGCTCTGCAGCTTCAGAATAAATGCAAATATAAAAACAAAAATGTTCAAAAATATCTTCACCTACTTAACCACTCATGCGCTGGCACATTTGCGTTTTTATATTTGCATTTGGTTCAGCATAACAGAGCAATATTATATGCATTTGTTAGTGAAAAAATGAAGAGTATTTTATAATGTTGTGAATAGAACGATTCTGCATACTAGGTACTTTGAAGTACATTTTGCAACTTCTATTCTTCTACTCATTTAGCTGTTTTTACTTGAAGTGTGTTATTTTAAGACCATATTGTTTCTACTTTTTCCAATACTGGCCTAGTGCTTTATTTATCACGTTTGTATAATGCTGCAATACATAGTCATTCCGCTGGCGTTAAAGTTTCTAACTGAGTCTAAAAGGTTTAAAAATATCCCTTGGTTTGGTTTTCTAAAACATCTATGGTTATGCAATCTTTGCTACTTTTCCACTGTCCTTCTGCTTCAGTGACCCATTTCCCCCCAGGGATCTTTTTAAAGTTTCATATCATCTTATTTAACTTATTAATTCAGCATGTATGATCATACAAAATCTCTCTGTTTCTCTGTAGAGCTCAGAGTCTGTCTCCCACGGACCATCTCGCAGCCTTCTACCTGGCGCTGCAGCTCGCCGTGTCCAGACAGGTAACAGCATCTCATTTGATGACAGTGAAAGTCAGAAAAGGACATTCCTGTCAATTTACAAACGGTTTTTCTACTCCAACTGTAGTTACAACCTCTAGTCTGTATATGTGTGTGTGTGTAGATCCCAGAGGCTCTAGGCTACGTACGACAGGCGCTGCAGCTTCAGGGCGATGACGTCCACTCCCTTCACCTGCTCGCCCTGCTGCTCTCCGCTCAGAAACACTACCACGACGCGCTTAATATCATAGAGATGGCTCTGTCCGAGTACCCCGAGAACTTCAAGTGAGACTCACACACCTACCGCAACACATTTAAGTGTCTTTTTTTCTGTAGCTGTTCTCTGATTGTGTGTGTGTTGTAGTCTGCTGTACACCAAGGTGAAGCTGGAGTCCATGTGCCGAGGACCGGAGGAAGCTCTGCTCACCTGTAAACACATGCTGCAGATCTGGAAGAGCTTTTACAACCTCACTAACCCCAGGTGATATTTGTTTCGCTTTCATTCATTCAGTAGCGATTAACGAAATTGGGTTTGCTGCAAAGAAATGTAAGAGATGTCTTGGAGAGTAAAGATTTCATTTGTAATATATAAATCTGTGCTGACTCTTGTAATTGTAAACTTGTATTAATGTTTATATATAGACATAGATATATGCATTTTTTAGGGTTAGCAGTATTAATGCAGTTTAGAATTAAATGAAAATCTACAATTAATTTAACCAAACTAGTTCTTTTTAGTCTGTAGGCCATCAACAACAGCTCCATGACACCTATGGAGGCAAATGGTCACAAAATTATGGGTTTTTTTTCACACAAGAGTAGCATATTATTAGCATTTAATTTACCTTTCATTTTCGAATATGTCTCTGTTCTGTATATAGCACTTACAATTGTGTGGCTTATGCATAGCTAATGTACTTTTTTTCTTCATGGTCGAATTCTCTTATTTTAATTTGCTTTTGATAATAGCACCAGCTAAATAAAAAGTAACGTAATGCACCACAGCATTAATGATAGTATGACTGTTACCCAGGAATCGTTGTGCAATCCCGTTAGCTAGCTAACCTGTAATAAATCAGTTTTCAGCACCTACCCATAACTGTGAACTAGTTACTACGTATTATTATTTCTATTGCTTATATTCTCAATATTTCTGGTCTATACCTCCAAATCGATGTTACGATGATATTTGAGGGTTGAGTATCACTGATTTCACGAGATATTTCAAACAGTTGAGAAAACAGGGAAAAGACACAATATTGGTTTAATATTGATATACGGTCCAGTCCCAGCCCTAACTTCATTTGAACTTGCGAAGAACCGTTTATTAACCTGTGTGTGTGTGTGTGTGTGTGTGTGTAATCTCATGTTCCTATTGCAGTGATTCAGGCCGTGGCAGCAGTCTGCTGGACAGAGCCATAGCAGATAGACGGCAGCTCAACGCCATGACCCTGCCTGACTTCAGCGACCCAGATACAGGTAGACTCACACTCACACTCTCTCACCCACACACACGCACACACACGCACACTCTCAGGACCTTCCCAGTGTTCCCCAGTTTTGTGTGTTTTTATTTGGTAATTGAATCATGAAAAGTTATTTCTTGTTATTATATTCTCGGCTCTCCCTCGTATCTACATATATCAAATGAAAACGTATCCCACTCTTGGTTGAATTTATTTCCTCTTAACAAACATCATATTTTTTTAACTTTGAGTTATTACGACACCAGTTGCCTAAAAATGATTCTTAACTTAACTCTGTTTTATTTCCTTTCTTTGTTGTAGTCTCAGGTTCTTCTTCATCCCACTGTAGTTCTGAACCCGTCTCCCCTACCTCCCCGTCCACCATTTCCACACTCTCCTCCCCTCTGTCCTCACCCACTTCCCCTGTCTTCATCCTCCAGCCTCCTCCTCTCCCTCCACACAAAAACGTATCCTTCCTCCCTTCTGCTGGCCCTTTACCTCCTCCTCCTCCTCCTCCTCCTCCTCCTGCGCCCAACAAGAACAGGACTCACTCCTTTTGCAACCACATCAATCTCCGTCCGCTCTCCAATTGTAATCCTCCTCGGCGACCACTCTGCCTGTAGCATGGTGTGAAGAGTGACCTAAAAGAAAACGGCTCTTTGATTGCTTGTGTGTTTAGTGATGAGAGCATTCCCCAGGTTTTTGCTCTGGTAATCCAAAGTATGTGGATATTAGTGGACCAGAAATATCCTAAATAGAGGATTAGCGGCTCAGGAGATTGTCAAAATTGAGCAACTGCCGAAAGGACAAGTTTAACACTAAACAGACTAACCGTTAGGACCGGATGTGCTTCATATTCACAGATAGTTCTCAGTCCTGCAAACAGAAGCTTGAGCCTTGATGCTGCAGTTGTTTTTTCAGCTTACTCAAGGTCTCAGGTTAACTTACACACTTTAGTTTAACTCCAAACACTCTCAAGTGAGACAGGGACAATATCTATCAGTTTAGCTCTCTTTTTCCCTTGGATATTATAAAAACGTAGTTTTACATACAGCTTTACTGTCTCTTCACATCTATCTACTTCTCCCCTGGCCGTGTGTCTCTTGTTTTTGTTAGTCTTCTGCATCCTCCTCCTTTCTCTTTCTATTTCGGTGAGGATATTACATTTGAGCCAACATGAATCTGTCTTGTTTCCAACCTTGTGTTGTCTCTCCATGTTGCCATCTCTTATACTAATGATGTTTGCACTGAAAATAATGGCTGTTATTTAGTCAAATCATTTAAGCTCATAGAAATGTCACTGTAGATTTTTCTCCAGAGGGGGATTATAATAAGTCAGACCAAGAACAATTACATCATCTAAAATCACAATGATCAAAATTACCAAAAATCTATTTGATTACTTTATTAGTATACTACTTAAATATATAGTCCTTTAAAAAGCTTTCCATTCCTAATTCCAATTTAAATGCAAAATAGATCCTTTGCACCTCCATATTTTAAGGATACACAAACCTAAGAGAATTATAGCAAAGTAGGTTATTTAAGATACTATGCATGTTTTATAGGTTTGTATTTAACATCTTTTCACCCTCTGTCTGAAAGCAGAGCCCAGTCTGCTCTGATTGGTGAGCTGGCTGCCTCTGTGATTGGTTAACCATTTTGAGATGTCCCGCCCCAGAAAGATATAAAGAGGTCCTATTATCTATTAAGCGTTTGACCAATCAGAGCAGACTGGGCTCTGGTTTCAGACAGACGGTGAAAAGAGGTGCTGCAGCACAGGCAGTATGAGAAAAATAAAGAGCTTTTTGAACATTAAAGCATGGAGACATGTCCCAGTAGAGGCACAGAATAGTAAGAAGCTGAATATGATTATAATATGTCCTCTTCAACATTTATGGCTATGTATGTACAGATGTGCTCATATTTAAGCATTTATTTGAACAGATTACAGCATAGGATAACTCAAGTGGAAGCAGCATTTTATCTAAAGTAAGGAATAAAAACCTCTTTAACGTGCTCTACAATCTTCCTTTATTATTTATTTGGAGATTTCCTCTCTGTCTCTTCCTTTTCCTCAATCATTAACAATCGTATTTCTGTTTTTTTCCCATCCCTCCGTTTTTTCAAGGCGGCTTTCAGGACGCTAACACTCTTGGTTTTTCCTCCATGTTTTCTGTTTGTAAGTAGCCATGTAACCTCCATCTGACCTTCTTTTATCCATCCATTGCTCCGTCCACCCTCTGATCCCAGCTGACCTTCCTTTACCCCGACTAGGTTCCGATATATGTACATTATTTTAGGAAGGGAAAATGTACATATATCCTCTGCTTTAACCTGATGTCCACAGCCAGTAGTTAGGAGAATTGTACTGAATGTATATCAAGTTGATGGTATTTGATTTTAAAGGAATACAACGACTTAAAGGAATATATATCCTAAAACGTCAAATGCTTATCCATTTCAGCAGAGCAAATGCGGACAGAGGCATAGCAATATGAACATTTTATTTCCCAATATCCTGGCCATGATTTTATCCTGAGAATCATCAAATAATCAAAAACACAAAATCTATAAATAACCTAAAACTGTTTAATTTGAGTTTCTTTTTAACCTTTTTTTTTTGTTGAAAAAATGAGTATTCTATGACATGTTAACATTTTGAACAAAGGGTATTTAAACCCATTCTTACTCGTTAAAAATAAAATAGCACTATGCATACTGGATAGCATACTTTTTGATTAGAAATGAACATTTGTTGCCAAATTTGTTGTTAATAGTGAACAGTGTTTAGAGTTAAAAACATTAAAAAAAACCTGAATAAATAAAGATTATATTTCTTTTAATTTATTTTTTATTTCTGGATTTTATATATTATTATTACCCTGAAAATGGAAATTCACCAGTTATACCATAATTATACACCATATTATAATATATTATATTACATAGCATATATATTAAATGTATTACTAGATTATATTTAAAATTATACAAAAAATTGAAAATGATATTTATTTTATTATATAGAGATTCACCACGGTTAACCCTTTTTTTTTTTTTAAATGAATGCAACCCACAATCAAATCCTTAATTTTCCAATCCGTAGAAGCAGCTTCCTGCATGCAGCACTAATCATCTGGATTGTGGCTGTACGATTAATAAATCATGGCAATAACCACTCGAGAAAGTGGTAAAGTCATAACATAGTGCATATCCAACAAACTCTAATGGAAACGTTGTTCAATTAAAAGATAGCCAATTGATCATCTTGTTCAAGAGAAATGTTTGTTTTATTTGTTACATCCGTGCATTTCTTCCTGTCAGTCAGTGTATTCCTTTGATTCAGTGAGCAGCTTTGGTGCATGTGTTGCTGTGTGAAATGTTAGGCACAAGGCACGGCCCGAGGCTTCCTACCTACTCTGCTAGCAAATGTCTAATGGCACCAATTGAAAACTTCTATCCATTCAAAAGAAAATCTCATGGTTTTCTCAGTTTTATATAACATCCAGTTCATAGATTGACTTGAATAACGGGGTACAAAATGGTCAGAGTGAAAGCAATTCATAAGAAAATACACAGCATGACTACTTCTGTTCATTTTTATGAAACTCCAACTAACCGCTGACTGAATAGCACTTTGTTCTTTCACCCACAAGGCCACATGTCCTACCGTCGGTCTATAAGCATATCCATAAGAGCCTTGCATAACAACAGCGTAGAAAAGTGAAAGGGTGGATTTGAGGGAAACAACATGCTGGATATCCATAAATGGAGAGATTGATGAAACACTTAAAAGAGGATTATTCAGTATTATTCAACCGACACCCCGTTTCCCCATGTTTTGTGATTAATTACTGAAACGGACAAAACAATTTCTGAAATGATCAGTGTAATCATATCAATTCCACGCCGTCATTATTCGTCCACAAATATTACTTGCCATTACTCAAGCCAGTAATGTTGCCTTTAAACTGGCATTTCTAAAGGGTTTTCTTTTAATTGATTAGTTTTAGTTACAGTTGTGATGAATTTCTTGGCTTCTGATGATGTGTTGATATTATGCAACTTGTGGTTCATAAAAAGAAGAAATATTTTCACAGGCATTCATCAAAGAAAACAGGCCTTTACAAGAGTCTAACTAATCCAAACAAAAGAGGCTAAACTCAAATAAAATCATAATCAAAGTTAGATCATCTTTCTGTATATTCTGTTGTACATAATATAATGAACGGTTGTCTGAACGGCGTCTCCTCCACAGGTTGCCCATATCTATGTCTGTTAAAGGGGCCCTACTATGTTTCTGGGGGGTTTCCCTTCCCTGTAGTGTGTTATATAGGTTTTAGTGCATGTAAATGGTCTACAAAGGCTAAAATCCCTGTGTTCCCTCCAGTGGGAGTTTCTCACCCACACACTACCTGAAACGCCTCCATTGGACTCCTTTGTCTACCTCTAGAACATAAAGACATAACTTTGTAACATATAGCTTTTGGCTCCAACACTTTGTACGTGATAGGCGGGACATCTCTAAGCAGTTGACCAATCAAAACAGACCAAGCTAACCAAACAAGACAGGCTTGATTTCTTAGCTGACCATGGAAATATGCCATGGGAATAGTAGTCTTGTATAGTGCCTTGACTATAGAGGTCACAAAAAAACTCTAACTGGCTCCAGCAAACACTAAGCTATGTTTTCTAAACTGCAACAAAACAAACTCTCTGTGACTCCCACTCACCTTTCCTCTCTGACAACAAGTCGAGTGACACAAAAAAAACAAGCCAATCTCACGAAAGGTAAAGGAAATGTTTTATTTCTCTGTAGGGTCTTTTTCTAATAGTGTAGTAAAGACACTCATGCTGTCAATACCAATCCAGTCCCACTTTTAATGCTATTGTGTGTATGTGTGAGAGAGATGGACATCCATTAAACACACTTTTAAAGCACAAAGAAACACACTCTTGCGTGCTTTGCTCTCTCTCTCAGACACAAACACACACACAGCTTTAATATTCAAAACTTGTCTTTCTATCCTCGTCTCACTCGTCTTTTACACATACTTCCTGTCCCCTACGACCCCGACACACAGCTCGTGTCTTTGTAGTTGAAAGAGTATTTTGGACCATAGAGAACAGAGTAATAGGAGAAGGGGATGGGTGATGGTTGATTAAGGTAAAGCTTTTATTCCGGCGAGGTTCGACCATTCGCCATTTTCATTTTTGTCCATGTTCAGGATATAAACATTGCATATTAATATAGTTATATAATCACTACAGGCTGCAAATGACGTGACTTAAAAACCAAAAAAGTTTGTCTACCACGTTAGACTAGCATTAGTATTTTTGAAGAAATGTAAAGCTTAATCAGTGTCTGTATTTTCAGTATGTAACGACAGGAACTTAACTATTTTTCAAATTATAAAAGTTGTATAGTTCAAAAAATGTATCTAAATCCAAATTGCACACACAGAACAGATCTTATTGAGTTTAGTCATCAATGTTAAGTTCATATCTATCAATTAAATGTATTGAAAATATACATTTTTACATTTTGACATTTTTATGGTACGGTGGCCAACAGGTGCAAAAACGCTACAATGGCCAAAAACATTTCCATTAGGAGAAATGCTTTGAAGTTAAACATGCTGCAAATTAAAAAAACACATGCAGATGAAGAAAGGTTTATTGAAAGATCAGATCATAATGGATTTAGTCGTACATTTTCAGTCAGATTGATCAGTTATGGTTAAAAATATACTTTTTCAGACATTTCTACATTATTTTGGTTAACGTTGGATTCAGGGAACCCATAAATTATGAGTTTGACTAAACTTGTTCTGTGTAAGAGCAGGATATGATCAAATAATACACCAGAAGACGTCTTATGTTTTGCTTTCACAGATCTGCAGTGTGCTCCTGCAGTCCCTTGCGGTGGCCATTTTGCCTCCCTGTTATAATGTATTCCAAATGCAGACACAAAATCTGAGACGCACTTACTAATCAGCTGAGTGCAGGTTGATGCAGTGTTTATGCATGGTTGTGTAGAAATTAATCCATTTAAACCTGGTTAATCCAGGGCCCATAACACTGTGTGCAGCGTGTGGAATGGTGTGGACTGATTAAAGGCTTTAGAGCAGGAACAGGAGTCTGCGAGCCCAGAGTTGTGAGCTTTACCCAAACACTCCAGATTTCACTTCCTGTTTCTGGGAAATCTGATGTTGTTTGGTGTAATTAAAAGCCGCTGAGTGCTGCAGTAGGTAGTCAGCACCTGCAGGAGATGATGGTGTATAATGTTTGGATTTCCTCCCTCCAGGCTCGGTTCATGCTACATCAATAGCAGCCAGTCGCGTAGAGCAGGCGCTGTCTGAGGTGGCCTCTTCCCTGCAGAGCAGCGCCCCCAAACACGGACCCATGCACCCCTGGATGACCCTGGCTCAGATCTGGCTGCACGCGGGTATGTGGGCAAACCAACAGGCCTTATGTGCTTGGAGGGGCAACAGATTTTTATGTGTTTGGCAAGTGTGTACATGCTTGTATGTAGAGGGTATGTCGGCCCAAAACACACTCGCACCATTAGGAGAAACACAGCCGCCAAGCTTAAAAAACAATGCTGATATAATAACACACCTTCACCAACTTGACAACATGTCTTCTAGCATTTTGTATTTGCAGCGCTTTTAGTTATCTATGAGCATTAAGTGAATGTTTTCTAAATGCTACGCATGTTTCGTGAAGTTGGTGAAGATGTTTCACCATTTGCATGTGTTTTGGCACATTTGTGTTTTTATATTTTTATCGTTTTTAAAGCTGTGGGGGCATTTCTCCTGCAACAAGTGGACATGGCAAAGCATATCCCCCTCCATGTCAGAATTTAGGCAGTAATAAAGACGACGCCTCCGGAATGGGCACATATGACTTTAGCTGAAATAATGATTGAGACTATTCTGTCCTCCAAAATTCTGTAAGGGACCGTCCAAATGAAAACCTAGGCCCTTGCTTTTACACATCAAAACAAACAGTCTGTCTGCTGGTTCTCCGTGTGATTGTCTTTTAGACGCAGTGAGTGTACTGACATCAGCTCGTAGGACGTAGGCAGATTAAATTACTTTTAGAATACACTCCATTCCCATGTCTGCCTCCAAAGCAGACAATAACATAAGCAGTCTGAAGAGTATAATAAACACACACACACACACACACACACACACACACACACTGTTTATCTCTCCAGTTGCTTCCTGTCAGGGGTGGTCATTTCCAGACTGGCGACATCGCTAATACAATCATCCAATCACAGGCCAGACGAGCAGACGGTTAGAAGTCATTTCCTCCCCCCCGCCCCTGTTTGGGTCCGTCGCTCTGTGCACGGTGCATTAGGCGACCTTGATGCTGAAACATTTTCTTTGAAAACTAATGTTCCATGCTTTCTCACTGCCCTCTCTGCGCCATCCTTTCGCTAATGTAGTCCTCACCGTAATCACACTGAGCGGTCTGTTTGTGGGTTTTAACTTTAATGCATCATTTCAGTTTGAGAGGTTTAAAAATGTCACTTGAGACGGGGCGCAGCTTCCACTTTGTGCCGCACAATATCAGCCTTTATCGGCGGTTATATCGACTACTATCTATTTTCTTCAGTAATTCTACACGGCTTTCAGTGGATTTTACTCCAATAAAAAATTGAAATGGATATAAAATCAAGATTTCGGTAAATAAAAAAGCAAGGATGTTTAAAATATTTCCTCCGAGATGTTTCCTCTTCTCTTATTTGTTATTATCCCACCTCTCCTCTACTCTCTCCTTTTCTCCCCACTTCATCCTCTCATCTCTTGCTATTTTCCTGGTTCCTATTTTCCTTTTCGTCTATCCTCCACCTGCTTTGGCTTCATCCGACCCTCTTTACTATTTTCTTCATCCTCCTCATCCTCTTTCTTCCTCTCATCCCTCAATTCCTTTCCTGCCGACTGTTTACACTCTTTTCCCTTATCCTCCCCTTTTTCCTTTTTTAGTTCCCTTTACCTTTTTCCTCTTTTAATCCGCGTCTCCTCCTGTCCCTCATACCTCCTTTCCCTCATTACCTCTTCTCTTATTTTCTTCCTTCTTATTTTAGCTCCTTTTAGTCCTCTCATTTCATCCACCTCTCATCTCTCCTAATATTTCATCTCCTCTTTCCTTCTCTCCTTATACGCCCTCTCCTCTTTCATATTCTCTATTTCCTTTTCCTCTATCCTCCCCCGGCTTCCTTTTTTAGCTCTCATCTCCCGTTTCCTCCTCTATTATTTCCTCCCTTCTCCTCTTTCTTTTTCTCTTGATCACTCCTCCAGTTATACACCTCCCCTCTCCTCTATCCTTAAACCTCCTCTCCTCCTGCTTCTTTTCCTCATGATGTGTGGAACAGTAATTATACAGAGCCTTTAGCGGATTTTACTAAAGACGCTGATGTTAAAAAAGGCTGCAGATCACACACTTAAGAAAAAGGGACATTTAACCTCATGTTTGGACCCCCTCCCTCTCTTACAGCGGAGGTGTACACGGGCATGTCGAAGCCGGCTGAAGCCTCAGCCTGCACACAGGAAGCCTCCAACCTCTTCCCCACATCCCATAATGTGCTGTACATGAGGGGGCAGATCGCCGAGCTCAGGGGGAACATCGACGAGGCCAAACGCTGGTATGAAGAGTCCCTGTCCATCAACCCCACCCACGTCAAGACCATGCAGAGACTGGTAACTCTCACCCTCTCCCCCTCTCTCTCTCTCTCTCTCCCCCCCCCACCCACACACACACACACACACACACGCACACGCACACGCACACGCACACGCACACGCACACACACACAACACAACAAATGTCCTAAAGAGGCAACAAGAGTCCCCCATAATCCTTTGGGACAGCCCCATTACACGTTCAGTGCACAAGTCTTTTTAGATTATTATTAATATGTTATAAATATATGACTAAATACAGGGTCTGCCTCACACTTATAGCATTTTAGAATTAGGATATTATTTATATAAATATTGAATAAGTGTGTCATGGTTTTAGAAGCTGCATTGAAGTGATGTACATTTCTATTTTGTCTTAATTTTTCCCTAACCCACAAAGTCAATATTTATCCACATTACTGATGAATATTTATCAAATGTGAAAAAGTGTCAATATTTCATCAAAGAACTTTATAGTCAACCCCAGTATATCGTCCCAAAATCGATATTGCTTTATTTGGTTAAAAATACTGTAAAATGTCGTGTACTTCATAAGTGTGTATGTTTTTAAAAATACTACAAAAAGTCAGAGACTAAAAAATAAGAGTGAGTGATTTTCCAAATGTGAGTCCTTTGTGAGAACCCCAGATTGATAAATGAAACATTAATATCAATACTTCCTCTTCCTCCTCCTCTCTTCCTCTTCCTCATGCTCCACTCAGGGTCTGATCCTCCACCAGCTGCAGCGCTACAGTCTGTCCGAGAAGGTGCTGAGGGACGCTGTGCAGGTCAACAGGTAGGGGTGTGTGTGTGTGTGTGTGTGTGTGTGTGTGTGTGTGATACGTGATTATTATATTTAATGTCACTAACGTTTATATTTCCCTCTCCTCTGCTTCCTTTTTTTCTTCCCCCTCTCCTCCCCCTGCTTCCTTTATTCACCTCTCATATTTTGTATTACTGTTTTCTCTTCTCTTATTTCCTCCCATCCATCTCCTCCTCTCTTCTTCCTTCTCTCCTCTTCTTTTTTCCTAATTCCTCCTCTTCTCTCTTGATTTCTCCTCCTTCCTCATTCCTTTCCCCCTTTCTCTCCCTGCTTCCTTTTATCTCTCATCACCACCCCTCTATCTCTTACCCTCCTTCTGATCTTCTTGTTCTCCCCTCTCATATTCCTTCCTCTCACCCCTCTTTCCTCATCTCCTTCTACCTTCTCTCCTCTCTTTTCTTCATTTTGTTTTCTCCTTTCCCCCTGTGCTCACCCTTTTTCTCCATCTCTCCTCTCAATTCTCTTTTGATCAATACCTCCTCTCTCCTGTCTCCTCTACTCTTATTTCCTCTTCTCCCCCTCCATTTCTCCTATTTCACTCTCTCTTCTCTCCTCTTTTCTTCCCTTGATCTCTCCCCTTCCCCTCCAAATAATCCAACTCTGCTCTCCTATTACATCACTTCTCCTGTTTCCTCTTCTCTTATTTCCTCTCCTTGTTCCTTCTCCTCGCCTCTTTTCTCCCATACCCCTGCTTTCTCTGCTCACACTTTCTTCTTTCCTCTCTTTCCCTCTCCCCTCTCCCTGCTGCTTTTTATTTTGATGACCTCCCTCTCCTCCTTTTCCACCTTTCCTCCAACCTTCTATCTCCTCTCTGTTATCTTATGTCCTCTGTTATCTTATATCCCCCCCCCCCACAGCACGGCTCATGATGTGTGGAACAGTCTGGGGGAGGTGCTGCAGGCTCAGGGAAACGCCGCCGCGGCAACCGAGTGTTTCCTGACCGCGCTGGAGCTGGAGGCCAGCAGCCCCATCCTGCCCTTCACCATCATCCCCCGAGCACTATGAGACACACACACACACACACACACACACACACAAAGGCACAAATGATGGACCTGCATGCACTTGCACAAGGTTTTCTCCTGTACCCTCACTGTAAATACAGACACACACACACACACACACACACACACACACACACACACACACACACACACACACACTGTATACAAACTGTAAACATAAATAAACATACACACTTACCCCTGTCCACCCACATTAACCACAATGCCATGCTGTAGCTGTGACCCCTGACCATGTGTGCGTGTGACTGTTTGTGTCTGTGCATGTCTGTAATGCGTGCCAACATGTTCCATATAAGTGTGTGTGTGTGTGTGTGTGTGTGTGTTTGATCAAATAAAATCAAACTTGAGTTCCTGCTCTGGCGCCGCTAGCATTAAGATGTTTACATTTTGTTTACACGTTATTTTGTCTGTTAATGTTTCCCTATTAAGCCAAATAATACTGATCACACACACACACACACACACACACACACACACACACACAGGTTCCCTCTCTGTTCATACGGAGAGGTTCATGGGTACTGTATTGCTGAATCAGCACAGCCAGGTCTTAATGCCAAAACACAGGCTGTATGTACACACACAGGAGATCAGATGTGAACCTGCTGAACAGACGGCTGTCCCTTTGTTTATTTACGTTTAAGCACATGTTGTCTTTTCTGTTGCATCCAACAATTGTTTTAATTGTCGATTAATCTGACAATTTCTTATGAGATTAACCATTTAGTCCAAAAAGTGATCATTAAATGTGTTGTTGGGTCAGTCAAAAACCCCAACCGTAATCAATTTAATGCGATTTGAGAGGATTTTGTGACATTTAGAATGAGAAATTCCAGATTTAAAAGATCCATTTTAAAGAGGCCCTGTTGTGCTTTTTAGGGTTCTCCCTTTCACCTCTAGTGTGTTATGGAAATGGTCTGCAAACACTAAAATCCCTGTGTTCCCTCCACAAGGAGTTTCCCTCCCACACACTCCCCCCTGCCTGAAACGTTTCCATTGGACTCCTTTGTTTACTTCCGCAGCATAGGGACATCGCTATGTAACACTCATGCTTCTATTGGCTAGCGCTGCAACGCGTTGTATGTGATAGGCTAAGTGCGGGACATCTCTACTATGCAGTTGACCAATCACAACAGAGTTGGCCAGCTAACCAATCAGAGAGGCACCAAATACAAATGTGAATCTGAAAAATGAGCAGAATACGGCCCCTTTAATAAAGTTGACGATTATTTTACTGTCGATTGACCAATCGTTGCAGTTCGAGTGCACTTCTTTGTTTACTCATATTTCCATAACATTCTATAATCAAGCAAATGTTCATAATCTGTTCAATGTTATTCAAATGTTCCGAAAAAGGCTTCGAAGCTAAAGACATTTTGTAAATTACGCTTTGGTTTAAATGTACTCATCTAACTCTTGGCAAAAAAGCATATTTCCCAAAATGTGAAAATGTTGCTGTAAAGTAAACCCCTTTTCCATATTCATTATTGTACATTTTTTACTTATTTTTTGTAAAGTATCTTTTCATTTTACTTTTTAGTATTTCCAGCTGTAGTCCCATTAACTGAACACATAACAGTGCCAACTACAAAAGTCAAACAGTAAAAATAGAATTTCGCAATTCCATGTAAGTGCTGTAAAAACCTATACAAATGAACTTTGAACAAATTGTAAGTGTGAATGTGAGGAGTGTTACATTCTCTCAATATCCGATTTCTTTGTGTGTGTAAATGCAACCGGTTATTGTGTGCTGTGTGTCCTGCCACTGTCACGTTAAATACCAGATGAATATTCTTTTCATTTGATTATACATGCAAAAGATTATTGTTGTATATTTGATTGTTGCAAGTGTATTGATATTGTTTTAGAAAGTAAATTATAATTCTATTTTCTGGAGAGCTATGTTACTGAGATGCAGTCAGAGGAATAAAAGGACGCGCTCGGGGAGTCCTGCTGTAAATGAATGACTGAAACGATAACGATGATAAAGATAATAAAAGTGGTTATAAACATGCGCAACCTCTTGTCTTGTATTTTATTCTGTTAAATGTTGTTGAAACATCATAATAACATTATATTTTAGTGTATATTGTATTTTTTTTTTAAGTTGTGCACTAGATCGTCAACAGATCCAGCGTGCGATCGTGGAAAAGTGTTCATTCATTCTGAAATGTAGTACTAGCGTTTTCGTCAAGGATTCCCTTTACAATATTAGTTTCATTATGTTGTTCTGATTCAAGCATACTATCAAAATACCCACCAAAATTATGAGAGACAGTATGATGGTGACTTTCTATAGCCCTTGTTATGATCAGATCTAATGTACTCCCATGGTTGTGGGTGGCCACTTTCACATGTTGCACAAGACCCAGACAGGCAAGAACATCTAAAAAAGTTTCATTGACATAAACGTTGAAATCTATTGTTGAATTAATTATGAGTAACATAATCCTATCGTAACGGGTAATAATTATTGACATAACATTTTGAAAACTCAGAGATGAAACTGGAGTTGTGCTTAGGGCGTTGATAGATGGTAGCAGTTAGAATGGACTGCTGAGCTTTAATGACCAATGCCAAGAATTCAAAGCTGGAAAAGTCTCCTAAACTGCACATGGAAAGTCATTACAGAATATGGTGGCAGGTCCTCCATATCTCTTCTTCAGTGTGCATAAGTACTGGATCATTGTGTACATACACTGTATAGAGAAAAATATTGGACACTCTGGTATATGGGGGTTGTTTTTATGGGGTTGGCTTAAGCCCCTTGCTGTAGTTCCAGTGAAGGGGATTCTTAATTCTTCATCTTACCAAGTCATTCTGGACTATTCTATGTTTCCAACTTTGTGGAAACAGTTTGCGGAAGGCCCTTCTCTGTTCCAGCATGACTGTGCCCCAGTGCACAAAGCAAGGTCCATAAAGACATGGCTGGATGAGTTTTGTGAGGAAGAACTTGACCGGCCTGCACAGAGCCCTGACCTCAACCCCATTGAACCTTTTGGATGAACTAGAACGGAGATTGCGAGCCACACCCTCTCATCCAACATCAGTGTCTGACCTCACAAATGCTCTTCTGCATGAATGGGCAAAACTTCCCAGAAGAGAGGAAGCTGTTACAGCTGCAAAGAGGGGACCAACTTACTATTAATGCCTAATAATTTGGCATTTGGGTGTAATGTGTAGGTGTCCCAATACTTTTGTGTATATAGTGTATGTCATTTTAGGCAACGTATTAAAGTTGTGCAGAAATTAAACCCACAAAATACTTTTTACCACTTCTTGGGCCCTCGTTTTGAAGTCAAGAGGTTATTGAGCTTGTTTGTCGTTACAAGTCTGAAGTAAAGGTTGTCCAAAGCTGCTACTCACTTTTAGATGATTTAAGTATTAACAACATGGTGTTAATATGTGGAGAATATCACTGAAAAAACCTGTTTAATATCAGAAATGTGTATTGACCACAAAGAGTATTTTACTGAATTCCAATCAGGAATGGGAACCCCGGTACATTCTGGGGCAGTGGCCATCTTAGGAGGATAGTTAGTGTCGATAGCAACGGTAGCATTTGTCAATCAGCTTCCACCAGTCTTCTGTCAGCTGTATTCCGACCAGAATTAATCAAGTAGGCGCGAAATATAAATGGCCCTACAAAGAGAAGCTCTAGGTAGTAACAGTGGAGCGTTTTTTATTTTAAAATAAGCTGATTAATGACATCTGTCCGTATGAATTCAGAGAAGAACAGACGGATCACTGTCACTGATTTAAATATATTAAATATTTGGAGGCCCATGTTAAGTTTACAAGCGAGTGGATACAGGACCTTCAAATCTACAGGTTCGTTGACAGCTATAAAATCACCCGGACACAGATAAGACAGCTAATGCTATGCTAACTGAATTTTTACAAAGTGTTGGCTTATGAATAATAAATCTATGATTATAAATATCTAAGTATTAGTACGTATACTGCGATATTCCGTGTGTGGTGTTCCCTCTCGCTGTGACCTCGGGGCCGGCGGTGTGTGTTACTCTCTCAGGTGTGTGTCTGTCAGTGGATAGATGTGTTCTCCTTTGTGTGTTTTTATCAGAGGATTACAGCGCTGACAGGCTTTGTCCCAGAGTGTCAGAATCATCCCCCCCCCCCCCCCCCTCCACTCACAGACACACACACTGCTGTCAGACTCAGGTATCACTAACAATTAGTCTCCCTTTAAAGGTCACGACCTCATCCAGGAACTTTACTTTGTTCAGTATAATGTTAGTTTGTTGGCAAAATATTCTTTAAATATATAGTTTTTAGTAAAGACAAGAGATAGGGACACAAGAGTATGGGTAAGCAATACTATCTCAATAGGATCCTTTTAATATTTTTAAATAACTACGTTGACAGTCCAATAAGCACAAGAACCAGAAACACACTGAGTAAAATGCAGAGCACATTTATTTTTTCACATAATCCCACTCAATCCCATTTTATGTTGTGCCCCTTTAGTCATTTTGTTAGGGTTTCTATTTACTCCCACAATTATATTTAAATGATGTGCAATCATAGTTTATTTTTTACTTTTATTTGGGATAACAAAGCAGTACATACACTTATTTTTGCATAATTCTTAATCTCCCAGTCCATCTTTGTTCCCACCCTCATCTATGGTCATGGCCAGAAGAACAAGGAAGAACAGAGCAGATAAGCAGTAGAAAATGGATGGATAATTCTTCTTTTTTCAGCTTTTTACAGTACAGTTATTGAACACAAAAGTGGAACATATGTATTTTATTTTTACTGAAGACTTATAAACTTACATAGTATATATATAAATTGTCCAAATCATTAATATTGCATGATAATTAGTGACTGCACACGATTCATTAAGAGTATTGAATTTTAACTCACCCAATATCACGTTTGTTGTCATTGAATCCTTATTGGCTGATGTCTCCTGAGACTAGACATCCTATTGGACGCCCACTGTAGGTGATTAGAGTCCATGGTAGAGGGTTAAAAAGCCTGCAAAACAACATGCTACGACACACCAGTGTTTCGCTGGCAGCATCAATCGGCAGCATCAAACAGCCTCTGAAATATGTGATGATATTAAGGTTTTCTATTAAAAATAAAAAGTTATAACTGGGGGTGTGTGCACGATGTTGCTTACAAAAAAATCCAAATATGTTTAGTGATTTACTCCATGGCGCAAAGCATGTTGGGAGCAAAGAAACAAAAAGTAAAATGATATTTGTAATATTCTGAATATGTTTTCCATACAGCAGAATGTGACGTCCAACCCTAACACACACACTCCATTCTCCTGGCTGTCAGGTGAGGAACTGAAATATTTGTGTGTGAAAGCTGGAGCAGGAGTGGTTGTGTGTAGCAGTGTGTGAGGTGATTTTGAGGCTCCTGTATTGCAGAGACGCTGTTTATACGGCAGCAGGAAAGAAATATCATCCCACTTCAGACGGTTACATAACCAAAGCTACTGAAAGGGATAGAGTGAACTCTTTCTCTCCATCTGTAGAGTCGTTTATTGACACAGCTGGCCGTGATGAACCAGAGAAGCCATGACGTGTTTTTGTTGGATTGTAAAACTTTAAATGAAACCAGCTTCAGCATCAGAGTGAAGCACAAGGCCTCTCCGGAAGAGGAGGAAGAGAGTATTTGTTTTTAAGATGCACTGTGAATCTGTTTTCATCCCTCGCTCCAGTCCTGCCTGGGTTTCTATTATTGTCTCTACCCCCACCCCACTGTCTCCTCTCCTGCTCTCCTCAAACTCCCACGGTTTTCTGCTCCCTCTTCTTCCACTTCCACCCACCACATGCCTGGCTCTGTTGCCTAGCAACGCCTCCTCATCTGCAGACAGACGATCTGGAGAAGTCCTTGTGACCCCCCCCCCCCTCCCTCAAAAGAAACCCTGACACATATACACTGATGGTGCCATTAGATAAGTGAAGGCGTGTCAGGGTTCATAACACTTGCGTTGTTAAGCCTACATTTTAGAAACCTCCTTTAATCAGAGTATTTATCCCCGGGTTGCTTTATTTCAAAATAAAATATATATAAATATAAAATATATATCCAATCAAAGGAAGTTAAATAAAAATGTGCAATAATAATAAATAATAATATACAAAGCAGCAATAAAGATAATAAGTCTTTCCCAACAGAAGGTAAAGTAAAACGTGCAATAAATGTTGAAAGTGTAATAAAACAATTAAATAAAGTAAAATGATCCACTAAAAGTATAGATATATAAAAAACATAAACATTGGAGAATAAATTCAAATCATCTCCATATAAATATGTTCAAATGTGTATATTGCAAACACAGTGGTGTATTAGTATGAATAAAGACCTGTTCCCTCATACCAGAAGTGATAGACATTTTTTATTTCATGGAATGGTTTTATATTATAAAGATGTATGAACAAAAAAGTTCATTGTGCTATGTTTAGATATATGGTTTGTTTAGTACTCACTCTCCATTCTAGTGTTCCTTTGGTTTCAAATACTGTGCAATCACTTAAAAAATATTCATTTTGTATGAAACACAGACTATTATTTTCCGTGTATGATCTAGTGTTTGTTAAAGCCAGACCAGCTTTTTAATAAATGGTTATTAAGGAGATTTAGATGACAGATTGCACTCAAAAATATGTTTTAAGTGGGCTTCAGTGTCCCTGCTCACACTTCCACTCTCATGAAGACATCCCATGCAATAAGCAGCGCAGATGAGTCATTTTCCAGCAGTAGAACACCCCCCCCCCCCCTGAGTAAACACCAACACAGGAGGACCCACTGAGTTATAGTTCATGGTTTTTTATTGGAAAAACAAAATGTAAAGACTAGCATGTACAACTTGGAATGCAGATCAACTGAACTGAACAGAACAGTTGGACTGGGCCGGGCCTCGCCGCACCCACACACACACACTACACACGCAAACTCACACACAAACACAAGATAGAAATGCCGCAAAGCACCGACCCTGCCCCCACTTAACTGAAATTAACACCCCCGTCGAATCATGATACCAGCTTTGGGGCAATACCCTGTACCCGGGTTTGGAGATGAGCACAGATAGAGAATCTCACAAAACTCCAAACTCATGATGTTGATATTGCCCCAAAGCTGCTCTTGCACATGATCACCTTTAAAGCCCACCCATCCAAACATACAACACCCAAGGGGCTCAATCTATGCCCCACCCCCTCAAAAAAGGTAAACACACAAAGGATAAAGCGGATATCCTGACATGCCAGAAACACAGATTCTAAAATGAGTTCTTGGTTAGTTATTCCATTTTAAAAGTTTTCTTAAAAATATCTGTTTCACCGGCCTTATCAAGGTGAGCAACCTGGTTTACTCCCCCACCCCCCATCCATCTGTCACCTAACCCCTCCCTCCTCTCTGTGGGTCCCAGGCCAACCAGAGGCCCCAACGACAGCCGCCTGCCATTGGGCTCTCAACAGTAACCCATCTAAAAGCTGCATGCATGAAGAACAGAAAGAAAGAAAACAGGAAGTCGTAGAAGAAAGCCGATTGGCCAGCCCATAGAATCGTCATGACATCAGGCAGATGGAACCCGGAAGCAGGCGAGCAGCGGCCAATCAGCCGGCTGCAGAGAGACCGCTCGACTAACAAGGTGAGATCTGATTGGGCAGCCCATCGCTGCGGGGCGGGGAATACAAGCCAGTACATGCAGATTCATTTTGAGTTTTTCTTTTTGTCTTTTTACCTTTTTTGAGCTTGTTTATATGGACAGATTTCAGTTTTCCAACATTCAGTTTAAGTTGTCTATACAGAACAGTATGAATAAATGTAGATTTTTGCAATAAGAGGTAAGTGAAACATTTGACTGATTCTTTGTCTTCAGTGCGAGTCCATTTCATTTGGCGGTCATCATCTGAACAAATTCTGCGGGGAAAAAATAAAAAAATAAAACTCATTAGCATCAGTTTTTAGATTGTCTGCTATGTAACTGTTAAAAATCAATTAGTGTGGCTCGATCGAAGACAGATTGCTCTCCTGTACCTTCATAGTTGACCTGTCCGTCTCCATCAATGTCTGCTTCTCTGATCATCTCGTCTACTTCCTCATCTGTCAGCTTCTCTCCCAGGTTGGTCATCACGTGGCGCAGCTCTGCCGCGCTGATGTAACCGTTGCCATCCTGCAAACAGAAGCAGCATTACAGTCAGTCACACAGCTTTAAATGTAGACTTTATTCTTTATCGTTACGCAACTATTCCACCTTAAACTAACAGCTTTAAAACGATTGTGGTGCTACACTGATCTGTGCCTGAAACGCCGGTCATGATCTTGGTTAAGTAAGCTGTACAATGTCCAGGAAGAGGTGAGTAAGTGTTGACGCACTATATTGATCTTGGTGCAACTGGATAATATTTCAAGGAGATTTTTTTAAGAAAGGGGAATTCTGATTTGATATGAACAAGTATTGATATTTAATGCTCGACTGCTGATGAGAAAAACATAATGCATTCTTTGTTTTCCTCATCTTCACAGTGCAACAGACACACACCTTATCAAAGACCCTGAATGCCTCCCTGATCTCCTCCTCGCTGTCGGTGTCCTTCATCTTCCTCGCCATCATCGTCAGGAACTCTGGGAAGTCGATGGTCCCGTTGCCTTGAGACGCAGAGAAAGGAAGTTATAAATACAGTCAGTCAAAAAAGTTAAGAGGTTTATGTCGACCAGTTTCCAGAAAAAATCCTCCCGCATGTCGAGGCGGGCTCAGCATACCATCTGCGTCCACCTCGTTGATCATGTCCTGGAGCTCAGCCTCGGTCGGGTTTTGACCCAGTGACCGCATGACGGTGCCCAGCTCCTTGGTGGTGATGGTGCCATCTCCATCCTTATCGAACAGGGAGAAGGCCTCCTTGAACTCTGGACAGACACGAGGGGGAAAAATCAAATATTAGCAACAGCAGATCTAACAAATCAGAGAATGGGTTTACTGTTAAAGATGGGATGCATGGTACTGTGCATGTGTTTTCTTGTTGTGACCTTACCTGCAATCTGCTCTTCTGTTAGTTGATCAGCCTACGAAATAAAGAGAGGGGAGACAGAAAAAAGGGAAGACATTAAAAATACAAAATAGCTTCATCTTTCAGGTAAAGGATCGGGCGCAAATAGTGACAGAATAAAAAGAAAATGTCCAAGATCAACACAATATTGATCCTGTACTTCCAAGATATGAAATACCCTACTTCTTATCAAATAGCCAATCAGCAACAGCCATCATAGGTCAAACTTTAAGCTAAATGGAAGCAGGTGACAAGGACCCCGTGCCCTAGCACACTTATATCGACGTCTAGTCACAGCCAGTATGAACCATAATCACCATTACTACTCGTTTAGAACGTCGAGGGCACTAGTTTTGGATCTTTAAATGTTTGCATCTGTGTACAACCTTTATGTCGTCAAAATGGATGTGAGTGAGGTCTGCCACCAGCATCACTGCTTTTGGTGCGGCTTTTTTCGGCTCGCCAACTCTTCCTCCTCCGTCCAGCCTTAACCCGCCAACAGCTTTGCGCTGCCTCAGATCTACACCTCTTCCTGCTGTGCTTCCGCCGAAGGCTCCTTGTTTGGCGCTGAGGCCGTCCAGTGCCCCTTGCACCGTTACCAGACCTTCCGCCAGGCACTCGGCGCGCTTGTTGTTCTGCACGCCCTGCTTTTCAACCTCGGCCAACTCCGACTTTGTCCTCTGCAGGCAGCTCCTCAGGTCCTGCATCTCTCGGACCAGGCTGTCCATGCGGCTGGAAGATGAGTCCATCATCATCTGCAGGAAGGCTCTGTAGTTCCTCTCCTGCTGCTGGATCAGCTCCCTGCAGTAGTGCTGTTGTTCATCCAACAGGTCGTAGACGGTGGACAGGCTCACCAGATCTTCCTCTGGTGGGTACAGGGGGACTTGCTTGGGCAGCATGACGAGGGAATGATGGCAGGAAGGGCAGGAATGATGTCTGAGCATGGGAGGAGCAGGTGGAGGCAAAAAATGACGGGCAGACATGTATCAGTCGCTGCTGATTTGAGAGAGGGATGGATAAAGGGAATGATGGAACAAAGATTTAGCCATCTCTGAATAGTTACATAACTTTTGGTGAGGAAACTTGAGTAGAGTAGATTAACAAATGTAGTTTCAAGTCTTCGTAGATAGTTGGCTGGATTTGTAAATGGTGATCACATAACTGGATAGTGGTCTTTCAATCCATTAGCTGTCAGTGGATGGATGACAGAAGTTTTCACAGTCCTTCTGGAGTGGCAAAGGTCAGTGGATTGGCACTGACCTGACGGGCGAGGTCTCTCTCTTCCATTGGCTGAGAAGATGGAAAGCCGGTCCTTCTGTTGATGTCTTCCCGGTTACGTGTCCATCCGACTGTCTGTCTCTCACTGTCGATCTTTCTCCCTGTCCTTGTGTCCTGCAGGACTGTGAGTGACCAGACGCTGTCCTACCCCGGCTGCATCTGACTCCAACTGGCTGCGGCTAAAGAGAAACCCACTGCCTGTGTCTCCATGTCAGTGAAGGCTTAGCTGTCTCTCCAACAGATATACAATAAAGATGGACGCACAGATGAAGTGTCCACCTCCTGCAGTAGCTCAAGAGATGAATAGCCATCAACACTTTGACAGAGAGACGGACAGGAGAGTGTGTGTGTGTAGAGGCCAGGCCAGAGGAGGTCACCCAAATGTGTCAGTAAAATTGATTTAAGGTGTGTGAGGGTAACAGTGCCCAGACTGGGGGAGGTCTGTGTGTGTCTGTATGCAAGCGTTAAACTGTGGCCTGTCATCTCGCTGCTATAGTTGCAGCTCCTGGGGAGGATCAGTTGGCTGGTCATCAGACCTCCAAGACAGCATCATGGGTCACGCCAAACGGCCCCCCCTATCCAAACCAAGCCCCCAGGAAGTGCACCAGCCGTTGAAGCAAATGTTTGTAGTGGCCAAACAATGGTGGTACACTTCCGTCCTAACATCATTTGGATCTAAAATGCAAATTTTCCACATTGACTTGAATTGGAAAACAATCAGAGTATATTTTTTTTCTCCAACTAAACACACTTGCATTACATCAACCCTCATTTCTAATATGGTGGTAACTACAGCTAATCGGAATACTGTGGTAAAACCGTGGTATGTTTCAGGAAGTTATCTAGTTTCAAATCCATTCTCACCAAGACACTACTGTGGTCTTCCCAGTTTTACAATCATGTCAGACACGGTGGCCTGCAGATAACCAAAAAAACCCTCTCTAGAGGCAGAGTTTGATTCGTCTCATCTGAATTACAGCAGTAACATGATGGTGTAACATAGCTGACTCCATGGAAGAGGTTCCGCTCCCTATGTAGATAAGAACAGCTCATTGTGAAAGGTAACAAAAACAGCTATTACAAAACGTTTTTTTAAATAAACACTTATACTAAATACTGGCCTTATAAGGGCTGTTTAAAGGTAAATGAGCCACAAATGGAAAACTGGCCTTTATCTTTTTCTTAACCAATTTCAATACAAGAATGCATGCTAACCAGATTTAATGCATTTCATTTTTTTAAATCCTTATGAAATGTTCTTTTCTTTTACTGTAATAAACTGTTTTAGGTCATTTTAAATTAAATTCATAATTATGATGATAATCCATTCTCTAAATATTGATATATGATTCTAACGATATTTTTTATCTTTACTAACTTGACTTGGACGATAACAGCGAGTGTGTGCGCTCTAGCAGTGGTTAACAAGCTGCTAACCCTTCTAATACCCGGGCCAAATTCCTCTCAAGGTGCTGCAATGCCTGCCAACACAGAACATGTTCCTGCTAGACACTGAGTGCATCATGTAGGGACTAAAAGTGGTAATTTTTATAAGAAAATGTTTTATTGGAACATAAGGAGATGAAATCACTACACTTTAAAAAAGCTGAAGGGTAGCAAAATAGTTTTGATGTATATTCTCACTTCAAGTGGGCTAAACATGAGCACATTTGATGAGTGAATGAGCAATTTGCAACAGATCATTCTTAATCCCATTGACTACTTCCTTCTTCCTGTATGAAATATTGCCTATGATAGACAGTCCAACGGGTAGCTCCAGGTCGTAACACTACAGAAGCATGCGAGGGACAAGACATCCAACCCAGCTCCTCCTACTATTGTCACTCATTGTGAAAACTTTTAGCAATTGGCCTACAATTTAATTCTGCTTTAAAGCTTTTCTAACTGACTTAAGTTCGGCTCCACCAAAGTTAAAACTGCAATAATTTTTGTTACCTTTAAAAAGCTGCAAATGCCTCAAAAACCTCTATAAATTAAGGTTAGATTCTCCAACTGCTGAGACCACCAAGCATTCAACTTCAAGTAACTGTACTAAAGTCATCCTACTGGTGTAAAGAAAAAAACGTCTACTGGTTAAGACACAGAAAAGAGGGAGTTGCACTGTGTCCAGCAAATACTTCTCTCCAATACAACCATGTATTTAAGTGACATGTTGCTGCAGGACTTCTTTAAAAATGTGTTAACTTAACTCATGGAGTTAACTGAGGTAGAGACTTTCCCAGCATAATGGCAGAACAAAACATGTGTTCACCAGATTGCTTCTTTCACACAGTGATTGTGTGTATTTAGGACTTACATATGAACCTGGAGAAAGGAACATATGATCACATTTTCCCACATGACTGCGTAGGTGCGAGTGTATTCTCTCCCCCGAAGCTATAAACTACAGATCATGACTGGCATATGATGCTACCCCTGCCTGGGGACTGTTTCCAGGGACACTGACTAAGAAACTTACATTGTGCAATGATAGACACAAAAAACAGATATCACATTTTTGCATAGACATGTGCCCAGAATAAAACCTGTTTTCTTTTTGCTTGGAATGGTCAGATAGATGGAATATACCAGACAGTTCTTCTTACATCAAGAAGAACCCACAATAAAAAGTGATCTGAAAAAACCTGAGTATTCAAATAACATTTTAAACCGACAAACAGAGATCTGGTTTATTAGGGGGCAAAGTGACCGTGCACAGGTGTTACACCATATTATGTGACCTAATTACGACTCTAGGTTATTATCACTGCAGTTTTTACAATGCTTACATAATGTATTTGGATTACATCTCATCGATATGTATTATGTCAAATCACCTTGTATAAATACGATTGGAAGGGGGACAAAATGCAATGTCCCATTTTAGAATCTTATATAGAAATGTACAAGATTATAATTAAAAGTGCATTAATGTGTTCACCACTGCTGGTAATTACTGCATGTACTGCTTAACCTGCCATTGTGCTTATTATCTGAATATGTCAATTAATAGTAACTATTATTTTAAATGTAGTAGAGATTTTTTTTTAAATACAATATTGGGTTCTAAGATGAAGTAGAATAGAAGTATAAAGTAGCATAAAATGGAAATGCTTTAAGTACAAGTACCCCAAATTCGTAGTTAAGTAAAGCACTTGAGTGAATGTACTTCAATTAATTACACCACTGGCAATAGCGGTGACCAGTGAAGATGTGACCGTAACGACACCCCACCTCCTCCTCATCCTCTTTCGTAACTGTGAATCTGACTGGTCACATATTTCGTTTCATCACCGGCAAAACAATTCAGATTAGTACCAACAACTTCGTCTGCATCGTCACCGCCGAAGCAGGCTAACGTTATTCGCTTAACGATAAAAATGAATGACGCTCCAGCTGTCAGTGAGCGGAAAATCAGTCAAAGTGAATTTACCATTAGCTGTGATGCTAACATGGGCTGTAAACCGAACCGCAGCAACTCCTGCCAGTACGTGGTCACCTGCAACACGTGGTGTTAAACTTCAGTGGTGAATTAATACCGCTATAATTCCACTTGTGTGCACCAGCTTAAGCAAGAATGATATGATAAGCTCCTCGCGCTGTCTAGCACCCACAGTGTTAACAGCTAGTCGCTAGCGTTAGCTCACTCAACGGTGCAATGGAGACTGCAGCACATTTAAATAAAACGACTTTCCGGAGAACATTTATAACCCCTTTGTTGGCATGTAATCAACCACACGAAAATTCACGAAATCACGAAAGTCACTCGTATTAAATTAAACATAATTTATAGAGTAGTAACTCACCATGTTTTTTCGGGTTGGGAACGCTGGTCTGCTAACGCTACAGGGAGAGAGGAAATGGAAGCTTGCTACTGAGCGAGGCTGGCTGGAGGCGGGCGGGCGGGCAGGACGAACCACTGCTGTACGGCTCAGTGTATTCCTCCGCACTGTGGGGAAATACGCTGTATCAGTGAGGCGGCCTACAGTTTGCACGCACGCACGCATACAAAAGAGCCTGATGGTGTGCAAGTACCTGTCTTTTGGGTTGTCATGTTTCGTATAGAGAAGTTAATATTATCCTTGTTTTACTAAGATTAAAACTATTATTAATTTAAAAAGAAAGACAAGTACACATTTTATATTGTAGGCCTATGCTGTTTAAGTCCTATTATGGAAATTGCTGACCATCACCTACTGAAACCAAGCCTAGATACTAGGTCGCCTTCAAGTTCTCAATAAATTAAGAGCCAGTAATACTACTTGGCATGGCTCAACACATTTTAATAATTCAGGACCGGCCAATGTTCTGTTATTAAACATGTGCAGTCATAAACCACACAACCTGGCACCCATGTACTGAAGTCTCAGTATTTGGCTGCCATTAAATCTGGCATCAAAATCGTAAACACAGTTATATACTCAGAACCCAAATACATTCTTCACACATGAGCTGAAGGTTTCACATACCTGTGGCCTTAATCCTTTTTTTGCAGTTATGAACCGGATTAACTACAACAGGTGACTGAGGTTACATGTTTGCATTGACGTTATGTATTTCTAAATTAAAGTGTGGAATCATTTGTAAAAAATACATCATATTATTGTAATAGAATAAAGCCAAGTGAAATGTAGTGGAGATTTATTATGAGGTCAACTCTGTCAGGGGATATACAGATAATGATAATTTTTACAAGAATACCTTAGAGGATCACAACAGTGGTCTTTGTCGTTTAAACATAAAAAGCGAGAGTTTTGTCATATTTATTTCGTTTTTTAATGTCGAAGTGACGCACTAGTTTGTGTTACACAGGCTTTTATGCAGGCGGAAGGACACGTTCGCGGCTGACGGCACTGGGGAAGTTGCGGTTTTGCTTTTGAGAGACTGATTGTGATTGGAGAGAGCAGACCCGCAATATTCTGAACGCTGTACAGAGGCCGCTGATTGGCCAGGTTGGATCTGCAATGCGCCAAAACACGGCGCGGAAACGATGACAGGAGGGAGCGACTCCACCGTGCACTGTGTGCAATGTGTGCTGTGTTTTTAGTTATATACAAATAGGCCAGGTAAAAAAGTTGCAGGTAAGTCACAAGTTAGTTGAGAAAGTCAACAATAAGAAATAACCTTGTATAGGCTTCACAATTACACTGAATGCCCAAGTTTCCGATATAATTCTTAGAACTACATTATTTAAATGAATAAAAATAATCACTACACATAGTTAAACTCTTTTGCATATTATAGAGTAGCGCTGCTCACATGGTGAACTTGAATATACAAAATAGCTGAAAGCTAGAACGGACCACGTGGAAAGTGATAACTTTCTGAACTTGACCCTGCCAGTGTGATCTTTTGCTATTCTTGGTATCTGGGTAAGATTGTCTTTCACCAAGGTGGGTGCAGGGATACTTAACATTTAACCTTATCATCATCTGGAGTCGTGTTACCCAGAAGTCATTAAAAAAAAAGTTAATACATTAATATTTCAACATGGAATTCCCAGACAAATTATGAAAACTCTTAATTGACTATTCAGAGTAATATTAAAGCTCATGTTTCTAATTTCTCTCAGTATAAGGTTACAAATAATTTAATTAGACTCAAATGTACAGTTGCTCTTTGCAATAGCATCTAATATAATATCACTGTCATGGACTTTGATAATATGATATTTTATTTGAAACACAGGCCCTTACAGTCAGTGTGCATGCACTGATAGCATAAACAAACCCACAGCACACAAAGGAGAATCAGATATTTATTAACAGTGTCCGGTACTAAAACACAGTTCTGGTGGTTTTATGTGAAAATAAACCATTATATACAAAGCATTGCACCTGTAAGTGTTAGCATCTGGTTTGTGTGTGCATCTCCTTCTTCTTTGCATTCAACGGTGCTGTATACTTGAGTTCTTGAATGAGATGTGTGTGTGTTCAGTCCTCAAGTAGTATATCCAGTTCTTCCAAAGGTAGTCTGACTCGGAGCTCTTTCTCTGTCATCAAATCTACAAACTCCTGCAGATGCTCAGGGAACAGCTGCACCGCGTCCATGTACAAGCCCTGATCACACACACACACACACACACACAGACACACACAGACACACACACAGACACACACACACACACACACACACACACACACACACACACACACACACACACACACACACACACACACACACACACACACACACACACACACACACTATGAATACACAAATGTATGAATACACACCCCAAAAAACAAAGAGAGATAGAGAATTAATTTCTTGTGCATACAAGTAAAACATTTGATGAAATGGAGGTTAGCACCTGTAATCATGGAGCAATAAGATTAACTACAATCTTTTTTTTTTTTTATTGGTGTTAACTGCATACAATCAAGAGGATCGTCAAAATTATTATTTTTGTCGGTGGGATAACATAGCCACAATCAAAATAAAGATTTTCACTCTAACCCTAATATATTCATTGCTGTTTGTATTACCATTGAATTGTTTAAAAAGGTAAATAAATGCATGAGTGATTCTATGACTTATTTTTTCACTTTTAAGTCTGTAGCTCACCTTAGCCCAGGGAATATTCTGTAAGGCCTTGTAGAAGATCCCAGTAGCTTTGTCCACCTTCCCTTCTGACACCTACAAAAACCCACACATGAAACACACACATGTCAAACACATAGATTAAGGACTTAACTGACTGTCAATATGTGCATATCCAAATGTGCACACATGCCTGTTCAGACTTACTTTGTATGTATGTTATTATACTTCTATCTCAAAAATCAATATTCGAAAAATAACTGCACGGAAAACAAGATCTTAAAGGCAAAGCAAGCTTTTCTAATCAATACTGGAAAAAAACAATCTGCGAAGAAAGCGAAAGCAGATACTTGCCCTCAAAGTGAAGTTGTCAACATGTCGTTAAGGGTTATGGGTAGCTGTTTAATATAATTCTCTATTCCTGCTAGTTTATATTTTCCTTCGGACAGGTCAAGGACATAAAACAAGTTCAGGTATTCGGGTTTCCTCACAAGGGTTGTCAACACGAATATGTGTTTTATTTGCAATCTCACCAGGAAGTGTATGTACATCCTCCAGAGTAAAGGACAGTGAGACCCCATCTCTGTTGCTATGGCGCTTTCAAACAGTCCACGAATACGGTTGCTGAGCCCATTCTCTGGCAGGATTGGTAAGGCAGCATCATGGCAACAAGACCTATACACATAAACAGTAAAAAGGCAATTATTAACATGTTATGGTAAGTTTGCTAGAAGACAATATGGGTGCAGGATGACCCCACACCTACCCATCATCCTCTCTGCTCTTACCTCTGAGCAGCGTCAACCAGCTGCTTCCTCTGTTGTTCCGCAACAATGGCAAAAAGGCGTGGCACTACACTGCTGTTGCCCCTGGTTACAGAGTGGAAGAAGCGTCGTGCCCGGCCCGCACTATGGTAACGGTTCTCCACCTGGAACAAAGGTCACATTAGGGTCATCGTACAAAAATAATAACCAATTTTATTTTGATTATTTCAAACTTAAATGAACTACCTGTACATATAAGCTCCACAGAGGGGCGCTGCTGGCCCACATGGAGAGGGCGGAGATCAGTGTCTGCCTCAGTGTTGCCAGGGGAAACACACTGATGCTGTTGTGGTACCTAAGCAACGCTGCCTGTTGCACTGCCAGAGCCTCACACTCAGAAGCTAGCCGGCTAACATACTGCCTGCAGGAGAGGCTGGAATCAGCTTTAGACTGGTTAACGTCGATGTTAGCGACATCTTCCATGCTGTTCAGCTGCTTGTCCTGGGTCAGCTTCTGGTGCAGCTCCCCAATCCTGTCTCTAGCCTGGCTGTAGATGGCATTAGCGGCTTGGATGCCTGTCGTGAGGTACTGGAACAGAGCGTGGCAGCCTATCAGGCCTCTCAACCTGGGCTTCTCTCCAAGCAGGTCTTCCTTACCTGCTGGTAGAATAATGAGATGAAGGAAAGTCAGATTAATGAGAGATAAGCCAGTTCTCCCAGGAGACATTCAGACCTGTTAAAGTGGGGAAAGCACAAGTGGAAGCTAAATGGAACTCACCCCTGTGATTTTCCTACTGTGACATGTCTAAATGTCCTCTGTGAAAACAGGCCTTAACAACTTGGTTATGCAGTCAAATAGGATCCTAATTATTCTCAAGTAATAATTTGTTATTTTCTATGACGATTTTCTATTGGAATTTCAGACACCATCAGTCAGATGCAAAATGAAAAGCAATGCAGAGGCCAGGGGCTGCCATTAGTTTTTACAACCCTTTTTTTATTTGTTGATAGTAAAATGATAATACTATGAGATTTAGAATCAATTAGGTATGAACCAATCTAACCTATTCTGTTCAGCTTTTAGCACTTCTACATGAAATGACACAGTGAGTAAAAAAAAGGTTCTTGGTTTCAGGACAATAACAACTAATCATGTACTGTTTACCTCACATTAGTAAGCACTATTTTCTAAAGACTGCAATCATCTTTCCACTGATTGATATATTATATAAGACGACTGATTATGCAATTAAATCTGATGACTTTTGACCTTATCTACCAAGCAGAGGCTCGTGTTGCTGCTGTGTATAGTATTTATACTTGTATATTATATGCTATTTGAATGTTTGGGACATTAAAATGTATTAAATAAGGGAAAACTAATAAGTATTACCAAAGCAACTGTTGCTTACACTGATTATAACGAACTGTGAACTCATAAAGCATCTAATTAATGTGAGCTTTTGGTTAAGTCAACACATCATTGATTCTAAAAGTAGATTTGAAAGCTGTACCCCATGTATTAGAAAACACTGGCTGATAAAAAGTAGCTAGTCCACCGCGCCACAGCCTCCCTAGAGCAAATGTTGAGTGACCAGGAGCAAATGGGAGTGCAAAACCACTGATTTAGACCTTTTTAAAGATAAAGGTAGCATCTCTGTGACGATAACGGTAAATGTTGATGGAAACCTTTTTTGTTGGTCTGGTAGTTTTGTTCCAGTGCTGACAAGCCAGCAGTCAGCGCCTGTTCATACGACTTCCTGGCTTTCAGGATGGAGACCGGAGAGATGGCCTGGTCGGAGGAGGTGGAGCTTCCCTCTGCTAGCCTGGTTAGCACACACACAGCTGGGGACACAGTGATGTCTACAAGTCCTCCCCCTCGCTCTGGTGGCCCATCCTCCACCTCCAGCTGCGCCCACAGCAGACACAGCTCACAGAGGGCGTGGCTCTGCAGCCCTTTGGTTCCCCCCATGGCCGTGGCCGTGGAGAACACTTTGCGGGCCTCGTCGAGGTTGCCCAGCATCCACTCCAGATGACCGTAGCCGCGCCACAGCACCAGCGATGAGCGGTTGTCGGGCTCTTTGAGCAGTTGCTTGGCGACTCGTTTGCTGCTCTTGCCCAGAGAGCGGAGACGCTTTTTGTTGCCGCCATGCAGGCACCGCAACACCTGACACATAAACACACAAATATGTAAATTAGACATTTTCTGACTTGAAACTAAGTGGATCAAAATGTTTTTCTTCTAATTTTACTAGAACTTAAGTGCTATTAATCAGAATTCCACCTTGAGTTTCTCATACTGCATCCAGCTGAGTGACAAGGCGGCTTGGAGCTGGGCAGGAAGGACAGTTTGGACCATCTTCAACACATTAGTGACAAACCTCTCGCCCAGCTTCCCAAGCCCCACCCACTTCCTTGTTCCCTGGAGAGTGGTCATGTGACCAATAGAGTTGACCCCAGGGTCAGGAAGGTCGTAGGAAGTCAGAGGACGCCTGAGCTCGTTACCTAGAGAGTGACATGGACACAGCCTTGTGTCATGCTTTGCTTCAAGTTGATTGTTATATTAAAAACAATTTAATCACTGAAAAAATCATAAAACAAAGTCCTAATTTAAATATAAATAAGCCCTGACAGCTAGTTTGTATTTTCTTGACTGACAGTGTCCTTTTTACCCTGAGTTAGCAGAGAGAGGTTCTCTAGCAGCAGGCCCGGCTGACAGGGGGCAGCAGAGAGCACAGGGTCTACAGGCAGCCCCAGGAATGACAGGAAACGGAGAAGGAAGCGGAGCTGGAGCTCTGGTGAAGGCAGGCAAATGAGAGATGGACCGATGTCATCAAACAACACCTGCAGTCGGAGAGAAAGGAAGAGAGTCAAACAAAATGGTCACACTTATAGTGTCTTTGTTTCAACATTTAGTAAAAGGCTTCCAAACATGAGGACCTGTCTGTCTGGGTCGTCACAGTCCTCCTCTGTTTGGCCCTTAGCTTTGTCCGGCCTCCAGGGCAGCCAATGAGCTGCTTCCCGAGACGTCTCCACGTCCAACCAGACTGTCGATCTGGGCTGGCTGCGATCCTTCACCTCCTCCTCGTCCTCATCCTCGTCCTCTTCTTCCTCTGTGGACAGCACACACACATAGGAGAACATGAATCATGATCTTTCAAGGATTTACATCCACAGTAAACAAAATAAAAGGATGTCTGTGTGGGTTTTACCTGCACTGGGCTGAAGCCACCCTCCCTTCTCCTGTTGGAGCATCCAGGCTTTCCAACCTCGGGCCCCCAATTCTCCAACTCTCTCCTCCCCGCTGTCCCAGAACGGCTCAAAGAACTCCACCTGCACACACACAGGAAAACATTATTTAAGTGGAAGGCAGTATTTCCCTTAACATTACTGGAGCCTTTGTGTGTGTTCTTTTTTATTTCTATAATACAAATAAAAAAGTCGATGCCTCATGTTCCTTGTGCCCATTAAAGGCCCTGGGAACGTTTCTGCACATGTTCTGGGAGTGCCCCCGTTTCATGATTCAATGGTGGTGTCAGTGACAGTGCCTGCGACCATATCAACTCTGCTACTGATTGACATTTCTTCCCTTCAGATTCCTAAATATCAAAAAAGCACAGTTCTTGCTGGTCTAACGGCCACTAAGAAAATGATTGCGGTGCGCTGGAAGCCTCCACACAATTTATCCATTAAGCGATGGGTTTGAACTTTTCTCGATGTTGTCAATTTGGAACTGTAGACAGCCCATATCAATGGGGCGAAACAGGATAATGTGAGTGTGTGGCTTGCAGCGGCTGAGTCATTGAAAAGTCGGCTCTGATTACTTTTTCTCTCCCTTTTTTGTGTGTGCATATGTGATTTGACACTTTGTTGCCTGTTGCCACATGGGTCCTCGGAGGGTGGGGTTTTTATTTTATTTTGGTTTATTTTGTTTGTTTTGTAAGGGAACTGTTTCTATGTTCTTTCACGTTGTATGGATTTGTTTTGTACCATGTTTCTGCTTAAATAAATACAAAAAGTCTTTACACCCCAAGTACAATCTTTTCAATATTGATACATTAAAATAGTCCAGTGTCTCTATAAGGGCAGATCAGGAGGATCCAATCACGTATTGATTCTGAGTGCAACAAAGATGGACACACACACAGATGAGACGGCAACATAACGAATGTAAATTAACCTATGGACAGTTTTGCTTATCCGGTAAAAATAATGTATTCTTAATTGTCTACTTGCGTGTGTGTGTGTGTGTGTGTGTGTGTGTGTGTGTGTGTGTGTGTGTGTGTGTGTGTGTGTGTGTGTGTGTGTGTGTGTGTGTGTACCTGCTGCTTGGTGGACAGTTGTCGTACACTGTCAGGTTTGTAGAAGGTGAAGTCAATCATGGCCTGTAACAGAGAAATGGCCTTCTCTGAGTGACCACACTGACGCAGGAAATGACACTGCTGGATGAAGATGTCTGGACAAACAGAAAACACAACCAGGAGCGACTAATGAGCATATGAAAAATAAATAAGAATACAGAGCATGGTTTACTGACGGATCCAGTTGTTGTAAACTGGGTTAAGCAGGGCGACTTTTTATACTTCTCATAGTAGAAACTGGATACGTAAAAGCAAAAATCACCAAGCATATCCTCCTCGAGCCCTGGCAGGGCCGGGTGGGACACCATGCTGCCATCATGCACGGCACTGAGCGTGCTCAGACACTTCCCATACGCAGAGTTCACCTTCGACACGGAGAAGTTGCTAAAGTAGCTCTGGGTGAACAGAAGATACTCCCTCCACAAGGGAGCACTGTTGGGATGGAGAAAAACCTGAAATTATAAGAGAGATACAACCATGGTAATTAGCCATGGTACAATGACTTAAAGGCTGAGAAGAAATGCTGAGCTAAAGAATGTTCCTAATTGGCTGAAATGACCCATCATTTTCTAAGTGGAAGCCATGATAAGAACCGTTCAAACTCTCTAAATGCTGAAACAATAGGTTTCAATGCTTCTGTTTCTTCCTTTCTGTTCTTCTTTAGCACAGGGGACACTTGACCACCCTTTGCCAAAGTACACGAGATAACTCATATCATTTTGTCGAACAATTCCTTGCGGCTGCAGCAGCTTTTAAAGTGCACTGTTAGCACTGCAATTAGCTTTTCCTTTCAAAAAGAGCGTGGCAGAGATAACATACTTTTGTTGGCTAACCCAGAAGTTGTTATTGCAAAGGACTCCCTTGACAAAAATGAATGGGACTTTTCCATTGGATTTCTTTATGCCAGCATACAATCATGATAACTACACGTTTTTTTCAGAAGGCTAATCAAGGTAAAGTCGTTTACTAGAAATCTGCAGCCTAAGTTTTGGTCCACAGACATGACAAATACAGCCTTGGCTTGTAAAAAAGACTGAATCAATTATCAACTCTATTTAGGGCAAAAAATAAAACTACAGCTGTAGTCAAACACAAGAACCCTGAGAAGGTTTTCTGGGCTTTAAAGATTTGTTTTAAGATACACTGACCAGCTTCTTCCATTCTTTGGCCAGAGCAGAGGGCTCCCAGAGGTCCTGGCAGATCCTGAGCCTCTCCAGCTGCAGAGCGATGCAGCCGTGGTTGGTGGATACAGCACGCTCTGCGATGCTCAGCTTTTTCTCCAGCAGGGCTCTGTAGGAGGACTTCCGATGCTCCGCCGCATCGCTGCCCTGCTGCTCTGCCTCGCCTCCAAACACTGCTGCACTTAGCTGATCCTGGGGAGGGAAAACAGGCCGTTTAGAAGGAACAACTTAATGATTGAAATACAGTAAACAAGTAAGGGATGATGTGCAGTCATTAACCCTGTGAAGCTTGACAGCCAAAAAGGTCATTTTGGAGTCAATTGAACCTTTTGACAAAATACAAAAAATATGTTTTGGTGATCATTCACACAGGATTTATTTTCTGTATCAAATTTGATACGTCAGTCATTTATGGCAGTTTATTCAACCAAAACAATGTCTCTTTTAGAGACAAAAACAAATACTGATTATTATATTAGTAAGATTTGAAACATTTCAACAGATTATTATTATATTTTTCGAAACAGAAAATGCCACTTTATGGTGTGTTAAATATGCTATTTGATATTTGAAATAATATTTGGAAACCTCTTTTTCTACAACTTTATAATTTTTGTCTAAACACAAGTACATTTTACATAATTTTACATAAGGTGCATGTTTTAGCATTTTGGGCATGGATTACTTGAAATTGCATGGGTGGGACAGAAAATGTCCTTTAATTCTGGATTGTCTCCTTCGATTTCCACTCTTTTTGTATTTAATGTAGCAACTATAATGCATTTCACATTATAGGGTTAATGGTAAAAGACAGGCGGATCATGGAGTCCCACAAGAAGCGGAGGGACCTTGTTCAATCCTCCTTAGCAACAGTCATTATTTTGCTTAGCAGCGTTGTGTTATTCAGTATTATCCTCCGAATCGAGTATTCAACTAAGCCAACTAAGACAAGCACTATACAGACAACGTTTTATCACCTATTTTTTTTAATAAAATGTAATTTTATTCTCAGTTGTTTGGAGCTAATAACTTTTTATGATTTTTCAATCTAGTGTATAACATTTGAAACCCAGTCTTCCTACCTGGTATCGTATGAATTGTATCCAGAGCTGTGTGTCTCCTGGCTGCTCTCTGAGTCGCCTGTTGAACTCTTCGGTCCTCCCAGTAAGTGCTGCATTCTGCCCCGTCTGCACCTCCTGCTCCTGCTGCTCTTGCTGCCCCTGCTGCCCCTTCCCCTGCAGCCAGAGGGCTGTGGTGGCGTCATAAACACCCAGAGGATTCACTGAGGATGTCTGCACTCTGTCACCTGGATCCACACGTTACATTTCTTATTGAAAAATCAACACCAGCTAAGTTTGCTTCCCTTTTACGGCCTGTTGTTGCTACATCTCTTACCTGTCTTTCCTCCTTTGCTCTCCTCATCGCCGCCCAGCGGGAGAAAGGAGGTGGTGCTGATGGCATTGCCGTCCTTATGTATTGTAGGTAATGTAGGAACAAGGGGCTCGGACCTCAGCAGCTGGCGACTGACTGTAGAGAAGTATCTGTCTGCTGCTTTCTTCTTGTCCCCGCCTTTCTGTTTCTTATTTGACTCTGACACCTCCCAGTTTACTCCCTGTTTGCGGGGGTCCAGACCCAAGGACGAGTGACCTTTCCTCCTATACCTAGAGCACACAAAGAGTTTCTAAATCACAGTGTCACAATTTATTTTATCAGTTAAGCATCTGTTTTGCTAGTATAGCCTTTAAACCTACTTCATGTACACATTATTTTCTGTCTCTATAAATGAAAACAATAGCAAAGGGATGGAGTTTGTTGATGTCATGAAGTGGGATCAAGGATTCTTTCACATTTGATTGTTTAAGTTTTATTACCAGGAGCCAGATATCCCCAGAGTTCTCCTTTTCTCCACAAGAAACAGACAAGGTAAGCCAAACCCAGTAAAACCCCAGGTTTAACCTTAAAAATCGGGGGGGTTTCCAGTGCAGTTTGGCTGCTGCTTACGTTTATTAGGCTTGCTTCTCTTATAACTAAAGACAAAGATGTCAGATGACTAAATTCCCTCATCAGGTTAAACTATTTTTGTTAAAAATGTATGGTGGCTTCTGGCTGACATCCAAAATGGTGATGCATGTGCAAAAGGGGACAGTGGACATTACAAGAAACAATAAACAGACACACACTTTGATCAACATTACGGATTTCTCCAGGTTTGATAGTATTTGAAATATTTCAAGTACACAGCTGAACAAACACATTAATGTTTTGTAGACATGTTAATAGGGAAATGCTACGTTATATACCTGTTAAGTTCTTGGTTTAAATAAACTGGGAGCAGGAATCGAATATCAAAGATACACGTCCGATGGAAAAATCGAGGAAAGAGTTGTCACAGCGATGCCCTCGTGGTTCAGAGTGTGTGTGTTTGAATGTGTGTGTGTTACCTGGTTATGTCTCCTCTGTACAGGGACTTGTAGGTCCAGTTGGCTGGGTCTGCTTTTCGGTCCACACAGAACGGCTGCTCTGTGGGCGACTTTAGGTCATCCAACCAGGAGAAACAACTTGCTAACGGAGCAGCCTGGGGACTGTATGGATACACACATCAGAAACACAGAGCAGGGGGGGTTTACTACGAAGGGAGTTCAACAGAGCCAGTATTTATTTTACTGAGCTGGCTTGACTAAACTAAAACCCCTGATCAGAGATAAGGGATACTACGAAGCTGGTTATCAACTAGGCTTTCCTCTTCAGACTCTGTGCGCACTCACACAAAACAGGGCGTTCAGAGCGTCATTTGACTCATGAATCTTTTAGGATACGGGGTAATAAAATTAGTTTTTGGCCAAATTAAATCCAAGTGAAATAAAATGTATTTGTAGGAGACAGGAATGTCAGAGTGGGGATTTCTGAATGATTTAATAAGGTATTTGTTTATATTTTGGCATTGGTCTTTGTTTATTATATTTTTACTGGATTAATTATGGGTTGGATCAGTTGGGTCAGATGGTCATGGTCACCTGTTCACCTGTTGTGAGGTGTGTATGGAAGAGAGGGTGAGAGGGGCATTGTATTTTATGTTGACTGCATCTTTGTGATAGCTGGATTATTCCAATTATTAGTTTTTGCACGCTATGTTAAATTGATTATTTTCATTAAATTTGGATTTTGTTCAACGCATTTTTGGATCAGAGAGTTTATTTTTGATGGCACTTCTGACAATAGGCAACCAGGCCTATCTTCAGCCTCTCAGGGACTTTGTTTGTTTCTGAAGTTGCTACATTTTTGATTGAATTTACATCCTGAAAGACTAATCGGCTTTCTAATCGGCTTTGTATTAGCTGCAATATGCCAGCAGAATAAAGCTGACCTTTGCAAAAACTGGTGAAATTAGGGTTTTAAGGAATTATACTGCATTCTACCTGCAAGTAAGTTTCATACTGATGAAAAATATCTAGTTCTGATGTTATGCATAACTGATAAGTAGTGCACTGCATACAGTATGTGCTACTGTAACAGTACATCTTTGATCGTGGGATCAATGTAACATTAGTGCTCAACATTTTACATGTATAACTTATTTCCTCAGCTGATAAGGTGTACCGCTCATAGATTGCATTAAATATAATGTCAGGCTATTTTAAAAGGAACTAGTTATAACAACTAGCTGAACAGTGGTATTTGACGATTTTAAGCCTTACCTGGTCTTGAGCAGGTAATGTCTGCAGCGTAAGTTGCCATGGTTATGTAGCCAGGTTAAAAGAGAGCCACAGAAAAATCTAGGTTTGGGTTGGACATTCCTCGCTAACCCTCTAATCTGGCTTCCTACACCCCTCAGAAGTAAGACAAATGTGTATAAGAAGTGTAAGCAATGTATTTATACCTGTCTGCCTCCTGCTCCCTTTTGAGGTCACTAGGGAAAATGATTTCAGACTCATTGCCGCTGCTGTCCGAATGTCTCCCGCTCTTCTTTTTGTGTTTTTTCTTTTTCTTCTTCTTCTCACTCTTCTTTTTCTTCTTTTTGGGTGGAACATCACCCTCCTCCTCCTCAGAGCTCACATATCCCCTTACACTGAGGATTAGGAAGGTAGTGTTAAGCCAGGCGGATAAACAAAGAAAAATATAAGAGAACTCTCTGCTTCATACTTTGTCATGAACAATTTGCACACACATACTGCAGCCTTCTTCACTACGCAGGATATATATTACTTTTAATTTCAAGCAACCGTACACCTTTTTTTTTAAATGTCTATAGTACACTACGTTTATATGTGTAGTAAATTGGTAAAATAGAGAGCATTTATTTATTCTGTATATTTTATAGTTTTTACACACTCTGAATATATGTCTTGTTTACTCAGAATATTATATATATATATATATATATATATATATATATATATATATATATATATATATATATATATATATATATATATATACCATGGATAAATGTGTTATTTAACAAGATCAGTTAAAGGGAATGAGACCATAGAGCATGTGTCACCATGGCTTTGTCATGTAGAGGTAAAGCTTGCATGCTTGTCTGTTCAAAGTCCAGTATTTTGTCTGAACGAAAACAAGTCCCTGCTTTTGATCTGTACCTTGATTCCTTTTTGTTCAGCCTCTCACTCGTTTTTTCAAAAAAACGACTGTGAAGATTGAGGGCATCTTCAGTCTGGAAACTCTTATTTTTCAACCAGTCTAATTCTGAAAGGAGAGAGTGGATTAAAAAAGATTCATATTCAGCAATCATGAGGAGGATTTAGAGGTTGTGATCAACTTTACATGGCAGTGTAAATCCTGTTTTTAATCCCATGTGGAAACAGCTCAATTTAACAAAGGAGATACATTTCTCCTGTCTGGTTTCACTGCTGCTTAGAGAACATAAATCCAGATGATAAGTACATCAAAGTTAGGAAAGACAGAAACCTATCTGAGATAACAAAGTCTGTACAGAACAAACAGATTTACAGCATGTAGATGAGCCATGCTGTCCGTTTATCTGTGTTAATGTTGAGCTTCAGATGTTTGCATCCTATATGATTGTGCAGCTTGTCCTCTTTCCAGGTTACAAGATTCTAAATAACATTCTTTTGCAACCTTTACAGTTTTTAAGGGGGAGTGTTGGGGAGTATAGTAAAGCCCCAAGAGATAATGGTCTGTATAGATAAAATGTACTTGACTTGACAAGCCTGCACTGCCACAGAGGATCAGGATCTTGGATAGTACTGGAATCATGGTTTCTCTATGTTCAATGTAAACGTCATGTCCCACATATAGTCATAACCAGTAAGATAATAAAGTGTAAACCCAGCCGTTACCTTATATTGGTTAGAATAGAGAGATATTTCTCCCTAAAAACTTAGGAGGAGAATATAGTCACAGACGTGTGCCTCAGCCCTTTAGGCTCGGCTATTAGCAAAAAAACACGCCATATTCACTTCACTTTGTCTTGATACACAACAATAGCGCTCATGTTCTGTGTCTTTTATTTGAATGTGACAATATACTGACTTTGAGAAGTGACCGTGTAGAGGAAACGGCCTGACAGGAGGTAAGCTAAGGTCCGTCATTCCGACGTTAGGACAGCTAATGTGAGCTAGCTCGTGCTTCAACAGGTTTCTCTCTCAACATAATGACAACATAGAACCACAAACAATATTCATTCATATTTAAATATAAAGAAGTGCAAACCCTTGGACGAATCTTCCACTTTGTTTCGCTCTACTTCTGTAAAAGCTGGAAACAGAGCCATGATGATGTCGCATGTAAACAGTCGCACGGATATGACGTCACTTGGCAATTACAAAAACAAAATTACAAATAAACACTTGTGTTTTTTTAAATATATGAAAAAATACTATTTCTAATCTTTTTATATATTTTTTCTTCAAAGTTTGAGTACAGTAGTAAAACAATATGGAATTATATAAGACAATAACTTTTAACTGATCAATTGGTCACAATTACATTAACTTTCTATTCATTTGTGTTGATTTTATTTTTTACTTTAGTTTAATTAATTCAACAACAGCTTAATGTAACTAATTATGGGAAGAAAAAAACTAGCAAAATACTTGAATTGCTTGCCAAATTAAGAACATAACAAAAAGCCATTCTCCAGAATGGAAGGTCTGTAAAAATGTTTCCAGTTTACTTCATAGAAATATCATACAAAAATAAATGGCTTTAATTTATCACCAGAACACTTTTTTTGTACATATATATATAAAGAACTAATTTGTATTAACCAATTGGAAAATAGATGACTTTATGCACCAACTAAACGGAATATTTGTTTGTTTTTTTAAAACATTATGTTCATAGATGAAACTAACTCAAAGGTCAGACCCCACAGCAGATTGAAGTGAGAGAGAATGACAACCTTAATGGCACATACCAGCATAATACATCTCTCAAATGTAAGATGAAACATTGTGCATCAGGTGAGTTTGTTATAAGATTCTCTATCACACTCTTGTGGTGAAGCTAAAGCAACTATTTATAAATTCCTCTTTTCCATAGCCGTGAGGGATTAGTAAATTAGTCAACTCATGGGCTGATTCTTCCGAGATGCTGCTGCCCCAGCAGACCACACCATAGAAGATGACTGATGCCACCACAGAGTCAAAGAAAGTCTGCAGGAGGGCCCCCTGCATCCCAAAAGACCTCAGTCTCCTCGGCAGGTCTACTCAGTCCCTTCTTGTAGAGTGCAGTAGAGTGATCCGTCCAGTTTATTGTTCAGATGAACACCCAGGTACTTATGATTTTACTATCATTTTATTGGGCAAACTTTCAAGGGCATTCAAAAGATTGGCATCCTACCAAAATACTTTTCCCGTGTTAGGAGAGAGGAAAAGGCAAACAGGAATGTTTAGGATTAGTGAGAGAGAAGCTAAAGATATGTCATTGTATCAGAAAAGATTTAAGCTACAGTTCCCGTACCAGTACCAGTACCAGTACCAGTACCAGTACCAGTAACAGCACCACCCTGTCTGTTTACATTAGTGTCCACAGATTTTTAGTTTTGGGACTTTTTTGGATTTGCCTCTGCTTTTAATTGGGCTATTCTAACACGGCACCGTAACTTTTATACCTGTATTTTATATATTAGCTTGTTTTATGTTTATTTTATTGTCTTGGCTTTTTAATGACTGTTTTCTTTTTTAAATGCCATTTCTCAACGCTCTTAATGTCTTTTATTTTTGTAAAGCATTTTTAATTGCCTTGTATTCAAAGCTGCTATAAAAATAAACTTGCCTTGCCTTGTAGCGGAACAACCATATCTCAAAGAAGTATCAGACATTGAGTCAGGGAGACATCTATATTATTGAAGACACATAGAGTTAACAGTAAAGAAGCATATATCTTTTTTCATTTTAAAATGTATTTTTTTGGAGGGGGGTAGAGCATTATGGTCCACACTCCAATACAGTAGGCGGCGGTAATACTCCTTTAGCGCTGGTTGCCATCCTCCATAAAACCGTAAAAAGAAGAAGCAGAAGAAAAGCGCTGCTGTTCCGCAGACACACCTTATTCTCCAGTCAGTTCGAGCAGCTGAATCACTGCAGTGGACTCCGTCTTTGTCGGTCTTTGTTAATCAAAATGAGGGAAATCGTGCATCTTCAGGCTGGCCAATGTGGAAACCAAATTGGATCCAAGGTAAGAAAAGCCTAGATTAATGAAAGTGAATCCTTAACTCATTTATAAAATGCGTGGATGTGTACTTTGGTTTGGGCGGGCCGGTTAGCCTACTTAGCAACAATGCTAATGATAGCTTCCTATTTTTTAAGCTAAATCATGCTGGTTAGCAGGTCATTTGACTGTTTTTGTGTTTTATTCTCTTCTAGTTTTGGGAAGTCATAAGCGACGAACATGGCATCGACCCAACCGGCTCATACCATGGGGACAGCGACCTGCAGCTGGATCGCATCAACGTGTATTACAACGAGGCATCAGGTTAGCTTCGCTTTGCCTTGCCTCGGTCACACCTTAAATCTTCGTAACTCTACGCAGAAGGATTGTTAATAGGCCTACTGGAGCCATCTAGCGGTTTATCCCTCCTCTGGAAGCACAATCTGCCCTGTCACTTCCTAGTTGCTGTCACGGCTTCCACAATACATGAACAATCCTACAAAAAAATGATGCAGTCCCAAGCAAATACGAGGTTTTACCTTATTGCAATATTTTGTCGCAATAATAAGGAGAATCACTTAGTTTATTTTTTGTATTTTCAGATCTCTATAAGGTGTGACCTTGTGCTATAAAAACATTAACAACAATTATAAAAAATAATCTGGTGTATAAATACCTTTTTTGCTTTGTTTGATCATAATTCCAAAGGCAAAGTATTTCATTCAACTTCACAAAAAGGGATAGAAAAACGAGCAGGTTTTTTTCCTGGGGAATTATTTCATCAATGTGTGTAAAAATCTTCAGATCCATAATAATTTGTCTTCTTGGGTTTGGATCACCAGGCGGAAAGTATTTAATTTGGTTATTTTTATTAAACTTACTTAAAAATACGAGCAGGGTTTTGCTTGAGTAATAATGCAGCAATTAAAATAAAAATAATAATTTGTCTTCTTGTGTTTGGATCACCAGGTGGAAAGTATGTCCCCCGGGCGGTGCTGGTGGACTTGGAGCCCGGCACAATGGACTCCGTGAGGTCCGGTCCCTTTGGCCAGATCTTTAGACCAGACAACTTTGTCTTTGGTGATTATGTTTAACAATTATTGTTTGTTTTAACTTAAGTTGATAAAGTTGTCCACTTTGTAATATACATATTGCAAAAAGCTGCATACCATTATTGCATTCAGGGATTTTCTTTAAAGGTCCCCTATTATGCAAAATGTACTTTTTGATGTCTTTTATACATAAATGTGTCCCCGATGTGCAAGTAGACTCACAAAGTGTCCGAAAATACAACCCTCTCTCTTTTCCGCCTTACGCGCATCTCTAAAAAAGAGGGGCACAAAAGAGCTGATCCAGATTTGCTGCAGTCATGATGTAATGACCGAAATGTGGGCTGGCTTTACATTAAACTCCTGGAAACGTCCCGCCCTGTCGTTCCCCAATATAGAGTCAGCTAGCTGAAACCCCTCCCGCAGTCTTTGTATTCAGCAGGAGGGACTTAGAGTTGTTGTGTATATATAATACATATAATGTAACTGTTTTAGTGGTAAACACTGAGAAAATAAGTGTTTCAGAAATAATGCTCGATCACGGCAGCGTTTAGCTGAGTTTCTCCATTGGAAACTTCTCTCTTCAGACAGAGAGCTGCGTGATGCTGCAAAGGGGCGTGGCCAGCTTCAGCTCAAATTTAAAGCTACAGAATCAGCACTTCAGGAACAGGGCTGACATAGAGGGGTATGAGGCATGCTACAATGGGTGATCTGTTTTTATTTTGAGCAAAGCACTTCACAGACATGTTTTGTATGGATATGGCCATATAATATATATAGTATAATAGCAGACCTTGAATGAGTTGACCGAGACTAATATCAGTAGAACTATCACTCCTTTGTTGTATTGGTGCCTGCTCACTGACATTAAAATGTGTTTGCAACTATAACAAAGACATCATTCTTGTAGATCAGGACGTGTTGCAACCTGTTATAGACTTGTGTTTTTGCATGTGACACAGGCCAGAGCGGAGCAGGTAACAACTGGGCTAAAGGTCACTACACTGAGGGAGCTGAGCTGGTGGACTCGGTCCTGGATGTGGTGAGGAAGGAGGCCGAAGGCTGCGACTGCCTGCAGGGCTTCCAGCTCACACACTCTCTGGGTGGAGGCACCGGCTCAGGCATGGGCACGCTGCTCATCAGTAAAATCCGAGAGGAGTTTCCAGACCGCATCATGAACACTTTCAGCGTCGTACCTTCACCTAAGGTGCTTATAATACACTTAAATATAAAAAACATTAACTATTTATCTCATCTTATGTCTGATTTAATGCCATTCCTTCTCCCTCCCCCGACTCCAGGTGTCAGACACAGTGGTGGAGCCGTACAACGCCACCCTCTCCGTCCACCAGCTGGTGGAGAACACAGATGAGACCTTCTGCATTGATAATGAGGCGCTGTATGACATCTGCTTCCGCACGCTGAAGCTCACCACGCCCACCTACGGAGACCTCAACCACCTCGTCTCAGCAACCATGAGCGGGGTGACCACCTGTCTGCGCTTCCCCGGCCAGCTCAATGCTGATCTGAGGAAACTGGCCGTCAACATGGTGCCCTTCCCCAGGCTGCACTTCTTCATCCCGGGCTTCGCCCCGCTGACCAGCCGAGGCGGCCAGCAGTACAGGTAGAGGTTTTAATAGAATAGAATGATTTTATTGGCTTTGTACTCGGGCACAACTACATTTTGATATGCTTACAGTACTAGTATTTAAACGATTCATAATCACAGATTATTTGAATTAATGCTATTTTTTTTTTAATTGATGCATCTAAAAATGAATCTTATTGAATGGTCTGTCTTCCTGCAGGTCGTTGACGGTCCCTGAGCTCACCCAGCAGATGTTCGACTCCAAGAACATGATGGCGGCCTGCGACCCGCGCCACGGCCGCTACCTCACGGTCGCCGCCATCTTTAGAGGCCGCATGTCCATGAAGGAGGTGGACGAGCAGATGCTAAATGCGCAGAACAAGAACAGCAGTTACTTCGTTGAGTGGATCCCGAACAACGTGAAGACAGCCGTCTGCGACATCCCTCCCCGGGGCCTCAAAATGGCCGCCACCTTTATTGGCAACAGCACAGCCATTCAGGATCTGTTCAAGCGCATCTCAGAGCAGTTCACTGCCATGTTCCGACGCAAAGCCTTCCTCCACTGGTGAGTGATATAATAATGATGAGACTTTGAGACACTTGCCCAAGCATAAGTCATGGTTGTTACTAATCAGTATCAGTCTGTAGTTTGGCACCATTTTGAAAGATGTGTTTTTAAGTTCATACTTGTGTTTAAAACTATATTGATTTATTATTGATTAATCTTCCAAAGTGTTACTAGATTAATTGTGTAATATTTCCTTGTTTCAGGTACACTGGTGAGGGCATGGATGAGATGGAGTTCACAGAGGCTGAGAGCAACATGAACGACCTGGTGTCCGAGTACCAGCAGTACCAGGACGCCACCGCTGAGGAGGAAGGCGAGTTTGAAGAGGAGGGCGAATATGAAGATCAGGCCTAGACGCCCACAACAACCTTTTCCTCTCCCCATGCAATTTACATGGTTTAATGTTCAAAACGTGCTTTATTTTTCTCATTCTGCTGCTGTGTTCATTTGTGATAACGTAACACTGACCAGATCAGGCACTTATCACTGAATGTGACAATTACTGTTTAATATACAGTGTTATTCTTTTGCCAAAACAACAACATACTTTACACTAAAAGCTACAAATTGTGTCAGGATCTTGTCAATGTTACAATATTCCTGGTGTGCTTGTAGTGGTAAATTGGGATCAAATGTGCTGATGGATTTTAATAAACATTTATTATTTGGTTCTTCATTGTGGTGTTAGTTATGACTGAACTGACCTATGACCAATGTTTTATTGTCTGAAATGACAGTTTAGTCTAATTTGTTAGCCTGTATGGAAGCCCATTCCTGCCAATAAAAGTGGAAAAAGGGTATTCTGTAATTCATTATCAACATTATGATTTTGAGCGACATCAAAGATGTAGATTACTTCCAATACTTGTAATTTAACAATAATAACGTCACTTTTTTTAGCACCTTTTCCAATGGAGTGCTTCAAGGTAAATGCATTATCACATGATTGAGCCTCCATAGTAGGATCTCCAGTATTTTTGGCTAAAAGCAAAGAAACAAGCTTTTACTTTTGACTAGTATATCATTGCATGTAACTTGTTAGATGCTTTTAGCCAAAGCGACTTACATTCAATACCGTGGGCAATCCCCACAGGAGCAATTTGGGTGGAAGTGTCTTGCCCAGGGTCTCATCAACATTCTGACTGCAATGGGTTGGAACCAGTGCTCCCATGATCCTAAGATCAGCACACTAAACCAATGAGCCACAGCCTCCCTATCCACTCTTTTTTTTTCAGCCAGTCTAATTCTAAAAGTATATGTGTGTTTATATATATATACACACACACAAATAACATGTATACAAGCTTGCATTGCTGGACAAATGAAGAAATCTTGTGAATCAGGTAAGTTTGTTATGAGGCTCTCTTTCCCCCTCTTGTGGAAACTTACATTATTTATTATTTCCCTTCCACAGCGACTTAGCGTGAGGGATTAGTAAAATAGCCAACTCGTGGTCTGAATGTAAGAAAATGGGCCTCTGCCCTGTGTACAGACATGCAAAAGGCCCCACAATCTCTCCAACATAGGAGCATTACACACCGAGCTGTTAAGCTCCTGTTGTTTTGTGTCTCTTAGTGGTTATTTCTCGTTGATATGTAGGCTAACCTCTAAAATGTAACTTCATAGTCACCTAATAAAAACACAACTATTATGATATTGTCAAAGATACAAATTGTGTCGGTATATACAAAGGTATGATGTTTTATATTCATATGTTGGTGGGTCTGTGTGTTGCTACCTAAATGTCGACTTTCTATTCTATTCTTTATGTGAGCAGCAGGAAGGCTTGTGTACTAGAGAGGGGAAATAATTACTAAAATGTAAGATGGGTTGTTGATTTTTCATTCAAACTTCTAGGTTAAATACTATACATACAAAGGGAGTGCCTCGGATGAAACGCTGTTGTGTTGTGTTACCAAGGCAACCGAGCCCCCTTACCAGTCGACCAATGAGATGACTGCTGAGCTTTGAGTGACATGAATTTTGAACAATCGGATTAATCAACCAACAGCAGGTTGAAACACTCCCACCTGCTCCGGTTAGTTCGTAGCTGGATTACTACAGAGTAACAACTTTGTCTTTATCGGTCGTTTGAACGCTTTTAATTCAACCAAAATGAGGGAAATTGTGCATCTACAGGCAGGCCAATGTGGAAACCAAATTGGAGCCAAAGTAAGAGTAGTTTAGATTTAAACTTGAATTATTAAGCCATTTATAAAGTTCGTGGATGTTCAATTTGATTTGAGTTGGCTGATTAGCCCAGTTAACAACATTTATTATGATAGAGTTTTACTCGTTAAGCTAAGTCATGCTAGTTAGCAGGTAATTTGAACGATGGTGTGTTTAATTCTCTTCTAGTTTTGGGAAGTGATTAGCGACGAACATGGCATCGACCCGTCCGGGACATACCATGGGGACAGCGACCTGCAGCTGGAGCGAATTAACGTGTATTACAACGAGGCATCAGGTAAAGTTCTCTTTGGCTGCAAGCTACAGTTGGGTAATATAGCCAGTTAAATAAAGATTTAATTAAGGTAACTCTATACAACGCGGAAGGATTTTTAATCAGCCTAACGGAGCCATCTAGCGGTGGATCCCTCCGCTGGAAGACTCTGGAACAACAATGGTCCTAATAACTGTTGCAGTTTCTAGGATACGTCAAGTCAACAAAACCTCCAGATAATTATACTGTCCCAAACAAAAATACAGCTTTAACTTATGTTAATATGTTGTGGACATATATTATATATATTAGCGAAACTTTACTTAATTAGACCTATATTTTCAAGAAACGATAAGCTGTCATTAGGTGTAACCAAGTACTGCAGGAACACTGGACCGTATTGACATGCCATACAAACAATTATAAAAAAGAATTCAGTTAACAATATGCTTTTTGCTGTGTTTGTTCATAAATCAAAAGGCAAATTGTTTTATAAAATCTAATAAAAAGGGGAAAGAAGGCATACGTATTAATGCAGTGAAAATAAATGCTTAATTTAAAAGATAAATTGTCTTATCTATCAGGTGGAAAGTATGTCCCCCGGGCAGTGCTGGTGGACTTGGAGCCCGGCACGATGGACTCAGTGAGGTCCGGTCCCTTTGGCCAGATCTTTAGACCAGACAACTTTGTCTTTGGTGAGAATATAAACATTTCTTGTGTTTTATCTTTGGTCGATAAAGTTGCCATACTGTGATTAATGATTATTGAATGAGTTGACAGAGATAAAGAATTTAAAAAAAAACTATTTTAAATGTAACTATCATTCTTTTTATTTGCTGCACTTTTTATTTTTAATTGAGCAGTATACTTAAGGCATCGAAAGGCAGAACAGAGTATCTTTTAATGTCTTTATACTTATCTTATATATTATGTATAATGTTGTTATACATAAATATTGTGCTGTATATTGTGCAGCCCTGGGCTAGATTCACTTTTAACTCTTTAAAACAGTACTTGCAAATCTATAATGAAATCCTTTTGAATGTAGACCCAGGATGTCTTGATACCACAGCTTTGATAGACTTGTGTATTTGCATGTGACACAGGCCAGAGTGGAGCAGGTAACAACTGGGCTAAAGGTCACTACACTGAGGGAGCCGAGCTGGTGGACTCGGTCCTGGATGTGGTGAGGAAGGAGGCAGAGAGCTGCGACTGCCTGCAGGGCTTCCAGCTCACACACTCCCTGGGTGGAGGCACCGGCTCAGGCATGGGCACGCTCCTTATCAGTAAAATCCGAGAGGAGTATCCAGACCGCATCATGAACACTTTCAGCGTCGTACCTTCACCTAAGGTGTTTATAATACACTTAAATATAAAAAACATTAACTACTATATATATATCGTCTTACTTTGATTAATGCGACTCCTTCTCCCTCCCCAACTCCAGGTGTCAGACACAGTGGTGGAGCCGTACAACGCCACCCTCTCTGTCCACCAGCTGGTGGAGAACACAGATGAGACCTTCTGCATTGATAATGAGGCGCTGTATGACATCTGCTTCCGCACGCTGAAGCTCACCACGCCCACCTACGGAGACCTCAACCACCTCGTCTCAGCAACCATGAGCGGGGTGACCACCTGTCTGCGCTTCCCCGGCCAGCTCAATGCTGATCTGAGGAAACTGGCCGTCAACATGGTGCCCTTCCCCAGGCTGCACTTCTTCATGCCCGGCTTCGCCCCGCTGACCAGCCGAGGCAGCCAGCAGTACAGGTAAAGAGACTGGTTCAATCTTCATGTATTGTGCTTTTACACGTTTGTCATGCATTTACAAAATACACATTAATGCAAATTAAGGCGATTACATTTGACACCAATAAAAACACATTTACAAATGCATTTAAAATAAATCTTATTGAATGGTCTGTCTTCCCCAGGGCTCTGACGGTCCCTGAGCTCACCCAGCAGATGTTCGACTCCAAGAACATGATGGCGGCCTGCGACCCGCGCCACGGCCGCTACCTCACAGTCGCCGCCATCTTTAGAGGCCGCATGTCCATGAAGGAGGTGGACGAGCAGATGCTGAATGTGCAGAACAAGAACAGCAGTTACTTTCGTTGAGTGGATCCCGAACAACGTGAAGACAGCCGTCTGCGACATCCCTCCCCGGGGCCTCAAGATGGCTGCCACCTTTATCGGCAACAGCACAGCCATTCAGGAGCTGTTCAAGCGCATCTCAGAGCAGTTCACCGCTATGTTCCGCCGCAAGGCCTTCCTCCACTGGTGAGTGACGGGAGATTGACGGATTGATCACCTTACATTTTTTCCAGATGAATGGTTTGGCCAAATAAATGAAAATAGTGAAAGTCATACGCATTTGAGTAATATTTCGTTGTTTCAGGTACACTGGTGAGGGCATGGATGAGATGGAGTTCACAGAGGCTGAGAGCAACATGAACGACCTGGTGTCCGAGTACCAGCAGTACCAGGACGCCACCGCTGAGGAGGAGGGCGAGTTTGAGGACGAAGGCGAAGAAGACCTGGCTTAGACGCCAAGCGCAATGTTTTCCCTGCTATGCAAAAGCTAAGTTAGGGCTCATTATTGTAGAAATCTTCAGCTTTAATCAATAAAACAGCAGTTTTAAAGAACTGCACAGTAGTTCCACTGAATGTTGCACAATGGTAATAGTTAGCCCTGTTTTTAAAAAAATGTTACTGTTTTGTTCTCAAACGTTCTGTTCTTCCTTCCTGCTTTGGATATCAATGTTTTTGTCTTGTCTTGTGTTAACTTTTTTTCAAGATGCAAGGTTTATTTGTTACGAAAAAGAACGTAGCAGTGACCAGAGGCCTGTACGACGAAGCAGGATTTGGGGTTGGCGAGGTAACTTCAGGCTTAGCTCTGGGTTTTCAGTCGTACAACGCTGGTTCACTTCTTACCAGGGTAGATCTCCATGGTAACTTATGCTGAACACCTAACCTGCTCCATTATCACATCATCAATCGCATCATAATACATCATATATTTCCTTATATGTGTTAGTTTCTCGAGCAATATCTGGCCGTGCAATACTTATTGTATCGCACACTGTAAGCAGAAATGAAAACCACACATTGAGTTGATGAAATGCTCAAGTGTATATAAAGTCAGATCCACACGTCTTAGATAGGGCAGTGATATCATTAACCTTAATTACGTTAACTTACGCAATCGAACAGTCGGTATTTTTTTACCGGCTGTTCTGCTGCACCTTGCAGCTGCAACTATGTGGCTTTTGTCCTGGATTATGTGTTTAAGTCATGGATGTTTAAAGTTTAACATCTACATTTTTGTCTAAAATGATCGTTCACATTTCATCCATCAGGTCGGTTTTTCAGGATTGTGATTGGTCAAATGTTGCTAACCCTGCTCCTTTCATGTGAACACGCTCATAGCTGGACAGATAAATCCTGGGTTGACTCACCAAGTTGATAATCAGCGTCGTAGGACTGCTTAGCGAGATGTCGTTTGTTAGGGTTAGTTAAGCCAGACAACTCAAACATATCTGGGGTATGTTGAACTGGCCACAGTTCAAGGCACTCATTGCTGAACTTGACAAATACTGTGTGATATGGAGCTTAATTGTTTTTGAAGAAACTGGTCACTGTTACAATATTCCACTGGGATGTTATTACAACAAATGTAAGGATTTTAATAAAAGATATATGATTTGGTGCTACATTGTGGCAGGTTTGTGTAAATCCAAATGAACATAACACTGTGGCTAGGTGTGGTTCATAATCTTACTAACGTATCTATTCATTTTACATCTATGTTTATGAAGATTATACTCTTGTGATATGCAAAATCAGTGATAGGAGTCTCCTATGCAAAGTGTCTGTCCATCCACAGCAGATCCCTGATCTCACTTTAACAGATAACTGCAAAACCTGTCTTTAGCCCTCATCAAGCTCACTTACAGCCTCACAAATAAGTCTGGTTTTTTTTTCCTGTGACCTCAATCAACACCAGGTCCTTTAAGTCACAGTATAATGAGACAAATCATATTGGATTGAGATCTGCGGAAATTAGAGGCCAAGTCAACACCTTGAACTACTTGTGTTCCTCAAACCATTCCTGAACCATTTTCTGCAGTGTGGCAGGGTGCATTATGCTGCTGAAAGACGCCACCTGTCATTAGGGAATACCGTCTCCATGAAGGGGTGTACTTGATCTGTAACACGTTTAGGTAGTACTTTTCATAGTAACATCCACATGAAATACAGAACCCAAGGTTGCCCAGCAGAATATTGCCCAGAGCATCACACTGCCTCTGCCATGTTGCCTTCTCCCCATAGTGCCGCCTGGTGCCATGTCTTACCCAGGTAAGCGACGCACACGCACCCGGCTACCCACATGATGTCAAAGAAAACGTGATTCATCAGACCACCTTGCTCCATGCTACAGTTCTGATGCTGACGTTCCCATGGCGCTTTTGGAGGTGGACAGGGGTCAGCGTGGCACCCTGACCGGTCTGCGGCTGTTCCTTACTTCACCTGTCAGTGGTCATAATGTTATGGCTGCTAGGTGTACACACCTGAACGCCCACTAATAAATATGTATATGTAAATATACACATCGTACTCTTACATCGACACATGGATACAAATTAGGAGGTATTTTGAAAAGAAAGCACAATAGTTAATATACCCAAAAAAATAACGGTCACAGGTTTGAATCTAAACAAATGAATATGACTATATTAGCACAGTTCAAATATATAAAGTTGTGCAAATGCTGTCCATAGCATAGTAGTAGAAAAAGTGTCTGTTAGCTTTTCTGGGGAGCTGCTGTAGCCTACATTTCCCCGTTGCGGGACGAATAAAGGATTCTGAGTTATTGATAGGATCTGACTCCACCAGTGCATCGAAAAGAATAAAAAAATATGCGTTCAGAAACAAGACAAGACATATTATTGGAAATGGCACACACACCTCATAGAATTTCAAAAGCAGCTGTAACCTATTTCCTCTGGATCCCTGCACATATTGGGTTGAAGGGAATGAGCCGGCAGATAAATATGCAAAGTTGGCGACAAGGGAGAGACAAATTAGAATGAATGTGATAGCAAGGCTGATATCACGAGCATCATCAAGTCCCAAATGAAAAAGAAATGGCAGGATGGGTGGGATAGAGTAAGGGTCAGACATTTTATAATGTTCAAACGAAAGGAGGAGAAACAAGAGAAGTCAAGGGATGTAAAAAAAAGAGGAGGACATCATTATCAGAATGGAATTGATCACACAGGGCTAAATTGCACATTATTCAGTATGAAAAAACATACAAGAGGTAAATGTGAATATTTGTGGCAATGGAGAAACAATTCAGCACGTATTTTTGCAGTTTTCAAGAACTAAAGTAAGCACTGAAAAAACCACACGGAACTAAATACAACAGTGATTTTGCTAAGGAGTTCAAGGGATGTATCATACAAGGCAATATATATGTTTTTAAAATGACAGGGGTTATATTAAGGATTTAGGGTTATACTGTACCGTGCTGATCCACACTCCATTCCAGAAGGCGGCGGTAAATGCACCTAAAAGCTGATTGCCGACCGCCATTGACCGCGCCTTACCAGTGAAAACGCTAAACCAAGTTTTCTCGACCAATGAGATGTCTACTGAGCCTGAGTGACATGAAATTTGGAACAATCGGGTTGATCTGGAAACGGTAGATGCCAACACTCCCGCCTTCTTCGGTTAGAACGTAGCTGCCAGGAACACTGCAGAATAACCGCTTTGTCTCCTTCTCGGTCGTTTGGAATTCTTGAATTCAACCAAAATGAGGGAAATCGTGCACTTACAGGCAGGCCAGTGTGGAAATCAGATTGGAGCTAAGGTAAGAATAGTTTAGATTTAGATTTGAATTCTTAACTCATTCAGTAAGTGCGAGGATGTTTAATTTGGTTTGGGCGGGCGGGCCCTACTTAGCAACAATGCTAATGAAAGGCGACATACTAGTTGAGTTAAATCAGTCTCATGTTCAGGAACATTGACCGTTGTTTTGTATTCTCTTCTAGTTTTGGGAGGTGATAAGCGACGAACATGGCATCGACCCAACCGGTTCCTACCATGGGGACAGTGACCTGCAGCTGGATCGCATCAACGTGTATTACAACGAGGCTTCAGGTTAGCTTTGCTTTAGCACCGAGCTAAAATTTGGTAGCTCCTCCGTTTCCAGGATACGGCCTTAAGTCAACAAAACCTCAGATAATAATACTGTCCCTAAAAAAAATATTAAAAGAAACACAACTTTAAACTTAATATAATATTTTGTGGGCATATATTAGCCACATATGTATCCTATTATTAGGTGTAACCGTGTTTTGTAAGAACACTGTAACATGCCATACAAACAATTATACACAAATAATATATAATAATAATAATTTCCAAGGCAAACCATTTTATTAAACGTTAAAAAATACGAACAGGGGTTTGCGTGAGTAATAATGCAGCAATTAAAATTAAAATAATAATTTGTCTTCTTGTGTTTGGATCACCAGGTGGAAAGTATGTCCCCCGGGCGGTGCTGGTGGACTTGGAACCCGGCACAATGGACTCCGTGAGGTCCGGTCCCTTTGGCCAGATCTTTAGACCAGACAACTTTGTCTTTGGTGAGTATGTTGAACAATTCGTCTTTTGTTTTCAACTTAGGTTGATAAAAGTGGATTTTGTTGAATGAGTTGACAGATTCAGTAGAACTGTCATTACATTCTCCTATTGGTGCCTTAGTTTATGCACTGCTAACTGACATTGCGTTTGCAAGTGTAACAATGTCATAATTCTTGTAGATCCAGGATGTATCGCCACATGTTATAGATTTATCTGTTTTCATGTGACACAGGCCAGAGCGGAGCAGGTAACAACTGGGCTAAAGGTCACTACACTGAGGGAGCCGAGCTGGTGGACTCGGTCCTGGATGTGGTGAGGAAGGAGGCCGAAGGCTGCGACTGCCTGCAGGGCTTCCAGCTCACCCACTCCTTGGGTGGAGGCACCGGCTCAGGCATGGGCACGCTGCTCATCAGCAAAATCCGAGAGGAGTATCCAGACCGCATCATGAACACTTTCAGCGTCGTACCTTCACCTAAGGTGCTTATAATACACATAAAGACTGCAACATTAACTAATTATCTCGTCTTACTTTGATTAATGCGACTCCTTCTCCCTCCCCCGACTCTAGGTGTCAGACACAGTGGTGGAGCCGTACAACGCCACCCTCTCCGTCCACCAGCTGGTGGAGAATACAGATGAGACCTACTGCATTGATAATGAGGCGCTGTATGACATCTGCTTCCGCACGCTGAAGCTCACCACGCCATCCTACGGAGACCTCAACCACCTCGTCTCAGCAACCATGAGCGGGGTGACCACCTGTCTGCGCTTCCCCGGCCAGCTCAATGCTGATCTGAGGAAACTGGCCGTCAACATGGTGCCCTTCCCCAGGCTGCACTTCTTCATGCCCGGCTTCGCCCCACTGACCAGCCGAGGCAGCCAGCAGTACAGGTAAAGAGACTGTCAGGCACTCCTGCTGTATTTTTACTGTCATTATACTGAGGTACAATAATATTTTGCTAGACTTCTCTTGGTGTAGTCAAATAAAACAAAAATAAGGAGTAGCTGTAATAATCACATATCCTTAATTTTTCCCGCTGCAAAAAATATATATGTACACAACCATGGTAGAATTGTCATGCTTTCTTTATTACAACACCACACCTGTTTTTTAACCCCCCAAAATACATGTTTATGCTGATATTTTAAACGTGGTTAATTTGATGATTTTTAAAAAATAAATTGACACCACTCAAAACAACACATACAAATGCATTTAAAATAAACACTAATCGTATGGTCTGTCTTCCTGCAGGTCGTTGACGGTCCCTGAGCTCACCCAGCAGATGTTCGACTCCAAGAACATGATGGCGGCCTGCGACCCGCGCCACGGCCGCTACCTCACAGTTGCTGCCATCTTTAGAGGCCGCATGTCCATGAAGGAGGTGGACGAGCAGATGCTGAATGTGCAGAACAAGAACAGCAGCTACTTCGTTGAGTGGATCCCAAACAACGTGAAGACAGCCGTCTGCGACATCCCTCCCCGTGGCCTCAAGATGGCTGCCACCTTTATCGGCAACAGCACGGCCATTCAGGAGCTGTTCAAGCGCATCTCAGAGCAGTTCACCGCCATGTTCCGCCGCAAGGCCTTCCTCCACTGGTGAGTGACAGAAGTTTTACAGATTTTCCAGATGAATGGTTTGGCCTTATAAATGAAAATAGTGAAAGTTATACGCATGCGAGTAATATTTCCTTGTTTCAGGTACACTGGTGAGGGCATGGATGAGATGGAGTTCACAGAGGCTGAGAGCAACATGAACGACCTGGTGTCCGAGTACCAGCAGTACCAGGACGCCACCGCTGAGGAGGAGGGCGAGTTTGAGGACGAAGGCGAGGAGGACCTGGCTTAGACGCCCAGCGCAATGTTTTCCCCGCTATGCAACACTTAGTTAGGGGCGCGGTCCATACGCTTCAAACGCATCATGGTATAATTATCGAAAATTGGCTTTTAATCAATGAAACAGCAGTTTAAAAGAATAGCACAGTAGTTCCTCTGAATGTAACAGTTTGTGTCCAGCCTTCTTTTTTTTCTTAAATGTTATTGTTTTTTCCCCTCACATTTCTTTCCTTCCTTCCTGCTTTGGATATGAATGTTTTTAACTTGTTTCGTGTCTTCTGTTTTTCAAGATGCAAGGTTTCTTTGTTATGAAAGAGAACGTAACTGAACAGTTTAAGGCACTCATCGCTGAACGTGAAGAGTACTGTTGGATGTGGAGGTGAATTCTTTTGCAAAACAAACAAACCTTAAACTGAAAGCTATAAATCAACGTGATTTATAGCTGAAATTTCGACACATTCATTGTTACAACATTCTTAGTGTGCTTGTACTGGGATGTTATAACATCAAATGTAAAGATACGTTTTAATAAAATAATTATGATTTGGTGCTACATTGTGTTGTTACTTATGGCTGAACTGAACCAATGTCTAATTTACTGAAATGATGTAGTGCTCTTATTTGTTACCGTGATTTAACCGGTATGGAAGCCCATTTCACAAGAAATGTCTCCAATTAATGACAGTATATCGCAATGAATTTGTTACCACACTTCAGTTTTCTGATTGAATTGCATTTGAAAAGAGACTTCTGTAAATCAACTTTTTAGGACATAAACTTAAATGGTCTTTATTTAAATCAGTAGGGCCTATGAGGTTTAAAATGCACTAAAAGCAACATTGGATGTGCCTGAATAAGTTAAAGCGGACAAGAGCAGGGCTGAATAAGCCCCATGAACATGGAAGATCTCAAGACCCAGGTATTTTTGTTCTCGAGTCAGCCATTTTGTTTTCATGTGCCACTGCAAAACTTCCATAGGAGGAAACGGGGCCTTGCTATCCATGCTTTCTCCTTAATTAGGCGTCTGCTTAATATCAAAATGGATGAGATTTAAAACTATAGACAAAATGGCGCCGTTTGAACCAACAGAAGGATCAGGACCATTTAGCACTGGTTCCAACTACAGAACTACATATATCAATGTATGATTCTGTTTCTTAAGTTCAACCATAATGTAGCCAGATAGAAGATATCTTTGGGTTAGTGTATCCGTCTAAATGTAATTGGTGATGTCTTTTGCAGACTACCACCGGCTATAATAGCTAACGTTGAATTAACGGCAAATTGGCTGCTGCAACTAGTCAATTACCACACACCAAAACTTAGGTCACCTGTTTTGCGAAATCCACTTTTTCATTTATTTTAAATATAAATATGTGTCCCCTCTGTGTTAAGAGATTCTCTCATTTTGTCCTGTTCCATTTATATAAAAACCTGTATGAAAATTAGCTGATCAGATTTTGGTCACTTGGTTTTTTTGGGTTGTGCAACCATTAACCAATAACCAACCAAGGTAACACCTTATCACCTGAATCTCCTCCTAGGGCACCGTGGTGTTTTTTTGAACTAATCATCTCATAGATAGGCGTGGCCGAATCAGCACTATTAGAACAAGGCCGTAACAGAGGGGTATACGGCATTCTACAGTGCATGATCTGTTTGGTATTTCAAGCCAAACACTTCAGAGACATGTTTTTTTACATATCTGAGACCCATCATTTATTGTCGAGAAAGATTATAATAGGGGACCTTTAATAAAACAAAATACCCTTTGTAAATATGACCATATGAATCATGGTAAATTATTCTAGCTCATAATAATGAGTTAGGAAACTAAATTAAAGATAGTAGGTGAGACACTCAAAAAGGATAGTAAGTAATGATGATGAGAGTGTTTCTGGTCATTTTACAATTTCTCATTAAAATGTATTACAGAATACTTCGTCCCCCTCAGTGGATTGGGCTTCTAACCTTTGACTGAGACCATTTGGCTTATGGTTTTTGTGTGTCTTCTATCAAACAAGTCATTTAGGTCCTTAAGTGATTGACTATTTTGAAATGGAACTTTTATAAATAAATACAAATGATGATGCATTTAAAAACATTTTAAAAGAAAGGTCTTTCTAAATATAATTGGATATTATTTTACCTTTTGTTCTTTTCCCCCCGGATATCGGTGCATGTATGTGTACATATATGTGTTTATTTGTGTGTATATTTATATACTCATTTATTTATTGTTTTTCTAACAAGAGGGCTATTTTCTTTATGAGCTATGCTTGCCCTCCCTCTTCTACCAAATTAGTTTTTCGGTTTCATAAATTGTCTGACACACACACACACACACACACACACACACACACACACACACACACACACACACACACACACACACACACACACACACACACACACACACGCACAACATCCTATTTTCCTCAATCATACATTCAAGAATAAAAATAAAGAAAGGAATAAGATGATTTTTTTAATACTCTATGGAAAAACGGCATTTTGTGTATGACAATAGAATCTGACCCAGGGTGCTTCAGACAGCAGCAGTGATATTCAGCAGTGTGTGGTTTAGGAAATACCATTTACAGAACTCTTTGATTGGACACTTATAATCAGTCACCACAGTGTAATAAGAAACGTAAGATATAAAACATGAGTCAAATGTTGAGGCACGTTGGCCTCTATGATAAAATACAACAAAAGGTGAGACAGAAAAGATCTGAGTAGCAACAAATGCATTACAAGACACATTATGTTACCACATAGCATTGAGGGGAGTGGAGTCATAATGACTGTAAAATAAAAAGAACAAATGAAAATATTTATATTAACAATCCCAAATTCTGAACCACTCGTGAAAGGAAATTTAAAAAAGGTTTAAAAAAAACTGTAATTGGTTAATACAATTCTAAATAATGATCCAAAAGTCTCTGACAGGACAGTCACTGCTATGAAATGGACATTATAAGTTGTAAAGGTGTTTATGTTCAGTATGTACTGACATGTTTGGGTAACTTCTTCCATCTATATAGGCCATTTAAAAAACTAAATTCAGAATCCTTTCAAAATAAGATTTCTACTGCAGCTGTTATCTGCAGCAGACCTTACATTTTAGATGGGTAGATTAATAAAAACAAAAGGGCCGCTCCTCACAGCGGGAAATATTTTAGGCACATCGTCATAATACTTGTTTTGATTATAAGTATGGCCAACAAGCCATACTATACCATATACCACTAACACCACAGTGGGGTACAAAAAATAACTTGTTGTCTGTCGCTCATCCATATTTCACTTTTCAAATAAGGGAACAAATGGAATGTAAAACAAAGAGGAGAAAAGAATATTGGCAGAAACAGGACATGGATTCAGTAATACAGGGAGTAGAGGTCCCATTGTAGTTAAAATTACAATAATTGTATTTGGAAATATTCCAAATCAATCAAGGTGGTCTGTGAATACCTTCATGGACTATTTTGATTAAATTCCCTGCAATAAAGTGGATGAGGCACATGAGATACCTTTTAACTTTATCTACAGAGGAAGGAGTTGGCAAAACAAAGGAGAAATAAGGCCACATGGGATGACGAATATAAAAAACGAAGTAATATCACATAAGTAGATAATAATAAAACAGTAAAAACATTACAGGCACTATGAGGATCCTCTGGTATTACAAGGATGGTGACACTGAAACATTACTAACATATTAAATTAGACATTTAAAGAGGACATATTCTGCTCATTTTCAGGTTTATATTAGTATTTAGTGTCTCTACTGTGACATGTCTCCATGCTTTAATGATCAAAAAGCCCTTTATTTGTCTCATACTTCCTGTGCTGCAGCACCTCTTTTTGCCCTCTGTCTGAAACCAGAGCCCAGTCTGCTCTGATTGGTTAGCTGGAGGGCTCTGTTATGATTGGTCAACCGCTTAGCGATGTCCCACCCCTTGTACAATGTGTTGGAGTGCTAGCCAATGAAGCGCGAGTGTAAGTGCTGTCACTATGCCACGGAAGTAAACAAAGAAGTCCAATGGAGGCATTTCAGGTGGGGGGAGTGTATGGGAGGGAAGTTTGCAGACCATTTACATGCACAAAAACCTATACACACTACAGAAAAAGGAAAACCCAAAGAGAAGCAGAATAGGGCCTCTTTATATGCATTTCTTAAATACCAGTAACAAGCTCTGTAATTCTTCTTGTTTTTAGGATGTGTTAATATTCTAGTTGCCAGCTCATAGAGAGGCCTGCTGTGAACTCGGGAAATCTTGAGTACACCAATGTTTTATAAAAGAAATGTATAGTACGTGTCCCCAGCACATAGAAACTGCCTGATGTTGACCTGCATATACTGGGCAATTCACACATTAGCATATGTTGTGTTAATAAACAGGAATTACCATTATAGCCTATTGGGAAAATAGTTTAAAAATGGCTTGGCCGATTTGGAAACCAGAATGTGGCCCTATTTGTAATCTCGGGAGGCTGATTTTGACTACCATGACTACTGTTGCAACCATTGAATATAGAGAGCACAAGAGGAAAGCATTATCTCTACTGTGTATTAACCCTGGTCTGTTTGCTGCTCACACAGTCTAGTATTGCTGATCTGACTGTGAAATAAACTGCAATATGTACTAAATGATGGCCTAATTATGATTGACACAATGAGAGAAGGAGATGGTGTTAACATTGAATCCCTTTGTCAGACTTATGACAAAGTATGTTTGTAAACTCATAGATGTGGGGAGGGAAGGCAAACTGAGGAAATTAAACACAATGATCCCACACGGAATGTTCTTTAAATGTGTCTTTTAATGGTCTTTCTCTTCTGTGTCCCCATTTCAAACACCTGCCAGTCTTTGTCTGAACAACAGGAGGAGGCTGGTACACCAGTAATTCCATGTAACCTGTACGTCACTGGAGAATATCACAGGTAGAGCCCCCCCTCACGGTAAAGCATCGTCATCAGTGGGGGCCGTGGCTGCAACGTGGCCCTGGTGCACCTCTCTGACGGCTAAAATGCGAGACAGCATGCTCTGCAGGGTGGCGCCCTCCAGTGGCTGACAGGTGTACCAGTGGGAACTGCAGGGTCAGAAATAGACATGTCATAAAAATAAGAACATTTCAATACACAATATAAAGAATGACCGGCACTTGTTGCTGGTCCAGATGCTTATTTTGCCAGAGATACGTAGGTATTGATAGTAGACGCTGTAGGGTTGCTTTCTGTGGCTTTTATTATTGTATTATTTATTATTTTAAATATAAAAACACCTAATCCTAAGCTTTCTGTAAGGATAGATTTAGTCTATAAGGGTTTTATATTGAAAGAACTGCCTTACACTGAGCTTGCTGTTTGTAGACAGTGACTGTGTGGGGCTTTTATTTTCAAAGATAAGCCTTATCCTAAACTTCCTGTTTGGATACCAATCATCTCTCAAAGGGGCGTGGCCAGCAGCAGCTCATTAGCATTTAAAGCTACAAACAGAGAATCAGCACTTTTTTAACAGGGCTGAAACAGAGAGGTATATGGCATGCCAAACACTTCAGTGACATGTGTTGTACATATCTGAGACCTATAATATATATTGTTGAAAAAGAGTATAATAGGGGGCCTTTAAGTGTTTTTTCTCTGCTCTTAAACATATTGGTAGGTCATTTTTACCCTAAAGCCATTGTAGGTCAAAAATCCAGTATAAATAAAATGGCGGGTAGAAAGCCGTGTTGAAGTGCCACGTTCATTTTTAATGCAGGAGCACAGACTGACCTGTGAGTGTGCACAACCTCCTCCGGCTGCAGGAAAAACACATCTCTTCTCGTCTGCACCGACTCCGGGCTGTTAAAGAGGGGAGAGGAGATTACTGTCTCCTAAGCCTTATAGTTTTTCTATATATGTACCTATAATAATCATAATAATTTACTAATCTTTACTTATATAGCACTTTTCATACCCCAGTTCAGAGTGCTTTATCAACATGGCACACATCACAAGTTACAACACAAAACATGAATTTCACTTTAGGTCATTGTTTAAAAGCAAGGGAACCAGGGTGACAGTGATTAGTAAAATAAAGTAGTAATGATCCTTCTTGGTAAAATAAAGGCAGGGAGAAGACAAAATGCTTTAAAAAATGTCAATTAAAATGAAAACCTATAAAATAAAAAACAAGATAAAATATAAATACATTATAAGAATAATGCAAATGAAAAGTGGATATTACGTGAATAATAAAGGAAAATAAATAAAACAATACAACAAATAAATAATAACAATCATAAAGACTAAAATGGGGGGTTTTGATAATAAAAAGGTACTCTAAAAAGATGTGTCTTTTAGAAATGAGTTGAGCTCTGATATTTATACTCTATATAACTATAAGTGTGTGGTGTTTCTCACCATCGGGAGAGGTAGAACTCGTACAGTCTCACAGGACAGTGTAGAGGGTTGGCGACATTTTCAAGCATCTCCAGCATCTCTTCCTCTCCCTGCTTTTTTCTATTTCGTTCTGAACACAAAAAAAGGTACCACAACTCAGGGAGTCATACTAACAGTAACAGATACCTGATATTACCAAATACGTTCAGTTTAAATATTCCAGCCACTGCTAATAGGGTGGAACTTCTGGGTGGGGATGCAATATTATTTGATGACAACCATTTTTCATAATCGTAACGTAGTTAAACCCCTAATCATTCAGTAAAAATAAATCCTCTACTTCAATGTACCTGTGCGGTGGGGGTCCTTGCTGCTCCGCCGGTATCGGAGGTAGAGCACTTTTCCGGCTCTGTTGCAGGGTTTGGAGAGTCGGGTGAAGTTGGCGAAGGACACGTTCTGGTGCTGCTCCAGCGTGGTGAAGCCGAATTTCTTGGTGCAAAAGAAGAGCAGCGTGTTGAGCAGCACGATGGGGGAGTAGGCGCCCAGCTGCTTACACTCCCACAGGTAGGACTCCACCACCCGGGAAGAGACTGCAGCACCTGGAGGAGGAGGGCGGGGGGCAGGGAGGAGTGAAACTGGGGTATTCAGGGGGCTTTAATGTCTTAAGCCACACTGCATGCTGGGATAGTTTTAAATACTAAGTTTGGGTTCCTTGGTTGTTTAGAGTTCAGGAGGATTTTACGGAGAGCTGATTTATGGCAACCTGACATAAAACGATTTTAAAATATTTTTTACAAGCATAAAAAAAGAGTTAGGAGAATGTTGTTGTATTTAAATGCATTCACATTTTTTTGGCCATCTCTGGCTAGTAGAACAAGCTTTAAAGGTGCCATAGAATGGAAACTGTATTTACCTTGGCATTGAATAAGGAGAGTTCGATACATTGAACTCACATACCATAAACCTCAAACACCATTGTTTCCTCCTTCATGTGCAAATCATGAATATGCATATCACAGCGGTACAGCGGGCGAATTACAACAATCCCTGTGTGTTAAGTGACACACGGTAGGCCAGCCCCAACATTTGCATACACCAGCTGATGGAAACACTAAGCTAACACTTACCACCCCGCAACGTTGCTCTCAAATCTCCGACCAACTGGCTGTTCTTCAAATTCATCGGTTTCCTCCTCCGATAAAGGCTCCTACATGTAAGGTTGGACGCCAAAAGCCTCCATGGTTCATCTCTCACAGTTTCGTGATCTTCACTTACTTCTGTGGGCTCTGAGGCAGCCATGGATTGCTCCTTGTAAACCAGCCAATCAGAGCAGAGCTCATCATAATTATTTAAATGAGCCCCAAATCAGGCAATTCAGCTTGTTTCATTCTAGGACCAAACCATAGGGTTGTAAATGGGCCTGTAAAACCGCATCTGGACATTTTTTGGATCAACCAAAGTTATATACCTTCTTTGTAGACATCAGAGAACAACTTAACATACCAGATAGATGCTTTCTATGGCACCTTTAAACACAACATGTTATCAACTTATGAATTAGATCAAAGTCAAAATTTCGCTTAGAGCCCCAAGTTGGCCAGGGGCAGATCTGTGAGCAGCTTTAAAGTTACAGTATATGTCATTGGAATTTATCACTCTGATATAAAAACATGTTATACAGAAAGGTCATTTAGAAATGAAAATGAATTGAATGCTTATTGCAGAAAATAGACATGATTAAACTGTGGATATCTCCATTATGACTATGATATTACCACTCGGTAGTAGTTTAGGTTTCCAGAGTTGCAGCATCCCGCTGATCTTGGTGGTAAACTGACTGTAGAGCTCATCAGTGAAGATGTTCTCTATGCGGCCCTTTGTGAACAGATGCTGTCCAAAGAGAAGAAGAAAACAAAGGGCAGTCAATAGAGTGCAGCAGGAAGTCCTAAAACCTGGAAATGAGTTAGCATTAGAAAGCACGACTTAGCATGTGTTTTTGGTTGGACGCCTTAAATAAGACCTGGGGTTAAATATAAGATTTTTATGCTTAATTCTCTGACATAAAACACAGTAAATACCCCACTGGCGAATGTCTGAAGCTTCTATGTGTCTTAAAAATTGCAGTTGCTAACACATGGAAACTACTAAATGTCATCACGCCGAACATTTGCCGCCTTTAGCTTAGCGCCATTTACCCGTCATGTAGTTAGTTTATAGCCTAGCGTTAGCTTTTTTACTGCTAGATGTTGCTGACGCTTCATCTTTCACAAAAGGGGTGTTAATGGCCCAGGCCGTGGCGCAACTGGCTGGGGCACCTGCACCGTATGCTGGCGACCCGGGTTCGATTCCCGACCCGTGGTCCTTTACGGATCCCACCCAACTCTCTCTCCCACTTTCCTGTCACTCTCCACTGTCCTATCCTATTAAAGGCAAAAAGCCCCAAAAAATATTTTTCAAAAAAAAGGGGTGTTAATATGTTTAGATTATCCCGCTGAAAAAAATGTGTCAGTATGATAAACTTCATGGTCACAGAGCTTATTTTCTACAATATTACAAAATCCAATGGAAAACTCCCATTGGCTTTTAATAATGGGAGCCCTTGCGAGGCTAACTTCTCTTTAATTCGGCCTAAACAAATACATCAATCAAGATGGAAACTGTGTGTGTGTGTGTGTGTGTGTGTGTGTGTGTGTGTGTGTGTGTGTGTGTGTGTGTGTGTGTGTGTGTGTGTGTGTGTGTGTGTGTGTGTGTGTGTGTGTGTGTGTGTGTGTGTGTGTGTGTACCTGCTGTATCCCCAGGCAGAGGTAGAAAATGCTGTCTGGGCTGTAGGTCTCTCCATTGGGCCGTCTCACTTCAGTGATGAAGCGTGACAGAGCAAAGCTGAGCTCAGCAGAGTCACACTGAAGCACGTCTTCTTTAATGTCCACAATGTTGGCTGCAGGGGGAGAGAGCACCACACACAGCTAGTATCGAATAAAACAGTTTACAACGAAACCAATCATTGGGTTAGATGTTGACACTGAAGACTCACATTTTGCGGGCGGTTGGTTTTGTTGTTGGACCCAGGTTCTCCAGGCTTTAACCCCGTACACATGGTTCAGTTTGGGGGCGGGGGGAGTCGCCACTGCCCGGCGGTTCAAGGACCCAGTTCGCCTTCGACTCTGGATGGATTGAAATGCAATGAAAGGTTGACCGTGAGCAGAAAATGCATGTTAAAGATAAAGTTGGGCGTAATTGACTTTGGTTATCAACACATATAATATATTACATAACATCCAAGGAATACGATGACGTATCGGGGCTTTTGTAGGTTAAAAATTATTACGCAGCCAGGGGAGGTAACATCAAAGAAAGAACAAGTTTAAGTAAAAACCAAAGTGACTATTCTCTTCTCAGGAAAAAGCTCAAAAATGTACCAAAAACGTATATATTGTCTAAGATTAAAAAGTGTTAAATGTGCTCGAAAAAATGTATGATAATTTCTGAGATTAAAGTAGTGCATTTGTGCGAAAACCCCAACAATCTCACGACAAATATTCAATATTCATTGAGACTAGAAAGTCACACATTTGATAGAAAAAGAAGTCCAAAATGTGATCTTTTAGGTGAAAACTTTTTTTATCCCCCCATCCCCAGCGATGTTACTTCTTTTACTTGTAATGGCCCTAATATGATCAGGAAAGTACTCTTAGTTAAAAGGTTTCTGGAACAGTCACCTCCACTGTCAGCATTCTCAGATTTCTATAGCTATAGAATCACAGAGCAGTCTACAGAAAAAAAAAACATGCAAGTGGTGCAAGCGTCTTTAAACAAGAGGCTAATAAAAACTAAATCAGAGTTCAGAGCAGTTCAAAAACTGCTGATCTGAGCGGAGTCTTACCCGTTTGCGGCTGCAGAAAGGGTCTCTAGATCTCTTCACTCCTCTCTGAGGAGCAGGTGGCTTCTGATCCAACAACTCTGCAGAAACAAACACAAGTTGTAGCACCACAACATCGGGTTTTTGCCCCAACAAACCCATTTAGATGATGTCTCACCAGATGGGATGTCAGTCTCCAGGTCCATCATTGGAGAGGAGGGAGGGTGTAGCTCAGCACTGGTGGTAGGTGGTTCGATTAATGTGGTAACCTCTGGCTGGATGCTAAATTGGAGATCAGATGACTCTGTGCTCCTCTCTGAACTCACAGTTAGAGGCAGGTCAGCCTGTACTGCTTTTTCAGCCTCTTCATCTTCACAGATTATGGGGTTGACCTCCTCTGACTCCGTGTCTCCACTGAGAGGACTGCTCAGGTCTGTAGCATACAGAGGAACAGGGAGCAGGAACTAAAGTCATTTTGCTTTTGATTATTGAGTTGGTGGATTGATAATCTATCAGCTCAGCATGATATTAAGGACTACTGCAAGGTAGGGGTGTGTGTATGTTAGTGTGAAGTACATGTTTGTTTGTTCTTTTGATCAATGTTCCAATATAAACAGCATTTTGATCTCTCTGTCTGTACACACAAACTGAAAGAGTGACAACGAAGTTGACTTTGATAAGAAAATGCCAATAAACATATTGTTAAAATAAACTAAAAAACAAACCTCAAGCTTTATTTGATCTAAAGCGGCCCGATTATGCTTTTGGGGCATTTTCCCTTGTATTTAATGCATGTCAATGGTCTGCAAAGGCTAAAATTCCTATTAATCCCCCCTATGTGCCTGAAACGCCTGCATTGGGCTCCTTTATTTATTTCAGGAACATAGTGATATCACTATGTAACACTCGCACCTCGACAATGTCCAAAACAATGTACAAGGGGCGGGACTTCTCTAAGTGGTTGATTAATCACAACAGAGCCAAGCAGAGCAGACAGGGCTCTGGTTTCAGACAGAGGGTGAAAAGAGGTCCTGCAGCACAGGCAGTACGAGAAAATAAAGAGCGTTATGAACATTAAAGCATGGAGACATGGCACAGTACAGAGACAACATAGAAATATGAGGGCCCCTTCAAAGAAATAATTCACCTCCAAAATGAACATCTATAAATCCTGTTCCTCCCGTGTTACCTTTGAATTATTGAAGAAAAGTGTATTTTTCTTGTATGCCTTCTTGGTGAATGAAGGATACATCACAGGGAAAATTCTAGCTAAAAGTTGACGATAGCAAAACTATAGCAAACAACTGTTTATAAACATCTACTGCTTTATAATACACTCAATTATATATAAATATTCAAGGTTATTTTCTCAAGTGTACGTATATTGTATATGTATATTTTTCTATATTACCCCCTCTATGTTTCTCACCTGCAGTGGAAACACCTGTCTGTTTGTCTTCCCTCACAGCCAGAGGCTCTGACTGCACTGCTGCGTCTCTCATCTCCTTCTTCAATGGTGGTACAACCAGAGGTACTGGAACCTGGGAGAAAAACCAGAGGAACATGCTCACATAAGAATTGCTGCATAAAATAACCAATACAGAGTTCATTGGAAGATATTAGGACGTACGGGTACAGGTATCGCCATTGGAACAGGTGTGTGCTGGGAGTACATGCTCATGGGCACTGGGATGAAGACGGGCACTGGGACCGGCACAAGCAACACCCTCACCTTCTCCCCCCCTACTGAGACACTCATGAAGGGGGGGGGCACAGCTGGAGTAGGAGATGAGGAAGAGATAGAGAGAGAAAGGGAGACAGAAATATTCAAATCAAATGAATGAAAAAGGTTTTATTTAATAAAATATATTATAACACTGTATAATAAATAAATAATAAAACATATATATTATATCACATTAAATCTACAATGTCACAGATCATTTTCTTAGAATGCAGAAATGAAAGAAAAAATAAATAAGAAAAACGTAAAAAAAAGATGTAAGTGCGTCTTCTTTATTGCCGCCTAAAGCTCCTAATAAAACACATTTGAAAACATCTATATTTATCAACAGCATGCTGTGTCGTTTTGAGGAACATGAATATGAGACAATGTACAAAACAGTTATAGCTTCTGCTACTGTTATTTCATACTGAATAACTGTAAAGTGGCTTAAATGTTACATTAGCCTTTGTGTTACAGTGTTTTCTGATGATAATCGAAAGGAAATTGCACCAAATTATATGTGGAATGACTCCACTACTAATTAAACTTAAAGGAACCTTTTTTTCAGATGATTCAACAGTTCATTTCTTTTTAAAACCTCATTTGTTCGAGGAACACATGACCCTAGGCTTTAAAAAATAAAAGAACTGAAACATCATAAAGGTATGTGAGGTATCTTCAGACTCCTGACGTTTTCTTTAAAGTCACAGCAGACCACAACTTTCTAGAAGTTTCAAAATGATTTGATCCACGTTGATTTGTCATTAGGGCTCTGAGAACACCTTTAAATGTGAGTAAAGCACCTCAGTGAGACTGTTGCCTATATGAGAATCATCTCTAAATACTAAAGTATTTTAAAAATGTACAAGCAAAAAATACCTTACATTTTTAAAATCTATTTATTGACTTGGATTTTCACTGTGATTTGTTTGGCAACTTTATGGGCACCATGTTTCCATGAAGTTGCATAATTCCTTTTTTATTTTACGGTTTTGACTTTCTGTTCCTTCAAATATCCACCTGAAACGTGGACCAATGTTTCCAAGGTAATCTTTTGTCCTTGCAATAGGAGCTTCAAAACATTTAGTGTTTGTCCTTAATTTTAACCAGGAAATGAACGAGAATCTGACAACGGCCATTCCAACAACCTGCTGATATTTTAAATATATTTTTAGAACTTCATTTTGCATTTAGTGTCTGTAAAAATTAGGCTTGTTGTCTGGTTCTGTAAGTGAGTTTAAGTCTTGTGTTACGTGCCGTAGTATGTTTGTGTGTCTCTCTCCCCCTCTCCCCCTGACTGTCTCACTCAGGTGCTCATACTCATACTACAACTTAGTGGTTAAGACAAATGTGTCTCACCTTGGTTGTTCGTTAGCAGTATTATATTAACAATAAAGATGAACCTTGGGTTTTTCAGCAGGAGAAATCTGAGAAATAAGACACCGGATAAAACTACATTTTACTCACAAATTCAATTTATTCAAACACTTAATTGCATCGATCGAATCCATTATTTCCTGGAATGGACAATATTCTTAAAAAAGAAAGGGAAAAAAGCAACCAAATGATTTCAGTCCAACCCATGTCAGTGTTATTATAAAGATATTATAAAGGGGTATTTAAAAATGAAAAAGGCAAGATAAAGAATAATAAAAAAATAAAAATCACGGTTACATTTGAGAAGTTACAAACAGTAATTTGTGAGATGTGTGAAAAAGGAAATCATTTATTAGATACAGATGGATGAGTACAAGTCAACCACGGTTACCATGACTGCATCAGTGCTGAGGTACAGAAAGGACTTCAACCTACATCACACATTCATAATAAACATGAATATGTAGGGTTCAAATAAGAGAACTGAAAATCAAAACGCTGTTTAATTCACTCACAAAGACAAAACATATTCAAGTGATTTCAGATGTGGACCTCATGTAAACCTGACTAGTGCATCTGAAGTCAAAGATAATCTTCAGGCACATTTCCTATAAAACACATCCCACTGCCAGCGGCTGCATTTATTTATCAAATCAGTGTATTATTGAGTATGAAATCTAGTTGATACCATATCAAACAGCAGTTATCTACACTGGGGGAGGATGGATAAAGGATAGAATAAATAAGTAGAAGCTCATTTGCCTGAATCCAACTCCATGAACCTGCTTTTCCTTGTTTAGTGCATTTTCTGTGTGATTTTAAGCATCGCTTTCCCTGCTGTATGTGGCATACATTATTATCTCATTTCAAAAACATCAGAAATGAATTTGGCCTAAAAACCTCCCTCAAAGCAAGATGAATTGCCCCGTTTTGCTACATTTCTGTATAGGTCTCGGATAGTAATTGTATTATTTGGTCCTATGAACACTATTGAACCAATATAGCATAATACTGCAATTTGACACCCTTTCACATCAAATGTATTTTAAAAAAAAAAGTCTGTTGGAAGTCATTTATTAGTTTCTGACTCCTGAAAAGTGGGAAAACACTTCTTTTTTTTGGATGGTTAATGGTCTATTTTTGCATTTCCATTCATTGAACCCCCCAAGGAAATCTTGCCCCCCACTTAAAAACCTCCAACCTTAATTCTTTACTGTGACCAATTTTTTTTTTACATGGGCTGCATCTGGGCAAAAGTGATCTTTATAAATGTAAGGATCAGATGACATCATGTATCTCTACTGCTGTAGTGAGACACTGAAGGACTGTAACGTGACACCACATCATGGGGTGCAATGGTGGCTGCAAACACATTCTCGTTTGGGTTTTTGGATGCACAGTCCGTTAACAAACCATCTACTTAATAAAAAAAATGCACGTTTAAGACACTTGGGAAATGTGCTAAGGTCAGCTTTAATAACAGGGTCAAGTACTGTGACAGATTGAGGTAAAAAGTACTTTAATAACGCTACCATGTAGTCAGTCAGTGAAGCACTTGAGGTTTTCTCATCCATAGTGTCAGTCAGAATAAAAACACAGAATGAATACCCTTTATTGGAAGAGGAAACCGACATCTGTGAAAATACTCCATAAATACTGCCATCTTTATTGTAAAAATGTTCCAAAAAGAGGATTATTTCACTTCATAGTCATGTCAATGCTGAAACAAGAGGATTTCTGGCACACAAATGGGACGAGAGGTCAATACAGTAGTGAAGGTGTGAACCCGTTGATCCTGGGGGGGGCCAAGGCTTCTCCTGCAGCGGGTCAGGAGGCTGTGGAGAGAAAAACCCTGGTTGATGCACTCGATCCTGTAAGGAAGTCCGTTCAATTGACTTGGAAAAAGACACAGAGATGTCAGCAGATGATGTCAGAGCGTTGTTGCTTCTAGGATTGAAATCGCAGTGAAAGGGACAGTTCATGGCAAAAGTCAAAAAGACATATTTGCCCTCTTATCTCTAGTGCAGTTTGGTCTTTTTAGATTAAGATTTTTCGAAATAATGGACCTTCAGAAATGTTATATAATACATGAATCCCTGACTCATTTGAACAGGTCTAATTTATTTATTTTGACTGTCTTTTTCTATTTTTTTGTACAGCTTTGGAAAAAATAAAGAGACCACTCCAAATGTTTCTTAAATCTTTATCTCTACATGTATGGCAGCCATTCGAGTGTCTGTTGAATTCCAACACAGAGAAATGTTATCAGTAGTTTTTAGAATACAATAAAAAAATAATAATAATAATTTAACTCAAAGACAAACCTATACATAATAAAACAATAGAAAATGATAATGCTGAAGTGGTCTCTTAATTTTTTCTGCATCTGAATATGAAAAATCTAAAACAGACAGGGTTAAAATAAATAAAATACTGTTTACATCATTCGGCTTGTAGTGCCAACAGCGGGAAAATTATTAAAAAGTAGAAATTTCCCTTTTAAAGAGACATGACCCAATCAACTGACTTTTTAGGCGACTGTGGCTGTGTTATCGTTATTCAGAGGAGGACGCAATTCATGTTTTACACTTAGCAGGTTAGCTTTCTGGAAAAAGACGATTCCGTTGAGTAGTTAAATGTATTCTTTGCATCTTTAAGCGCCATAAGCTAATTACAGTTTAGTTTGATAATCAGAATCAGTTTTATTACCAAGTAGGTTTACCCATAGGAATTAGCTTTGGTATAGGTGGTGCATACAAACACAGAAAGAAGAATGTGTGGCAAAACAAATCAAATAAAAAAGGACTTTTTTTTGGACTATCAATTATTTTACTATGATTAACAAATGAACAACATTTACACATGACAAATACTAAATACTGTTTTTAAAGTTGAGAGCCTGAAGTCAGTGTCAGGCAGTATATAGGAGACGACGCAGACATATCTAAGGCCAGTATCTCTAACACTCAGAAACAATATAGATTAATAAATGGCCGGGAGGTAAGAGAGAAAATGTGTTGTTTTGAGTTGCGGTTGAACTGTCCCTTTAAGATAGATGTTAAAACACAGATAGGAATCCTTATATAATAGATAAATCTTTTCAAATTACAAAATATAAACTATTTCATGGTGTTCTTTTGAGGAAGTATTCATGCTGTGTGTGATTCAGAAGGCTCACCTTGTGCTCCCAGTTCATCCGTTTTGTAGGTCAGTCTGGTGTGGTAGAGTTCAAAACATGGCACAGGACAGAGGCTGGGCTCCCCTGAACACGTCTTACAGAAATACCCCGTCCTCCTCAAAGTCTTGCCTTCCTGCTCACAATACTTCACCTCCGAGTGTTCCTGCTCTTTTTCCTCCCCATTGTTCTCATCATGTGCTCCCTCCTCCGATTCTGCTTCCCTCTCCGTCCCCTCGTCCTCCTCCATTTTCTGCTTCTTCTCGTCCAGCCCTTCCTCGTCCACCCTCTTCCTCTTGTGTTGTGAGCAGACCTTGCAGTCGGAGTCCGTCTCCTTCCGGCCAAGGAAATGGCGTCCGGTCAGTCGTGCAGGCACGCCGTTGCTCGGCTGAGATTGTCCCTGAGGTTTGGGCGATGGGGATGGTGATGTGGAAGCTTCCGCAGATGTCTGGTCCGTTTGCGAGGAGCTATCTAGCAGAGCTGCTGCAACTATCGAAACAGCTAGTTGTGAACATGGAACGATTGATAGCACCAAAAGAATGAATGAAACTGAATTAGATGGGGAGTAGGTTTGTGAAAAACACCCTACAAAAAAGGCACACCAGCCATGGCCCGGAGGAAAAGGGCTACCTCTAGGAGTGCTATCATAAAAATTGTTTATGAATATTAATTAAAATAGTGTATAAGAATTTGACTGTCAAGCTCAGGTGATGACTAAATGTGTTTGTGGAGTAAGTATTTGAAATCACGGTGTATCTTCTGTCATTTTTCCCTCCTTTTTTATTGAATCAATGTAGCCGGCCCCCTGAGAAAGCTATTTTTTAACGGCCAGCTTCTTTGATCTTTTACCAAACAGAGGTAAAGCTGACAAATTCATTTCTGTCCGTTCTGACCTGTTAGCGTGCATTTGTCAGTAAAAACAGTTGACAAATCATCCCGAGGTAGCAGATATAAGCTGAATTAAGGTCCAAGGTACATTAAGTTAATGTTGTGAAAGAGGATAGTACACGAAGACAAGGAATACCTTTCGTTTCTGAATGAAACCATGTGAAAAGAAAATGTAGCTTTTTGCCTTTTCATCTGAAACTAATTGATTAAACAAAGTAATAATCATCAGATTACTGGATTAATAAAATAGTTGCTATAGGTGCTGTTTCGTGTGTGAGTGAGGTGGAACAAGGCTAAACTAGCCAAACTTTTGTGTGTGTGTGTGTGTGTGTGTGTGTGTGTGTGTGTGTGTGTGTGTGTGTGTGTGTGTGTGTGTATGTGTGTGTGTGTTCTGCAGTTACCTGCTGACTCAGCAGTGGGTGAGGGCAGCTGGCACATAATCTCCTGGTCCATAGTGAAGGGCCGACACAAAACTGACTTGTTCTTCATTTGACGGCGACGGGACACAGGCCCTCGCGTGGCATCAGTCTGAGTGCTGGCCTGAAAATAGACATTAGAAATAAAATAAAAACAGTTAAATTAAAATAAGATATTATGTAGTTCTTAATAAGTCACATGCTGCAAGGGACTCTCTTATCAATAGTTTAACATTTTTGAGCCATGAACTCCTGTGAGGTGCAACATAAAAACAAAACACACACACAGACAGAAATACATACGTGGTCTAGATTCTTGCTGTCAATGTTGGTGGTTGGCAGTGCTCCTACAAAAGAGAAAACAAATAAATCAGCGCTGCATCAAACCCCACTGTGACATACGCATATTATAAAAATATCAAACATTTGAGTGTGATGACTTTAAATAAGGCTTTACCAAATGTCTTCAATTAAATTAATAAATCAACTTTACTTTGAATGCTTATAAACTTGCTTCCTACATTTGTAATGGAATTTTTGGAAATCATTTGATATCTTTTCAAGGAATCATCACTTTTGGACTTTGCACCACTCTGAATGTTATTAGAAATGTTAGGATCAGTCAGAAACAATCATAAGCAGGCAATATAATCCTAGCGATAAAACAATACTAATACTGTTTTATGTGAATCCGTGCAGAAATAGTGGCTGTAATCATAATGGATAGACGGCATTCAAATGTTGATATAGAATTGAGAAGTCAACACTACAAATAAAGCTTTAAAACCAGTCTGTACCGCACTAATTATACAGGTAAGATAACTGACCAGTTAGAGCGCCATCTGCTGACACACTGGGCTGAGTGGCAGAGCCGTTGGCCAGAGACACAACATCAGCGATGACAGGGTTCATCTTTGAGGAAAGGTGGGGCTGTGGTGGAGCTGGAGAGGAACATACCAGCGTTATTAACATGTGAGATAACAGCTTTTCTTTTTACCCTCTACTCTTTCATCACTGTACGCCCCTCCAAAACATGACGGCCAATTTGTGCCGATTGCTCCTTCAAAGCAGTATCTCCCACATCCCACGGTAAACTAGCTTGAACTCATTTTTTGGCTGACTCTTGAGAAAAATACAGTTTTAGGTTTGAGTGGTTTGATTAAGACTACTGCTCAACGTCTTACTGTGTCACACTGGTTTTACCGTATGGAGTTTGTGGGGCGGTTCCGGTTCCGTTGCTGCTGCTGTGGCTGGTCTCAAAGTGCAGGTGGCAGTACTGCAGCAGGCAGGGCAGGTTGCAGAAATTACGAACTGAACCCAAACACTGAAGCTTCTCCGTCATGTAGCCCTGTTTCCTGCAGCTGTCACAGCGACCCATCTGCAGACAGAGGAGGGAAGATTTTGAATAAAATAAGCAGTGGATAAACAGACAGGCACACCATGTACAGTGTAGAGGACATCCTACCCCATAGTAGAGAATGGTGTACTGGGACATGCACTGGGGTTTGCAGAACTCCTCCATCTTGCCTCCATAGTGGCTGTGCAGCATCTTGGGGCTGAAGCCGGAGCAGAAGCTGCAGGAAACCTTGCACAGAACCATCCAGTCCTGCTTGAACACGGATTTACAGCCTGGAACACGGAAAGGGCGACTATTATTATTTCAATTCAATTACAAATAGGAATATTTTAATTTGACCAGTTAAAGAACAATAACAATACATTTATTGATTTATAGAGTGCTTCTAAAAAGTCAAATACATTTTAAATATTGATGGAACAAAAGGACCTATTTCTGCTTTTTAAGGTTTTCCCTTTCCTGTTTTTAATAGGTTTGCAAGTGGTCTGCTAAGGCTGAAATCCCTGTGTGTGTCTCCCCCCCCGGAAAACGCCTCCATTTCTCCTTTCTCCTCCTTTCTTACTTCTGTAACATAGCAACATCACTATGTAACACTCAAGCTTCTATTGGTTAGCGCTCCAACACATAACACGTGAGAGGCTAAGGGCCAGGAAATCTCTAAGCAGTTGACCAATCACAACGAAGCCGGCCAGCTAACCAATCAGAGAAGACTGGGCTCTGGTTTCAGACAGAGGGTGAAAAGAGGTGCTGCAGCACAGGCAGTATGAGAAAAATAAAGAGCTTTTTGAACATTGAAGCAGGGAGACATGTCACAGACGAGGAACAAAACACAAATATGATCCTGAAGATGAGCAGAACATGGTCCCTTTAATTATAAATGAATAGCACTACTGAAACGTTTTCTCATATGAACTGAGGTAGTATTTACAATTCAGAAGCAGCTTTAAGGTTACAAGGAGGAATACCTGTAAACAATGACTCACCGTCGCTGCAGAAGAACAGATCCTGTTGGTTGTAGCAGAGGGTGTCATAGAGCCGTTTCTCCTGTTTGCAGGTCTCGCACGGCATCAGGACATTCTTCTGGCTTTTATATTGGTCAAAGCACATCTCACTGCAGAACATAGAAATACTGGCCTGCAGGAAACAATTCATATGATCATCAGAGAGGCACACTTGTCATTCAGGTAGGGAAAAGGGTTACATATCTGAATGTACAGTTGCAGTCAATTATTCTTATTTGCTTAGGAAGGAACTGGAAGTGTCAGCCATGATAAGAGCTGCTTCAATTCTCTAGATTATAGGAAAGGAGCTGCTTATTACGCATTTCCCATCATGTCATAACGTACTAAAGAGCTCATATGTCTTTAACTTTCAACAATATGTGAAACCAAGAGGCACATTATGAATTACTGTTGTAACATGTTTGATAAAGTCTACGTCTCAAGGTGTTAACGGAGTTGGGTGGCGTTTCTTAAGCTATTCTTCATTTATTTAACATGTTTGAATGTTGATATGCACAGCAGCAGATGTGAAGGCTTTGCATATCGCGTCAAATTTGTATTACTCAAACATCTTCATACACTCATACTAATGGGATGCATGTTGATTCATACGAGTGGACAGGAGGTGGAGCACGAGCAACCGTTTAGTTTCCCTTTCCTTTAAAAAAAAATTGAATTCAAACCCTGGTAATGAATTGATGTATTTTTCACTATTGTCAGAATTTATAAAGCACACATTAAAAGTTCATCCACAGAATTGAACAGTTTTACCGGCGCACAGGCACATTGTCTAGACCAGGCATGTTCAATGTCCAGCCAGCGGAGTGTCAGATTCAATACAGCTTCGGTCTCATCATGAATTATTAATGGCCCACTATCACTGTCAAACTGAATAAATCTTTAACATGTAATCCCTTCTTTCACCACATAGTAGTTGCACCACTCTAAGGGGCTAAAGCGCAAGGAACTGTATATATTGACTCCTTTCACCACACATTGCACACACACTCATCTTTTATTGTTTACGTATATATGGCAAGAATGGAAATTGATGTGTGATTTATTTTTGACGCTGGAGACATTTCTTGAATTAATGAATGAATCTGTGCATGGTTTGACTGAAGAATTTTTGTCAAACATTTTGGATTATTATTTGTCAGACTTGATTCTGACTGGAAAAGCCACTATATTCCATATAGTTAGTGGCTTACACTTGGTTACATTGCCATTTGAAAAATAAAGATAATGTGACAATGAAAATATGTTACTTTTATGTTTAAAAAATGTCAGAAGGCAATATTGGCCCCCGGGCATATTCACATTATCAAATCTGGCCCTCTTTGAAAAAAGTTTGGACAACCCTGGTCTAGACTCTTTACCTGAGTCCTAATTAATTATCCTTCCCATATTTGTTTAACCCCATGATGATTTCCCCCAAAGGTTAAGGAAAAATATTTGGGAAAAGGATCAGATCGCAGTCATAGAGTGAGTGTGTGAGCTGTGGTGCTTACCTGGTGGCAGAACAGCAGCGGCTTTGTGCTGAACTCTTTGCTGCACTGATGGCAGGTCAGCTTGGAGGCATTCTTGGGCCCCCCCTCTGCTGGTTTAAGAGGCTGACCAGTAGGCGTTTCGGCGGGGGCTTGGGAGGGAGGCACGAGCGGGGGCACTGAGGTATAACTGGGATGGTGGCCTGGGTAGGCGACAGAATACGGGTGGTCCTGAGGGAGGGGAGGGACTGAGCTGGTCCCCGCAGAGGGTCCTGCTTTGGGGTCCCTGAGAACGGGGGTTCCATTGGGCAGGTCTGGCTGAGAGATGTCACCGGACTTCTGTGGAGACATGGAGGGGAAAATAACAGCATGTCAAATCTCGAAAAACCAACACATCCTCCATGATCAGATACACGTTCTTACCCTGAATATCGAAACGCAGTCGTAGGAGCAGAAGTTACGGATGGTTCCGTCCACCATGGCCAGGTGATACTGAGGAACAGCCGACACTTTGCACTGGCAGCAGGGGAACGCAGCACCTAAGGGAAAAAGATAACATTACAAATAAAATTGAAAATGCTATGCAGTGTGTGTTTAGCTAGCTTTGGAGGTGCTACAGTGTGTAAAATAAGATTAAACTTTATTCATCCTCAAGGAAATATAATAATATATAACGTCCAAAGATAACCATAAGGCACAATCCAAATATCATTATAGAAAATGTAACGAGCTGTCTGTTTTACATTTAAAAGGGGCCATATTCTGCTCATTTCCAGGACCATATTTGTATTTTTACCTCTACTGGGACAAGTCTCCATGCTTTAATGTTCAAAAAGCTCTTTATTTTTCTCATACTGCCTGTGCTGCAGCACCTCTTTTCACCCTCTGTCTGAAACCAGAGCCCAGTCTGCTCTGATTGGTTAGCTGGGCGGCTCTGTTGTGATTGGTGAACAACTAAGAAGTGTCCTGCCCCTTAGCCTATCAAGTTCAGTTTGTTGGAGCACTAGCCACTAGAAGCGCGAGTGTTACATAATGATGTCACTATGTTAAAATAATTAAACCAAGGAATGCGGAGAGAAACTCCCTCTGGAGGGAACTTTGGGATTTTAGCCTTTGCAGACCATTTACATACACTAAAACCTATACAACAAACTTCAGGAAAGGGAAAACAGCAACAAGCATTAAAGGGCCTCTTTAATAAATCCTTGCCTTAAGTGTATGTCTCATAAAAAGTGGCTGTGTTTCTGTGTCATACCGGTGAGAATGTGTTGGGGGGGTCGACTCTGATCCACACATGAAGGCGAGCAGTAGAGCTGGACCTTGCCCTTTTGGTCTCTTTCCATGATGGTGGAGGACACCATCGCGATTTTGTGACAGTTGGCACACTCCACCGTCTTTTTGCAGGTCTGTGGGAATAATTATAACAGAGGTTTCAATCTGGTACATTAGCTCAATAAACAATCACATTATTAGCATTTGATGGCACTTACATTAGAGACGCACCAATCCTTTTTCCTCCTGATGATGCTGATTACTTGTTTAGTAATCATTTTGTTTTTGTTCATTTTAAATAAGCCGGCATACATGGTTGCAAACTTTTTTTCAGCACACTGTATTTTATGAATAGTCTTGTAAATAATAATGCATTTGGTACATGTTATCTGTGAAAGTCTCATCTATAGTTGTTTGCGTAAAAACAAAACAATTCAAATGACAGCTAAAATAATTAACTACTAAAAGTTAGTTAAACCGTTCATATGATCTTCTTTAAACAACTGTATTCATTATAGTTTCTTACTAACAACTGCCCCGTATCAATCAATTAAATCCATTAGTCTAAGTAAAAATAAGATATTTGCCGACGCGCATATCACTCAGTATTTCAGTTTCCTTTGTAGTATTTATTGGGTTGTTATATTCAGATAAGAATTATAGAAACTAAAACTAAATGTTGAGTGTGTGTCCTCAGTGCTTGTTCACACACACATTAATTAACATTATACCTTTCTCCAAAATGTTTACTGAGTTGAGCTTGAACGCATCATAATGTTACTCATTATTAGCTGTAAGCTCGGTTTTTAAACAGCCAGGATTGTGCTGCCCAACGAATGCTAACAGCTAACATTACCAGCTGTCTTCCTGCAGATTTTGACACAGACTCTTTGTCCACATTGTAGCATTATCAGGAATACCACATGAAAAGTGAGTTTATTGAATAAAGAATCACAAAAAATCAATCTTCAACTGTTTTTAAACATATCTTAATTGCATATTTTAACAGAATATCGGCTGAAATAATCAGAAGTTGATCGATCGGGGCATCCCTAACTAAAGAAATTAAGAGACCACTTCAGCATTATCATTTTCTCTTGTTTTATTATTCATAGACATGTCTTTGAGTTAAATGATTTTTAAAAAATTGATTATATTCCATAAACTGACAATTTCTCTCTGTGTTGAAATTCAACAGACACTGGAATGTCTGCCACACATGCAGAGATAAGGATTTAAGAAACATTTGGAGTGGTCTCTTCATTTTTTCCAGAGCTGTATCTATAGCCATAAGTTGATCCTACAGGCTCCTTTCATAAATACCAAACCATCATTACTTCAAAAGGGTCAAAACAAGGTTATAAAAAAAAGACACATTTTATGCAAACGCCTACCTGTTTGTAGGTGCCGATGCAGGTGGGGCCACAGAAGTTGAGCTGCGATCTGTCAACAATGAGCGTCTGACAGGAGCCCGAGCTGCTGCTACAGTAAAGTCCACAGCCTTCGCAGCAGTTCATGGCTAACTTCCGCATCTTGCGCCAGGTTACAAAACAAGCATCACTACAGAGTCTGTGCAGACGACCCTGATGGGTGACCTCGTGCTCTATCTGCTGCAGAGAGCGAACACAGGGAACAGAAATAGAATCAGACTGGAGAGGAAAGACTCATCAAACCATGAAAATCTGTCTTTACTTCAAATCTGTCCCTCACCTTGTTGGAGGTCCTGCAGACAGTACAGATGGGTTTATCAGAGAGGCGCTCTGCTGTTTTCTCTGGCGGCATCTCTGGTTTCTTCTCCAGTCGTTTTTCAGGAACCTTATCCACTTGTTTCTTCTTGCTTTTAAAGACAGACAGACAGAACTGGCCACAGAAGTTGAGGAGGGTGTTGTCGTCTCCGGGGTTCGTGATCATGTCCCGGGGCTGAAAGATCTCCCTGCAGAGAGAAAGGTACAACGACTTAATACAGTTCTCCAAAGACTCAGGTAGGGAATAGGAAATACTTTGTGGTAAAAAGTACAAAAAGAGAAATGATGAGGTTGATGGATGCTATTTTGGCATGCATTCAAGCTGAGCTATATCTTTATTTTTCAGTCATGTGGAAGGCTGTAATTATACATGAATCAAGTTTGACATTCATGAAGCGATGTAGGAGTTTAAGCTCTTAGGGTCAAATTTAATTGATCTTCAAAATTGGTCCGTTTAGGGTGAAGAACTTATATTAAAATATGTGAAAAAAAACCTCAAACCTCAACAGTATATACAGTGTTTTGGATTGGGAACAAGCATTTTATATGTACATAATAGACAATTGTTCAATTTTAACTGCATTAAATAGCCAATCAGTAAATTGTTTATTATTTCCTATTAAATGTTTTGACAATAACGATATCAATTCCAAAAATGTGGAAATGTCTTGAGGCCAGAATGATCAAAAGCCTGCTTTTATTGGAGAACGTACAGCATTTTGACCAATGAGTATCTCCATTTTAAACAATTACACATGCGATTAATATACAAATCCCAATTCCAATGAGGTTGGGACTAGAATAAAAACAGAATACAAAGATTTGCAAATCCTTTTTAACCTATATTCAATTGAATACAATACAAAGACATGATATGTAATGTTCAAACTGATAAACTTGGTTTGGAATGTGTTGCAGGCATCAAAGTCCAAATGCGTGAATATTTGCAAAAAATACATCATGTTTTTGCAGTGTATTCAATTGAATATAGGTCGAAAAGGATTTGCAAAGCTTAGTATTCTGTTTTACACAAAGTCCCAACTTCATCGGTATTGGGGTTTGTATAAGGGCTGTTGAAGATCATCTTTTAATAAACATAAAGTAACTTGATCATTTTTCTGTGTCATTATTCAAGTACATTTAATGAGTTGTTTATTTATTTTGAAGGCACCAGATGAATTGGGTATTTAATGGTAGACAGGTGGAGGGGGGATTGAGCCCCAGAAAGGCATATGTTTTTTTCTTTTTCACCAGGGCAGGAGAGGAGATAAAGCTTAATGTAACTCTTGCCTCTATAGAACCCTGATTTCAGTTCATACTGGAAACATAGGTGTACCTGTTGCACTGGAAGCACTGGCGGTTCTTGTTGGCTGGAGGCAGGTGGCCCGTCAGACACACTGTGGAGCAGAAGAGCTGCGTGGAGCCTTTCCTCTGAAATGCTGTTTGACCTTTCAGCAGAACCTGCAACCATTTACACAACCATAAACTTATGAGAAATAAAAGCCTACATCACTGCCCTGACACATTCAACATGATCATTGGGGGAAGAACTAAGATCCTGTAGGTAAAAGTAGAAGTACCAGAGTGTTACAGTAAAAGTCCTGCAGTCAAAATGTTCCTCCAGTGAAAGTAGAAAGTACTCTCATCAAAATGTACTTAAAGTAGCGACAGTAAAAGTAGTCATTGTTTGATTGGTCCATTTCAGAATAATATCTCTGATATGTTTTATAATTATTGATCATTAAAGTGTTCTCAGAGTTGGTAAAGGTGCAGCTAGTTTGAATGGCTTTGTATACTGCAGGGTAGCTGCTGGATTTACTCCAGGTGAACTAAAGTCTGATTTAAGGGTTTAATATTTCACATCATTAATCCAAATCTGCAGAATCAGAATCAGAATAGCTTTAATCGTCCCACAGAGGGTTCATTTTCATTTGTACAGCAGAAAGAGCCAAAGACAGCTTACCACACCCAAGATACAAACAAAATATACAAGAAGCACACAATTTACAAAATACATAAAAATAGACCTCAGAAACCATTCTGAGTATAGCAGCCATGGTGTATTTTGCACAGTTATTAAAACAACACAGGGGGTGCTATAGTCAGTGTTGTTATATGTTTGGGGGTCGACCGGGGGCCATGATGGTTATAGAGTCTGACCGCTGCAAAGTAACTAAAGGTATCAAATAAATGTAGTTGAGTAAAAGTACCTCTGAATTATAGTGGAGCAGAAGCACAAAGTAGCACTCGAGTACAGCACTTAGTTACTTTACACCACTGTTTCATTTATATGGTTGATCAATGTAGCAAATACATCTCTGTCAATATTGTATGTTACTAAAGATGCAAAAAACATGAGTAGTGTAAAAAAAATTAGAATTGAGTGAACATCTGTACCTTAGAGCAGCCGCTGCATCGAACACTGCCGGGAACGGAAGGTGGAGGTTGGCGTGGGGGGGCAGAAATCAGGGATGGGAGTGAGCTTGGGACTGGAGCAGGGGGTCTGAGCGGAATCTGGGCCATGGCTTGTAGCAGGGTCCCTCTACCTTGGATAAAAAAGGTCGTCGGAGTGGGGGCTGGGATCGCTAACGGCACTGAGGGGATAAAAGAGGAAAGGTTGGTAAAGAAAAGGTAAATACGGCTGCATAATAAATCAAAGTTTTACCAGAAATTTCCGTATTGAGATCATGGCATAGAAGTTCTACAGACAGAATCAAATTATAATAATAAAACCATAATAAAATGTATTGGTATGTTTTTATGTTATTGCAATGTTTCAAATATCCCTTTGTAATAAAAGTATTAGTTTATTCTTAAATAATGACAGTTTGTTGTTGTTGCTTTTATTAACACGGTGCTCTCTTAACACATGTCCCAGTCATAACATAGACTCACGTAAAACGCCCCTGCCTCCTGTACGACCCCAACTGTCGCAAAGCATCTATTAACTAATGCATGTCGTAATACACATTCTCTGACACCTTTAATATTGCAAATCTTATTTCAGCCAAAGTAATTGCAATTAGTTATATTTTCCAAATCGTGCATCCCTAAAGGACAAATATATTTTTACTAAAAACACTGGAAGATATGTAAATCTGAACCACCAGCTGCTGACGGAAGCAGGGGTCAATTTGACCTCCTAAAGCAACAGCGTGAGAACTTGACATTTCTTTATGCTGTTAGGTTGTGCGTGTTCATTTATGTTTTGAATAATAAGTAAGACTTGACAAAATAATTGTTCAAACTTTAGTTTATTTGGTTTTAATCATTTTACAATTACTTTATATCACTGCAGATGCATTTTGAATAACATTTGGAAACTATTCAGTAATTTACAACAGTCAAACAAAAAAGGAAATAACACATTAACACTTTATAAACCATTAAACTCGACATTAGAAAATATATGAAAATCTAAACGTGTTTTGGGTTGCTAGCATAGCACTATCTCGCAACAGATTTTACACAGAGGCAGCCCACTTGATCGAAATATTAATGTATACTGCAACAGCAACTACACAAACATTAAAGTCAGGCATTAAAAAGAGATGATTAGTGACAAAATTAAGAAATAATGCCATCACGGATAGGCATTTTCTCAAATAGTTGTGATTGTGCTCCTGTGGCCACACACGCAATCGGCACACACGATGTGGACTCTTCCCGTGCACTGTCCACACACCCCGCGCCGGCACTCCATGCATGTCTTTGTGGTTTTGTTGTTTGTGCAGTTGCGCTTCACACCGCAATTCCTTCTCTTGTTGGGGAATGTTGGCAGGATGTCCACTGGGGGCTTACTGATGTGCTCATCGCGCAGCAGCTTACACAGCTCCAGGATAAACACTCGCCGGGCCATGTGTGAACCCGTGCAGCTCCGGTAAAGGACGCACGCGTTCATTGCAGCAATGTCCAGAATGTTGTAGAACACAGCGACTGGCCATCTTCTGGTTGCGGCTCGGACAGAGTGCCGTCTCAGCATTTTGTCCAGCATGTCAACTCCCACCTTGGTTCTGTTGTAGTAGTGGACTGTCTCTGGCTTTCTTTCTGCGTCAGCGCAGATCTCCACCGAGGCGTGCATTGTGCTGAGGATGCACAGCTTCTTCCCGTTTTTCCCCTGGTAGATTGTGAGCGTCACTCCGTCGCTCTGCATCACTTTGGTGGTGAACAGTGTTGCTTGTCGGTGTGCAGAAGGAGGCAGTGATCTGTTTTTTGAATTAGTGGTGCCCACCAAGCCTGTATTTTTGGCCAGGAGTTTGTGGGCCAGGGGGAGTGAGGTGAAAAAGCTGTCAGTCGTCACATTCCTCCGCTTCCACAAAAACGGCTCCATCAGCTCCAGGACAACACTCTCCCCCAGGCTCTGGGCTGCAGAGCGGGACAGATCCCTCCCGAGATACGGAAATCCATTCAACATGTATTTGGATTCAACATCAACAGCGAGCCAGAACTGAATGCCATATTTGTCTGGTTTGTTGGGCATGTGCTGGGTGAAGGGGCACTGTGACTTTGTGGGGAGCAACTGCTCAGCTACAGTTATTTCGGACCCTGGTTTATAGCAGGCGATGCTGTTTTGTACAAACCTGTTCCACACCTCACTCACCAGGGCAAACTTGTCATTTTCAAGACGAATGTGCCTGGTGTCTTTCTCATCAAAATGCAGGAAGCGCATTATTTCTCGGTACCGACCCCTTGCCATAGTTGTGCTAAAGAAGGGAAGACCCCATTCTTGAGACCACAATTCCTCCACGTTTACGTTTCTCCCAATGTGCACGCCCCGCGCTAAGAGGAGTGCAATAAACGCCTTCAGCTCAGCCATGCCCAACTCCCATCCTGCCTCTCCACACCGCCGCGCCTCTGCCACCGTGCAGTCGCAGATGTGCTGCAGCATCACAGGGTCCATCAGACACATTAATGCGCCCAGAGGGTCGCCTATGTTGCGGCGTGCGTGTGCAGTAGGGCCGGCTTCTTCTATCAACACATTGTGAGACTGCACTCTCCCAGTCAGCGGTCCAGGATTCTCTGTTTTCCAGACAGTTCCATCCATGCCAGTCTCAAGCGAATCATGATGGGCCGACACTAAATAATATAGATATGTATAATTAGTTTGCTAAAAATGGATTGGTCAAATGTACGTTCTTAACTTCTGTACAGTCTTACCTGGTACATCTCTCACAGCGTCAGCAGGCTGATGCGATAATCTGGGTAGAGAGGTGGGTGGTCTCTCTGAGAAGAGGTAATTAGGCTGTATTAGGGTGTGTTAATATGCCACTTGACAATATGTATGACTGATATACATTTAGGTTTGAGATGTGGATGTTCGAAGACGAGATGTGGGACTATAGTCTACCTGCCAACAGAACCCTTGGCCTTTTTCGGGATGTCGGCTCCCAATCCTCAGACGAGGTTTCCTCCTCCTCCGATAAAAATGACGAATCATTGACCGCTCCCTCATCAGATTCCCCCTCCGTTTTCTCTCCCCCATCAGATTGGTCCTCGCTCATCGCCTGGAGCATTGCCAAAGGTTCTTCCACATTCATTCTTCTGTTAGGGTCCATGTTTTATCTGAATCTCTAACCTATGGTGTATATTGCTGGTGATCTGACAAGTTTCCTTATCAAACTTCTCTACAACAGGCGTTGCTAATCAACCGGACCAGTGGCGTGAACATCCATCGGCGCAAACGTCCATCGGCTCGCAGACAGCTGTCAATAACAGCAACTCGCGACATGCGTTTTCATCAGGGGTGAAATGTACCCCCCTCAGCAGGTCTAGGTATAAATGCTCAGATTTTCTTTGTTTTTTTTATCCCACACATAAAGCACCGGATGATAATTAAACCCATTTTAGGGAAAGTCTTGAAATAAGAGATGCAGAATTTGTATGTGTGAAAAGGCTTGGGGGTAAAATTGATCCCCTTGGCGGTTCTAGTGTTAATGAACACGAGTGAACTCACCTGTAGGCGACGCAAAGGCGGTTCCTCCACTTACAGAGTAGACGGAGCTGATCCTCAGCTCTTCCTAAAAGGAGCACACGAGGAGATCAGATTAACTGATGCCCTCTCATGTAGTAATGTTGTAAGCAATGTTAATAAACAATACCAGCGATTAATAGATAACATTTACAGTTTTGCTAGGAAACACTGAATTATTATTATTATAGAGTGATGCAGGGGTGATGTATTTTTGATGACGTCAGGCCAATTTAAGATCGTTTCAACTGACTTTAAAAAATACAGATTCAAAATTGTGCAAGTTGAAGCGTTTATTTTAAGAGTTTGCAAGAGCACAGGTACTTGCTTTCAAGCAAAACAGGGGCAAACTAACTTAGCGGGAGTGTTTACGTGTTCGGCGTAATGACGTACAACGTCCTATTCAGCCACTTGTTAACAACCATCGATTGTCAGACATGTAAACTCTTCAAATATCATCAGTGGGGGGAAACCAGAAGTGGTAAAATGCTAACTTACTTCCGGGTTTTAGGACTTGTTCCTGCACCTCTCTATTCACATTCACCACAGAATGGGCTTTCAGGGGCTTTTAGACAAATATATTGTTGTTTTCAAGTTAAATCTTCTCCTTTCTTATCAATAAGAGAATTTAAATTCTACACAACTCTCCCCACACTGACCTCCTGATGCTCCAGCTCCTCTTTGATCTGTCTGATGGAGCTCTGAGGCAGCAGCGCAGCGTCGTAGCCCTCATCAATGGGTTCATCTTTAATATTGATAGGAGGGGGACTACTGTCCTCCATCGGAGCTCCCTCTGTCCTCTGAAAGATAAAGAGAATTAATATTTACCTCGATAAGTGTTTAAAGATCTTATGGAATTATATGACCCCGATTCCTACCTCTCCCTCCTGGCTATCTTCTGTCTCCTCCGCCTGGTCCTGGATGCCTCCGTCTGACAGAAAGGTAGAAAGAATACCACCAAAGAAATTAGGAAATAATGGACAAGAAACACACTGCTGAAAATAATCCTTGTCCACACTTAAAATATTTTGTGCAATGCATTTTAAAACTGCTTAAATTTTCTTTCTGTGGAAAAATAAGTCTTGGCTTACTCACCTGAAGTTTTGTTGTGATACATAAAAGCTGTCCAATTGCAAGCACAAGTACAAAACAGTGGAGCATTAAACTCTGACACACCCAACAGACTTCAAGCAACTGTTTTACATAAAGTCCCACAAGCCTCCATTACTGACGTAACACCTCTATGGGTACTGGTGTGATTTGATTACAAATGAAAGTAAAAGACAAAGTCTTCCGCATGAGAGTATTACAACTGTCTCGTAGGAAAATCAGCAACAAGCAGCTTTATAGTTTGATGTGATGAGACCTTCGACAGTCTAGGAATATGCTGAGAACACTAAAATGTGTCTGAAATGTTGCTTTGCCAATGGCCATCAGTCTGTTATGTAATGTCCTTGTGAAGCAGAAAAGAAGCCTGATAAACATTTGAAAGAAAGTCTCACTAAATGCTATTATTATGCAGAAGAGCATGTCAAAGCTCTAGCTGTATCAGATTTTGGTTGTTGACAAAGGACATGTGATAGCTAGCCACATTTTGTGCAGCCATTTTGAATTACACTTTAATAAAATAAACAGACTTACAAAGAAACCTTTTAAAAAAGGACAGTCAAAGAAAAGGCCACAGTATTCTGACTTTTAGATCAATTATTGGACAAGCTCCAAAATGAATAGTTCATACAATTCCCAGAATGTCGTTGTGGTGTTACGTCACGATGACATTATCAAGGTTATTTCCCCAGACTACCGGAAAAGCTACTTTCAGAGCCACAAAGGACATTATATGAGTATTTTTTTTAAATGTTGACTTTTTCTTAATAGTGGTTTGTGAGGATTGAGCATGACTTCATTTCAAACAAAGGTGGTGTGTCCCTTTAATGACAACCCAAAAAACATCCTGACCAGCGTGTCAAGTTGGTAAAGATGTTCCTTCATTTGCATGTATTTCGACACATTTGTGTTTTTGTATTTGCATAGTTTTTAAAGCTGCAGCACATTTATCCTAACGGACATTTTTTGGGCGGTTGTAGCACGGTTGCACCTGTCTGCTACCAAAGAAAGAGAATTGAAATATGGCATTGGAGATACATTTCCTATAAAACTGTCTACAGTAGCTTCTCCTGTGCGTGCAGATTTACCTCGGCTGTTTTCAGGTGTGGGTTCCTGGGAGGAGTGGGAGGTGTTGGCAGACTCTGTGCTTACTTCATCCACCTCCGGCTCTCGGGGCTGTGGAGGAAAGGGTTCGCGTTGCGACGTGTTGTTCTCCACTTCTGGTCTAGCCATTTTTCTTTTCTCTTTAGCCATATTAACATCTTTCAGGCTGCCCATCGGCAGGGCAAAGTGCCAGTCTTCATCTTCTTCCTCCCCAAACGCAGGGAGTCCATCCTGTGCATCATCAGACGCTGCCCCTCCGCCTTCTTTGGTTCCCATTGTAAACGAGGAGCCTGGGACAGAGGAAGGGGAGGAACTGCGTTGTAAGGAAGACTCTTCCGCCCCCTCTTCCATCTTTTCTTCTTGTCTGCTGCCATTGCTATCCTCCTCTTCTACTGGTTGCTGTTCCACTTGTGCTGAAGATTCTTCCACTCCCTTTGTCTCCTCCTGACCTTCACTCCTGGAGGAGGTGGCCGAGCCCCTGGAAGAGTCAACAAAGTTTCCAAGCCCCATCACTTCGTCAAATACTCGGGACAAGCGCTCTTCATGCTGTGGGGGAGAGAGAAGTTAGGATTTCACTGTAAAACCTCATGACTGCTTAAAACCTCACAATGGCAAATGGAACACAATTTTCATTACTGTGGCACTTTTACCCTTACTTTAATTAACATATAGACATCACTTAAGCCTCCAATTTTCACAAAACCTACACAATTCTTTATTAAAAATATTCATGCTGTAGGTCTTTATCATATTCCCACTCCATGTCTTAACTTAAGGAACAATGAAACTCCCCAACAACCCTCGAGCTAATATGATCTCAGAGGAAAATGGAACCCTGTTTAACTCACAAACCGACCCAAGCTGCACATAGGAGGGCCATTTGTACATCACAACTGTTTTGTTCAGAACAATCATGTGTTCATAATAAGCACTGAAAGAGCAGGCAAAGCAGAGTTGCATGAACATAGTTCTGGCTCTTCTCTATTTAATTTTTTTAAAGCCATGTCATTGAGACAGCATTCACAAAACCAGGGCCCCGTTGGTGGGCAATGCAGATGTTTAACCCTCATGTGCTTCTGTTGTTATCACATTGACTTGCCCAGAAGGAGCCCATACTATACACCTACTTACTACATACTATACTAACTGAATGAATACACAACAGTTACAGTACAAAGCACAACAAACACCATAATACGGTGTTTTTGAATGTTTAAATGTTAAGAAAGGATGTCGTCTTGTCTATCTTACATATGTGTTACAATGGTGAACCTACATTTTCTGACTAACCTTTATGCCCTCAATGTATTCTTTAAAATTTGGCGATTTGAGGGGTGCGGGCATATTTGTATTAACACACACACACACACACACACACACACACACACACACACACACACACACACACACACACACACACACACACACACACACACACACACTATTAGTTGCTGGAGTCTTCCAGGTAATAATAACATGCATGTGATTCTCATGGCAACATGTTAATTCAGTAAAATGTCCACTAGTTTGTTGTTTGCTGCAGCCCTCCTCGATGAAGGGGCTTTATGAAGCAGCAGTCCACTGCAAAACACATCTGCAGTGCTGGAGAAATAGAAGCTCTTTGGGTTCACAAAGAAAGCCTGCATCATATTTTTTATTTATTATTGTTTGCATATATAAAAGGGCTGTTAGACAGAGTTTGGCGTGGCGGCATGCATCAGTGCAGAGCAGCAGCAAGCCACAGGGTGGAAAGCTACCTTGCTAACGTTAGCTTAAATGTACACATCTTGACCGGAAGCTGATAACTAAGTGTCGTCTGATGTAGCTTTATCGACTGGTCAATTTAGCTTGCCGCCTTTTTGTTGCTATACATATGCTACAGGTTATTATTTCTTACCTTTAATCGTTTAAGTCTAAATTCCTCTGAATCCGCCATGTTTTAATTATGCTGCAGACGCCGCACTTCCAAACACCCACCCACTTCTGAGATTATGTATTCAAGCAGATACTAGGATGATGCAGTCAACTCAATGAGCTAACAAGCTAATTTAGAAGGCTAACTCCTAAGTGGGGTAACAACTGTAAGCAAAAGACAACCCCTAAATGTGTTTGGATATACTTTGTGAAGATTAAAATAACAACAACAATGTGAACCGACCAAAGGAGCAGGCGGTGTGTGAGAGTTAGTGACATCTAGTGGCCAGGTTGCACATTGTAACTGACAGCAGAGGTGGAAGAAGTAATCACATATTTTACTTCAGTAAAAGTAGAAATACTACAGTGTAGAAATACTCTGTCACAAGTTGGTTTATTTTGCACCATTGACATTAAGGATTCAAGCTTCCTTGCTTTTTATTGTGCTAAATAATAAGTATGATCCTTATTTAGGGGTGGCAGTGGCTCAGTCTGTAGGGACTCGGCTTGGGAACTAAAGGGCGTGGACTGGTAGCTGGAGAGATGCCAGTTCACCTCCTGTGCACTGCCAATGTGCCCTTTAGCAAGGCACCAAACTGCTCCCTGGCACCAGCTAACTTCGCTCTGCTACCTCTCCTATTCAGCTTTTTCTTCTACTTCTTCATAATTTGCGTTCTTAAACTCCTCACAAAACAAAAAGCTAGACGACACAAGCATCCAAATATTGCAATTTTTTTTAATGTTAAAAAGTATCTTCAACAGAAAAGTTGAAGATACCACTAATGTTAATAATGTGTCTGTATGAGAAGGCCTAACGCTGAGGTTATCAGGCAAACCAGCAAATAAAAAGCAAATCAAGCATAAATATGGCGATTCGTACAGATTGGACGTGTCCCGGACAGTTTATATTGACCAATTCTTGAACCTTAGTTGGGTGGCATATCCACTTTTGTACTGACCGAGTTTTCAGTACAGTCCAAATCTTAATTAGGTCTTTATAAAGCTGGAGCAAGCGAAAAACAAGGAGGGTGGTTTCCCGATTATTGTGTGAGACTCTCTAGACAGCGGAGACACACATGTATTTTTAAAAACCATGAAATGGTGTATTTTACATGACAGGTGACAAGTGCTACCGCTTCAAAGTAAAACGCGAATGACCGCTCGGTTTGTCCACTCCGGCCTACGGTAGGAACATGGCGGCCTCTGTGAGACGCTTGCTGGCAAAATAAATGAAGCATTGACGCCTAACAAAAACACAACGCTTCTTAGTTTCTGGTGATTAATAAAACATAAACATTATTATTATTATTATTATATACCACCCCCTTAAATAAGTCCCCCTTAATGCTACATATGCTGCTTAAAACATAAAGACTGTGTCGAGGAACATGTCGTTACCGTGTTTTGTGGTGGCTTTTTCTCTTCATCTACGCTTGCAGACATTGTAGGAAGCTGTCAGTGAAACTACTTTTCTCCGGTTACTTTATAAATGGTGTTTTTTAAGAGTAATCTGCTGTTGTGAATGCGTATTGGCATTCACTTTCTAGTCGTCCTCTCATATGCAGAGTACACCACACACCTAACCCCTGCTCATTCAAATGTCCTGTTTAGAACAATACACCACGCTATATTCGGTGCGTTACGGTAATTCTAGCATTGCCTGAAACAGCGGTGATTTGAGTGAGCATTGTAGTTTAATGGTTGCACTGTTGTGTATGTAGCTTGACAGTAACCAAACAAATCCAATTGTTCCATACATTTGCCGCAATCTGACTGTTATAATATATGATACATAATTCATTGCACACAACGAAACATTATAACAGTTGTGTTTGATTAAGGGCCATTCATAGAACATGGATCTCTCATTGTGTTGTACCGAGTTGTCTAAAAGATGTCTGTTAAACCACTTCTAAATATCATTGCTCTCATTATTTAAGCCTATGCCATGACTTTGACATAACTCATTTAATTCAAGCAGTGGTGGGCCGTCAGGGCCAGCAAGGCCTTCTCTGCTGGCCTTAAACATCATCAGAATATAAATTAAATTTTGATATATTTTTTCCACAAATACGTATTAAATTATTCCCCATAGTCTATTCTCTTCATTTTATAGCGTTCGTCTTGGCTGCGCTGCTTCCAGCCTCAGAACGAGATTTGGAGGGCTGGCCTTTATGTTAGAGCTTTTATCCAATCATATTTCAGCCATAATGTGTTGCTAGGGTCAAAGAAATCTGCCCTTAGGCCTTCAGAATCAACAGTGCGGGCGGCTGTAGTTTAAAGTGAACGCAAACAAAATTGTGGCGTTAACCAATCAGATTTCGAGGTGGCGACAACGGGCCAGCTAGCAGGCGTACGCTAACGTTAGCACGTGCACATCTTCTGATTGGATAAGCAATATTGAGAGGCAGAGCTAGGCAGTAGGCAGAGCCATACAGTCTATGGGCAAAGCTAGCAAACAGAACTAGAACTTGAGCGAGCTAATTTGTGTAGATTTCTACAAGCTATTTTTTCAACCCACAATGGCTGAAGGAGGAGAAGAGATCAATTTGGTCGAAGATATAATTACAACGCCATTTTCAAAACGAACTTTTCAAGTAAAGCTACACATCTTGAAAAGGGAACGACCAACTCCAACGCTAGCGAGCCTAGCACAGCAGGGAAACTACGAGCGGTACCCCTGGCTCACAGCCTCCGAGAGGCACTGCAAATTGTACTGCCGGGAATGCCTGGTATTTGCAACTGATCGATTTGGTGTTTGGAGCCACACTAAACTTGCAAACTTGAGTTGTCTAACCAAGGCAGCAACGAGACACCAAAGCACGGCTGGGCACTTGGAAGCACTGGTGCTTTTGAAAACCTTTGGGGACACCCGAGTGGATCTACAGCTCAACGAACAAGTGCGCAGGGAAACGGAGCTCCACAACGAAAGGGTGAACAAAAATAGGGAATTATTGAAAGACTGATTGATTGTGTCCTGTTTTTGGGTAAACAGGAACTTTCATTTAGGGGACACGATGAAAGCGCCGAGTCCAGAAACAGAGGAAACTACGTGGAGCTTCTTTCTTTTCTTGCTGAGAACAACACAGATTTGCATTACCACCTGTACACAAACAACATGTTTACTGGGACGTCAGGCAAAATACAAAACGACCTGATTTATGCTATTGCTGAAGTGATGGGAGAAGAGATCAAAATGAAGATTAAAAAAGCACCCTTTGTCGCTGTTATGGTGGACGAGACGTCAGATGTGGGTAATGTAGCACAGCTGGCACTTGTCCTGCGTTATGTGACAGACACAGGTGTCAAGGAGCGGTTTGTCAGATAATCTGATTAATTAAGTTAACTGTAAATGCTGATGTATTGATTATAAATGCTTCGGAAATATTAATATAACTCTGTTGTACTTGACTATGTTAAGGTGATGCAACGCCCGGTTATACTGCGTTTCTGTCTAAATGTATAGTTTCTAGAGCCATGGCGTCATAATGATGGTATTAAGAGGTGGAATAATTCAGGTAGGACTGTGTAGGACATCACTGAAGGCCTAGGTGTGAAATGCACGGCCCGCCACTGAATTCAAGGGTAAGTGTGACCTGGTGATTTAAACAATTGTAATGGGTTACTTACATTAGATAATATTTTAATTGGAAGTGATAAGAAAGGGCTAGTTGCAAATCTATCCATTCAATCAAGACCATCAGCTAAATAACAACGTATTGTATCTTATTTTACATGTATATAGTTAACTTCTCCTGCATTACTTGCACATCGGTCTTGCAATATAGAGTAAGCTTGCACTATTTTATTTCTACTCTGTTCTTGCAGTATTTTTATTTATTAAATGTGTTTGATTGTGTATATTGTTGGGGGAGCCTGGGACATAATATTTTCATTGCCATAAGTAACTAAACTGTAGCTATATGAGTGACAGTAAAAACGTTGAAATATTAAATCTTGTGGTATGACCATTGTGTCACTTGTGTCCTTGTCCACTTGACAATTTGCATAAAGCACATTTAGGAAAAGGCCAAACCAAATGGAGAAGAAGATACTGTGTGATTTGACCCACTGTTAGTATTTTACATTATTTTATCTATTTAATCATTTTTATTTTGAGTAAGAGTTGAGAAAAAGCTCAAATGTCAGGGCCAGAACTCCTATCCAGCAGGGGGCGATCTTAAGAAAGCTATTGCACTACCGTAAAAAACATAGTATCTGCGCAACTGCGGGCACGAGAAGAGTGAGCTATTTTGTAAGAAAATTCAAATAAGCAGACACAAATCACGTCAGCTGAGGTCCTATACAAACACTACAACCACTAGGGAGTGGCAACTACCTTTCTTCATAAAGTTGAATTGTATACTCATGTCCTTGTATAGAAATATAGGAACCACAGCAGAGGGTTTTTGATATAAACGACCCCACGTAACTCACTCTATTTGTGTATTTCTATGTGCACCGGGGTCAAGGTGCATCACATCGTTGTCAGGAAGCAGAATAGAGGGGGAGCTGAGCCAACATCTGTTGTTATTGTCTGCGCTGTATCCTCTCCCTGTCTGACAGTCCTTTTAGCCGACCAGAGGACTGCTTTCTCTGTGTAGGTTGACGTCTGTTCCCCGGCGGATGAATGGCAATGACGGTAGCGAGAGCGGTGGCAGCGGGCGGCCCGGCGTCTTTGTCCCGGTTCAGGGGAGCGCTGGTGGCGGCTGTGCTGGGGGATTGTGTCGGCGGAGAGTTTGAAGGAGCGGAGGAGGTTCCCATGGAGAGCGTGCTGCAGCATCTCAGCAGCCTGGACGACGAAACCAAAGGGAATGGTAAAATAAATAATCACATTTTATACTGAAGTAGGGCTACTGGTAGCAGCAGTAGGAGAGATACATGCTTAACCAACGCTTACCTCTCATGCAGAAAGGCTGTGAATGATATACTAGCCTACCATGGTGGTCAGGTACCTGATGTTAAACTGGGGCAATATTCTGGGTCAATAAAGCCTTACACAGAGGGATTATCAACACTGTAAAATCATGCATTCATTCTGAATGACTCGCATCTGTTTACTCTATCATTACTATAAACTTCGAAATAAAAGGAAGGGGCCCATCAGCAATGGGAACCCAGAATGATGTCCAGTATCTCAAAATATACCATTTAAAGTGAACAAAAATGCTACACTTTAATTTAGAGAACATTTGGTCAAAACACTTTACCAGTCATCGAAAGTAGAATGATTTATATCTTCAATCCATAGATAATCTGGATTCTAGTAATACTGATATGCAATGCAAGCTGTTGTTGTGCCTCATGCAGTTTAACATTGAAAGATTCAAACACTTTTATGTGTACAATAACTACAGTGTTAAAAAAACATGATGTTGCAAGCTCTACAAACAGTGAAACATGCAATGTACTCAAGATCTAAAAAGTAAAATGGTGCAAGAGATATATGATGCAAGTAGATTGCAGAAAAATATGAACCAAACAAAAATATGATAGAACAGAATGTCAACTCAAATACTGACTAATAGATTAAAGACTGTATACTGTAAGATATGTGGAATAAAGAAATTATTATAAACATTTGTAGGTGGTGCCACTTTGCAAAGTTCAGGCGAACGGTCTTATGGCCAGTAGGTTAAAAAAGAGTTTAAACGTGTGTCCGTTAGGTATCCTTGAGTACAGTGATGACACGGCCATGGCGCGTTGTGTGGTCCAGTCTCTTCTCACCCGGGCCGGCTTCGATGAGCGGGACATGGCTCGCAGGTGAGAGGAGGCAACACCAAAAGCTTATCTGCAGAGTTTAAGTGTATTACAGCATAAATATTATCCAAAAGGCTTTTCAAATAAATTGAGGTAAACAAATACAATTCCTGCATCTCCCCCTCTAGGTTTGCTAAGGAGTACAGTGCGTCCCCGGGTCGTGGGTATGGATCCGGAGTGATCCAGGTGCTGAAGAAACTGTCCTCCCCTCAGCTCAGTGACGTGTACCAGCCGGCAAGAGACCAGTTTAACGGTCGAGGGTCCTTTGGGAACGGGGGAGCCATGAGGGCGGCCCCCTTCGCACTGGCTTTCCCTGACCCAGCTGATGTAAAAAAGGTGAGCATTCAGTGTCCTCTGGGCAAAGACCACCTCCATGTATTGTTGAAGCTATGCACATTATATGAATCGTCCTAACTTGCCATTTGAGTGGGAATTATGTAATAAGCTACACATTTCTTACAATTTTAAACACAATATCCATCACTTGCACAAAAATACTTTAGCCAAGTAACATTGCATAATATTTTGTAATTCAAGTGCTTCACGGTTGACATCTCTTAAAATACTCATAGGTTGAAATGCATCTGAGTGCATTGAGCAAGTGCAGGAGTTAGCTCCCTAAAAGGCTCAATTGTACATAGATTTCCATTGAGCAGGCCTCCCTGATGTCTATAGGTATTTTGTTCCATAGCTTAGGGGCATAGTTACTGAAAAGCTGCATCACCAATCTTTTGATGTTCTGTTAAAGCCTGTTTTTGTTTGTGAAAAGGTCAAATATTGTTGTCAGCTAGTGGCAACATCTGTAGTCAATGGAATAAAAAAAAAAAACTACAACATTTCCCACAGCGCAATCTTGTTAAGAAACATTGATTTGGGCAACCTGTGTTTAAGATGCAGAAAGGACATAATTCTTTACCGATATATTCTTTAACCTTATAACACAAAAAGATGATTGAAGTTTGCTCATCATTTTAGTTTAGTTTGGCCTCTTTTGATTTGTTTTGACTCTTAAAGAGGCCATTTTTTTCTTCGTTGAATAAGTCCTCACAGTTGCATTGCTAGCCCCCTGACTGGTTGTGGCAGAGTTGGTTTGATGTCTTAATTTTATTTTCCTTTGCAGTTTGCTCATCGTGGTGCCATGCTGACACACTCCTGCTCTCTGGGTTATAACGGGGCAGTGCTGCAGGCATTGGCTGTGCACCTCTCCCTGCAGGGGGCGCTGGACCTGCCCCAGAAATTCATCAGCACCCTGATCACAGAGATGGAGGACGTGGAAAGCAGCGAGGCGACACTCAACGACGCCAGAATGTGAATACTTCATTAATAAAACCACAAGAGAATTTATAAAGGGGTTCAGGATGTTCTGTTTCCTTTTTTTCTTTTAGTGTTTTTCTAACATGGTGTTTCTGTGCAGCCTAAAGGAAGCAGAGAAGCCGTTCTGTGAGCGCCTCCACAGAGTGAGCGACCTGATGAACCGCAGCAAGGTCAGCATCGAGGAGGTCATTTCTGAACTGGGTCAGTATCTGCTGATATTCACTCAATCCCGACTTTTTATTGAGTTTTTGTCATCCTTTTTCGTTCATGCCATTGACTGTTTCCAACATAATTTATTTAACACGCACATCATTTTGTTCTATTAACCAACAAATTACACTTTTGTATCATTAAACTATCTGCCAGGTAAATTGTCAATTAATCAGTTATCTGAAAATATTGGAAAACGCTTGTTATAGTTTCCTGATATTCTTCAAATTGCTTGTTTTATCCAAGCAAGCGTTCAGATATTCAGTCCACCGTCACAGAAGACCTTCACACTATCCCTAGAGGCAAATTCATTTGTTGTTACATTCACTTAAAATCACCTAACGTAAAAATATTTTTCTCACTACATCAAACGTTTATAACAACACATACAGGGGTAGAGGGTAGAATTCCATTTATTCCGTCTATACTTTGAGAGTGTCAGGAAACTATAACAAGCGTTTTCCAATGAATAGGTGCCACATGCACAAATAAAGAGGGGATGTCGAAATACAGGGGAGCAAATATTTGACAGCTATGCAGAATGCCTTAGAACCTCACTGCAAAATATTCCATTCCATGTATATTTTCAGTTATCACATTGCATTTGATTTTGATGTTTTCCTTAACACAAATAAAGACATTTCTACCCTAAGTTGGTGCATTACAATTCACCAGTTATCAGGACAGAGCAAAAGGAGTGTTTCACTTAGTGGTGAATCCTGTGTTGCAGCCCTCCTGATCCCAAATATATTTATTTGACATGTTTGCTTTTAGATCAGCCCATCTTCCGTGCATTTTTCTGACTTCTTATTACTCACGTTTCCTGTCTTCTATTCCAGGTAACGGCATTGCAGCGCTCCACTCAGTCCCCACTGCCATCTTCTGCGTCCTGCACTGCCTGCAGCCCCGAGAATGCCTCCCAGAGAACTACGGTGGCCTGGAGAGGACAATAGCGTACAGCCTTGCCTTGGGAGGGGACACAGACACCATAGCCTGCATGGCAGGGGCCATAGCCGGGGCCCACTACGGCATCGAGGCTATCCCTCAGTCATGGATAAAGTGCTGCGAAGGGGCGGAGGATGCAGACATGAACGCAGAGCGGCTCCACATGCTGTACCAGCAAACATCAAAGGGGGGTGGGGCAGGGGAGCAGAGCTGTGGAGCTAAAAGCCAATCAAAAGCTTCTAACGGCACAGAGAAGAAACCCAAAGCGGAGTGATTTTCACTGAGTTTGACAAAAAGACTCTAGAACACACATGTGTTGATTTCAAAACTATGACAAAATATGTATCTTTATCCCCACATGACTAAAAGAAGACAATGATGAGACGCCACCGACGTCATTAAAGACTAACTGTGACAATATCACCTTGCAATATTCATGAAAACAAATATGTAGTTAAAAAATATAAACTTCACTAAAATCTTTTTATTATAACTTCTACTTCTGTTCCCCTCCGTCTCTCTGAAAAACACACACATACCACATGCCCTGACACTTCTTTTCTGTCAGTCCTGACAGTTGTAAGTGCTACTATAAGGCATAAAGTTAATTTACAAGTTGGATTGGGTTTGGGTTATTATTTTATATTATTATTATTATTATTTTTCTATGTGAGGTGGTGCACATTGGCTCTCATTACGGCTGGATGGATTTAACTGACCCACAGTGCAGATGAACCAATGAACACATTCAGTAGGAATGGAGGCGGAGCTGTGCATATAATCATTAAACCTGTGTTAATTATCAGAAAATGATAAGATATAATCTTCTGTGAACAAAGTTTATCTAAAATGACAGAATCATTGGTTTTGGCTGGACTAGATTGACGGGAATAGAGTAAAAGTTGCCTAAGTGTTATGACTTTACATCGACTAAAACTATGAAGGCCAACTATGATGACTTAAAAACTAAACTAAAAAGCCACTTCGCCACTATTCCTTCAATTTTAAACTCATGCTCAAGGTTAACCCATAAATAAACATTTTGACTTGAAGTCTTCAGTAGTGGGGGGTTCCCTACGCCCACAGCCACTAAAGATCGTCAAAGTTAAACACACAAGATACATAACCAGACAGAATATATTACCTTTATAATAACTGTCATAGATACAGTTGGTGTGTGTATGCAAGCCACACACACACACACACACACACTCCTGCTCTTTCCTGTTTTGTGTTGAACAGTCTTCTGTCTTGTGAAAGTTGCACTATGGATTGGCCATGTCTCGTTTTATCCTTTTGATGGATAACAATTATTGAATAAACTTTTTTTTTGTAAATTCACATCTGTATCAGTGCTCATTTGGTATTTAGGACTCAAAACATCAAATTGGTTTTAAGAACATCAGCTCCATCGAGAAGGAGACTGTCAGTAAGCTAAATGCTAAATGTAGTGCTAAGAGAGCTAAATGTTCAGCAGGTTAACATATAGTTCATTCTTTGTTTTGTGTGTTATGCTAACATAGTGACAGTGGTGGAAAGTCACTACGGACATTTAGTCAAGTATTGCTTCAGTACAAATGTCAGGTACTTAAACTTTACTTGAATATTTGTTTTTCATTACACTAAGGGAAACATTGTACTTTTACAACTAAGCTTTATTTACCAGTCATTTTATAGATTCAGATTTTCGTATACAACACACAACCACAATGAAACATTTAAAAATATGAGGAGTTGATGTGGATTAAACAAAACTTACCTAAAACCTAAACAAATTTGTGAAAGACAAAATATTTGGCAGCGATTTTGCCAATTTTAAGTATTTCTTTACATAAAAAACATTTCAGTTTCAGCTCCTTTATGTGACGATTAGCTGCTTTTCCTTCTATATATTATTTTCCTCTAAATCATTTTGAGTTCTGCAATTATTTTTAATTCTGTACTTTCACTTGTAATGGGGTTTCTTTACAGTGTAGTTTTTGTACTTTTACTTAAGTAAAGTATCCCAATACTTCTTCCACCTCTGCCTCATTATCAGTAAACACAAGGAGGTATTGCAGGTATTTGGTTAGAAACTCATATTTTACCCAATGATGGCACGAGGTGAAAGATAATTGTTCACCAAAACATTACCATCATTCTGAGGGAGAAACAAGAGTTTAAAAACATAACTGTCTGTACAAACATTAATGGTAATCCATCCAATAGTTGTTGAGAGCCCAGCCCTGTTTTATTTGAACAAACGTGTTTTCTGAAGCACAGTTTCTACTTCATAGTTTTATTACAATCATAGTACATATAGTTCTTTTAAACAGTAACCAGTTAATGTCTCTTTCAAGAAAACCCAATAAAGGTCAAAACTGTTATAGAACACTGCTTATTCCATTTAAAAAACATTCTGATCTGGACACTTTTGCAAATTAAGATTTATAACAAACTAAAATGAAAATAAACACAGGAATTCTCAGGTGTTTAGGTACATAAGCTGTCCAGCGACTCATATTTTGTGCTCGCATCAGCTAAATGCAGCTGTGCAAAAACACAAAACATATCTGAGTGCTTAAAGTCAAAGATGAGAATGAGATAAGTCGCTAAAAAATGCAAAAAACAGCTAAAAAAAAAGGCACAAGTGACAAAACTGGAAAAGCAGCTTTTTCTTCTGTATTTTTCCGCCAATATCACAGGTTTTTCTCTGCCGGGGCCACCTCCAAGAAGAGCTGCAGAAACACTGTGAGCTTGGTCAGCAGCCCTGGGCAGAGCTTGTAATGGATGAAGGGAATGTACACTATAGCTCCACTGAGGATAAATAAAGACACATAGAGGTATTCTATCTGAGGGTTGTCTATGATTGGTGCGAGAACAAGGAATATTGCCACAATGATGACCAGGATGGGGATTATAATGGGAACCTGTGGAAAAAGAGAGACAGACAGAAGGTGATTCTCATACGTTATACATGTATGTTAAGACAAACGCTCGTTTATGATGGTGTTTAAAGAGGACAAATTATGCTAATTTTCAGGTTCATATTTTTATTTAGTGCCTCTACTGTGACATGTCTCCATGCTTTAATGTTTAAAAAGGTATTTATTTTGCTCATACTGCCTGTGATGCAGCACCTCTTTTCAACCTCTGACTGAAACCAGAGCCCAGTTTTCTCTGATTGGTTAGCTGGCTGGCTAAGTCGTCCTGCCCCTTAGCCTATCATGTACAATGTGTTGGAGTGCTAGCCAATAGAAGTGCAAGTGTTACATAGTGATGTCAGTATGGGGAGGGTGGAGTTCATGGGAGAGAAACTCCCTCTGGAGGGAACTTCGGGATTTAGCCTTTGCAGACCATTTCTATGTACGAAAACCTTTAAAAAGCATAATAGGGCCCCTCTAAGAGTGAATATGTGTGATACCGACCTTGTATGGCCTGGGGAGCTCCGGCTTCTTAATCTTCAGATAGACAAGTCCAGAAAGGGTGATGCCATAGAAAAACCAGGCAGTGAAACTAACATGTAATAAGGAAGAAATGTCAACATTAAATACATGAAAGGTAAAATTATCAAATACCAGATATCTATTTTCCAAACTCAGATCAAATGTTTTTGTAACCATACAGTCATGGTATTTTTAGGATGCACTGCATCAATTAATCCTTTCATATTGAATAATAAAGCAACTTGAAACCCCTCTTTTGTGTGTGTTTTTTTTTTAGGGTTATGGTTTTTATCTATTTATTTGTTAAATTGAATACCAATCAACTTAAAACAAACTTAAAACACATAAAACAAATGACAATTAGTCCCAGCTTTCACCTGAAGAAGTTGACAATGTTCTGGAAGTCTCCGGGGATCAGCACCAGAAGAGAGACCACGGTGGTAAAGATCAGTGCTGGAGATGGAGTCAGTCTGCGGACGTGAGCCATAGCTAGGATATCTGGCTACAGTGTCAGCACAAGTCAGTGAGAGAAGATCGACATGCTAATGCTCCTTAACAATCTAACATTTTATTTAATCATAAGTAGAGATGCTCACCAGGTGACCTTCCCTGGCAGCAACAAAGCACACACGGCCCCCACTAAAGAACGTCCCATTCAGTGAGCCGAAAGCAGACAACGCTGCGGCCACAGACATGATCCAGCCCCAGCTTCCTAACACCTTGTTCCTGTGGAAAAAGGCAAACAAGTTATCACAGAAGCTGTAACAGGATCCTCTCCAATGTTCTAAATTCCAATGGTACAGTACAAAGAAAGAGTAAACATCGGGATTTGAAATGTTATTCAGATTTCTCTTTACCTGAAAAGGTTTGGCCTGAAGACTTACTGAACACGTTTTGTTCAGCACGGAAATCTCTACGTGTTGACCCCACTTTATGATTTTAGAATTGTAAATGCAATCGCCAGAAGTATGTTCTTATGTTGTGCACCATCATGAGCGGAACAAATAAAATGAAATGAAATGAAGTAAAAAGCTAACGTAATACTATTAACGAACTACATTAGGGTGACCAAACGTCCTCTTTTGCCCGGACATTTCCTCTTTTTACGTCCTGTCCGGAGCGTCCGGGGGGTTTTATAAATTCATGAAAACGCCCGGTTTTCACTGTTGGGACCATTAAAAATTGACTGGCGCCTCCCCCCACCCCCCAACAATCGCAAGTGGGGGCATAGCCGTGGGAAGATGATTTGGGTTGGGGGTGCTGAAGACTGAGAGGTGTTCCGATAGGCTAAATAAAAGACAGGCATACGTGTGCGCAATATTTAAACACCACACGATGTATTTCATTGTAAACCAGATAGGCTACTGTGATGTGAACACTAAAACAAAAGGCTACTTATTTCAATAAAAAAATGTTTACAGCTTTAAAGACGGTATTGTAAATGAGCGACTTCCGAAAAAACATTAAACCAAACAAGCATCAACAGAAACCTGCAGTGTTCTCAGGGGCAGGGAAGAATGCACAATATGTCTATTAGTATCTGTTGAGCTGTGGTGCACTACTGTTGCACAGATAACGTTGCATTCGGAGGAAAAGCATACACGGAGAGTGAATTATCTTTAGCCGTACTTGGCGTATTTATTCGGTGTGCTCTGACACATCAGTCTCACGGTCAGAGCTACTACGGCATCAACTACTACTGAACAAGCATTTAGTTCAACCTTTTATAGGCTGTACCTTAGAATCGCACACAACTGAGAACAGTTATTATATCTCAACAATCTCAACTGACATGAAAAACAAAAAAGTCAGCGTCGAACTATTTACAGTACACTGCTCGGCGGCAGCTGAGCTGATCAAATCAAGCGCTTACCGTTGGGCCTTTCACAGTACTACTCCAAACACGGACTGACGCTCAGGCGTCATGGAAATAAAATCTCTCATGAGCGCATTCATGTCCACATCATCCATAATGTCTTTGTGGACATTCATCAATGAAAGATGCGTCAGCCTCTTCTGTGTCATTGTGGACCTTAACCAAGTCTTTAACCTTCTCAAAGTGGAGTACGATCGTTCCGATGAGGCCACTGATATTGGCAGAGCCAGACATAACTGGATGACTTTCTCAACCTCAGAAAAGAGAGCTCTCGTCTGTGGATGGAGATTACAAAGACGTGCTGCTACATCTTTAACTGTGGTGCACCGAGACTCCTTGGTGACAGTGTTCAGCATTTTAAGCTGGAGATCAAGGCGGCAGTTGTCCAGCTCCATAGGAAGCTGAAGGCTGTCCAAGTCCACTGTTTCTCCCTGTGCTGCTGCTATAACTGCCCTCTCTCTTTTCCCCGCTAGCGTCAAAGTCTCTTGGTCGAACCTTCTTTGAAGCTCCCCTGAAACTAGATCGACAGCCTCATAGAATTCCCGTTTCCAAGAGGCTGTTGGTGCGCTGCGAGTGAGTGCTTCTGGCTCTGCAGTTTGCCTAAATCGTGCCGGGGTTCTGCTCTCTCTCGTTTCTGGCATTTTGAGATCCATTCTTGAGGAATGTTCTTCCACCTTCTGAAACATCTGCACAACATTTGGGTCGTCTGGAAGGGCCGCAATGCTGTTTTTCAGTACATTTGCGCACTCAAGTGTGCCAAGCGCACTCATTGTGGAGCTCTGCAGCTTCCGTGCCACAGCCTCACACGGTTCAAACAGTGCCTGGCAACAGAGCAGGCCGAAGAGAGTTCTGCCTTTACGGGCTTGCTTCCACAGCCCGACAATCTTTGCTCTGCTGTCACCTCTTGTGGTTTTGTCATCTTTCAACAACGTTAGTGTGGCCAGCAGAGTGTTGTAAGATGAACATATGCGCCTGATGGCTGTGGCCCGCACACACCACCTGGTTGGGCACAGGCCTAGGATGTTAACTGCAACCTCGTCGCAACTACTGAAAAGCGATTCATAAAGCTGTTTACGCTTTGACGACTCTCGTATCACACCAGCAACACCCCGCACAAAGTTTAATGTATCGGCCACTAGGCCAACTTCGCAGGCGACTTCTTGGAGAACTAAATCAAGTGCGTGGTTGTTGCAGTGAACGTACATGGACAGAGGGCACAGTTCTTTCAGACGGGCCTGGACTCCTGAGAAACAGCCGGACATATTACTAGCGCCATCAAAACAATAAGCAATAAGTCTTTCAATCGGAATGTTCAGTCTCAAAAACACATCCTTGATGCAAGAAAATAAAGTTTGTCCGGTAGAGTCAGGAGCATTATAAAAACCCCAAAACAAGCAATGTGCCTCCAGGCTGCTGTCAACAAACTGCAAACAACATGAGAACTGTTCTGTGGTGCTAATGTCAGTAGTGCCATCAGCAACTAGTCCATAAAACATGGATTCGGAAGAATTGGCGACAATGTTCCTCTGAATTGCATGCGCGAACTGTTGAATGATCTCGTTCTGTATGGTGTTTGACATCCAATTGTCTCGTCTCATAATCCACTCTCTTTCCTTCGGAAGATCATATGTTCGCTCCAGCATGTATCCAAACAGTATACCATCACGTGTAGTGTCTCCCCTGAACGGAATACCTTTACTGCCCAAAAAACGAATACTTCTGAACAGTAGTTCCAAAACATGACGAGCAGTCGCCTATTGTTTGCAAACCGCATCAGATAAGAGAGCGTTAATCGGTGTGCCTTCCAGTGCAGCAAGTCTCTGAATGGAGTCTGTGTGCAGTTTAGATTTTTCATGTTCGTTGAATTTTGAGGTAGCCTTACGCCAGTTTCCGAAACCACCCGACAGAAATGGGTTGTCTGCACGAACACTATCAGCATTGATCAGTCTTTTTTCTTTGGCTCTCAGGCAAGCAAAACACAAGACACGATCTATCTCTGGAACATAATGTAGCCACTTCCACCTGTTAAACCAGGATGGTGAAAATGTACGACTGTACGTTTCATTCCCACAACGTCGACCAGGAAAATTAAAGTTCAACGGTTGGAAAGGCTCAGTGGGTACACATCCACTGTCAGTGGCAGCAGCATTGTGCAGAGACGTGGCGGGCTTTGGAGGGCCGTTATTACCGTCATCATTTGTGTCAGTGATCTCTGCATCTTCTGAAACGGAGGATGAACTGCTGCTGCTAGCTGGATTTGTTTCCGTTTCTCCAATCTGGAGACACTCTGGTGGTGTAGACCTACTGGTTTTAGACACTGGTATTGGTAATCCACTGAAAAAATCTGAAATTCGTTTCTGTGCCATTTTAACGTTCAGGCTGCCATTTTAGCTTAAACAATCCCGTGGCTACTTCATATGACATCTGATATAACCAGAATGCACAGCGCTATCGAAAACGTTTTGAAGATTATTTTTGTAATAATTAAGAAACTGTATTAAACCATATTACACAACATAATTTTAAATTTTAGACATTTTATGCATTTAATAGTTTATGTATTTTATCGTTAGTTTTTTTTTTGTCATCTGGCGGGGCTGCTACGATATTCCAACTGTCGGGACCAGACCTCCAGCAGGGGGTGCTGCAGCACCCCCAGCACCCCTACTTCCCACGGCTATGAGTGGGGGGCTTTATAAATTCATGAAAACGCCCGGTTTTCACTGTTGGGACCATTAAGCGTGTACTTAAATTGACTGGCGCTTCCCCCCACCCCCCAACAATCGCAAGTGTCCGCTTTTTCGCCACCTCAAATCTGGTCACCCTACATTAAGCGTGTACTTAAATTGACTGGCGCTCCCCCCCACCCCCCAACAATCGCAAGTGTCCTCTTTTTCGCCACCTCAAATCTGGTCACCCTAAACTACATCACAGTCGCATGGCATGACACCAATGCTAGCTTAAGGCGGACTTGTGTCGGCGTGATGATATTTAGTAGTTTATTTAGTCACTTCAGGCATTGACAATGATTTCTACTGGTGTATTTGATGTCGTAGAACCAAACTTTTAAAAATGTCTTAAGCTTGTGTTAAACACAAACCTTATTTTTAGCTTCTAACCACTAACGCATAAAAAAATGTCGACTTTGAGACAAGGAAACCGGACGTGGCAACATCCTGAAAAGTAAAACTGATTTCTGGGTTTAAGGACTCCTCTGCACCATTCGTTTGTGCTCACCACGTCTAAATGCTATATTTTCCGAAAGACACTATGAGAAAAATGTTGTGTTTTTTGAACATTAAACATGTAAACAAGTTATAGAACAAACCAGAAATACAAATAAACCTCCAAATTAGCATCATATGTATTCTTTAAAAAACCCACTGTGTGATGTCACAGGAGTGTACTCTTTATGCAGCCTCCTTTGAAATTAACAAGTCAAGCTATCAGGCTGGATCTGTCTACCTCAAAACAATATCAGATGCTGTCTTACCCCCAGGTTACTGCTACAGCGCTTGAGGACATGAGCTCTTTTGGCGTCATTACGGTCAAGTAGCTCACATTCACCAGCAGGTATAAGCCAGTCACCAGAGAAATGGCTATCACAACCGCTCTGGGGAGATTCACCTGGAAGAAAAAAGGCAACATCATTTTTATGTTTAAGCTAGTAGGATGCTAAACTGTAATTTTGACACTTGAATAATTGATTGATCTAAAAACGTTAACAGTATTTTTATGCTTTCACAATAAGCAAGTTTTTAATTTTTGGCACCAATCCTTTCCCTTTTAACAAAGTGATAAGGTTCTGAAGTTTTTCAGTGAAACTGTGCACTCATCACATGTTAGGTTTTCTTCCCGGATACGACTGTCAGTAACAGGAAATCTTTTCATATGACATGTTTTTTTTAAGGCCCAAATTCCCAGAACAAGGTTCACTGTATCAATCAATCAATCAATCAATCAATCAACCAACCAACCAATCAATCAATCAATCAATCAATCAATCAACCAATCAATCAATCAACCAATCAATCAATCAACCAATCAACCAACCAACCAATCAATCACATTTATTTATAAAGCACATTTAAAAACAAACCACAGTGACCAAAGTGCTGTACAGAACAGAGCATCTGACACAACCTTTATCATAAGATGAATAGATAAATAAATACATATTGATAAAACAGAAGTGTTTCGTTTAGGAAAGATGTTAATTGAATATCTTCTAAGAAATGATTCAACTTTTGTCAAGCATCATAATATTCTACAATCAGTGTTTTGATATACAATTACCCATAAGGAAATTCAATCTTAAATAACCCCCTAGACCAGGGGTGTCCAAACTACGCCCCCGTGGTCCATTTTGAACCGGCCCTCAGCAAATTCTAAAAGTATAATGAAATATGTCTCACACATGAAACTCGTGCTTGTCTTATATTGTATAATATATTTGTAAACAGATATTACGCAGTTGTATTCATGTGTTAATAAGCCCACTTTTGAAATAAATCCCTTCGGTTAAAGGAAAAAATATAATTCTAACAAATCGTAGTTTATAAAAATGCTCAATAATTTATTTGCCTAACAAGGTTGAAATATACCATTCAAAATTCCCCTTATTATAAGCAATCTCAGGCTCCTGTTTAAGGAATGTCGTTTCATTAACACTTCTTAGCATATGCATATATATACCACTCCCAGGACACAATCCAACAGGGGAGACGGGGAGACCGATTAACAATAGCAAAGTAAGTACATTCAATCCCACAATTTCCATGACAACTTATTCTAACTAACTAAATGAATAAACCCTATGGAAAGCTGTGATGTTTCTTAAAGCATATTCAAGTATGAAGCATAGTTTACCTACATTTGATTGATTTTGCTAACTTATAACTTAACTTAAGAGGCAATATACCTCCCCTCTAGTGAGGGGTCCAGCCCTTCGTATGTATTTCTGTCTTTGGCCCTTAGTGAAAAAAGTTTGGACACCCCTGCCCTAGATAAACAGACGTTTAGTGAATACAAAAATCATTAGTTACAAATGTGATTGAAAATTCTCTGTCTTATCTCTTTTTTCTCCCTAAAACTATTCTGTGATCTTTCAACTCCTGCTTGTTGCTATATTTTCAGATTTAAGAATCACTGCACACAGTCACCTGATAACAACTCTTGCATACACACACCTTTGTCATAGTTAGATAAGACTACAATTACAGCCAACAACCACATGACCTTACATTGCCCTCATGCAACAATCCAGCTCTTTACAGTCTTACCTCAGGTCTTTTTAACTCCTCAGTGACATAGTTCAAGTTGTACCAGCCAGCATAAGACCAGAGTCCTTGATAAACAGCCATTCCCAGAGTGCCCAAAGAGTACTTAGTGCCTTTAAATGCATTCTCAACTTTCAAATTTTCTACAATGACACTGTTGCTTTGTATGAGCTTCACTATTCTTCCGATAACGATCAATGTCAATACCAGCACTTTGGCAACCAAGAACACCACTTGGATTCTGACGGCAATCCGGGAATTCAAGGTGTTGATTATGGCGACGATAAGTATAGCCACAGCTGCAGCACACTTCACAACCAGATCAGGAGGTTGGCAGCCCATATAAAAAGGTGCTAGTGCATATTCTGCAATGCTAATCGCCATTGCAGCAATGCCAGATGGCTTCACAACCACGACAAAAGTGACTGCTGCAAAGAAAGCAGGGCATGAACCATAGATCCTCAGTATGTAGATGAATTCCCCACCAGATTCCCGGATCACTGTCCCAAGCTCTGCATAGGACAGTGCTGCAAACATAGCTACAACTCCAGAGAGAGCCCAGATCACCAGACTTGCTCCAGGGCTTCCAACGTAGCCAAGTACAAACTGAGGGGACATGAATATACCAGATCCGATCATAGTTCCTGATATTAGAGATACACCACCAATCAGCCCAATTTCCCGTTTCATTTTCAGGACTTTATGTTCCTCGTCCATCATGGTCATATTGGAGAGAGGATTGGGAACACACTGTAGATGTAACGGGCAGACAACGGCAACTGAAGAATTTAGTTGATAGATAACAAAAAGGGCTCAAAGTATTCCTTAGATTTTATATTAACTCGACTGAAGGTGTTACACTTTTGAACAGTATTTGAATCTTTTCATTCTAATCTTATCTTGTGGAATCCCTTATCTGGATGTGATTATTCTTGTTTATAACAGCAGTGGTAACTCTATTCACCAACAATTACCTGCTCAAAGACACCTGAGTCAGAGGTGGGAAAAGTACTCAGATCTTGTACTTGAGTAGAAGTACCACAGTGCAGGAATACTCTGTTACAAGTAAAAGTCCTGCATTGAAAAGGCAACTCAAATAAAAGTATTTGCATCAGAACATACTTATAGTACCAAAAGTAAAAGTACTTAGTATGCAGATTGGTCCATTTCAGAATAATATCTCTGATATGTTTTATAATTACTGATCATTAAAGTGTTCTCAGAGCTGGTAAAGGTGCAGCTAGTTTTAATGGCTTTGTATACTGCAGGGTAGCTGCTGCATTTACTCCAGCTGAACTAAAGTCTGATTTAAGGGTTCATTATATTTCACTTTATTTATCCAAATCTGCAAAGTAACTAAAGGTATTTAATAAATGTATTAGATTAAAAGTACACGATTGACCTCTGAATTGCAGTGGAGTAGAAGTACAAAGTAACATAAAATGGAAATACATAAGTGAAGTGTAAGTATCTCAAAATTGTACTAAATTACAGTACTTGAGTAAATTGACTTAGTTACTTCCCACATCTGTCAGTAGAAAATAAAAAGGGCTCAACGTTTGCTTTTGTTTTTATATTAACTCAACTTTAGTTGTTTAACTGTATTTTAATCTCTTGATTCCAATCTCATTTTGAGCAATCCCTTATCTGGATGTGATTATTCTTGTTTATAAAAGCAGTCTTGTTTGATAAATGATTGATTAATTGCCCAACAAAATCAATAAAGAATGAGTAAACTAAACAGATATAATTAGATCTACAATCTGAAAATTGTATCAGAGTTAATTGCAGATGTATATAATGTGTCAAATTAACATTTGCATTTTTTCTGAAATTAAAAGTCTTACTTCTGGATGTTTCAGTTCCTCAGTTAGATAATTCAAAGTGTTCCATCCATCAAAGGACCATAAGCCCTGGTAGAAAGCGATGCCAATTGAGCTGATTTCAGCATTTGTGTTCTCAAAGGACTTTTCAAAGTTCTCAGTGTGTCCCTGGAAAAGCATCACAACGCCTCCCAATATGATCAATGCAAGTGCACCCAATTTGAATACCATGGAAACCACCTGGATGCCGGTGCCCAAGCGTACGCTCAGACAATTAACAAAGGTCAGCCCCAAGATAGTTGCTGCAGCCACACATTTCACCACCAACTGTGGAGGGGTGCAGCCACTGTAGAAGGGGGCAACAACATATTCAGCAAAACTCAGAGCAATTCCTGTTGCACTGGCAGGCCTCATGACAACGATGAAGCTGAAGGAAAACATGAAAGCCATCACTTTTCCTGTCGTCCGCAGGATGTATATAAACTCTCCTCCAGACTCTGGTATGACTGTTCCCAGTTCAGCATAGCAAAGCCCTCCCAACATGGATATCAACCCACAGAGAGTCCAAATAACAAAGCTGGCCCCGGGGCTGCCGATAGCAGCCAGGACAAACTGGGGGGAGATGAAAATCCCAGAACCTATCATGGTTCCAGCAATAAATGATACACCTCCTATGAGCCCCACTTCCCTCTTCAGATTGAGCTTCTGTGTGTTACTCTCCATTGTTAGAGAGCTGCTTCCTTCTCAAACGCATTCACAGTAGACACTGGACATGCACTGAACTAGCTGTAGATTAACTGCTAAATGTTGGGTAATTTTAGAGCCTAGTCCCAAGAATCAGCCACTAAACCTAGGAGTGCCAACTAAACTTTGCTCATTATATCCAGTTATTTTCCCTTAACAGACAATCATGTGTTGACTTAGTATGCTAGCAAAACTGAGATTTATTAAAGGTCTACTATTATGCTATATTTGCTTTGCTACCACCTAGTTGACTGGAAATGATATTATATTCCATACAACTGGTCACTTAGTTCAGCTGATTAACTATTCTCCAACTACATTAATTGAAATGACTTCAAGGACTTTTTGAACTGCAAGGTATTGCTATCCATAAAAGTACATAATATTTCATTTGTCAATTACGCCTAACCTGCTAAAGTAACAATTAACTAATCTTTCCAAACAATGACAGAGATATTTATCCAGTTTCAAGAGACATCATTAGTAAACTGTATAGTAAACAAAGAAAGTTCCTTGTGCAAACAGTAAAAAGTGAATCTCTTACTTCTGGATGTTTCAGTTCCTCAGTTAGATAATTCAAAGTGTTCCATCCGCCAAAGGACCATAAGCCCTGGTAGAAAGCGATGCCAATTGAGCTCATATCAGAATTTGTGTTCTCAAAGGACTTTTCAAAGTTCTCAGTGTGTCCCTGGAAAAGCATCACAAAGCCTCCCAATATGATCACTACGAGTGCACCCAATTTGAATACCATGGAAACCACTTGGATGCGGATGGCCAAGCGTACGCTCAGACAATTAACTGCAGTCAGACCCATGATAGCTACTGCAGCTATGCACTTTAACGCCAGTATTGGAGGTTTGCAGCCGCTGTAGAAGGGGGCAACAACATATTCAGCAAAACTCAGAGCAACTCCTGTTGCACTGGCAGGCCTCATGACCACGATGAAGCTGAAGGAAAACATGAAAGCCATCACTTTTCCGGCTGTCCGCAGGATGTAGATAAACTCTCCTCCAGACTCTGGAATGACTGTTCCCAGTTCAGCATAGCAAAGCCCTGCTAGCATGGATATCAAACCACAGCAAGTCCATACAATAAAACTTGCCCCCGGGCTGCCGATAGCAGCCAGGACAAACTGGGGGGAGATGAAAATCCCAGATCCTATAATGGTGCCAGCAATGAATGAGATACATCCTATAAGGCCCACTTCCCTCTTCAGATTGGTCCTCTTCGTGTCACTCTCCATTTTTTTTTATTGCAACTGACACCTTAAAGGCACTTACATCACCTACTAATTGTTTGCAGTTCACAACAGGACACCTGGAATTGCCCTTTCAAAATAAAAGCAAGTGTTGCAAGAGCGGTTTCTACGACTTGATCTTGCATGAAAGGGCGTATCCATTACAATATGCAAGACCTGGAAGATCTGATCAGGCCTAACAATATATAGACTTTAATGCTCGGCTTACTGCTTTTTTTTGCTAAACTTGAAAGCATCTTGATTGGGACCACATTAGGCCTTTTTGCGACACAGTCACCATACAGTAATGTGAATGTGAAAACGTAGTGAATTTCCCCGCTGTTGGACAAATAAAGGCTCTGATTCTGAATGACTGGTGGAGAGGATGTCAAGATGCATGAAAGTTATTCCACCAAATATTATAGTCTTAACTCTTTCCAATATGTTGTTCAATCAATACATGAACTTTATTTGCTTTTCACTTTCAAAGTCTGAAACAATTGCAAATTCTTTCCATATTGAAACATTTTCAGGTTCTGCCTGTACTTGCTCTAAATAAAAAATAAAAAATGTAACTTGGTAGGGATATCAGTATTTTAAACAATGAACAGAAATGTTAATTAAAAAAACAAACCTTATAAAAGTAACATTTTTGAACCTGGACATTGTACCCCCGTCATCTTTTCCAGGGCTGTATATTTTACAATGAGAAATGATATTCTATTTTATAACATACCCATTAAATGTCTTTCACCATTTGAGAAAACATCTATTACTTTATTGTTCTAAGGTGATGTTACATGAGACGGCTGGTGTTCCTTATCTTCTTCTAGAAATACTTTAATGTTTAACTGCTTCCATTGCAACGCTATATACCCATTAACCTACTTACCTCTGGACGTTTTAACTCTTCAGTTACATAATTCAGGTTGTTCCAGCCATCATAGGACCATAGTCCCTGGTAGAAAGCAATCCCAATTGGATTGATGCCCAAATTTGTGTTTTCGAAGGAGTTTTCAAAGTTTTCAGTGTGCCCTCTTATAATCATCACCAACCCTCCTATTATGATGACAGCAAGCGCCAAAACCTTGGCCACCATAAAAAAAACTTGGATTGACATTGAAAAGCGAACATTAAGGCAGTTCACGGTGGCAAGCACTAATATTGAAATTGCAGCCACACACTTCACCAGCAACACCGGAGGGGGGCAGTCTGTGTAGAAAGGAGCCACGACGTATTGAGCAAAACTCAGCGAGATGCCGGCGACACCAGCAGGTCTCACAAACAACACTGAGCTGAAGATTAACATGAAGGCGACGACCGGGCCTGAGGTTTTGAGGATGTAGATGTACTCCCCCCCTGATTCTCTGATAACAGTGCCCAGCTCAGCGTAGCAGAAAGAAGCCATTATAACCAGTAGGCCACAGCATGCCCATACAACCAAACTAGCTCCAGGGCTGCCTATGGTGAAGAGGACCGTCTGTGGGGACATGAAGATCCCAGATCCAATCATCGTCCCTGCAATGAGGGAAATGGCTCCCACCAGCCCGACTTCCCGCTTCAGGTTGAGCTTCTCTGTCTTGTCGTCCATAATCCCAGATGTCATCTGTTGCCCAGGACTGTCACCAATGGAGGAACCACTATAATTATGTGGCCAAAGTCACTATTGCAGCAACTCAGAGAGTTAATAATTAAGTGGGTGGATGTGTAAGGTGTCCGTTTTGCTTTGTTTCTTATCTTTTTTCTTTAAAAAGGGGAGAAATGCACTGTGATAGCCCTGGGGTCAGACCACTTTTTTGTTTACTGTGCTCCTTTTGTTTCAGGAGGTCAAAGAAGCAGAACAACTGAGTAAGCTGGGCTCATAAATCTATAAAACAGATCAGTAATATAACTGATCCCAACACTCGTTCCCTTGGTCTACCAGTTGGCAGTGCTTGTCCTTCAAGCTTCTGTTTAACATCCGCAAAAATCACTCCCATAGACATCACTGACTTGCTCAAAGTTTAATGAAAGCTATTGTAGAAATGTATAATAAGTCTCACTTAAATATATATATATATGTCATTGTTTCTTCCGTAGTTAGACTTTCCCACAGTTTGAATCCACATCCAGCTAATGAAATTCACATCTAGCTACTAAAATATTCACTTCCTTAGAGAAACAAATGGCTGTCTCTCAGACCTTTGTTGACATTCATGTTTAGCTTGTAATTACATTTGGCCAACATTTACACCACTGTAATGTAAATGGCCTTGTATGCAGTCTGCCCCTCTGGCCAACACTTTCTTTAATGGTAATGTAAATTCCCTAACCTACACCTTCTCCCTTTTTGTGGAATTCCCTTCACAAAAACAGTTGAAAAAACCTTTTTACAAAATAGTTTGGAATTAGCATAAGCACTACTTTTAATTCTTCTGGCTTAAAATTCCTAAAATACTTAACTGGATAATAACGGCAACACTCACATATCTGAAGCTGCGAATAGGCAGTTTATTTAGGGCTTCATCTGGCAGGATAAGGATTGTAAACAATTGTTGCTAATAGTGGAACAACAACATCTCCTTCAGGATATTCAACCGATACATTTTGTCACCATCTTAAAACAGCTTTTGCAAAAATGGCATAGTAAAGCCAACCTCTTTGAATCTTTTATTAAAAGGTAACCATGGGGGTTGGAGTATATTTCTCTCCCAGATCAGGTTATTTAATGTACGATGATGCCAAAAATAAGCTATACATCCCAGCTTTAATTTGAAAGGCTTTTATAGTGGGTTTGCCGTCATTGTCACAACCATAAAAGTGATTACTTTAGAACATTCAGGATAGGTATTGATACAAATATGAGCTTTTAACAATAAAAAAATGGAAAAGAAAGAAAATTCCACCTACGACACAAAAAAAAAGCCCATAACTGTGTTTTAATCTAGTGTTTATCCGCATTTTCAAGTGGTACCCTGTGATGTGTTACGAGGCAACTTTCATTCAACAACAGATCGCCCTGCTGTAACGATGGACAGTAGATATGTCCCATGGTTTTACAAAGTGTCACTCTTTAATGTGTCCGGCTCCATCAGGATGCTTTATCCTCCCCTCCTGTAACAAAGAGGTGAACAGTCTTGTTGGAGTGCAGCATCTGTCCGGCTCGCTGCACTCCGGAGATGGCCGCTAACTTGTGGGCATCGTAGCGCGAGTAGAGGGCGGTGCAGGTCCAGCTGGCCTCCGACCCCCGACCCCCCGCTGCCAGCATGTTACACACCTCACTGTAGAAGTGCGGGTAGGAGGGCAAGCCATAAAATATCAGGTTCTGGATCCCTTTGATGGTGTACCTATAAAAAAAAAAAAATCAGAAATCAGAGTTGAAATGTTAAATTTAAAGACCTGTTTGATATCACGTAGACTGTCTGGCCTGTCTGTGTACCATTTCTTTCTCATTTTTAGTACTTTCCAGCAGTAATTTCTGATTATTGCTTTGTACTCCTGTAAATACTGTAAACACTGTGTATATAGCGTGTAGAGTTTCTTTCCCACAAAATCCCCACCCTGCCTGAAACGCCTCCATTGGACCCCTTTTTTAACTTCTGCAACAACGTGACATCACGCTGTGACACATGTGCTTCTATTGGCTAGCGCACACATTGTTTGTGATAGGCTTAGGCACGGGACATCTGTAAGCGGTTGGCCAATCATAACAGAGCCGGCAAGCTAACCAATCAGAGCAGACTGGGCTCTGGTTTCAGTCAGAGGGTAAAAAGAGGTGCAGCAGCACAGACAGTATGAGAAAAATAAAGAACTTTTTGAATCTTACAGCACAAATACTAGAGAGCTTTTTGAACAACACAGTAGAGGCACAAATACAAATATGAACCTGAAAATTAACATGAGAGGGACACTTGAAAAAAAAAGATTTCATAACTAACATTACTGCCTATGGGTTTTTTCTTTTAAATACGTGCTAAAGGCCTTCAGATACACAGGAAATCACCAGGAATGTTACCTAGTGTAATCATGATTTTATCAGAATACCCTCAGAACTTAGGAAGAATAACAGAATTACAATCTTATTTAGTCTCATTATAAATACCTATGTTTTTACTAACAATAGACTACATAAAGAAAGTAAAGACCGTGGCGGTCCTTTCAAAGTGACTTGAGTAAAGCAGAGATAATGGGAAGTAAGATATCGCTGAACTCTGTAAAAGGGATGACATCTGTCATTCATCTTTAAGGAAATAAGTGATGTTTACTCTTATCAAAAGTAATAAAGTTAACCATCTTTGACACAATATTTTATGTGCAATAAATGACAAAACTCAATCTTCATTGCTTAGCAACTATCATGTATCTATGAAAAAACATTGCTAGTCGTCCCAACTGCTGTTTGTATGTTCTCATGCTCATCAGTACAATTATTGTAAGGTTATTAGTTTACAAAAAGATCTGACCTCTTGTAGAAGTGGAAGCGTTCAGTGAAGAGCAGGAACTGATGATCTCCTTTCTGGAAGAAGTGCCGGGCTCGTGACACCTCCGACTTGCTGGAGTACTCGCAGATGCTGGCGAAGTTTATCTCCTCTTTCTTCATGTGGTTGCGCAATCGGACGTAGTCAAAGTAAGACGGGACGTAGATCAGCGTGTGGGACATAACAGAGTCCCTGTACTGAGGCAGCACTTTATCTAAAAAGAACTGAAACCTACAGCGGGAAATAAAAAACAGCTTTAAATTTTGTTTGGAAGAACCAAGCGATTGTCCGGATCACATGACTGTTTCATCTATTTATAATATACGGTTATGTGTTTAGACCCATTATATGAAACTCACATAAAGAAAGGAAAGTAAATAAAAAAACCAAGATAAACTATGTATTTGTATGAAGGATAAAAAAGAAACTTTTCAACCTTATAAACACAAAAAAGAAAATGTATAGAATGAGTTTAAGATGATCGTCAAATCATAATCTCAGAGAGATGTGCTCAAATAAACGAGCTGAACATTAACAGTAAAGTTATTGTATATCTCGCTAGTGCTGGGCAATAAATCAAAAATATTAATGACATTTTGGTATGACACTTAATATGTGTTCAATTTAAGAAAATGGAATCCAAAGGTAATCACAAAGGTTGTTTTTCATGTTTTAAAAAGAGAATTCTAGTCAGGTTATATAGTTTTGTTATCTGGTATTACCCACAAAGTCATATATTCACATTATTGATGATTATTTATAAAAAATGTCATTGTAAAACAATTATTAACTGAACGCACCAACCCTAAAATATTGTTGCAATATCCATACAGAGGTATTACGCAAAAAATATTGTGATGTAGGCTATATATAAGCTATACCTTAGCTTGGGTCAATTTGCCAAAATGTAATGAAACAGGGTCAAAGTTATAGCCTACTGTGTAGCTCACTGAATCAACGGTCACATGATTTACCGGGAAGCATATAAAAAACCCTGCTCTATGTCAGAGACGCCACATGGTCTGGCGGTGATGGCATTACGGGATAGATGAGCTTACCGTGCATCATGGTTCATGAAGCTGTCGGAGGAGAACATCTGGAACACGTGAGGCAGCTGAACCAGCACCTGGCAGATGGAACCAGTATTCGGCATGTTCTTGGTCGCAATCTGTGAGTTAAAAAAGGAGGGAAATCCACTTAGAATAACCAATGTAAATCGAATTGCAGTGCAGAAAGCAGGGACTTCTTCAGATATCCACACAACCAAGTAATAGGGTTGCTTTGACAATGTGTGGACAGAAATGATCTCGAGTTTATACAGGAAACCGGTTTACAAGATCACTTCTGCGTGTCCCAGAAGCAGGTGTAATGTTAACTGTATGAAGTACCTGTCCACGGTAGTTGGCGCACTGCTTGGAGAGGATGTTGTTGATCTGTGGGTCTTGGATGGAGCTGAACACCAGTGTCTGCCGGTAATGCCGGGCCCAGTTGTTCAGGTTCCACATCCTCACCCTGGAGAAATCCACTCCATGGGGGTCCAGTGGCTGCAGGTTAATGTGCTTCATCACATGCTGTAGAGAGACGGACCGTGTCATTACATGAATAATACATCAACTTACACAGACACACCTTAAAAGAGAAATGTAACACTTTCTAAGAGGATGACAGCATGGCTTTGGGGCAGATTTCCATTGAGTAAATCATTTTTTCATCTAATGCAAGTGTGAGTTGTTTGTTAAGGTGACATTTAGCCAAATTCCGAGTGAGTTTAGGTTGGGCTTTTAGAATTTAAATTAGAAACAGAAGGAGAACTGTGATGCACTGCTTTTGACAATGTTGAAATAATGAGTAGATGCTATCTTCACGCTTGATTGGACAACGAAACCGCAACTTTACGACACAGTGCAAGGGCTGGGTGTCAGAAGCTGAGACTAAATGCATCCCGGTACATGTAGGCAATGCAGCATGGCTCTGCAAGCAGTAGAACTAAGCCTTTTTTCAAAATAATTGCATCAATGGACTACAAAAACCTCCAACAATTACAAAACATTCACACAAAAAAGGTGCACTATTTTCTCTTAAGCCATACATTTATTGTTTTCATTGTAATAGAGTTTTTAACAGTGACTTTAACCAATCAGAATTCAAAAATACTTTTACAAAAACATGCTGAAAGTATGATAGGCCTTTAGAATTAATTCTAAATTGAAATATGTTATGATTAATCGAATCTCAAATGAACAGCAGATGGCGCCACATCCTTCCCAACAAGCAAAACAAAAAAACTGTAATCAGGCAGCAATGTGTAGCGCTGGAAGCAGGTGATATTCTCACCAAGACGTGTTCCCAGTTCTGCATGAGTAAGACGTCTGCCTGGTCCACCACCAGCAGCTCGATGGAGGAGAGGAAGTCAATGTCTCTCTTACTTTCTCCTTCTGCTCCCAGCACTGTGCGGAGGCCCAGCGGAGAGGCAATGATGATGTCGGAAGAGTAAAAGGGGGCGTACAGACGTATGCTGTTCCTCACGATGGAGATGCCTGTTGAAGAAAGAGGACAACAACAAGGTTAAATACAGAAATACTCACGGAGGATATCCAACACTATGTTGATTTCGGTTTACCTATCCTGAAGTGATCGTCCACGTTGCCCGAGAAGATGGTGCGGTAATCGTCTGGTCTCTGCTGATTGGCTGCTTTGTCATCTTCCTCATATCCGAACTCTTCTTTGAACCTCTTCTTGTTGCTCACCACGATCTTCTTACCTTTGGTCTCCAGCAGGCCGATGAGCGTCTGAACGACTCGCAGAGCTCCACCGCGGAACGGAACCAGAATCAGGGCCTGACATAATCATAACAAACATTAAAAAAACAGAGCTGGAAAATGTAATATTGTGGAATAATTTAGAAAAGTGAGATAGCAGATGATATTAATGTCCCTGTGGGTGTCCAATAATGTATACTGCTGCTTATGTACTGTATAGGCGGGAGCATCATGGAATGCAACTGGCAAACACCATCAGGGAGTTACTCTCTCAAACTTTTGCATTTCATATAAACACATATATTATTTGTGAATTGCATGCTGTTCAAGGTGAAATGTGACTCACTGGCTGGGAGATACACAAACAATTAAAATAATGATTTCCACAGTGATCTATATGTTTTTAACACTAACTAACTGGTATTTTAGACTAAAACGGGCACAAAATTCCCTAAAAATGTGCAGTTTTGTTGAAGTAAAAAAAAAGTGAGATGGAGCTTCTTTGAGAAGCCAAAGATAAAGTATCCAGCCTCACCTTGGGCCGTGTCAGTCCCTGATCTCTGGGTTCATCCTTCGGCTCAGCTCCAGCTTTAGCCTGGGTTTTCTGCTCCCTCAGCAGCGCGTTGTGGGCCAGGACTCTGGAGTTGGCCTTCAGCACGTGGTTGAGCACATGGAGGCAGTATGCGCTGCAGACCTGTGGGCCCTGGTTCACAGGACACATCTCTGGGAAGTAGAAGTCCTTGTAGGAGCCCATCAGAGACAGCAGCTCCTGCTGCAGTGGGCTGATCTCCTCCGACACCCCCTTAAAGTCTGAGATCTTGTTCAGATCCTTCCAGTGGCTCTCCAGAACTTTGTGAAAAACTGGCAGGTTTGTGTCTCTGTGTGGGCCGATAGGTCCAAACTTATCCAGGGGATTGGTACAAAGTAAAGAGCCCAGTTGTGGCCACTAAATGTAGGGGGAAATGCAGAAAGTAAAGCACATCAACTTCAGTTATGATTTATTCTAATAAAACGGTGGTTGATTTTGAAGAATTTTGCACTTCATACCGTGATCTGAGCCTTAGTTTTGCTGTCAGACGTCATCTTCTGCACATCGTCATCACTAAGCTCTGTGTTCAAATGCTGCACAAATATGTCTGCATGAACAGGAAAATAACTGTTAATAAAAGTACATCAATTTAATAAAATAAAAAACTTACCTCTATTGATATAGCATTTTCCATACACAAGATGTAACATAAAGTGCTTTTGGGACAACGCTACTATTTAACACTACTATTAATAATAATTGTTTTCATACCTTTGCTGTCATCCTGCTCCGCATCGCTGTCAGCCTCCTCTTGTCCTCCCTCCTCTGTGAAGTTGGTCTCCAGACAGAACTGAGACTCATGCTCCTTGTCTTCGAACTCATCTCCTGCCTCCTTCATCTCCTCTCCTTCCACTGCTTCAGTCAAAGCCTCGTCTGCATCCTCAGGTTCTTCCTCACCTTCTTCATCCTCTTCACCGTCACTGTCCACTACGATTTAGAGAAAAACAGTATTCAGTCGACTGCAGCATGTCGGCCTATAACGTCCTTAGTGAGGGTGCTACCAATTCATATTAACAACATGGATTAAGGAAAAAAATGAATAGTTTGGTTCATAAAATGTCAGAAAATAGTGAGAAATACCAACATGGAACATCAAAACCAACCCCAACCCTCCAAATATAATCACTTTTATATGGATATATGTAAATATATAAATCTCCATATTGAAGAGGCTGAAAACTGCATTTTCTGACACTTTTCTCCATCCATCCATCCATCCATCCATCCATCTTCTCCCGCTTTTCCATCAGGGTCACGGAGGTAACAGCTCCAGCAGAGAGCCCCAAACTTCTCTTTCCCTGGCCACATCAACCAGCTCTGACTGGGGGATTCCAAGGCGCTCCCAGGCCAGCGAAGAGATATAATCGCTCCACTTGGTCCTAGGTCTACCTATTTACCTAGGTCTCTTTCTATTAAAGATTAATCAATTATCACTAACTAAATTATCAAAACAGTTGTTTATTATTTTTCTGTGTATATACTAAATTAATCAATGAATCAACTGATTGATGCAGCTCCTGTCCTCAGTGTGCTGAAAATAAGGAAAAACTCACATTCACCAAGAAGCTCCTCTTGTTCTTCCTCCTCCTCTTCGTCATCGGTGCTCTCCTCTTCACTCTGGTCATTACTGGGGGCTTGGCTGAGGGTTGAAAGAAGCTTCTGATAGGCTGATTTCTGCTCAGGTTCCTCTTCCTCATCCTCCTGCTCATCAGGCTCAGCATCTGAATGATCTGGACTGGCTGGCTGTAACAGAGGTACGGACAGAACACCTTTTAATGTGTATATTAATATTGGTATAGGTAAAACATGATAATACTGGAGTGTGTCTGACTGGGTGGTCCACAATTTATTTCAGAAATATCAGACGGCAGATCCTTGTTATCTGAAACACGCGTTTTCACAGTAACAGGTACTACAATCATCAATCTCACGTTGCACAGGTTGGGCATCAGAGCTACTCACCAGTTCCAATATCTCAGTTCTTTCAGGTTTAGCACCAACTCTGTAAAAAAAAAACACAAATACAAATTGAGTCACTTAGAACACAAGCTTTTATTTGTTAAACCATACACTTGACTAGATAACAAAGGCCTTGGTCTAACATGTAGCTGTTACAATATTTAGAGAAAAAGCAAAGGACTTGACCTAAAAACTCTATGAAAAAGCCAGAGAATCAGGGTGCATTTTGGAGAATAGATAGAGAGAAAAGCGTGCCAAAGAAAGTGTGAAAGATGTCTAAAATAGAGTTCCCAAAAACGACAAGTTTAACAGAACACACAGGTAAAAATATATACTTGTAAATAAAAAAAATGCAATAAATGGAATGTTCGAAAAATTTTATGTTGATACCCATATAAATAGCTATCAGACCATTTAACACTGTAACGGATTTTGATGATAGCAGGATTGCTGCACAAAAAGTGCTTTAATTGTTTGCTTAAGACAAGCAGGTGGGAACAATCATGAAACGAGCTATTTAATTCATTAGGTATTTGCTGGTAGTTGTGGCCTGGTTCTTTCTTCAGGCAGCACGTGTGGCCATTGTGGGGACCTACAAACTACAACTCATCCAATGAACTATGAAATCTAAGAATAAAACATTATAATTGTGGAGTCGAATGATACGTAAAAAATTATATGTACGTTTTAATTTTTACAATTTTTCAAAATTGTAAATTGTATTGTATAACCTGTAAGTACTAGAACAGTTTCCGTGTGAAGAAAGATTTTGGTTATGCTCGACAAATCAGTAAGTGGGAAATGGCAAATGAGGTGGCTGAAAAAATAGGTCCACCATTGAAAACACATAATTAAAACTCAGAAACTAGCAAAACAATTTGTCTGCTGATGTTGTTGTTATATTAACAATCAGTTAATAACACAGGTAATAGATTCTTGGTAAATTTGATGTGAAAAATAAAAAGCCTTTCTGAATGATTTTACCTTCAACAGGCAAGAAAGAGTAGGACCTGAATGAAAACCCATCTGGATTCGAGCAGTGACCATTCAAACAAAAATACTGTGTAGTGCGAAAAGTTGTAATATTTGGAAAAAAAAGAGCATGCAACAAAAATCACACTCATTGAATGAATAGAAATTGTGCCTATGTAATAATTTATTACAGTGAAATTCAGATCATTTTGGGGTGTGTGGCTAGCACTGGTCATAGCAAAACTGTTAAGTAGGCTATAATTTCCCTTAAAGATACTGGGGAAGGGATTTGTGTATAATTATGATAGAGTTCATTAAAAATGTTATGAACTCGCTTTTGGTTTTGTACATGACAATGACTCCTAAATGCATCCCAGAACAAAAATCCACCAAGGAATTTCTATGCTAAAACAAGGTTAATCTTCATGGAATGGCCATCCAGTCCCCAGACCTTAACATCATTGAAAATGTATGGATTTATTTGAAGAAGGCTGTCCATGCACGGAGGCAAGAAACCTGACTGAACTGGAGACGTTTTGTGTGGAAGAATGGGCCAAAATACCACCTGCCAGGCTTAAGGGACTTGTCTGTGGCTACAGGAGGCGTCTACAGGCCGTTATTGCAGCAAAAGGAGGCAATACTAAATATTAATGGAATTATTTCTTAGGGGTGCCCAAATTTATGCACATGCCTATTTTTGTTTGAATGCACATAAACATGTTTCTGTTTGACAATAAAAGTTATTTCACTACTGAGATGTTTCTGTTACCATAAGGTATAACATATGTTAAAATGAAGTTGCTGCTTCAAAAGCTCAGCAAGTGACAAACTGATGCAGTGGTTTTCCTAAGGGGTGCCCAAACTTTTGCATACCACTGTATCTTTACATCAACTACTGTTGTTAACCCAAGGAAAAATCTACATCTATTACCCAATGCCTGAACAGAGATGTTCATCCACGTGGTTAAATCATTAAACTAAAGTAAATTTGTGCAGTTTGTATTCTGGTGTTTGGTGTTGTAGCCATTGTTATAATAAATGGATGTTATCTGCAGTACACACATAAGCACACATTAGCTATTTTATTTAGACTTGTCAACCACCCGTCCCCACAAAAATATCGGGTAAAGTTAAGAGCTCTTTCGAAAAATATTCTTTATCTTTTCTGATAATAACACAATATAACATATAGCTAACAGGACCCACTGTATAAGGCTTGACTGCTAACACAGGTGTCTGAATGCAACTTAGCAAGATGGCTAACAGAAAAGTAGCTTAATTTGTTGCTTAAAGACAAGCCAGACTTTGCTGTGCTGCTTACACATCATGAAACGGATGTTCCTCTCCGAATTCCTTTAAGTGTTTCTTCTGCTTTTTGGTTAAAGTTGTGAAAAGCTGCTGTTTCTGCCTTCTTTTCCCCATGTTGACACTAGGCTACACGTGCGGTCCTCCAGCTTCTTCGGTGGTGGTAAATCCATAGCAATACTACCATGCACAGGTCAGGAGTGGAATTACATGATTGTAATTCTGAAAGAAAAAAACAGTTTATATATTGTTGCGTAGTCGAATGAATACGTAATTAATCTATTTATATTATATGTTATTCTTCTTATATTATTATACAAATAAACTATGTAAAATTGTAAATTGTATTTTATATACCCTATATATATACACACATATTTTCAGCATGAGAGATTATAGATTTAGTTCATTTGCTTCAGAAGGAATTCTATTGTTGAAAGATTTTCTGATATTTGAAAATAGATGGCAAATGAGTTGCTTGCATTCCCCTGAAAAAAATACATTCCAACATCCATTTGAAAACACATAATTAAAACTCAGAATACCATAGCGAAAGATGGCACATTTGTCTGCACAGTTTTTGTGTAATAATTAATCATTCATTTGAATAAACACATTTGGTTTTTAATAGATTTCTCTGTAAATTTGTTGTGAAATAATAAAATAGTCTGACATTCTGAAAATATTCTTTACCTCTCAACAGGGACAGAGAAAAGACGTAGGACCTGGAAAGAAAACCCCATGGGTCGCTTTTGCGCAGCAGGGTGACATATTCAAAGCATATATAACATATCTGAGTATTGCGAAAAGTTGTAATATTTTGAGAAAAAAAAGAGCAATACAACAAGAATTAAGTCCTAATTGAATCAGAATAGGGGGAAAATGTGGTAGTGATAATTATGGCAATTTAATATACAGTGTAACTACATTTCCAGATCATATTTCGGCAGGTGGTGCTTGGTTTTCCTTGGTGGCATAGCAAAACATATATATGGTTTTTTTTCTTAACAAGATATTGGGGAAGGGGGGCATTTTGTGTTATTTATTATGATAGCAGCCTTGATTTAAAAAATGTTATGAATTTCTTGCTTTTTGTTGTTGCTACCTATGCCAACTGTAACTCCTACTGAAATGCATCCCTCAGAACAAATCAATACCTTTACCAAGCAAAGAAACATTTTCTTAATGCTAAAATACTATAATTTAATCTATACAAAAAGTTGGTTGATGTTTGATACATGATTCTTACTTCAGGGACAGAGGGTAATGGAGTTTGCAGCAGAAGGTTATCTGTAGGTCTTTAAGGGCACTTGTTGGAATTAAAGAGCAGCCACAGGTGTAGTCTACTTGCTGTTTGAAAACTAACCTTGATCAATAATTGAACCTGGTAATATCAATTTACTGTTGGCCTATTTTAGCTGTTACCATGGCAGAAGCTCATATATTATTAACCATTTGGGTGTCTAGTTTTGCACCCGTTCAGCCCATTTTGTCGTATCAATGGGGATTTTATTGTTTGATAATTGCACTTTACTATGGCTGTGCCTGAAAGAGCACGACTGGCTTTTCTGAATGGGATGTGACCCATGTGGGACAGTCAATGGAGGGGCCAAAAGTGAAAGAGGCGAAAGAAAGGTCTGGGAAAACCGTGAGGTTTAGAGTGGCGTCTGCCAACAGCGGCAGGGTCTTGGCGGAGGTGTTCAAGGATGAAAGGGCCTGGGGCGGCTCGGTGTCGGACTCAGTGGACTCTGAATGCCCCAGCAGTAGCCCAGAGGCAGAGCAGGGGGGCTTGCCTCCCACCAGCGAGGCCAATCGCCACCTGAACGGTCTGGTGGTGGAAACTAGTGCGGACGAGAATGGCTGTGAACCGGATGACTTGCTTTTGTACGCCAGTGCCAAGAGAGAGAGGCTCTTCAGCAACCAACGGATTAATATCTGCGGCAAGAATGGGACCATACGAGGAGTGAAGAACAAAGTGAGCGCAGGCCAAGAGCTTTTCAACAACCTCTCCAACATGTACTCGGTAAGGAGCTGCTTTTCAAACTCTTATTGCAGGTTATCTTTCTGATTGCATGTTTATTTTGGTCTGATCAGATTGGTCAAAAAGGCTCATGTTTTTTCATGCATGTGCATCTATGACTGGAAGATGACCAAAAACTATGATTCCTTGGATTAGAACTCAATAGAGGCCCCTTGTTACATATTATCAGTTTTCTGATGGATTAGCCCTTACTAATGTCATTTTTTTTGGCCAAAATTGTATTTTCATTTACCGGATCTACTTTTTGCGGATTGATATGACTGCACATAGTTGCTTGGTCAGGGCATCCTTACAGCGGTCTACTATACAGAAATAACAGACTGTAGATCGTCGAAATTAGCCAATCAGAAAGAATATACACCTAATCTGTGTAACAATGCACCTTTTTTTTTTTACCTTTTCTACTGCTCACTATTAATCTATTTTATTGCATTATCTAAAACACATTTTTGATTTCTTTCTTCATAGCTCCATCTCTGTTTTTAATTACTTCCTGACAATCCCGTTGACATCATCAGAAAAAAAACATCATCAGCACCACCTAGTGGACCGGAAAAACTAATGTTACCAAAAGCTTAACTTCGATTTACAAAATTACAAATGTATTTAATGAAACATAAACCTTGATATTTGTTCAATCATAACCTTATTTCTCTTTCCTTCAAGGGTTCTCTTCGTCATCAGAAAAGGAGACCCTGGGAAAAGCAGTAGCAGTTTAACACAACAGGAGAGGTAAAGGGCGGTGGTGGCAAAGTCCATAGGGGCTTGGCCTGGGAACTGGAAGGTCACCAGTTCAAGTCCCCGAAAGACCAAGTTGTTCCCGTGGTGTCCCTGAGCAAGGCACCGTTACCTACACTGCTCCCCGGGCGCCGTACATAATGGCAGCCCACTGCTCCTAACACTAGGATGGGTCAAATGCAGAGACCGCATTTCGTTGTCCTAGTACTTGTACTCTGTGCAATGACAATAAAAAAAGTTGAATCTTTTTTTTATTTTTTTTTTTAAAGCGGCTGGCGATAGTCGAGCAATTTGGACTGCCTACACTAGGACAAACAAACAGTTTTGTGATAACAATATCTTGAAAAGGACAGCTTCACCATCTAGGTGTTTTCATTCAAATTCATCTCCCTGTTAAAACCCCATAATAATAATAATAATAATAATAATAATAATAATAATAATAATTTAGTGATGTAGAAACCTCTTGAAAATGTATCAAACAGTAACCAAACAGAAACTAAAAATGTTACCCTCAAAGATTGTGAATGGGTCTCTGAAATATTTTTTGTATTTTTTAAAGAAGTTGTATACATAATTGTGCCCCATAATTTCCTGTGATTTTGATATTTGCGAAGTCTCTTTCATGGCTTGTTGCTGCATTATGAGAACATGCATGTTTTTCTATGTTTTTTTTTAATATTATGTTGATCTTAAATTGTGTTTGCTTCATATAGTCAATTCCACATGTGAACTGCAACTTGTGTTGATATTTCTGACTCATTGCTCTATGCTGCAGGTTTTGTTTGGTACACTGGTTTCTGGAAACTGCCTTGGTATTTTATATTTATTAAATACTTGCAAAAACATAACTCAGTGGAACTTTACTCCTGTAATAGTTTATTTATGTGTGTATATTTAATTGTAAATCAGTCAAGGAAATGATGTAGTTTTAGCTTCACTCTTTGTTGCATCAAACAGCACATCATACAAATCATTAATATTTTTCATGTAAAAATGTAAGTGCAGATTTACTGCTTACATACATGAATTAAATGTATTATTTCATCACATTTCTCTAAATAACCCTATTGGGTTTGTTGAAAACAATAATATTAAGTTTATAAAGGTTAAACTTAATATTATTGCTTTCAACGAACCTCATATAGTTATGTGAAATTTGTTGACATAATACATTGAATTAAAGTCAATGTTCCAGTTTGTTCAGTGTACGTCTATGTTTTACTCCAGTAACGTAACTATTTAGGACCTAGTTAAAACACAGGTGCCCGTCTGCAAATGTAAATGTACTTTACTTATTTATATAAGCTAGTCATTGATGATTATTCATGTTATCAAATGTGGTTATTATATCATCTGTATATCACTATAACCAGATTGTCAAAGAACTCCTCCCTATAGTTGTATTGAAGTGTTTAGCCCTTCCCAAAGGTGTTGCTTCAGGCATAAGTGGCTGCTCTCTCCATCTCCTCAAGGGGTGTTGAGCCCCAGTCAGTCTTTCGCTTGCACTTTCTTGGCAAGATAGCTTTTCTACAATGTTTGAAACATTTAAAAAAACGAATGAGTTGGGTAAAACTACATTGAAATAGCATTTTATACTACATAGACTTAACTTAATTTCAATGCCTGATGGGGGCTTAAATTGAACCACTGGCTCACTTTGCCCCACAGCCAATTAAAAAGTCCAGTTTAGTCATTCATGCAAATCTTTTGCCAAATGATTCACATGGTTTTATAACCATACTAAATAACCAACATACATGATATTTTTAGACCTGGATATATTTGCTTTGACATAACAGTAATTATACCTGATATGTTGAAAATGTACTTTGAGAAGCAAAACATTGTTTATTGTGAAGAAAACACACTTATCACTTTACCATGTGCTTCTCGCCATCACAGTCAAATAGAAATGATGGGTGCTTTAGGAACATCAAATCTGCGCAGTTGCCTAGATAAAAGGGGTGGGTCAATTTACCCACTGGCTCATACCCCATTTTCACCTACAGTACTTGAATAAATATACTTAGTTACTTGACACCACTGGAAAATGCCCTAGTAGGAAGCTGCAGACAATTTTGTAAAAAAAAAAGGTGAAACAAATCCCACACAGAAAATTTACATGTGCATGAAAACACATGCTCTTGCCTGTGGAATCATAAGGACTGAGTTGTACGGTGGACTTTCCCTTTAAGTGACAGATTTAGCCTATGCAACAACATCTCAGAGTGCACCTGCCTCAGCACCAGCTCTTCCGCCTGTTAACGGCACCGTCAGCCCCCGCACAACCAACGAGGCCCGTGGGGGTGGGGGGGGGGGCAGGGCATGTTCATTTTGTAATAACTTCCTGCTAATACAGCATCTTCTACGGTCATGTAAATGCGCTATTGACAGCTAAACAGAAGAAGGGGAGGATGCGGGCTTTCCTATAGACACCTCCTCCGTGTTTTGCTTGTAGTTTCTCAGCCACCGGAGAGATCCGTTTTTTCCCCCCGTTCATGCCTCCGTCGACCAAATTCAGGTGGAGTGTCAATAAATGATAACAAATGCCATGCTTATCTTGGTTAGGCGTCTCTGCAGAGCCACGTAGTAAAATCTCTTCCTACTCCACGCCCTATCATTATTATCAGTAGAATCCCAGCACAATGTCCCCCCCAGCATCGGCTGCGACAGCGAGTGAAAGCAGCACCACCGTTTTGGAGGAGGACACCAGAGAGGAGGTATTGTCATTTAGCATGGCTTATTCATAAGCACATTCCTTTTGTTGTGTTCTGTTGGTCTTGTCGCAGCCTATAATGGATCCATGTTTGAAGAATGTTACTGCAGTTATTCATTTTGTCTTACTAATACATTTAATTCAGTTTAGAATAGGAGGATTGTGAGCATAAACCTTAATGAATGCAGAGTAAAAAATGGTTGGCCACGTGATTGTTATCCTAACATCTTTACCTGTCTTTCAGCTCGCATCTGCTGTAGTGAGCCAGCATATATCCTCTAGCGCTTAGCTAAAAAATGACAATAATTTTTTACAGAGCTGAATAAACTTCTTCATTAAATTAAGGGAATTTTTGGTTTAAGGGTAGGGTTACATGACCTGAAATGTGCTTAACGTGTTGCAGTTATCAAATACTTTTAAGGTGGAGGATACATTAGTTATGTATGACTTCATCTTTTGTTTTGTCTGTTTTGTTTTCGACTCAACAGCAAAGACCCCTGAAGCAGTCTCTGAGCAAGTCACTATGCCGGGAGAGTTTTTGGAAATGCTTGCTCCTGTCCATACTCATGTATGGCTGCATGGGGGCCATGGTTTGGTGTCATGTCACCAAGGTGACCCGCCTCACCTTTGACAGTGCCTTCAAAGGGAAATCCATGATGTACCATGACAGTCCCTGCTCTGATGGCTACATCTACATCCCCGTGGCCCTACTGGGAATGCTATACTTGGTCTATCTTGTGGAGTGCTGGCACTGTCATGTCAAGAACGAGCTGCAGCACAAAGTGGATGTGGAGGGAATCTATGAGCGCATCCAAAGGATGCAGGAAGCCAAGCCCTGCATCTGGTGGAAGGCCATCAGCTATCACTATGTTCGCAGAACGCGGCAAGTCACGCGCTATCGCAATGGGGACGCCTACACTAGTACCCAGGTTTACCACGAACGTGTCAACACACATGTGGCAGAAGCTGAATTTGACTACAGTCACTGTAATGTCAAAGATGTTTCCAAACAGCTGCTGGGCTTGGAGAAGTCTGCTCTCACTAAGATGCGCTTCACCAAGTGCTTCAGTTTCGCCAACGTAGAGTCCGAGAATTCCTACCTTACGCAGCGAGCCAGGTTTTTCACCGACAATGAGGGCCTTGATGACTATATGGAAGCCAGGGAGGGCATGCACCTGAAGAATATTGACCTGAAGGAGTATGTCATGGTTCTGTCCGACCCAGACCACCACCCCTGGTATCTGTCCCACTACGTCTTCTGGTTCGCCTCATTCCTCACTTTCTCTTGGCCTCTCAGGGTTTTCACAGAGTATCACACTGCATATGTTCACTATCGCGTTGAGAAGCTCTTTGGGCATGATTACATCCCTGTGACACCATGTGATGATAGGCCATATTGGCGGCGTATCCCTCGTGTTAATACCATTGACAGTACTGAACTTGAATGGCACATTAGGTCCAATCAGCAACTGGTGCCCAGTTACTCTGAGGCTGGCCTGATGGACCTTGCTCAATGCCCTTCCAGCTTCAGCGGGCTCCGTCAGAATTGTGAGCGCTGCCACCGAGCCATCAGCTGCTCCTCAGTGTTCTCCAGGAGCGCCCTCAGCATTTGTACCGGTGCCAGCTCCCGCATCCCCTTCAGTGGCAGCCGCTTCTCATTAGCGCGGCGCTATGGGTCCCAGCGCAGCTGCTTCTGGAGGAGCGGGAGTTTGGACGACCAGGAGAGCCCCAGCGAAAACACCCGCTGTCTGTCAGAGCGCCTTGCCACAGATGAAGAGGAACCCCCAGTATACGAGGACGCACTTTGCTACCCAGTGCTCATTGTCCACTGTAGCGAGAATTGCCACAACCACAGGTCCCTGCACAGGAATGGTTCCTGTGTGGAGACTTCCTTATGACTACTGACAAAACAGTAGCATTTCTGTAGCAGACAAACACTTTGGACATCAGAAACAGAGTATGGGAACACCTCTTACTGTGAGATATACTGATTCAAGCTGTATCATCACACTACCTGAAACAAATTCCTGAAGCCTGATTGTGAGAATCACCAAAGCAATCACAATGATATGTGAAGGGGAACAATGCGATGTTGGTATGTAAACCGACTACGACACACACACACACACACACACACACACACACACACACACACACACACACACACACACACACACACACACACACACACACACACACACACACACACACACACACACACACACACACACACACACACACACAGAAAACATAAATCTGTCTGGCTTCCAATGACAACCAAGCAGACACAGACTGTTACACTGGACATCATTGCCATAGCTTTCAAGGTCTCATGTTTGACACACATATGAAACTGAAGCTGTAGTTACCTCATAAGACCTTTTCCGAGGCCAAGGACGAGACGGGCAGGTTTAGACATCTCAATCATTCAGTCCAGTCAGATTTTACAGCAATAACTTTGAAAAAAAAGTGAAAAGTGTGAGGAGGAACATCACTGAAATATGTTGGGCTTATGCATGTTACAGAGAGACATTGGTCAACTTTGAAACCCTCAATCCAGAAGAGACAGAGGCTCTCCTTGATACTCTCACTCACTCACAGTTATACCAATCGATGACATTTTACATCACGGGGAAATTGTTATTTTACTTTATAGCGAGTACCTAATTCTTTTAAATGTATTTTTACTTTTATAAGTGAGTTCGTGCATTCCCCAGAATGCCTTTTACATCGCCAGAAAGCTGGTATAAATGTGTATTCTTGTGCCCTTTATTTGAAGCAAAGTTTATTGTGGTCGAATTGCATTTTAGTTTATCGAGGCTTCTGTTTGATGAAGAATTTGATACAACTGATGTATTTATTCTACAATTGATTTCACCCTATTTGACTGTTGACTGTTGGTGCTATACGGCAGCTCCGGAGAGAAACTCGCCTTTATTTTGGATAATATTAATGTTAATGTTTACAGTTGATGTTTTTGAAACATTTTGTCCTACAAACCTCTAATGTAGGTGTTGGAATGATTTAAATGTGATGAAAAATGGCAGAAAAGCAACATTGTTAATGTGTTTAATATGGGAAAATATTTGTGTCACTTAATCGGAATCTTTTTTAAATTTTACAGTAATTGCTCAACTTGAATTTGACTAGCATTATTTGAAATTAAATGTATTAGTTAAAACTGAATTTTAATTTGTTTATCTTGTTTAATGCAACTAATGAAGTTGGGTCAATCACATTTCCAGTGACTCATATTTCTGTTCATATATTGAGGTTGGAATTTTTATTTGACATTTGGCACCTGTTTAGTATCAACTAAGCTAGGAAACGGACTAAAATCAGTCTTCAGTGAGTGCTTTTTATTTTAAATTTAGTTTAATTTAACTGCCACGACTAAACATGCCGGCAACTGTGGTACATATACATGTCATCACATTTATCTTGTGGTCAGAAAAGACAGGTTTACATTCATTCTACCACACGTTTAAACAGGAGGAACCACACTGTGTGTTTCACTGCAAAAATATCTTGAACAATCTATGCTCACATTTGCATGATTTCATTCTGCTAAGAAAATGTGTTAATAACCACACCTGAATGTAAACCACCAGCATATGATATATTGTAGTATATGTTCATTATGTATCTATAGTAAAGGAACAATGCTCCATTTTTTACCTGTAAAATATAAAATAGCACCGTCAAGTGTATGTTGAAGGTGCTCAGACAGTGGTGGAGCACAGCACACACCAACATGTCACCATGTTCCTAAAGATGTTGATTCATCTCTGACTCATTTGAGAAGAGTTTACAGGGAGATATGCAAGGATGCAAAGCACTTCTGTTTACACGTGGACATCATACAACCTTTATAATACTTTTTTAACAAGAACATATTGTATGCATCCTAGAAATTCTTATTCTTACTTTGTTGTTACACCAGTATTATGCACTTGAATTGACACTAGACATTATGAATTGTAGTGAAGCTGAATGTTGATGTAAATTTGTTTCAAATATAAAGTATTCAAGCTGATATATTGATATGCTCAGACTAAAAACAACCACTTAAAGCTTCTTGTGAAATTATGTTATCCACATAACCAAATGGGCTGTATAAATAACTTGATTAAATTTTAAATTGTGTATTCAAATTGATCTTATGCTGGAAAAGTTGCAATAAATGTTTTGGGAAATCCATGTATGTTTAAAACATGATCCTGACTCGGACCCTCAAACATTTTTGACTGAACACATTTTGAAAACTTGCTGTTGGAATAACACAGTTGTAAAAAATAAAATGATTGAAGGCTCATTTTACATCTTATTATTTGATTTCAGGGTTGTTGTATCGCATGCTGACAGACTGTCACACTTAATGTACTGTATACTGACTGGATTAAGCTTTCTGGTGAGTTGTACTACAACTTTTTTAAATTGAAATACTTTCAAACAATATGGCGATAAATAATTGTAAAATATTGGTTTATTTTATTTTTTATTTTTGTTTTACTTATTGTTTGCACAAGTAGCCTATATACTTATACTTCTTGAAGCAGAAAGGGTGGCAATATTATGGACAAAAGGGTGGCAATATTATGGTGGATAGAAAACAATAAACCAGGCAATTTAATAATATGCAGTGTCTTAGCAGCAGCTCTGTCTTGACAAGAGAAATTCAATTCAATTTCCGACATACTTACTTCAGTAAAAATAGCAATACTAAATTGTAAAAATACTCTGTTACAAGTAAAGGTCCCACATCAAAAACTCACTAAAGTAAAAGTAAAAAAGGTATTTAATTGGCATAAAAAACAACACTGAAATTAAAAGAAGCCTACACGTCATGCAAAATGGCACATTCCAGAATCATGTTTATTTCATTATTGGATTATGATTGTCCATGCATTAATGTTTTCATCACAGCTGGTATATGTAAAGCTAATTTGAATAGCTGAATAAACTACTGCTTGATATTTTAACCTTAATATTTATATTTTTATACGACTTATTTAATAATTGATTAATATTTTGTGTAAGCTAATAATCGAAAAATAAAAAGTAACTAGTAACTTGCCAACTAGCTGTCAAGCTAGTGTAGCGAAGTAAAAAGCCCAATATTGACTTCTAAAATGTAGTGGAGTACAAAAATAAAGTAGCCTAAACTAAAATTACTCAGGTAAAGTATCTCATAATTGTACTTTAGTAAAGTAATTGAGTAGATGTACTTTGCTACGTTCACCACTGGCTTTACTGTATGTGGGTAACAGCACACAAAGGGAAATTAGGCAGCAATAACTTGTTTAAGAATGCTTGCTTTGACAGACACAATTTAAACGTGACATAATATTATTTTCCAGAAAGAACTTTAATGATAAACATGTCAGTTAAATACAGGGGGGGAATGGGGAAATACAAAACAGAGGTATAGATTGTTTTTGTGAAAAACATTTTTTGTCATTCAGTAGAAAAGGTTTAGTTTTTATTATAAATTGAGTTTGGGGCATTGTTGGTTTGGTTTAGAAGGCTACTTACTGTAAAAGTATTCAAATGAAAATATACCAAACAGTAACATTAGAGGGCAGCAGTACGCTAATTGCAATCTCTGTAGAATCCAAAGAAGAAGAAGGAGGTTATTCCATCGGTGAGTGGACTACCGTTTATATATTGCGTCTTAGCAGTAAAATGTGATATTTAACACTAAAGGTAAACGGTTTAAACTATTTTTTGGTTACGGGCTCGTCGACTGTTGCACAAGGAAGGATAGAAATGAGTGCACGTGCTCACTGAAGAGAAGTTGAGCTAACGTTAGCTAGCAGTTTCTCCTTCAGCTTCACCGTGAAACATGTCAAGCTCCACCAAGCAGAGACAACCTCCGCATAAAGGTACATCAACAGCATGTTATATTAAAAGATAACATTATGTAACATTGCTCAACAGGTATAGCGCTACTTTCCATAAATGTTTGTTTTCGGCTGCTGTCAAGTAGACAACAAAATATTACTTCCGTTAAATCAACAAACACAACATTAATACACATGAACACAAAAAGTTAAGCTCAAATGTGTCCCCATTGTGCTGTTGTTCTTTTACAGAGTACTTGATGTAACAGTCTTCCATTTAAATTATTATTATGATATATAACAAAACTGGGGTTAGAAATAACATGAAGCTTTTACTTTGAAGGGGCTTTTAGGATTGTGATGCAGCTTTATATTTGGCTCACATGACGCTTTACCAAGGTGCTTTAGCAAACAAAAAAGAGAGTATTTCACATTTAAAGAAAATAAAAACGTTTTTGTCTGAATATTGAAAAAGGACATTAATGCAAAGCAAGTTTAAAATATGAACCATGCTATTAAATATTTGACATTTTAATTATTTTAAGAGGTGATTCAACAGAGGCAATAGCTCATTCAGTTATGAATAAGTCTTGACACTGAATGAATATTTTTCTGATAGCAAAATGGCTGGCTTTTTTGTACCTGAATTATATGAATGAGATTTAATATTAGCTGTTGCATGTATTTATCACAATGCTCCCTAACCATCTGTGTTTTTCTAGTGACTGGGTGGAGTGCCAACATGCAGAGTTTGGTAGTGCAGGCTCTCGCCATGAGGCAGCTAGGAAGGTTAAACCCCCGCCATCTGCTGGCTGCTGGATATGGACTGAGGCAGGCTGAATGGTGTCCCAGGACCCTCCACACACGGCAGCTGTGGGGCTGCTCGGCCTTCCCTGCACTCGGCTGTCACAGTAGGCCGGCTTTCCGATGCCGGGACGCTCTCAGGGGATGGTCCGTCAATCCTCTGAGGTTTAAAAGCCACAAGAAGAAAAGTGCGGCTAAGACAGTTAAAGATGACGAGGAGGAAGATGAGGAGGAAGATAAAAAAGACCCAGAGGACAGTGATTATGAGGAGGAGGAGGAGGTGGATGAGAATCTACCAAAGGACTATAAAGACATTGAGAAACACGTGCAATCCTTTCGCTATGACGTCATAATGAAAGCCGGCCTGGACATGGCGCGCAAGTGAGTTTCTTAATGCAAAGACATACTTTCATCTCATGATAAAACAGGAGCCTCAGCTTGCTTATAATAAGGGGATGTAGGAAGGGTATACAGTATTTCAAGCTTGGTGTGCAAATAAGTCATTGGGCTTTTTTTATCAACTAAGATTTGTGAAGAAATGTTTCAACTTCAGTTGACTGAATTTATTTGAAGAGTGGGCTTATCAACACATGAATTTTACTGTGCAATATATGTTTAGATATATTTAAGAAGTTCAATATAACAATAGCATACTTATTTATCAGCTAAACGGTTCGACCAATTCAAATCAATGTCTTCAGATTTGTGCTTATAGGATAGCATTAGATTTATAGACTAACTGTCTGCTCTCTTATACCAGTAAAATTGAGGTGTCCTTCTATGACAACAAGCTCAGGCTAAACGGACAAAAACTCATCAAGAAAAGTAAAACGGTGAGTAACAAATAACATATTCCTACTCTATGTACTTGTTTTTTCCACACGTGTCTCAATCCTATTTTTCATTGCTCCTATTTTTTCTTTTTTTAGGTAAAAGTTGGGGACACGTTGGACCTGGTAATATCGGAGAACCGAGAAACTAACACTGTCACTCTGATGAGAGTCTGCCTCCGGAGGGTTTTTGAAGAAATGAGCACCACAGAAAAGTACAAAGTTGCCATACGACGATGGAAAAGTTTAGATCTACCCATAGAGGAGGCCTTCAAGCCATGAACTTGAACAGGACAGTGTTGACTGAAACCATTTGTCCATGAAGGCAACATCACCGGCAGAAGTGAATGCGGTCAAATGACTGGCAATCTGCAACATGTCGTATCTCTAATGGATAACTACAGTGTAATGTAAAGGTTTTTAGCGGGGGAAGACTTTAAGCAGTTTTCTCAGAGAAATATTTTTAGTGTTTATGTTTCCCTGCTATACTGTGAGACTCCTCCAATAAAGGTGCACTTTGACACTTTGATTTCATGTGTTAGTGAGAGCAAATTAATGAATATTCATCACCATTTTTAGCTTTTTGGAAGGTTTAGTTACTCCTTATATCTTTTTCGTTATTCCTTATTGCAATTTTTTTATTGAGGCAAAAATAATAAATGGTAAGTACTTGTAGAAGCAATATTTATTTTGTGTAGTTCAGAGCTTGTTGGAGAGTGTTCAGTAAAAGGGCTAACGCTGCATGTCACTAAGTCCAAATTAGATACCTCAAAAAGAGCAGTTCCATTATGTAAAACAGTGCAATCAAATGTCATGTTTATAGCTGTGGTTTTATTAGAAATAGTTACCATGATCCATTGTCATGTTAATTGTCTTTTATAATATAAACTTCTATAAGAAGGCTTAACATAAGCACATTGTTATTAAAACCGTGATGGCACAATGCTACATCAGTAACTGCAACGGAAATGTCTCACTTCATTGTGATTCATTTCTATCCATAGTGTGATCTATGCTATATGCTACTATCATTGTTATTGTTGTTAAGGCTACAACATTTTTCGACAAAGTATGTTAGAGAAGCTATGACAGAATAGGCTTATAAATAGAAGCATTTTATCTATTTATCCAACATTAATATGATTACATAAACTACAACATCTGCTGTAGACAAAAGGTAAAATGACTGAATAGTACTGAAAGAAATCATAACAGATTGGCTTCATCCTACATAGGACTGTTTGAATAGTTCATAGATGCGCTTTCAGTTTATATACTGTGCAATTGTTTTAATTCCAACAGGTGTTGCCTAAGTGAAAAGAAACTAGGACACAGTGCTTGACCTCTTGGCCTTCTTAAGAATGTCACACTTCTTGCGATTTGGGCGCCGGCAGCGTTCATCGATGCTTGGCACACACTCATAGTGCCACACCTCCTCCATCTTATCCACAGGATACACTGCCTCTACGTAGTGACGGATCAATCTGAGGCGCACGGGGTCCAGCTGCTTCTTGTTGCAGGCCCCTGAATGGTTGTACTGCAGACGCAGGTTCTCCTGAGTGAAGAGCTCAGGGAAGAGTCGCACCAAAAGGCGGGCAGCGAAGTTCCCAACAGAGAGACTCTGCTGGACGACTTCCCGTACCTCAATGTCCGAGAGCAGGTAGACAGAAGGTACAGGGAAGTCGGGCTTGGATACAGTCAGTTCGTCTAGGGGAATTTTACAAAAGTCTTTGCTACTTTTCTCAGGAGGTAACGAAGGAACGTCTGAATCCTCCCTCATGCTGTCTTGATTGAGCTGGTTCAGCTGGCAAAGGAAGTCCTGATCCGAGTCCTGACCGTACACTTTGCGTTGCTGCAGGTAGGACCTTCTCTGCTCCGTGTCGCGTCTCCTGCACCTCTCATCCAGTTTGCCCACAAATTCCAACATCCACACTCTGTCGTTCTTGGCCCGACAGTAGACTAACTGCACATAATGACGGATCAGGTTCACACGAACGGGGTCCAGCTGTTTTTTACCAAGAGAACCGCTGCAGTTGTACTGCTTCCTTGTGTTCTCTTGGGTGAAGAGCTCGGGGAACATGAGCACCAGCAGCCGAGAAGCAAAGTTCCCGATGGACAGGCTACATTCATAGTTGCTTTTCAGCTGCTCCCTGGACAGGAGGTACTCCTGGGGGACGGTAAAGTCAGGAAGAGGAATCTCCATATTGTCAAAATCCACAGGTGAAAGCAGCGACTTTTTGGCTTTGCGACTGGGCCTTTCACCATCACCCGCCTCTGGAACCCGAATTATAGAAACATCTTCTGGAAGGCTCGCCAGGTCATAGCCCTCGTCGTTGATATTGTCAGGTTCGCTCCCATTGCCAATACTGTGAGGACCCTCCAGTGCATCCTCCATGTGCTGAATGCACACCTGAAGCCAGCTGTCCTCAGGCACATCTGGGAAATTAGCTTCCATATACTTTCTTATTATTTCCATCTTATCAGAGTCCAGAATTAGCTGCCCCACGCTACTGAAACTGCTGGAGCCTTCTGGCATTTTCCCCTCTTCAAAAACCTCAGGGAAGAGACGGTGCATAAGGAAGATAACAAAGTCTTCAGGTGATGAGAACTCGTCCAGCTCCTCTGTGGCTTGGTTATTGAAAGCAAGGTCTGCCACACCCTCGCTGCTTTGCTGGTTATCTAAAGAAATGTGCTCCTCCCGACCCTGCTCATTAATGAAACGATAGGTTTGAGGACGCTCAGGCTTTATCCCAGCATCCGTGATTGTATGCTTCCGGAGCAGCCGAGCACTCTCCATGTCCCTCTGTGCCCAGAAGCGGTTAAACAAGTCATTAATCTGCAGGAGGCACTCTTCCTGCCAGACACTGTTGTTCTTGATGGAAGGGTAGCACACCTCAACATAGTTCCGGATCAGCTGCAGATGTAGAGACTCCAGCGTTCTCTTGCTGGCCATACACTCATTAGAGCACTCCCTGGCTTTGAACAGCTCTGGGAAGAGATGCACCAGCAGCCGACACCCAAGCTCCCCTGCGCTGGAGGTCTGCTCCATCAGCTGGTTCAGTTCGTCACTTGTTAGCAGGTATTCGGGAGGAGGCTGGAACTCCGTCACCATCTCAGCTGGCTTGATCTGCTTCTTTATTCGCATCACCTCAAGCGTCAACACGTCCACTTTGCTATGCAGTTGTGTCATGCTTGAATTGAGGGTATTGAGAATGAGAAACATCTTCTCAATGAGAGGATAAAGGCTGGAGTCCGTTGACGGAGCTTGCCCTAAAGCGTCTATGGTGGGCAGCGTATCCAATGGGCCATTTTCCTCCGAACTTCGGAGCTTTGACGAGAGGATGCTGGCCTGCTGCTCCAGACTTGGTGTGTTCCTCTTCTCTGAAATCCTGTGGGAGATGCTGAACAGAGGCTTTCTGTAGGACACTCGGGGTTTCTGCTGGATGTAAGTCCCCCTCTCGCCAGTTGTGGTGAGGCAAAGAGGCTCATGTCTGCTGCTGTCATCCAGCAAGTGCCGCCTCATCTAGACAGAGGAAATAACATTTTAAATACATGAGAACTTCGATCTTTACAACAAGTACAATATTCACATTGTCTGTGCTGTGTACTTCGGCTTTTCGTTAGATAAAAGGGTCTAATAGTTACCTCGCTATAGACCCTGGCTCTCTTGCTGCTGGTGGACAGGTTTGTGTGAGGGTCCGTCTCTGCAGCGGGACGTTTAGTAGCCTCGGTGGCTGCAGGAGATCCTCCTCCAAGTCTTTCAGGGGATTCGCAAATAGCCAAGTCGTCTGATTCCTCCTTAACATCCTGCGCATGCTTCTGTTCTGTAAATCATGAGACCACTTGGTTTAAGTATTCATTTTCTGGCCGCCATTCGTAAAGACACGTGTTAATAATAATGATATAGATGCATGATATCTTGTTAGATGAGCAGACTTCATGTGATCAGTTTTGTTTTTTACCACTTTGATATTGTTTTGTGTCTTTTAATGATTGAATTGACTTATATATCTTCTGAAAAATGTAGTATGTGAATATTAAAGTGTTTTTAAACTTGATAACAAATGGGTTGCCATACTAAAACAGTAAACATTTGCAGGTACAGATACATGCTGTAGAAGTTACCTTTCTCAAGCATCTCTTCATCTGAAACGTCTCCATGCTCAGAGGAATTCATAGCCTAGAATATATATACAAACATCAAGTCAATGAAAATATAAGTCAACGTGTACATTGAAGAGCTGTAACAATTAGAAACTGAAAACACATTTTATAATCGTAGTATTTTTAAAGTAAAAGATCAACAGTAACAGGTTTTCTAATATATTTCTGCTTTCTTCTATGATTGTAAAATGATTGCCATTGGTATACGGACTGAAAAATAAGACATCTGAAATCATCCCAACTGGTTCTGTGATCTTAAGATTTAATTACATTTTATAGACCAAAACCCTCATAGAGAAATAATTGGGTGCATGAACTGATATTGAAATTAAGTTAGTTGCAGCCTTAGTTGACAAAAATATCAAAACTCAACTTAATTCCAACAAGGGAGAATAATTAGAAACACAGGATCACAAACGATTTTTGACTTATGAACACATTTACAAAACCCCAAACTAGTAGTTAACATGTGGTAGCTGCTATGCTACCGTTATGACAAGCAGCATGTGACCAGCTGCAGCAAAACACATGCACTTGTATGCTGCTAAAGCGTGCGTGCTGCAAGGTAACGCTGATAGAATCTAACGACATGAGTACTATTTGGTTTGGACTAACATCAACTAAGTAGCTTATTCACTTCGCTGTGCGTGCTTCTGAGTTGCCTCCTATCTCTCCTCCAGCCTTTATTAGTACGTTAAGGTTACTTCCTCATTCCTCCGCCCATGAACCCTTGAACCAAAACACAATACATGTCAGCTGTGCGAGGGGACTCTTTAGAAACACCTTCACCAACATGTCATTAACACCTCAACCCGCTGCCATTATGAAGGCATATGCACAGGGTTTATTTAGTAGTGTAACATTTATATGGGATTTTTTTTAATGACGCGGCAATGTTTGCGTGGACCCCCCCCCCCCACCTCCCCACAGTCCCCCTCCTGCTCTGACTCTTGTTAAATTAACGGTAAAGGCGCGTGACCGTTGGTTCGAGCTCACCTTCACGAGTCCATGCAGTCCTTTAGGGCTTTTAACGACGTGTCGGACATGTCTGCGCACTGTCGCGGGCTAGATCTGCAGCGGAGTGTTGTTGATGTTTTTTCTCTCGCTCTGCTTCTCTGCTTTCTCGCGTGACGTGACAGGGCGCGCGCATGCTGTGTCACTTCCGCACAGCTGTGATGGAGGTGAAAAAATGAAAAATAAAGTTGTAATACCGTCTAAGTAAAATGACATTACCTTTCAACTCATCTTATTATATCCTAACAATTTTACAACCTGTTTAAAAACGTTTTTTAATAACATGGTTATTATGTTGAGCATGAGGCACATTTATTTACAGTAAGATAAGATAAGACGTACCTTTATTAATCCCCGTGGGGAAATTCGAGTGTTTATGCAGCACAGAGAAGAGGAAAAACAGTACAGGTTCACACAGGGATATGAAACACAAATTTAAAATAAAAATAAAAATGTCTAAGATTCTAAAATCTAAAAAATATATATAGTGATAAGTAACGAGTGTTGTGACTTGATAACTTAGCTTTAGTGTTTTATTTTATTTTGCATTCAATAAACTAAAACTAAACAGAAGAAATCTACAATGACATAAGAAAGCTTCGATGAAACAAACCCTGATGACTTCAAAGTAAACCAACTAATACTGAAATAAAAAAGGCTGTATGTCTACAACTTACAAAAAGACATCCATATTATTTCTAAATATACCAAAGAACAATTGGAGAACTAAAAATATTACAAATAAAAAAGGCAACGGAAGAAAAAATAAACAATAATAACAATTGCTAATATTTGAAAGAATGGCCAAATACAACATTAAGTCTTCACATGTTAATGTACTGGTAATATTGAAAAAATAAAGCCAAAAGTATATCTATAGTATATAATTCTGAGACAGGCCTTTTCTACCTTAATAGGCTAATGGGTATTTTTCTGTTTAAATGTAATGTACATTTTGATACTTGAGTGTTTTATTGGCCCAAAGTCTAATATCAAATGAATTCTGTTTAACCATTGTATAAAATGTAGATGATTGGATATTCCTGATACTGGTTGGTTCAATAGGCTTTTTGACACTGTTAAATACCAAATGAGCAACATGATATTGTATAGTATGCTGTGGTATCACAGTAATAACCATGTAGTAATTGTTCTTTTAAAATACAGAATAATGTAAATGATCACTATTTCGATGAATACCCTGAGTAGTAGTTAATGTGCTGTATACCGTAGTAGAGCAAAACAACTATATATTTTACATTGTGATGATAATATAAATTAATCATAATGTGAGAAGGATTTCAAGTTATTCTGGTCACAATAAGTCGTTATTGGGCATCAGGATACTACTTGTTTAGGTGCAAATCAAGACAACAAAAAAAGTAACTTCACATTTTTAACAATACTGTGGTTAAGACTACGTTTTTCAAATATTCAGTATATATTTTTATGTATCTTATATTTTTGTATTTGTATAAATAAGATCTAACAGTCGATAGGTAAAGTAATTGCCAGAGCTTTAAAGTAACTCAGTACATTTACTCAAGTGCTGGATTTAAGTAAAATGTTGAGGTACATTAGGCTACGTTTTCTCATAATACTGTATTTCTACTCCACTACAATTCAGAGGTATAAATCGTACTTTTACTCCACTACATTTATTTAATACCTTTAGATACTTTACATATTTGGATTAATGATAAACAATATACGATCAACCCTTAAATCAGACTTTAGTTCTCCTGGAGTAAATCAGCAGCTACCCTGCAGTATACAAAGCCATTCAAACTAGCTGCACCTTTACCAGCTCTGAGAACACTTTAATGATCAATAGGTATAAAACATATCAGATATATTATTCTGAAATGGACCAATCAAACAATGACTACTTTTACTGTCGCTACTTTAAGTAGATTGGATGCTACTACTTTTCTACTTTTACTTGTAGCAGAGTATTCCTAGTCTCTGGTACTTCCACTTTTACTTTACTAGTATAAATTCTGAGTACTTCTCCCACCTCTGGTAATTTGTTCTTAATCCTGTAGTCCAAAGAGTTGTTGCGTAAAGCAGAAGTATGCAGGAGTGATACCTCCTGTTGCAGGCACAGTCTCTGTTCTCCTTGAACTACAGAGCTCATTATGTGGGCAACATTGTCATCTAGTGGAAAGAAAGATAACTGCAGAATGAGCTCTGATCATACCTGTCTACTAAACTCACACACTCGGAGCTTCTGAGCTGTATATGTAAGGCAAGAGAAGATTAAGATAAGAAGCTCTAAATACACATATTACAACATGTATAATCATTTTGATTTTTTTTTTTTAGCTAATAAATGCGTTTCTCACAATGTTTTTGCTTCAAACTGAGTTTTATATTGTGTTGTTGATAATATATCATTGGTTTTTACATCACACTTTACATTACCAACCATTGCTACATTAACAAACTGGACTCTGACTGGCAACCTTTCCCTCCCAAATCCTCCAACTTTTAAACTCCATTAACCGAGATCACAAAATTGCGTTTGGCTCAGGAGACAATAATTGGTGGAGAATAATGTGTAACGATCCACAAATGTTGGTTAACGTAAACTGTGAGTAATGTTTCTCTGATTGCATGATTTTCATCAATCATTCACTCATCTATTGTAAGTTTGATGAATGAAGATGAAGTTTCATAGTGATATATTTAAGTCAAAATATTCTGGCTATAAATAGTTCCATACAAACGTTTCACATGTTAGTTATTGTAGAAAAGTCCACCATTTACATTTAGGCCATAAGTCTGAATTTTATCTTCTATCTATCTAAAGATGGATCAGCACGGACTCCAAATAATATTCAATTATTTTCTAATTTTCCCCGATTTAGACATGCCTTTTTTAAAACAAGTATATGAATGCATTGCTGACTTTAAAGGACTTGGTGTAGATTGAGGTCACTGAAAAAAAACCTCAGACTTGTTTGTGAGGATATAAGTGACTTACAGAAACCTGCCATTTACATGTTCCTCCATATACTGAATCCTTTTGATATGTGTTTTGATATCGTAAGTCATTATTTGGAAATTGTTTATAATTTTTACGAAGAAAAGGATATTTTTTTCATTTGTTTCAGTAAATAAAACATTGCTACAGTAGTTCAGTTCAGCCATAATTCAGAAAACTGAGTAATTACAGTGTTTATGTACAATACAATGTACAACTCCTGCGTGAGGCTGACCCCTGAGGCCTGACATGGTCATATAGTCGGAATAGGAAAGAAAATCATCATTACTGAGCCTACAGTCCCTTGGGAAAATGGGTGCGAAGAGACCTCGGAAAGGAAAACCACCAAGTACCAGGACCTGGTTCATCAATGCCGAGTCAAAGTGTGGCAGGCCTTGCTTTTCCCAGTTGATGGAAGACACTCAAAGCTCTGGGAATAGCAGGTAGGGAGCGAAAAACAGCTGCTCGTAGGTTGGGGGAGGCAGCAGAAGGGCCTCTTGTTGGCTCTGGAACAGGCTGGACAATTTGTACTGAAAGCCAGGGGAGGATGGGCAGTGACTGGCCATCACTGTCGACCCGCCGACAGGAGGACGATATGGTTCAGGGTTCAATCGTCCGATGAGAGTTGGATGCCACCTGACAACATCCTCTCCTGGCCAAAAGCCACATTAATAAGTATATAAATGAAGGTGCTAGAATTAGATGTATTTAACACTACAACTCCTGCGTTAGGCTGACTGTCTGCACCCATGAATTATGTTTATGCAATACCCCAGTGGAATTAAATCAAACTATTGCTTTATTCTGATTGCTCCGTATTTGTGTGCATGCATGTAAACATATTCAGTGTACAGCTTAAAAATATTGATTTCTTGCTTTTCTATCAAAGTCTGTTGATACCCTTATGTTCATTTTGCACTAAAGGTCTTAATTAAAATACTCAGTACTTCAAATTTGATTTAGTTATTTCGTAAAGAGTATTTATATTTTGAATTTCCCCCAAAAACCTATATGTATTTAATTTGAGAGAAAGGAGGACCTATATCGGAATAGAAGCCATATCGACAATATCTACCTAAAAAATATAAATAATATTTTTAGGATAAGCATACTGATGTAGAGACATCTAACAGAAGTATTCCTGTGTGTTTGTTGGTTGTGAAAAAAAATCTCTGATGTTAGGGATTTTCATCTCCTTTGGCAACAAATAACCTCACATACACATCAATACATCGTACATCAATTATGGAGCTCGTAACGTATGAATCAGAGTTCAAAAAGTATAAAGTAAAAAGTAAACTATAAAGAAAGTTCTGTCAAATACATCATCTTGGAACTAGTGGCAGCTAAAAGCAACTATAAGAATTCTAATCAAAAGAGGGCAATCATCTGAAACTCTGTATTGTTTTAATAAGAGGAAATTAGATGTGGCATTAGGCAAAGATGGTGAATTTGTTCCCCTGGTGAACAAAGATTTCAGTTAGTGAGAGATGAACAATGCCGTAATCCTATTTTAATCATTTCATGCACCCACAAGTACCCAATGTTCTGTCCTCTGCCACAAATATGTCGATACAGATATGATATAACAACGTGTGGCTGGTGTGCTTCTCATTATTCCACTAATGAGCTGTCTCCATGGCAGTCTGATCTGTCAGCCAATGAAGCGAGCCGGCCCTGTGCAGGGGGAAGCACGGCCCGGGGTCAGCCAGGCGTCGGCTTGCGAAGAGGGGCCGGCATGCAGCACTTAACACCCGGGAAGAGCTCGTTAAAGTGTCATTTTTGGCCAATATGCTCGTCTGAGTCAGGGAGGCCAATCAGCCATACTGTTCCCATCGCAGGAGAATGACTCTCATCCATCACCGTCAGATACATGATGATATTAGCAGGTGTTTACTGATAGGCCATTCACTCGAAGACTAATGGAGGGTCTGATATCATTCCACAGTCAGATTCACTCAGTCACTTTACATACTGGCTTATTCCTAACAGGGTCACAGAGGCTGCGGGGAATTCATCCCAGCATACACTAGGAGAGAAGGCTACACCATGGCAAGGGCATCGGTCCATCACAGGGTTTATAAACCGAGAGATAATCAATCATGTATTATAAAACTCTGACCTTTTGCCTCGGTGGTCATTCTTTACAGAGATTATCAGACCACAAATGTGATTACTTAATGCCCCGATCAAGAGAAGTAAAACAAATACTGCCTCAAACACCATCGGAGGAGAAGATACGGCCCCGACCAGCAGTACTTGAGAAGATACTGTGATGGAAACTTCTGGAAAAATGGAGTTGAAACGATGAGAACATGGGAGAGCTGGAACTTGATGGCAAACACTGAGGGTTTATAATGAAGTTACGGCTGGAGAATTGACAAGACATATGCTGCAGCCACGAGTTGACACAGCGGTTGCCTGACCAATTCTGAAGATTTCTCAACCGGTCCCCTGTATTTAGCTGGTTCTGAGAGAACAATCAACATACTGCATAAAAGATCAAATACACAAAGCACTACAACATCTTTAGAGAAGATACCGCCCGACCACCATCAGAGAAGAAGCAATATTGTTCCCGCTAGATTGCCTTGAGCTGTAGGTCTTTGCAGATGAGCAGATCACTGAACTTCACAATGAACGAGGCTCTCCTGGCTGAGGTGCAGCATTTAAAAGAAAAGCGCCAAGCTCAGCCCTGATTAAACAGGAGACAATGATCAAGAACCTTGAGCTGGATTGCATTCAGACATGGAGAGCACAGAAAATAAGCCCCTAGAACGCTAGAGCGAGCTCTTTAGAGATAAAAGAAAGAGAGAAAAAAAACGGAAGAAATTCCTTCTTTAAAAATTCTGGAAGGAAAGATAATTTTTGCTTCTCAGCCAACCTGATCTAAAATAAGTTTCTTATCTGTTGTGTAGCTTTGAAGCATCCCCAAATATAAAAAGGCCAATTCAAGTAGGAACAGAAAAATACTGGAATATTTCACATGTTCGGCATATCAACACAAGAAATTTACAATTTACGAATACTATCTTTTCTGTCTGACTGAGCTGACAGTGGTTCTGACCCCAGCATCCACAAAGGTATTTGCATGTGTGTGTGTGTGTGTGTAATGGAATCTGTTGTAATTACACCATTCTCATCGTCTGGGCCGGGCACACTAGAGCCGCTGTTACCATCTACATGTTGTGCATGTAAACTTATAGTCTTGCCAACTCTTGCTTTCATGACACCCAAGACTCTCAAACTGGAAACTGTAAGCAAACACAGTGTGCAGGTCATAAAAGCAGACAAACCACTCTGCTCTTCATTCGGGCTTCAGGAAATATCACAAAGATTAATGCTGGCAGCAGCAATGTTGTCTGGGAAGAAACAAAAGCTACACATTCTGTTCTGCATTAAACATTTAGCTTGAGGAACTGTTTTCTTTTCGGGTTACAAACAAAAAAACTCATCCCGTCAAATCGTCTTCTGCACTGCCTGGTTGATTTCTACAGGGAGTGTCTTTGTAACAGTTTCATTGCTGAGGCCAGACTTTGTGTCTTCCAAAAAAATCTGTTTAGGAACTATATTTGTTATTCTGGCAGTGCTCCAGCCTCCTTCCTTGTTTGGGCCTTTTAACTTTCCATGTAACTTTCCACATGTCTCCTCACGGCAAGGATAAATATTTCATGAAGAGCCGGAGGCGTATCCTGGCACAGGCTTTACCTTCGTTGTACCCAGGAAGCCATAGCAGCGGAAACCCAAACAGTAGAGGACGTGGAGAAACAACCCAACAACAGACAGGGGCTTGTTTTTGAAAAAGTTCACTCCTCCTCATCATCATCATCTCCTCTTCCCCCTTTTCCAACCCTATGTTTTTTCCACATCCAGGCTACATGCTCAGACTACATTCCCCAACACTAATGCTCGGCCTAACGTATAAAACCTCTTTACTGATTGAGGTATTTGATTGGATAATTAAGACTGCCATAAACTAGACACTTGTAAAATAGGAATGCAGGAAATAGCAAAACTTTACATTTTGTTTTTACAAGCTTCACATTTGAGCGTGCAGTAATGAATCGTAAACCCAGAAATTAGTTAGCCTTTTTGCATTTATTTGTCTCAAATGTTTTAGTTGTTAGATGCCTGAAATAAGGGCTTGTGTAAACAATCTTTAGAGATTTTGACAATTATTTATTGAATACCTAACTTAATGTTGAAGCTTTAACTAGCCTTAACAAGTTGGTTGCTAACAAGGAGCTAAATGTGACTGCTTAACATGAGCTTGGTGTCGTTTGTTTATAATTTAGCATTAGCTTGTACTTATGGCAATGTCCTTGACGCTTCAAAATCATAAAGGTGGTTTATTTGTGAGGATTATCTGAAAAAAACAAACATTGGAAGGAAAGGAAAAATACAATTTGCTTCTTATTAAGGGAACCAGTTTGAAACTGACTTTCTGGTGACTGCTAAAAAATATGATTCGTGTATCATTTTTCAGAAAAGACAACTACAATGTGCTATATTGCTGCAAGTAGGAAGTCGTGTTGTTGTTTTTCTTTGCAGAAACATTCAATATACAAGACTGAGTGTAAAGACAAGCACATTTGTCTCAATGCCAACATTTAGCAAGCTAACTTTTACTAATAAGCGCTAAATTCAAAGGGCAGCTACAACAAAGATTCATCCTCTGGGGACTGTGACCGTCATGACACTCCCTCTACTGCGACCAAAGTAGTGGATCTACACTGCCTAGGAGCACATGGCTAGCATGGTTAAAACCTTGACCAACTTCTCAAATTTAACTCTTATTATTTCTTTTTAAACCATCCCATTCATCATTGGGGCCGTTTTAGCTCGTCATTCTTGCTCTTCTTAATTCAAACTGACATGTTGTACTAACATTAGGCGTGTTCCCTGAGTCCTAGTTCTCTTCTTGTCCCGTCTCTGTTGCTCTGTCCTTCAGGTGTGGCCAGGATGTGACAGACAGATGCCACAGTGGCCTGGTTTCACACCTTGTCTGCCTCCCCCCCCCCTGCAGGCAGCAGCCTGGGAAACCACAGGCCACCAGGCTGGCGCCAGCCTGTACGGCTTGGAGCAGGGCAGCCGGCCCAATCAATACCTCTGCATTTCCTGTCCATTTGCTCAGGTCTCTTCATTAATAATTACTGCTTGGCGGAGCTTCAATGCGCTCACTGGCTGGGCCAAGGGGAGAGACTGTGTGACCTTTCCCCGCCCCTGGGTTGACTTGGATCACATACACAGGCGTGGGGACAGACATAATAAAGCAACATGGATGACATTACTCCTGATTCATGCCCTTTCCCCCTCTGTGAAGAGAACATCACGCCAAACTCTTAAAAAAAAAGCGCAAACATGACTTTGAGGCATTTCTACAACTGGATTTGAGCTTTTTTCAATTTGGCACACACCCACTACATCCAGCAGCTATGATTTCAGCATCATCTGAGGTGTGCAGTAATAAGTGGGGTGAACCTGGGTGAATCCAGGAAAATCATTTTGTTAGAACAAGTGCTGCTTGGTACATCAGCTGCCGTTCATGGCACATTTTCCAGATGACAATAACAATACTTCAAACCATCTTAAATTATGTTCTGCCTGGTATGTGCCTCAGCTGATAAGCCAGGTGGTATAAACTGCCAGGTTTTTAAATGCAGCTTGGCATGAGATTCTCTCTGGGAGAGGAAGGGTATGTGTTGGAGCCGACACAATGCATGACATGATGCTGAAGTAATGTGCTTTTATTCCTTGTTTTTAATGATGACCATTTATGGTTACAGCCATTGCATTTCTGATGCACACTGTCATCCTCGGCGGAGCAGAACAGTTTCTCCAGCAGTCAGCACCTGGCACAAAAGAAGTTGATTTGTCTCTTAAGTGTCAACAGTTCAGTGCTCCTCATCCTGTCGCAGACAAAGACACTCTGTGTGTGTGTGTGTGTGTGTACGTGTGTGTGAGCACAGGTCAGAATTTGGTGATGGCGGAGGCGATGTTCTCCAAGGCGGATCGAGCCTCGGAGGAGGGGAAAGCCTGGATGGCCTCCAGAGCCTTGTTGCCATGGTAACAGCATAAGTCCATTGCTGTGTTCACGCCTTTCTCCGACTTAACTGCTGCCAAAAGCTGTCCAGGGATGAAAACACACGTTAGTTTGTGTCACTTCTGTTATTCTCCAACTGCAAACTGTTAGAGAGACTGAGAAAGTTAGGCCTTAAAGTAAGGGACTTTTTAAGCACCTGGATTGCACTGGAGCAAAGCAGAAAAGCCACTGTAACACAATCATGCACTCCTTGCATGCTGCCCCTGGCACTGCTGGAGGCAGCCTACTTCTTTTAACTATGAGGAGAACATGTCAGACTCATCACTGTGAGTTATATTTAAAAGATGAGCATCGAATGCACATCTTTTTATATTATCTCATTTCTCTAACCTTTCATCTCACAGCTTCTGTTAATAATGGCATCAGATCACTGCACAGCCGCTTTATAATGTATTACTTTCCAAAAGATATTGATGTGTGTGTGATAACTTTATATAATGCTTTTATGTTTCAATGTTATTGCCTTAATGTGTGTGTTATTTTAAAGAGGCCCTATTGTGCTTTTTGGGGTTTTCCCTTTCCTGTAGTGTGTTATATAGGTTTTTGTGCATCTAAATGGTCTGCAAAGGCTAAAATACCTGTCCCCTCCAGTGGGAGTTTCTCTCCCAAACACTCTCCCCCTGTCTGAATTGGACTCCTTTGTTTACTTCCCAAACATAACATCACTATGTAAGACCTATGCTGCTATTGGCTAGCACTAAGTTGACTAATCAACACAGAGACGGCCAGCTAAGCAATCAGAGCAGACTGGGCTCTGGTTTCAGACGGAGGGTGAAAAGAGGTGCTGCAGCACAGACAGTATAAGAAAGATAAAGAGCTTTTTGAACATTAAAGCAAGGAGACATGTCAGAGTAGAGGCACAGGATACAAACATTAAAATAATAGGGCGCCTTTTAACTGCTGTCACACTAGGGAGGATTTGGGCTTCTCTTCGTGCCTCTCTGCTGGTGTGTAGGACATGTTTTTGCTGAGGGAGTTTTAACCTCATGAATTCTGGAGGTGGAAACACCTGAAGGCCTTTCCTCTTTAACAAAAGCTGCAGGTGCTGAACTCTGCATAAACGGCTCTGCTTATTTAATAAAAACAAAAAAAATGTCCACCCTCATATCACAGTGGTTATTGCTAAGGTTTGTTCTGCATTGACTTGTTGTCCCCTCACCTCTCAGGTGACCTTAAAAGTTCCACATCCTGTTCATTCTACATACACTTCCACCAGATTCTTATTCTTTACAGATTTAAATGCCATCTTGTGCATTTTGATGTCATCATAATTAAGGTGTAGCTTATCAGAAAAATCTACAGCATAATTATTAGTACGTATTCTAGCTTTGACCATTTTAAATGGAGATTTTGGAAAAATGAACAATACTTAAACCTGTGTTTATGGTTTTTCATGTTCCTACATGAAAAGAGTCATGTTGCATGATCCTTCTTTTTTATCCACTTTTATTCAAGCTAGTTCTACTCATTGAACTCATCACTATGTCAGTGAATAGGTTGAAGCTTCTGAAAAGCTTTAGGCAATTGTTAGTCATACTCATTCATGTAGTCAGATTTCCTTTTATTATTAGTGTAAATATGAATATCCTTAAATAATATTCACAGTTACCACATTATGAATCTATGGAAGCCCATTTCCTGCCTATGTGATGAAAGAAAAAAGATAATGTGAGTCAGTTTATCCCTCCTGTCGTGTTCGGGTCAAATGTGACCGATTTACTACTTTAATCAATGATAAATAAAGTCTTTAAGGCCTTATGATATCCTCCACAGTAGGCCTTTGAACATATCAAATTGCGGATCCTTTCATTGAATTTTGAGGGGTTTAGTCTACTTTGCTAAACGTATGGTGTTCCCGGTCAAAAATGACCACCATATAAAATAAATGGGTAACCCTAAAGTATGTTCATCCATCAGATAGTACACACCCACAATCGACTAAATGTTGATTTTGGAAAACACTTACAGTTTCTATTCTTTGTATATTCACGTATAAAGTATTCATGTAGACCAGTAATCTGAGACATTGTTCAGTTTAAAAGGGATTAAATAAAATGAGGTAATGGTTAATGGTTTTTGTGTTATTGTCAGAGCAGATAAAACAGTACGGTCAGATTAGAACATTAACACTACAGTAGGGGAGGATCCAACAGGACAGAAGGGTTAATTAGATTATTTATTGACTTAATACCTCTAAATAGTCAGTATTTTGAGAAAGTTTCAATATTTTACAATAACAAGTCATTATTTCTAGATATCATCTGCCCTGTTTTGAGACACTAGTCAAGGGGTGTCAAACTCAATTTCATCACAGGCCACATTAGCATTAGGGTTGTAACTTTAAGACTATGTAAATATACACATATAAATATATAATAGTGACTAGACATTATAGGTTACATTTAATGACTTAAGATATGTTTATAAAACTAATATTATTACTTCGGCAAAAGAAAATAAACTGAACTTGTACATATTAAACTCTAATTTTAATCTTATTCTTTAGGCTTCCATAGAACTTGCTTCAAGCCAAAAGGAAAAGCGGTTTGCTACAAGGTGTCTTTTTAAGGGATGTTTTGGAAATTAAGATTAATAAACTAAATACAAAGCAGTATAAGACGGAGTCTCTGCAAACAATTAAAGTTATTAATCAAAATTATTGGGATGAAAGCACCTTTTAAATCATGGATGCCACGGAGTTAAAAAAGTTCCTGTAGTTATGCATCCCAATCTTTGTTCTGAATCAAAAACTTTACACCCAAGGTCTTTCATGTTCCTCCCCAAAAATTGCATCCCTCCCCGTGTCCTGCTCTCATCTCTCCTTCCCTTCAAACTTCTCCCTCTGTCCCCTTTTTTGCTGAAGGAGATTCTCTCACAATGCCACTGTCTCAGAGCCTCGGTGTCTCCTCCGTAAATAGGCCTCGGTAACTAATCCTTCCTGCTCTGGTTTCAGGCGGGACCAGATAACCCCCACAACACCATCGGACCCCTCCTCTGCAGCTCAGCTCTCCTCTTGCACCCCGATCACCCCGCTCTCCCCTCACACATTGACTTTGGGAAGCTTGTTTCGCAAC